>NC_140178.1:91803290-92483290 GCF_963971535.1 Notolepis coatsorum | reverse complement strand
TTGAATACAGAAGGGAACTTATTTCTACATGTTTGTCTGGTGTTCAGTGTTCAGTGCTTCAGGTTCTATGTCTCTACACTTGTAGGTGTTGATGTCACTACATGTGTGTGATATATATGTGATTCCCTCTACAATAGGGAGGTGTAGTCTGACGTCACTTCAGTTTCCCGCGCGGTCCACCCGTATAGGGATTTATCATTGGGAAAATGTATTATCGGCTATTGTCATTCTGCCTCATCATGAACATTGGCAAGCTTTCCATTTGTGCACAAAATGAGTTCCGTTCTATCACTAACATTATTGTTTAAGCATTTTTGGTTAGTTATAAGGTTGTTTAATTTATCATAAAAAAATAACTACACGGCCGACTTTGTGCTCTCTAAGAGCCACCGGCACATAATATGCATATGGTCTGGGATTGCCCACCATCTATAGCGGCTAGACTCTCTGGCATCTGTAACATCTCAATTCCACTCACGCCAGCAACATTACTTCTAAACGATATATCATCACTACCATCATCCATAGAACAGAAAATTATTATTCTGGCAGGCGTTACAGCAGCCAAAAAACGTATATCACTATGAGATGGAAAGAACCTGAGAATCTCACGGTAATTCACTGGTCCCTGACATTGCTGGACGTTATTTATTTGGAGATATCAACTGCTCGGGTGGTTGGGGTGGGACAGGCGGGTATTGAAATGTGGACTGCGGCAGCCGTGTTGGTCAAAAGCTCCCTGTAGCGGCGGAGTGGGGGTAGGGTGTTGGTCCTCCTGGGGAATCCGGCGGTCTTGAGGGTATGTCTAATGTCCTTTGTGTTTGTGGTGTTTTTTGTTTTTATTTTTATTTGGTATATTTGTATTTTGTATTCATTAGTTAAGTTTATATCTGTATTTCTTATTGTTTTTGTCATTATTATTATTATTATTATTATTATTATTATTATTATTATTATTATTATTATTATTATTATTATTATTATTATTATTATTATTATTATTATTATTATTATTATTATTATTATTATTATTATTATTATTATTATTATTATTATTATTATTATTATTATTATTATTATTATTATTATTATTATTATTATTATTATTATTATTGTTGTTACTGTTGATGTTTATATTGTGTTGTTTGCTGTTGTTGTTAACATTTTTAAATAAATTTAACTTTAATTTTTTTTAATAACTACACTTACCAGTTGTAAGTGCTGTCGCCTAATACAGGAGTCTACACTGTGGTGACGTCAGTCAGCAGCGCCAAAGTGAAGTGTAGTTCCTCAGTGAACGAAAATGAAAACATAAACATTGTTATTTTGCTACCTTTACGATTAATTGCGAATTTTTTCATGTTGAGCTATAGATTGTGGATGAATACACACAGAAAGGTACACCATGCCAATGTTAATGCTTTATTTGTTTTAAACAAGACGATTTAGAAATGTGTCCATTTGGAAGTACATTGCGATTTCAAGAGGGGTGGACCACGCGGGAAACAGCAATGACGTAACCACTACACCTCCCTATGGGGATGGCTCTGGCTCAGGACGTAACCACTACACCTCCCTACGGGGATGGCTCTGGCTCAGGACGTAACCACTACACCTCCCTATGGGGATGGCTCTGGCTCAGGACGTAACCACTACACCTCCCTATGGGGATGGCTCTGGCTCAGGACGTAACCACTACACCTCCCTATGGGGATGGCTCTGGCTCAGGACGTAACCACTACACCTCCCTATGGGGATGGCTCTGGCTCAGGACGTAACCACTACACCTCCCTATGGGGATGGCTCTGGCTCAGGACGTAGGGCGGTCGCCTCGTAATCTGAAGGTTCCTGGTTTGATTCCGGCTGCTCCCGGTCAGAGCGTCGAAGCGCCCTTGGGCACCTTCATGGTTGCCTCCGGCATCGCCGCATCGGTGTGTGAATGTGTGAGTGAATTAGTGGGTGAATGTGAAAGCATACGTTGTAAAGCGCTTTGGATAAAGGTGTTGTATAAATGCAGTCCATTTTCCATCTCATGGTCCGATATACAGTGTGGCAGCTCAGTGCCTACTAGCTGTTAGGGATGGGTACCTTTCACATTTGAACCGATACCGGTACCGGTACCGGTACCTGTGAATCGATACCGGTACCCAACGGTACCTTTTTTCGGTACTTTAGTCTCAAGAAATTAAATGTACCTACCTCGGTCATAAAAAAAAAATCCAAACTTCAAATAACTACAATTTCGACAGTTTTCGGCTTGTCATTGCTCCGACTGCTTTGTTGTTGAATCAAGTCAAATCCTAGGTAAGCATATATTGTGCGTGTGAACGTTGACATGAAAAGAAAAAAGTCAAAAAAAATTAAAAATAAAGTCAAAAAAAAAAAAAAAAAAAATATTTTTTTTATTTTTTTTTATTTTTTTTTTGGTTTCTCACTTGATTCGATACTCTGTAGTACCGACGTGTTTCGGTTCGGTACCTCAAAAGTACCGAATTCGGTACCCATCCCTACTAGCTGTAGGCTACAACTATACGCACTCATACTGTACTGTAAGCTGCTTTGGATAAAAGCATTATCTATATGTTGCCTTACTTTTGGTCTTGTTTTGACTAAATCCTCTTTGACTCTTTCACTGTCCTAACAGAGTAGTCGCTGCCCACAGTAGATTAACATGGAAAATGATCTCTTCACTCAAGAGCCATTTGTGCAATTTTATTGTGCAGAATATAACCTGTCTGGCTTGGTTTGAAGTATGGCACACGCGTGCGCGCGCACGCACGCACGCACATACACACACACACACACACACACACACACACACACACACACACACACACACACACACACACTTATAATCTTAGGGTAAAAGGGTCATCTTAATTTAATTCCTCTTTCTAAGCCGTACCACCATTTTACTTATTATTGTGCAGCAATATTTGGGGAAATGATATTGAATGATGGATGGACTGTGTGGCAGCGTATCTGATGTAAAGATGAGGAGAGAGGGGTATTAGCAGACACATAATGAGACTTTGGTATGAGGGATTTCTCAAGGGAGAAGTGAGAGTGAGGGGCTGAGAGGGTTTAAAACTACCTGGTTTCTGCTAACATATCAAATATTGTGTGGGCCGCTGTATTTATCATCATGTGCCCTTCCCTCTGCAATAAGCTGGCTACCTACCTGCCCCTAGGGTTGAAAATAAACCAGCGGGCAACAGTGCTTTCACCTATCGTGCTTCCTATCTGGGTAACAAGCTTCCTACTGTAATTAGAAAGGAAGGTGCCCTGGATGTTTTAAAATCCGATCCCATCCATTTACGCACTCATACAGCCAGCCCTGCCTGGTCTGGGATTGCTTCGTTTATGTAACACAATTGACCTATCGCAAACCCCGCCCTCCAAGGACAACTGTTGCTTCCATAGGCGGAGTTTGAACTTGACGCCAGGGTGTGCGACTGCTTGGCGAACTATACCCGCGCGCCCGCGCAGCGATTTTTTTTGACCTTTATTTTATTATTTTAGCGTTTTTACAATGCCCTAACCCCTAATTTTTTATTTTATTTAGGTAGTACAGCAGCACACACACACACTCACACACACAGCACTACGGGGGATCATTTTTAACTGACTTAGGCTCTAATTATTATTATTCATAGAGACTCTCGAGCAATAATAATTATTACAGCCTCCATTTTTCGTGGACGAAAAATATACCAGGCTATAGATATCAATTTTCCCGAAATAACGCTACCTGCCTCGACAAAATTCGTGCATTGGTTATCCAGATACATTAATTATCATCTCAGAATAAGTGGCTTTGTATCGCGCTGCTGCTGCTGCTGCTGGCCGCGCGTTGCCGTTAACCCTTTCACTGCCACACTACAGAAGGTTCGCCTTATAATGTGACATGATTACTACTATAAAATGAATGTATTGTAAAACAAAACATAATAGAATTCAGATTTGTTTCTCACAATTATTATAATTTTATTAAAATAAAAATAATCTTGATTTAAAAAAAAAAAAAGAAAAAAAAAAAAAGGGCAATTTCACCCCCGGCCACCAGGGGGTGCAATGCACCCCCTGAACCCCCATAAACTCCGCCCATGGTTGCTTCCCTCGTGGAAAAGAGTTTTGGTGTGTTTCTGTGAGTGTGTGTGTTTCTGTGAGTGGGTGTGCTTGTTTCGTTTGTGTCTGGTGGTGGAGTCTGCCATGTGTTTGGGTGACAGGTTGCTCCCACCTTGCCCTGTGTACTGCGCTATCTTGTAGAGCTGCGTGGCCGTTGGATCGAAGTCCCTGTCGATACCTGATACCTTCGCCTGCTCGTCGTCCAGTCTGTATTTCTCCATGTGTCCTATGAGTCTCTCTGTATGTGTGTGGTGGTTAGGCTTGGGCATTATTTTTTTTTGATCCACTTTTTTTTTCTCCTCCTATTTTTCTGTATTTTCCCCTCATCCCAATTTTAGTCGTTATGCCAATTCCCCCCTCCCCTTCCTGGTCGTTGCGCGCCTTGTGCCCCCCACTGGTCGGTCTAGGGAGCCCTGAAGTCTAGCACATGCTTCCTCCGATACATAGGAGACAGCCAGCAGCCTCTTTTCACCTGGCAGCGAGGACTCTCATTGGTGAAGTGTAACGCGTGGGAGGTCACACTACCTTCACCATTTCCCTCCCTGGCTGTGCAGGCACCCTGACCGACCTGTAGGAGTCGCTGTTTACAACGACCAGATTACCACCCACCGGCTTCCCTCCCGCTGACACTGCCAATTGTGCCAGTATGACGACCGGCCAAGCCGGAGGCAACGCTGACAGCCGGATTCGATACCAGTGTCTCTGCGGTGGTAGACAGATGCTTAGTCCGCTGTGCTACCCGGCCGCGTAGGCTTGGGCGTTATTGAACTAATGTCACTTTCAATATTGCTTTAAGAAAAACCAACAATAAATTATATAATTTTTTTGTTTTTTTTATGCATATGTGGCAGCTCCTAAATCCTACTTAGGCTTTGCATGCCACTGTCGCCAGACGAGAAACAGCCATTTTGATGCCGACCTTCTTCAGTTACATTACTGGAAATGCATTCAGAATACATGATCGGAAGACTTATTGTTGTTGTTGCTAGCTTGACATAGGCCTTCGCTATAAAGTTAACGTTACAACCTCGGGGAAGATTCAAGCTTTTTGATTCCACCTTCCAATCAGAATTTATAAAGTGGGCCGTGATGGACATATAGCACTGTGAATTAACACTTGACCACATGTCTGTGGTCAGTGCATAGAACTATCCTACATGTCTGTGGTCAGTGCATAGAACTATCCTACATGTCTGTGGTCAGCACATAGAACTATCCTACATGTCTGTGGTCAGTGCATAGAACTATCCTACATGTCTGTGGTCAGCACATATAACTATCCTACATGTCTGTGGTCAGTGCATAGAACTATCCTACATGTCTGTGGTCAGTGCATAGAACTATCCTACATGTCTGTGGTCAGTGCATAGAACTATCCTACATGTTTGTGGTCAGCACATATAACTATCCTACATGTCTGAGGTCAGTGTATATAACTATCCTACATGTCTGAGGTCAGTACAGAGAACTATCCTCGACTGTCTTTTTTCACATCGGAAACAACGTAAAGTTATTTGCGGCTTGGTAAGTCATATTGTGAATCCAATGTGTTCTGTTTGCTTAAACCTTGACTAAACCTTGTCAGTTGGTGTTGTTCCTGTTAGAATAGAGACTCAGTTGTTTGTGCCTATGGGTTACCGCATCTTACGTTGCACAGTTCGGAGAGCTAGGAGGGACTCAGAGTTCAGTGTAAAAGTGAAACTAAAAGAGACAAGTAAACACGACTCTAGCTTAAAGATACCATCTTGTAGATCTACCTTCCTCCATTCTACTTTCCCCCTTTAAAACATGTTCCGTTGTGATGTCACAGTATGATGTCATAACATTCTAGAACAGTGGTTCTCAACCTGTGGTACGTGTACCACTAGTGGTACTTGGTGGTACTGCTGGTGGTACTTGAAGCAGGCCAGGCCGCGTGAATATTAAAGGCAACCAACTTGTGTTCAGCTTTTCGTTCAGCGTTTCTCTGATTGGCCACACGGCCAATCAATCAATCCACTAGCACACGCCCTTGCGGCGCGGCAGAAGCGCTGGTCGAACCAGCGGTGTTCTGTTGTGTGACTGTACTACAGCGGTGTTCTGTTGTGTGACTGTACTAAACTCTTCCACCACATGACCGACATTTGACATACAGACTACAGTACACCTCCTATCTATGTTGGGATTATGTTTGGTCATGACAAAACAATAAAAATCGCTACTGTTAGTAATGCTGCCACCACCCACTTCAATGACAGAGCTCTCATATTTGCGAATGCATAAACTATATCTTAAATTATGGCGATGTGTCTAATATGGCTGTCGCGAAGTCATTGATAAGCGACAGCCATATTAGACACATAGCCATAATTTAAGATATAGTTTATGCATTCGCAAAATATGAGAGCGCGCCGCTGTCATTGAAGGGCTTCCTACAACAGAGCACCGCCGCTGCTGCTGCTGAAGCTGTATCAAGCCGGCGGCGGCGCACGAAAGCCGGGGATAAACCACCGCGTCGCCCCGCTGGCGCTTCAGGCTCAGCAGCCTCCACGGGCGAAATAACATATAACGTTACAGTTCCACACTGATGTACAGTGAGTGTCTAATATGGCTGTCGCAAAGTCATTGATAAGCGACAGCCATATTAGACACATAGCCATAATTTAAGATATAGTTTATGCATTCGCAAAATATGAGAGCGCGCCGCTGTCATTGAAGGGCTTCCTACAACAGAGCACCGCCGCTGCTGCTGCTGAAGCTGTATCAAGCCGGTGGCGGCGCACGAAAGCCGGGGATAAACCACCGCGTCGCCCCGCTGGCGCTTCAGGCTCAGCAGCCTCCACGGGCGAAATAACATATAACGTTACAGTTCTAATATGGCTGTCGCGAAGTCATGCCTCTCCCTCTGACAATATCATAATGATGTGTTTTCTATATTATATCCACAATCATTCATCTAAAAAATTGTATGGGCTTTGATTAAACATGTAACCTACACCTACTGTAACTTACTGTACCTCTGCTTCCTACAGCACAGCAGGTAATGGCGTTAATCAATGGAACGCGAAACATAATAACGTTACGCTTTCTAGTTCAGCGCATTTCATAACTGTATGGGCTTTGTTTATACACGAGTGAATCTGGTAGTTGGTTGTTAAAAACGCGAAACATAATAACGTTACGCTTTCTAGTTCAGCGCATTTCATAGCGCTCCACTGCTACCGCAGCCCAACACAAGTGCGTTGGAACAGCAGCCTTTGCCCGCGCTGCCGCTCGCGCGCGCTCCTTGGATTTGATTTGGGACGTGGGACGACTGCGCTTGCCTGCGCGTGGGGGCGCGGCCAATCAGAGAAAAGCCGAACACAAGTTTGGTTGCCTTTAATATTCACGCGGCCAGGCCAGTGTTTCTAGTTGCGGCAGCGCGATAGTTAGATAACCTAGGTAGGGAACAACCAGGAGATCACTGTGACAGATAGTATTGCAGTCTAAACAGTCATAAATCTTGTATTCAACTTCAGCCCTGATCATAACCATTTTTATTTTTTGACTTTTTGTAATGTCAGATACAAAATGAAATACTCTGAAATATTCTGAAAAGAGTTGTTGTTAAATCTGACATTACAAAAAACAATAAATCCATCCAAATCTGTGTTGTTGCTAATCATTGACACATGCCTAGCCTGTAATAATCCCCCCCAGAAAAATTTACTTTGCATTTGATATATTGAAAATATTTAACTTTTTGTGTGTTTTTTTAACAATAATTTGTGATGCCATCACACACACTGGCATTTAAAGGGTTACAATTCAAAAATGTATTGAAAATGTGTTTTCTTTTTCTTTTTTTTACAATAATTTGTGATGCCCATCACAAACACTGGCATTTAAAGGGTGTGTGTGTGTGTGTGTGTGTGTGTGTGTGTGTGTGTGTGTGTGTGTGTGTGTGTGTGTGTGTGTGTGTGTGTGTGTGTGAGAGAGAGAGAATGAAGGACAATTGCTTGCTGTGTGAGAGCGAGAGAGCGAGAGAATTAAGTACATTTTCTGAAATACAGTTGTTCTTAATTTTCTTACTTGCTATGTTCTCAATGCCCCTTGCATTGTATGAGTTGTGTGGACGAGTTTGCTAGTTCTAGTGCTACCTCTTTGTACATTGTGGCTGTGTCTGACAAAAGTTAACAATAAATAATGCTATTAGGAATACATTTGCCTCCTGCGTGAACTGTGCATAGCTGAATAGACTGTATTTTAACGTCGGTCATATGGTGGTACTTGGAGAGCCAGCTACGTTCTCAGGTGGTACTTGGTGTAAAAAGGTTACGAACCACTGTTTAGAACATTTGTGATGTGACAGTATGATGTCATAATAGAACATTCTAGAATATTTGTGATGTTAGAGTATGATGTCATAATAGAACATTCTAAAACATTTGTGATGTCACAGTATGATGTCATAATAGAACATTCTAGAACATTTGTGATGTAACAGTATGATCTCATAATAGAACATTCTAGAACATTTGTGATGTCACAGTATGATGTGATAATAGAACATTCTAGAACATTTGTGATGTCACAGTATGATGTCATAATAGAACATTCTAGAACATTTTGATGTCACAGTATGATGTCATAATAGAACATTCTAGAACATTTGTGATGTCACAGTATGATGTCATAATAGAACATTCTAGAACATTTGTGTATCTATAAAGGCAGCCCAGGGAGCTGAAGAAGAAGACTCATAACTTGACTGAACTCTGAAGAGACAACACAGAAATAACTTGACTGGACTCTGAAGAGACAACAGAGAAATAACTTTTAACTAACGAGATTTATTTGAAAGACAACGCGAAGATGAATTTTTCCTCTACGTCGTTGACCAAAAGGACCACAACTGGAACCTTCTCGAGTCTCTCGACTTGTTTCATTCCTCCTCAAAATGGAGTCGTCGACGCGTCCCCTCTGATGGCGAGGGCCTCATCCTTAGATACTCAAAATGGGAATGTCGCCGGTAGTGATACTCCACCACAGCCGAAGATTTTGCAGATTAAAAACATCCTGGATGATATCGGCGATAACGACGACGGCTCTCTGCCGCGCACTCCCGAGCTGTTTGACAGTGACCGCGACATGCCCAGCTGTCCGGCAGGGGACGAGATACTGGAGAATGACACAAGAGAACTCATTGGCACTTTCCTTACAGACTTTACCGGACCTTCTACGTCATGGTGGGGGCAAGGCAAGACTCTCTCGACGATGAAAAGGGTTGTGGATGACCTTCTCCGGAAACACCGATATGTATATCATGGTATGCTCAACAAAATAATCAAGTTGGATAATGGAGGGGACAACATGAGCTTCATTATGTCTGTGGCCAAGAGCTTGTTTGGTGACGGGGTCACCAACTGGGGTCGCATTGCCAGCCTGGTGACCTTCGGGGCGGTTGTGTGCCAGTACCTGAAGGAGATGGGCAGACAGCACTGCGTTGCATTGGTGGGCCAAGAAATCTCCACGTATCTCCTTTCTGACCAACGAGACTGGCTGGTGAAAAACAATTCATGGGATGGGTTTGTGGAGTTCTTTCGAGTGGCTGACCCAGAGTCCACAGTGAGGCACGCTCTCATGGCTGTAGCTGGTTTTGCTGGGATTGTGGCAACACTTGCCCTGTTGATCAGGTGAATTTCTTGGACTCGAAGAGACTTTTGTAATAATAATAATAATAATTCATTTATTTTGTATAGCGCTTTTCAAAGACCCAAAGTCAACCCAAAGTTGTACCCTTTCCCCCCTGAACCAAGCTGAATGGGACTACTGGCAGACTGGAAGCCTCCACCCCTTGTCTTTGAAAACCCTTGGCTCATTTATCCCTTTAACAAAGAAGGGGATACAGGACTATAGAAGATGGCGATGGGATATTGAAGAGTTGATTATTAGCTAAATTAATCCACTAGGTTTAATTGTTATTTTTCTGCTGCATTTTTGTTAACCAACTTGTTCTTTATTTTGGAGGTTGCATGAGGACATTTTTTGTTTGAGAAGTCTGCATTTAGACCACCCACCAGTTCTAGTCAACTTTTATTTAATGTACAGAGCATTTATTACTCATTATTTAAGAATGAGTAATTCGATTTTGGTTTTTAAGAAAAAGGTTTGTAAAGCTATTTTTGAAAACTACAAGGGTGAATAACACTGTTTTGTTTTCTTTTTTTCTTTTAGAATACTGTTTTGGAATCTACATTTTTGTATTTTTTTGTAAAGCAAAATTTTGAAAAACTACAAGGGTGAAAAATACTGTTTTGCTTGCTTTTTTCTTTTCTTTAGAATACTGTTTTGGAGTCTACATTTTTTTTATTTTTTGGTAAGAATATAGGACAGGCACATATAAGCACTATGCTTCAGTCTGTACCTTTTCAGTCACTGTAAATAATCAAATATTGATAAATGATGATGTATATATAATATACTGTGTGTGATGATGACTGAAAAAATAAACTACTACTACTAAACTACTACACTGTAAATTATCATGGCTTATGGGCAGTCAGTTGGCTTGAGAGATTTTGGCTTGTAATTCTATTTACAATGGTGCTCTTTTGACAAACACCTTGATTTGTACGTTTTCCATATGTAAGGAGTGTTTAAGAAGGATGGGTAAACCTGGACAGCGAGTACCTGATGATTCTATCAAACAGATGAGCCCTGTAGACACTTGAACGTGTCTTGTAGAACTCTGCAGCGATTTTCCCTGTGGGAGGACTGACACTAGGGGGAGCTGGTTGGGTGTCAGTCTGGTGGTCAGAGGAGCCGGCACGGAAGTCGTTGAAGAGAACACGAAGAAGTGTGCGAATTATCGAGAGCCATGACGGTGAGCGGACCTATGGAGAATAGCTCTGTATCGAGTAACAAGCTAAAGGCTAATAGCGAACCGGAGAATCAAAGAAATAACATGATATGTTGTAAGTTTTATAACACCAAGTATAGTGTCAAGTCGCAGTGTGAAGAAGAAGATGGTCGGCAGTTGGACATGTATTGACGATGTCAAGCGTGCATGTAAAGAGTGAGTCGGGGAGTCAGGTTAGCCATCCCGGCTATAGGGATGGCTAGTGTGACGTCACAAATTACTTCCGTGTCCACTAGCATGTTTAGTCTAATGCGGCCAATGTAAACAGCAATGGCTACAGCCCAGGAACTGGTCACCCTTTTTACTGTGACATCCTACTTCGCTGACTTCTCAAAGTCTGTGAAAAAGGGTCTCAACTTGTATAACTCAAACGAAAAAAAAGAAAGAAAAAAAAACGGTAACGGAGGAAAGCGGTAGTAAGAGACTGTTTTGTTGACATCATTTCTATTGCTGCAACACGGGACACAGCACTGCACCATTTTACTGCCTTTGAATATCCCATCTGGAAGCAACAGGACACGGAAGTGGCATTTTGGAATATGATGACATAGCGCCTAGCCATCCCTATTAGCTTAGCCAAGTACCTTTGAATTAGCCTTTTAGCTTAGCGCCCCGCGTCGCCGGCCCTACGTCGAGAGGAAGACTCATCATGAAGAAAGTATGCAAGAAACACTCCGGATACTGACTACCCTACCTGCCTTTGTGTATCAGGTGACGGTCCCTCTGGACCATTTTATTGTCGAATGGGCACAGACATGTATTATGCGTGCATGATGCAAGCCAGCCACTCATAGACTCAAGACTCTTATGTGCAAGTGAGTTCATTAAAGCCTAAGGTGCATTCCGCACCTCGAGCATTGGGAATTATCACCTTTTGTTTTGTACATGCTCAGGACTGAGTGAAGGGGCCATTCCGTTTTGGGCCACCACGTCTGCTAGCGACAACCCAGCGCTGCAACGAACGGGGGGTTTGTTATTTTAAGGTGCCGGCTTAGTCATAAGCAAATGTTCTTTAAAAAGTGTGGGCCCACTTAACAGTTGTGTACTGCAATGTGTTACCAGCATGTTTAAGCTGTGAAGTGTACACAGGGAAAAGGGAGAGCATTTGGTGGCTCTCGGGTTGAGAGGTGTTTAAAGGGAATGTCAACCAGTAACGTAGCATTGTTATGCATTGTTCTACAGTCGTGCCGTTTACAGTAAAAGGAAACATGATAATTGAATGTTTGCTGGTGTTGTGTCTATATATATTTAACGTGAATAAGGGAATTACTTACCTTAGTGAATTACCAGTGACCAGGAGGCCTGATTACTTTTACCAAACGGTTTGTGCGTTTTGCTAATCTGATTGGCCACTGACGTTTCTGGTCATGTGACATGTGCGCCCAATCGTGTGACAGCAAGTTCTTTCGACGGTTAAGCTTAGGTGCTCTTTCGAAGTTGGTTAAGGCTAGAGTTTGTCTTAGAGCATGGCGATAGAACACCAGCCCTGATTCCAAAATCTAACCTTAACCAACTGCGAAAGAGCCTAAGCTTAACCAGTGATAAATGGATTAGGTCGTTTGCAGGCTGTTCAACGCGGAAATGGGCTAAGACACTGCTCGTCACGCGATTGGGCGCACATGTCACATGACCAGAAACGTGCGTGGCCAATCAGATTCGCAAAACGCACAAACCGGTTGGTAAAAAACTAGACGCGACCAGGAGTATTGTGATAACTTTTCAGTATTTAAAGGGGCCATGCACTATTTTGGAAGTCTCAACAGGAGTCGCTTTGGATAAAAGTGTCAGCTAAATTACAAAATGTAAATGTAAATGTAAGGTACGTTACTATTTTGGGGGAAAACAGTTTTGTCCATTACTTCCACTGTGTGTGGGGGTGTCTGGTGTGTCACATATTAGACGGGACGCAGTTGGTAAAGGGAAATACAGTGTGCTAATGAGTATCTGTCACAGTAACTACTGTAACACCTCATAGGTTTGTAAATCCTAAGGGCCCATAGACCTTACTAGTAGTGTGGCAACTACAGTTGGGGGCCCGGCTGGACACAGTTCCTCTGTGCTCCTGCTACCCAGTGTTTGTAGAACCTCACCCTCACTAAGCAGTGATAATTTACCCTGTTACAATCTGTTTCCTCGTTCTTGAACATAACACAATGTATTTACCATTTCCTTGAAACTGGCTTTTTCAACTGTATGAACTCAACTTCATGAACTCAACGTTGGTACCTGCCCTCGTACAGTCTCGCCACCGTTGACTGTCACGTTAGGCAGTCAGTTATACGTATCCATTACTTACCACCCCTGTAGGGGACTACGTGTTCAAAACCATGTTAAAAAATTTGTAAATAACTAATCACGCCCTGCACTGTGGACACGCACAGCGGGGTGTTTGATGACATTCGTAATTTCCCAGAAGCACACTGTTGTTTATTCAAAATAACCCACTTAAGTACTAATAAGTAGGACAAGCAAAAACAGCTCTGAGCATAAACATCATCACTTAACAAGATGGCTCTGTGCCCCTCGCTGGGTGAGGTGTACAGAACAAGCTATGTTCCCTTCAAATGGGAAAGGCCGGGAATAATTTCAGGCCCACATTTTCCTAAAAATGGAGCCACTAACCTCACCAGTACTTACTGTATGGCACAATACCGTAACCACTGTTTACTTTACCCCCCTCTCCATACACACTTCTGGTACTTCTCCCAAATCCTACAGTACTTAGGTTTTGCTTTGCATGCCACCATCAACCCGCTGGGCCATACGCCAGACGAGAAACAGCCATTTAGATGCCGACCTCCTTTGGTTACATTACTGGAAATGCCTGCAGAATACATCAGGGTACTGCGATGCTACAATGACAGAGTTGTAAAGCTTTCTAGAATTCCAAACATCATCGCGGTCCATACTGGTCTGGGGGCAAATCCTTGGTTTTGTCTTTCACGCCAGACCTCAAGAGTTTATCTGCTCTCTTACTGTTGAGGCACTCATCTGTCGAGCTGATACACAGTGGAGGGGGTATAAGTACGTATGTGTATTTTATTTTCTCTAGACTCTGTAGCTCAGGGCATTACTAGAGAGTCACAACTTAGTGTCATGGTAGTTTTAAGGTCATTTCAGTTTTAACATGGTAGTCCCCATTGTACCAGTAGAAATATTTACTGTGGTACTGTCATGGTAAAAGTAATTTATCGCCATGGTACCACTTTTGTACTTAAATAATACTTAATACCATGGTATAATCGAACTTAAAACCATGATTGGTACCATGATGGTAATGACCATACAATTATGGAAATACCATGATTATCGCTCATAACGGTGGACCGAGGCACACCTGTGACACTAAGGGCTTTTCTTCTGGGAGGCAGGATGGCCTAGAAGTAAATAGGCCGGCTAGTAACCGAAAGGTCGCCGGTTCGTTCCCCGCAACCACTGACTGTGGCGACTGAAGGGTGGCTGGTATTACACCTACAGTTCCCACCATCTCTGCCCAAGTGCCCCTGAGCAAGGCACTGAATCCCAAAACTGCTCCAGGGGTGCTGCACTGCGGGCGACCCTGCACTCTGACCTCTCTGATGAAATGCATATCGATGGCCGAAGAGCAAAACCTCCTATCTGCATAAAATAAATGGGGGAAAACCTCCTATCTGCACTTTGCGAGGCACTAATACCTGGTCGGTATTGTTAACACATTAATATAGTAATATAGTCCAAAAACAGTGTATTGTATTTGGTATCCTTAAAAAATTTCATTCTGCAAGAAAACAACACGTTTTCTAAAGAAAAGTTACTTTTTCAGATAGGGGGTCTCGCTCTTCGGCCATTGATATGTGTGGGGGACTGTGTGTATGTGTAACTAGGAGGGATAGGTGAAAATACAAATGAAATTGCCTTGTGTACATTGACAATAAAAAAGTAATGTTCCAATTTTCGTACTTGATTGTGTTTTAGAATACGATGCCTCAAAGGGCACTCAGAGGTCCTGTGTGTGTAAGAGACGGTCACCATAGCTACCGGCAGGCACCTCACACTGGACATCACTTGTTTTCCCATCAGCTGCGAGCCCTCCACTCAGAGAGCCCCATGTGACCACGGTAGTTAATACCACCACGCCGGTCTTATCCAGTCATCGGAAAAGCGTCCAATTTAGGCAGCAACGCCGGGGGTATTTAAGTGAGAAGTGAGTTCACACCAGGGGTGTTCTACTGTGTGGTTTTCAATCTCGTTACACGTGGACGAAGCTATAACCTTTGTTGATTCATGATCCCCAAGCATGTCTCACTGAGACTTGAGAGGAATGTCAACACATCACCCAACCAATCATAGTAATCGACAGGGGCGTGCCGAGACAAGCTGGGCCCTGTGCACAATATGATGATGACCTTTTCCTGACGACCCTCTGTGGGTTCCCTTCCCCCATCTTCGGGTCCTGGGTTGTCAGTTCCACTTTCCCCCACACGTCTACACCCCTGATAAGATAAGATATCCTTTATTGATCCCCTTGTGAAAATGCCAGGCTTCATATAGCATCATGGGGAGGGGGGAGGGGAGGTACAGGTAGTAGAAGACATACAGGTACAGGTCACAGAATTATAGTACAGTGGAGAAGTAAAAAATAAAGATAGAATAAAAAGGCAGTGTAAACAATATACAATATAATTAACTCTGGACATGCGCATATGGGCAACAAGGTGCGAGATGAGGGTATGTATGCCCTCTCAGTTGTATCAAAGTCAAAGTTATGTTTATTGTCATTTTTCAATTGACATGGATACAGCACTCAGGTCTCGGTTATAGCCATTTGATACCAGATAAACTAGAATAAATACTAAAATAAATAAATACTGATCCTCATGGCAGACACAAACTGATTAAATAAAAATCCAGTAAAAACTATCATTCAATAAAAACAGCGAATTGATTCAATAGAAAACTAATCCATTTCAATAAAAACCTAGTCTAATTAAGTAAAAACTGATTTAATTCAATAAGACTAATATGATTCACTGATTAAAATATTAAAAGAGATAGGTGCCATAAAGTGCTACAGTGCAGTGTGCAGAGGCATGGCAGTGATGAGCTGCGATGAACTGCTCAGTAGTCTCACGGCATCCGGGAAGAAGCTAGCATTCTTCAGCCTGGTGGTTCTTGCCCGGATGCTGCGCAGCCTCCTGCCTGAAGGGAGGGGGGTAAACAGTCTGTGGGCAGAGTGGGTGGGGTCACGCATGATATTGATTGCTCTGTCCGTGCATCGGTTGTTGTAGGTATCAGAGATGTCTGGTAAGCTGCATCCGATGGTCCTCTGTGCAGACCTTACAACCCTCTGTAGTGCCTGCTTCTCTGCCGCTGTGCAGCTGCCGTACCATGCTGTGATGCAAGAGGTCAGTACGCTCTCCACCACACATCTGAGGATGTTGGTGATAAGCCCCGCCCCTTTCAGTTTCCTCAGGAAGTACAGGCGCTGTACAGCTTTTTTGACGAGGCTCAGGGTGTTGTCGCACCACGTGAGGGTGTTGGAAATGTGCACCCTGTGATGTAGGTGGGTTGGTCATTATCATTATTACTGTATTTGTAACACTATGTGGACATCAGGTTAGTATAGGTACATTATATTGTTTGTATTGCATTGAGGTGTGTTACCTTGACAGTAATTCCCTTTTTGTTTTCTCCCCTTCCCAGGTGCTGCCTGGAGAATTATCCAGCGCCCTTCCTACAGAGATATTATTATTATTATTATTATAGAGGCACTCATTATACAAGTATTATTTACCATCTGGTGCCACCTAGTGGGCGTTTACTGCAGACTGTGGGACTCCAGGAGACTGATATTGGGGACGGGACGCGTCTATTCGAATCCTAACGCATTTATGCTTCCGCGTTCGCGTTTTGCTAATCTGATTGGCCACTGCCGTTTCTGGTGCGATCGATTGGCCACGGACGTTTCTGGTCATGTGACATGTGCGCCCAATCGCGTGACGCGCCCATTTCCGCCTCGACCAGCAGCAAACTACCTAACGCCTAGTTTATCACTGGTTAAGCTCAGGCGACTCTTTCGAAGTTGGTTAAGGTTAGAGTTTGGAACCAGGGCTGGTATTCTATCGCCCTGCTCTAAGACAAACTCTAACCTTAACCAACTTCGAAAGAGTGCCTAAGCTTAACCGGCGAAAGAACTTGCCGTCACACGATTAGTGCGACCAGAAACATCAGCCAATCAGAGCGCAAAACGTGAACGCGGAAGCATAAATGCGTTAGGATTCGAATAGACGCATTGGAGCGTTGGGGACAGGTGAGGCTGATTCAGCGTCTGCGTGACGCACTATTTAAGAGACACTCATAGCCATAGGCCTGTAATGAGAAAAGCCCCGTAGGCGATCTAACTGGCTAACGGTATGTTGTATTGTTGTCTCTTGTATGCGCTGTTTATGTTTGGAATTATCATTTGTATATGCATAGCACATGTGGCTAATTGAATGCTGTTTTCTTTCCCGTTTACATTATAGGTAAATAATCTACTAACTGTTGCTACTGACAGCTGCTAAATGCTACTGACTGTATCGACTCTACTGGCTAAATGCTACTACTGCTGGCTAAGTGCTACTACTACTGGCTAAATGCCACTACTACTGACAGCTGCTAAATGCTACTGACTGTATGCTGCTAACTAATGACTAATGCTACCAGCTACGAGCTGTCTAAATTGACCATCTGGTGGCTGTTTGTCAATGACAGTGGAGTATTCGAACGTTTGGATAGGATATCCTAAATAAATAACGTTCAAGCAAGAGTCTGAATTGTTTCCTTTGGTCCGGTATGAAACAGTTGATCGCCTGCACCCTTCCAATGGGGAGGTCTAGTTGACACATTGACGGTGACTGCTAGATAATTGGACACTGCCCGTCCCTCCCTCTAGAGAGTGCTGATAATCATCTCTTTCGTGTTTTTTACGTTTAGGATGAGATTGTTCTCCTTGCACCACAGTCCATCCACCTCCTCCCTGTATGCCGACTCATCCCCTTTTGTGATGAGCCCCACCACTGCTGTGTCAAAAAATAACTCTGATCGAGTTTTCCACCCGGCAGCTGTGTGTATTTGCCATGTCTCACCCCTTCATCAACGGAGGCTGGCACACAGTATTCCACATACACATCTCACTACATCCTGCGCATGTATAATCGCGGGAGGGGGCCGGGGGTCTGGTCTTTTGTGTGTAACCTGGACTCGCAATGGATAGGTTTGTTGTCAGAAGCGGTGCCGGTTGGTCGCGATGAAATGGGCTCTGCACATAACCAGCTGCTATACTATACCACACTGAAGTGAGGTGGCTATCTCGAGGCAGAGTATTAAATTGCCTTTTTTAACTCAGAGAAGAAGCGCAGATTTTCCTTGCAGACAAAAACAACCCATTGGCAGATAAATGTGCTGATAATGAGCTGGATTACGAAACTCTGTTAGTGACACTCCAGGTTAATCAGCGGAGATTTTGGGGTAATTCGTCTTTCGTGTGACGAGCTACTGAAAGTCAAGTTCACTGGACAGGCCCTCGCAAAGTTCTGGATATCAGTCCGGAAAGAGTACCCAGTGTTGTGTAATGCTGCGCTGAGAAAGCTTGTCCCCTTCACATCAACATACCTCTGTGAGGCCGGATCTCCGCCTAAACGCACGTGAGGGCATTTTCTTTTCATGTTCTGGCAAAAGAAATTGGCTAAATAAGCCTCGTTTTATAAATGTGTATACAGAAACAATTCCGTTGCTTTTGTTGATAATATGTATTAATTTCATTGATAACATAGTGCTGTAATTTCATTTTCTAATAAATATGCATGATCGAGTTCAACAACGTGTGCTTTTATTTTGATATTCCTTATTTCCACGTTGAAATTACGCGATACATTAAGTGTGGGGTCGCCAAAATTTTTTTTAAATAAAAATTGGGTTGTGGTATAAAAAAGTTTGAGAACCCCTGATATAGATGATGGCGTCCTCCACCCCGATGTTTGCCTGGTATGCAAACTGCAGGGGGTCGAGGGAGTCATGAACCAGGGGCTTGAGGTGTTGCAGGACCAGTCTCTCGAACGTCTTCATGACGTGTGCCGTCAGAGCGACTGGCCTGTAGTCGTGATAGTTAAACCGTTCCATTAAACTTCCATTAAAGTTCATGGTCATAGTGAACTGCCAGGCCTTCGCCAGTATATTATGCCATTACAGCTGACAGGACGGTGTCACAGTGTTCTCAAGCTTTGTAGAAGAGGCCAGTAAGTGACTCAGCTCGGTCAGTGGAAAGACAAACATAACCCTGCTGCATAATATAGTGTTTGGGTGCCTTAGGATTGTACAATTCCATGTCGATGATGACATCCCAAAAGGTTTATTTAATTTTTTTTACAGTAACTCTAATATTTCACGCCAGCATAAGCACTGGATCTGTAATGGACAACAGATGCAAATGCAAACTGTGAAAATGTATTTCAGCAGCACTGTGTGACCTCTACACCCAGCACCATGTGACCTCTACACCCAGCACCATGTGACCTCTACACCCAGCACCATGTGACCTCTACACCCAGCACTGTGTGACCTCTACACCCAGCACTGTGTGACCTCTACACCCAGCACCATGTGACCTCTACACCCAGCACCATGTGACCTCTACACCCAGCACCATGTGACCTCTACACCCAGCACTGTGTGACCTCTACACCCAGCACTGTGTGACCTCTACACCCAGCACCATGTGACCTCTACACCCAGCACCATGTGACCTCTACACCCAGCACCATGTGACCTCTACACCCAGCACCATGTGACCTCTACACCCAGCACCATGTGACCTCTACACCCAGCACCATGTGACTTCTACACCCAGCACCATGTGACCTCTACACCAGCACCATGTGACCTCTACACCCAGCACCATGTGACCTCTACACCCAGCACTGTGTGACCTCTACACCCAGCACCATGTGACCTCTACACCCAGCAGCATGTGACCTCTACACCCAGCACTGTGTGACCTCTACACCCAGCACTGTGTGACCTCTACACCCAGCACCATGTGACCTCTACACCCAGCACTGTGTGACCTCTACACCCAGCACCATGTGACCTCTACACCCAGCACTGTGTGACCTCTACACCCAGCACTGTGTGACCTCTACACCCAGCACTGTGTGACCTCTACACCCAGCACCATGTGACCTCTACACCCAGCACCATGTGACCTCTACACCCAGCACTGTGTGACCTCTACACCCAGCACCATGTGACCTCTACACCCAGCACCGTGTGACCTCTACACCCAGCACCATGTGACCTCTACACCCAGCACTGTGTGACCTCTACACCCAGCACTGTGTGACCTCTACACCCAGCACTGTGTGACCTCTACACCCAGCACCGTGTGACCTCTACACCCAGCACTGTGTGACCTCTACACCCAGCACCGTGTGACCTCTACACCCAGCACTGTGTGACCTCTACACCCAGCACCATGTGACCTCTACACCCAGCACCATGTGACCTCTACACCCAGCACTGTGTGACCTCTACACCCAGCACTGTGTGACCTCTACACCCAGCACTGTGTGACCTCTACACCCAGCACTATGTGACCTCTACACCCAGCACTGTGTGACCTCTACACCCAGCACCATGTGACCTCTACACCCAGCACCATGTGACCTCTACACCCAGCACTGTGTGACCTCTACACCCAGCACCATGTGACCTCTACACCCAGCACCATGTGACCTCTACACCCAGCACCATGTGACCTCTACACCCACCACTGTGTGACCTCTACACCCAGCACCATGTGACCTCTACACCCAGCACTGTGTGACCTCTACACCCAGCACCATGTGACCTCTACACCCAGCACCGTGTGACCTCTACACCCAGCACTGTGTGACCTCTACACCCAGCACTGTGTGACCTCTACACCCAGCACCATGTGACCTCTACACCCAGCACTGTGTGACCTCTACACCCAGCACTGTGTGACCTCTACACCCAGCACCATGTGACCTCTACACCCAGCACCATGTGACCTCTACACCCAGCACTGTGTGACCTCTACACCCAGCACTGTGTGACCTCTACACCCAGCACTGTGTGACCTCTACACCCAGCACTGTGTGACCTCTACACCCAGCACTGTGTGACCTCTACACCCAGCACTGTGTGACCTCTACACCCAGCACTGTGTGACCTCTACACCCAGCACCATGTGACCTCTACACCCAGCACCATGTGACCTCTACACCCAGCACTGTGTGACCTCTACACCCAGCACTATGTGACCTCTACACCCAGCACCATGTGACCTCTACACCCAGCACCATGTGACCTCTACACCCAGCACTGTGTGACCTCTACACCCAGCACTGTGTGACCTCTACACCCAGCACCATGTGACCTCTACACCCAGCACCATGTGACCTCTACACCCAGCACCATGTGACCTCTACACCCAGCACTGTGTGACCTCTACACCCAGCACCATGTGACCTCTACACCCAGCACTGTGTGACCTCTACACCCAGCACCATGTGACCTCTACACCCAGCACCATGTGACCTCTACACCCAGCACTGTGTGACCTCTACACCCAGCACTGTGTGACCTCTACACCCAGCACCATGTGACCTCTACACCCAGCACCATGTGACCTCTACACCCAGCACCATGTGACCTCTACACCCAGCACTGTGTGACCTCTACACCCAGCACCATGTGACCTCTACACCCAGCACCATGTGACCTCTACACCCAGCACCATGTGACCTCTACACCCAGCACTGTGTGACCTCTACACCCAGCACTGTGTGACCTCTACACCCAGCACCATGTGACCTCTACACCCAGCACTGTGTGACCTCTACACCCAGCACCATGTGACCTCTACACCCAGCACTGTGTGACCTCTACACCCAGCACCCTGTGACCTCTACACCCAGCACCATGTGACCTCTACACCCAGCACTGTGTGACCTCTACACCCAGCACCATGTGACCTCTACACCCAGCACCATGTGACCTCTACACCCAGCACCATGTGACCTCTACACCCAGCACCATGTGACCTCTACACCCAGCACCATGTGACCTCTACACCCAGCACCATGTGACCTCTACACCCAGCACCATGTGACCTCTACACCCAGCACTGTGTGACCTCTACACCCAGCACCATGTGACCTCTACACCCAGCACTGTGTGACCTCTACACCCAGCACCCTGTGACCTCTACACCCAGCACTGTGTGACCTCTACACCCAGCACTGTGTGACCTCTACACCCAGCACTGTGTGACCTCTACACCCAGCACCATGTGACCTCTACACCCAGCACTGTGTGACCTCTACACCCAGCACTGTGTGACCTCTACACCCAGCACTGTGTGACCTCTACACCCAGCACTGTGTGACCTCTACACCCAGCACCATGTGACCTCTACACCCAGCACTGTGTGACCTCTACACCCAGCACCATGTGACCTCTACACCCAGCACTGTGTGACCTCTACACCCAGCACTGTGTGACCTCTACACCCAGCACTGTGTGACCTCTACACCCAGCACTGTGTGACCTCTACACCCAGCACCATGTGACCTCTACACCCAGCACCGTGTGACCTCTACACCCAGCACCATGTGACCTCTACACCCAGCACCGTGTGACCTCTACACCCAGCACCATGTGACCTCTACACCCAGCACCATGTGACCTCTACACCCAGCACCATGTGACCTCTACACCCAGCACTGTGTGACCTCTACACCCAGCACTGTGTGACCTCTACACCCAGCACTGTGTGACCTCTACACCCAGCACCATGTGACCTCTACACCCAGCACCGTGTGACCTCTACACCCAGCACTGTGTGACCTCTACACCCAGCACCATGTGACCTCTACACCCAGCACTGTGTGACCTCTACACCCAGCACCATGTGACCTCTACACCCAGCACCATGTGACCTCTACACCCAGCACTATGTGACCTCTACACCCAGCACTGTGTGACCTCTACACCCAGCACTGTGTGACCTCTACACCCAGCACTGTGTGACCTCTACACCCAGCACTGTGTGACCTCTACACCCAGCACTGTGTGACCTCTACACCCAGCACTGTGTGACCTCTACACCCAGCACCATGTGACCTCTACACCCAGCACCGTGTGACCTCTACACCCAGCACCATGTGACCTCTACACCCAGCACCATGTGACCTCTACACCCAGCACCATGTGACCTCTACACCCAGCACCATGTGACCTCTACACCCAGCACTGTGTGACCTCTACACCCAGCACCATGTGACCTCTACACCCAGCACTGTGTGACCTCTACACCCAGCACTGTGTGACCTCTACACCCAGCACTGTGTGACCTCTACACCCAGCACCATGTGACCTCTACACCCAGCACTGTGTGACCTCTACACCCAGCACCATGTGACCTCTACACCCAGCACTGTGTGACCTCTACACCCAGCACCATGTGACCTCTACACCCAGCACTGTGTGACCTCTACACCCAGCACCATGTGACCTCTACACCCAGCACCATGTGACCTCTACACCCAGCACTGTGTGACCTCTACACCCAGCACCATGTGACCTCTACACCCAGCACTGTGTGACCTCTACACCCAGCACTGTGTGACCTCTACACCCAGCACTGTGTGACCTCTACACCCAGCACTGTGTGACCTCTACACCCAGCACTGTGTGACCTCTACACCCAGCACTGTGTGACCTCTACACCCAGCACCATGTGACCTCTACACCCAGCACTGTGTGACCTCTACACCCAGCACTGTGTGACCTCTACACCCAGCACTGTGTGACCTCTACACCCAGCACTGTGTGACCTCTACACCCAGCACCATGTGACCTCTACACCCAGCACTGTGTGACCTCTACACCCAGCACTGTGTGACCTCTACACCCAGCACCATGTGACCTCTACACCCAGCACCATGTGACCTCTACACCCAGCACCATGTGACCTCTACACCCAGCACTGTGTGACCTCTACACCCAGCACTGTGTGACCTCTACACCCAGCACTGTGTGACCTCTACACCCAGCACTGTGTGACCTCTACACCCAGCACCATGTGACCTCTACACCCAGCACTGTGTGACCTCTACACCCAGCACTGTGTGACCTCTACACCCAGCACTGTGTGACCTCTACACCCAGCACTGTGTGACCTCTACACCCAGCACCATGTGACCTCTACACCCAGCACTGTGTGACCTCTACACCCAGCACCATGTGACCTCTACACCCAGCACCGTGTGACCTCTACACCCAGCACTGTGTGACCTCTACACCCAGCACTGTGTGACCTCTACACCCAGCACTGTGTGACCTCTACACCCAGCACCATGTGACCTCTACACCCAGCACCATGTGACCTCTACACCCAGCACCATGTGACCTCTACACCCAGCACTGTGTGACCTCTACACCCAGCACCATGTGACCTCTACACCCAGCACCATGTGACCTCTACACCCAGCACCATGTGACCTCTACACCCAGCACCCTGTGACCTCTACACCCAGCACCATGTGACCTCTACACCCAGCACCATGTGACCTCTACACCCAGCACTGTGTGACCTCTACACCCAGCACTGTGTGACCTCTACACCCAGCACCATGTGACCTCTACACCCAGCACTGTGTGACCTCTACACCCAGCACTGTGTGACCTCTACACCCAGCACCATGTGACCTCTACACCCAGCACTGTGTGACCTCTACACCCAGCACCATGTGACCTCTACACCCAGCACCATGTGACCTCTACACCCAGCACCCTGTGACCTCTACACCCAGCACCCTGTGACCTCTACACCCAGCACTGTGTGACCTCTACACCCAGCACTGTGTGACCTCTACACCCAGCACCATGTGACCTCTACACCCAGCACCCTGTGACCTCTACACCCAGCACCATGTGACCTCTACACCCAGCACTGTGTGACCTCTACACCCAGCACTGTGTGACCTCTACACCCAGCACCATGTGACCTCTACACCCAGCACTGTGTGACCTCTACACCCAGCACCATGTGACCTCTACACCCAGCACCATGTGACCTCTACACCCAGCACTGTGTGACCTCTACACCCAGCACCATGTGACCTCTACACCCAGCACCATGTGACCTCTACACCCAGCACCATGTGACCTCTACACCCAGCACTGTGTGACCTCTACACCCAGCACTGTGTGACCTCTACACCCAGCACTGTGTGACCTCTACACCCAGCACTGTGTGACCTCTACACCCAGCACCATGTGACCTCTACACCCAGCACTGTGTGACCTCTACACCCAGCACTGTGTGACCTCTACACCCAGCACTGTGTGACCTCTACACCCAGCACTGTGTGACCTCTACACCCAGCACCATGTGACCTCTACACCCAGCACTGTGTGACCTCTACACCCAGCACCATGTGACCTCTACACCCAGCACCGTGTGACCTCTACACCCAGCACTGTGTGACCTCTACACCCAGCACTGTGTGACCTCTACACCCAGCACTGTGTGACCTCTACACCCAGCACCATGTGACCTCTACACCCAGCACCATGTGACCTCTACACCCAGCACCATGTGACCTCTACACCCAGCACTGTGTGACCTCTACACCCAGCACCATGTGACCTCTACACCCAGCACCATGTGACCTCTACACCCAGCACCATGTGACCTCTACACCCAGCACCCTGTGACCTCTACACCCAGCACCATGTGACCTCTACACCCAGCACCATGTGACCTCTACACCCAGCACTGTGTGACCTCTACACCCAGCACTGTGTGACCTCTACACCCAGCACCATGTGACCTCTACACCCAGCACCATGTGACCTCTACACCCAGCACTGTGTGACCTCTACACCCAGCACCATGTGACCTCTACACCCAGCACTGTGTGACCTCTACACCCAGCACCATGTGACCTCTACACCCAGCACCATGTGACCTCTACACCCAGCACCCTGTGACCTCTACACCCAGCACCCTGTGACCTCTACACCCAGCACTGTGTGACCTCTACACCCAGCACTGTGTGACCTCTACACCCAGCACCATGTGACCTCTACACCCAGCACCCTGTGACCTCTACACCCAGCACCATGTGACCTCTACACCCAGCACTGTGTGACCTCTACACCCAGCACTGTGTGACCTCTACACCCAGCACCATGTGACCTCTACACCCAGCACTGTGTGACCTCTACACCCAGCACCATGTGACCTCTACACCCAGCACCATGTGACCTCTACACCCAGCACTGTGTGACCTCTACACCCAGCACCATGTGACCTCTACACCCAGCACCATGTGACCTCTACACCCAGCACCATGTGACCTCTACACCCAGCACTGTGTGACCTCTACACCCAGCACCATGTGACCTCTACACCCAGCACCATGTGACCTCTACACCCAGCACTGTGTGACCTCTACACCCAGCACCATGTGACCTCTACACCCAGCACCATGTGACCTCTACACCCAGCACCATGTGACCTCTACACCCAGCACCATGTGACCTCTACACCCAGCACCATGTGACCTCTACACCCAGCACTGTGTGACCTCTACACCCAGCACTGTGTGACCTCTACACCCAGCACTGTGTGACCTCTACACCCAGCACTGTGTGACCTCTACACCCAGCACTGTGTGACCTCTACACCCAGCACCCTGTGACCTCTACACCCAGCACTGTGTGACCTCTACACCCAGCACCATGTGACCTCTACACCCAGCACCATGTGACCTCTACACCCAGCACTGTGTGACCTCTACACCCAGCACCATGTGACCTCTACACCCAGCACCATGTGACCTCTACACCCAGCACTGTGTGACCTCTACACCCAGCACTGTGTGACCTCTACACCCAGCACCATGTGACCTCTACACCCAGCACTGTGTGACCTCTACACCCAGCACCATGTGACCTCTACACCCAGCACCGTGTGACCTCTACACCCAGCACTGTGTGACCTCTACACCCAGCACTGTGTGACCTCTACACCCAGCACCATGTGACCTCTACACCCAGCACTGTGTGACCTCTACACCCAGCACTGTGTGACCTCTACACCCAGCACCATGTGACCTCTACACCCAGCACTGTGTGACCTCTACACCCAGCACTGTGTGACCTCTACACCCAGCACCATGTGACCTCTACACCCAGCACTGTGTGACCTCTACACCCAGCACTGTGTGACCTCTACACCCAGCACCATGTGACCTCTACACCCAGCACCATGTGACCTCTACACCCAGCACCATGTGACCTCTACACCCAGCACCATGTGACCTCTACACCCAGCACTGTGTGACCTCTACACCCAGCACTGTGTGACCTCTACACCCAGCACCATGTGACCTCTACACCCAGCACTGTGTGACCTCTACACCCAGCACTGTGTGACCTCTACACCCAGCACTGTGTGACCTCTACACCCAGCACCATGTGACCTCTACACCCAGCACCATGTGACCTCTACACCCAGCACCATGTGACCTCTACACCCAGCACTGTGTGACCTCTACACCCAGCACCATGTGACCTCTACACCCAGCACTGTGTGACCTCTACACCCAGCACCATGTGACCTCTACACCCAGCACCATGTGACCTCTACACCCAGCACCATGTGACCTCTACACCCAGCACTGTGTGACCTCTACACCCAGCACTGTGTGACCTCTACACCCAGCACCATGTGACCTCTACACCCAGCACTGTGTGACCTCTACACCCAGCACTGTGTGACCTCTACACCCAGCACTGTGTGACCTCTACACCCAGCACCATGTGACCTCTACACCCAGCACCATGTGACCTCTACACCCAGCACCATGTGACCTCTACACCCAGCACTGTGTGACCTCTACACCCAGCACCATGTGACCTCTACACCCAGCACTGTGTGACCTCTACACCCAGCACTGTGTGACCTCTACACCCAGCACTGTGTGACCTCTACACCCAGCACTGTGTGACCTCTACACCCAGCACTGTGTGACCTCTACACCCAGCACCATGTGACCTCTACACCCAGCACCATGTGACCTCTACACCCAGCACCATGTGACCTCTACACCCAGCACCATGTGACCTCTACACCCAGCACCATGTGACCTCTACACCCAGCACCATGTGACCTCTACACCCAGCACTGTGTGACCTCTACACCCAGCACTGTGTGACCTCTACACCCAGCACTGTGTGACCTCTACACCCACTCTCAGCAGCTCCACCACCGCTGTGTCACACTGCTAGCTACAGCCTCTCTGCTAACAATACTGGTAGGGATTGATGTGTGGGGTGTTTGGGGGACTGACTGTTCCGGGGAGGTTATTTTATGCCTATTCTTAAGTCTGCATGTTTACATTGCACTACTTTTATTGTCTTTTATACCTATTCCTATGTCTGCATTTTATGCATTATCTTTTATTCTGTCAATTGTGTGCTTTTGTCTCTCACCTGATACCCCCTCCCCCACCCCCCTTCTAACTCCCCCCTCCCCCCTCCTGGTCTCCCTCCAACCCAATACCTAGACCGATCTACCCACAATCCCTTTCACTCTACTAAAAAGACCTAGGTTTTACTGGATTCTGGAGCTCTTTGAGGGGATACTAGGCCTTATCACATCCTGGAGTCATCCAGCAATAACTCTTGACCTATTTGTGCTTGATACTCTATTTGAGCTAAATAAACCTGTGTTCTACATCTGACTGAGTACATCCTTACTCGTGGTAAATTCCTCTACACCAGTTTCAACAGGCCAGTTTAACAATGCCAAAACAAACACAGCCCACCCATTATAGGCATTATTACTGGCGGACATGCCAGCGGGATCGGATCCATGTAGTAAAGATCGACCCAAGGTTTTTCCTGTGTCAAACAACCCACTGAAATTGTTTTCAATGCAGTATTATTTTATAAATCTGGATCTAAACAGTTGCTGCAGTTAACCCTTTCACTACCACACTACGGAAGGTTAACCCTTTCACTACCACACTACAACCGCCTGTAGTGTGGTAGTGAAAGGGTTAACCCTTTGTCGTGTGGCAGTGAAAGGGTTAACCTTCTGTATTGTTGCAGTGAATGGGTTAACCCTTTGGTAGTGTGGTAGTGAAAGGGTTAAGGATGCACGGCAGACCTGAAAGCACTGCTACCCTCAGCTCACGTCCCTCTGCCGCTCTGCTGTAACAACATGGAACAACCCTCCCTCGCTGTTATTGGAAACATCACATCAAGTAGAGTTCATGCCTTCAAGAAGAGACAAACACCTCCTCAGCATGAGACCGCGGTACTAAAGGACTCTCACACACACTAATCAGCTTCATATTATATTCCTGAGTATCTGCAGATCAATCAGTGAATGATATTTACAAAGCTTGTATCTGCTAAAGCTTAATTAAAATAAATATATATATATACATATATATATATTTCCCACAAATCTTTCATTTTAATTTAATTTTAGTTTCTGAGAGGTCCATAGGTCCACTTGATTGAACTTGTTCATTAAGAGGGAAGGATGGGAGTTTATGTCCATCATGATCCTACTCCATTTATTTGTACGATTGATAAGAGGGACAGTCCTCCTTGTACATGCTCTACTATCCGTCATCTCAAACTACTGCACTGACCACCACAGAAATGAGACACCGACTGACCTTTCGGAGAATGGCATCTCTGAGCAACAAGCTCATCTGAAGGGCATTGTGATTTAACGGAGACAATTTGCGGGAAATGCGTGTGGGTTGCTGTGCAACAGGATGACAGCAGAGGAAGTGGGCTGGCGTCTGGACTGGCGACGGGGCTATAGCTCTCAGCTACGGCTGATTAAAGGCCTGCCCCAGTGTGCCAACCATTCTGCAGAGAGGGAAGTTCGTTATCGGGAGGGGCAGAGGAGGAAAAAGATCCATATCTCCGCCCACAGTGACGACGGAGCACAGGGCACAGACGTTGGATGAGGATGTAGGTTTAATGCCTGTAGTCTGAAGTTCTGACACGCGCCAAATGTCAATATATTTTCAATATTTCACAGTGGGAAGAGAAAGTGTGGTGTACTTATGTGGAGAAAACCTTTTAACACCCTCTGAGGTCTAAGTCATTTTTTTCTTATCTTTGGTTCGCCTGGTTTAATTGTGATGAATTGAAAATGGGGGACCCTGATGTAAACAAGACGAAAGTCTTTCTCTGGTCTGCATCCCCTTAACAATTGTTTGTATTGAGCCGTACAGTATTGTACCCATTCTGCAATCTGTTAATAAAATGTTCAATCAATCAATCAATCAATCAATCAATCAATCAATCAATCAATCAATCAATCAATCAATCAATCAATGGTCAAGGTCAGTGGCCCTCCTGCCTGTGGTCAGTGACCCTCCTGCTTGTGGTCAGTGGCCCTCCTGCCTGTGGTCAGTGGCCCTCCTGCCTGTGGTCAGTGGCCCTCCTGCCTGTGGTCAGTGACCCTCCTGCTTGTGGTCAGTGGCCCTCCTGCCTGTGGTCAGTGGCCCTCCTGCTTGTGGTCAGTGACCCCTCCTGCTTGTGGTCAGTGGCCCTCCTGCTTGTGGTCAGTGACCCTCCTGCTTGTGGTCAGTGGCCCTCCTGCTTGTGGTCAGTGGCCCTCCTGCTTGTGGTCAGTGGCCCTCCTTCTTGTGGTCAGTGGCCCTCCTGCTTGTGGTCAGTGGCCCTCCTTCTTGTGGTCAGTGGCCCTCCTGCTTGTGGTCAGTGGCCCTCCTGCTTGTGGTCAGTGGCCCTCCTGCCTGTGGTCAGTGACCCTCCTGCTTGTGGTCAGTGACCCTCCTGCTTGTCTTGGGTTGATGGTCAAATGGAAGCTCATGTTGCACCTTTATTGTAATGCTTTTTGTATGTGCCAATGAAATATTTTTTTATTTTATATTAAAAATATATTTATTTGTAAACATAAAATGTGTAAAAAACATATAATCATGGGGCGCCAGGGTGGCGCACCACGTACAGCACTGCTGTGCCACACGGCTGTCCCGGGTTCGACTCCCCCCTCTATCCTCCCATACTTCCTCTCTCTCTATACCGGACTGCCCGGGGAAAAAACAATAAAATATCTAGAAAAAAATATAAAACAATAAAAGAAAACATATAATCATATGGTACAAATGGAATAACAATGATATATCCACATTATACATCATGTTACAATACTATACAAATGTACAAAGGAGAATCTACACATTATGTATGGCCTCTGATTTTTCGACAGACTAAACCAATGCATAGCAAATGTTTGCTATTGCCTATTTGGTGATCCATGAGGAGGAGAGAGAGGACTCAAGTGTTTTTCCATATCACGGTCAATGCGCAATGTTACAGTTTAATCATGTGCATGTGCGTATGTGCCTGTGTGTGTGTGTGTGTGTGTGTGTGTGTGTGTGTGTGTGTGTGTGTGTGTGTGTGTGTGTGTGTGTGTGTGTGTGTGTGTGTGTGTGTGTGTGTGTGTGTGTGTGTGTGTGTGTGTGTGTGTGTGTGTGTGCACCCAGAGCTAACCATCTAAACACCACACAGTATGAAAGGCAATGCGCAGAACAACACAGACCTTTCATGTTCCACTCACTCAGACACTCAGGCCCCTCCCTGTAACACCTGAGTCTCTGGGTGAGTGGGACATGAAAGGGCCAGGGCCGCCTCAGGGGGTGTGCGAGCAGTGCGGTCGCACAGGGCCTCGCGGGAAGGGGGGCCTCGCAAAAAAATAAAATAAAAAATAAATAAATAATTTTTTTTTTTTTTTTTTTTTTTTTTTTTTTTTTTTTTTTTGCGAGGCCCCCCTTCCCGCGAGGCCCTTTTTCATCACAGACCTAAAATCTAGTTTTGCTTATATGCTTATATATTTCACATTAGACACGTTTGTAGAATGTGTCTGACTTGTTCCTGGGTCTGCAGTCCTGCAGACATACTCACTATTGGAGCTCAGCCTCTGGGGTTCTGCAGCAGACATACTATTGGTTTCAACGAAGGGAGTGGTTTTACTTACATCATGTGTAGTACGCCGGCGTGAGTCAGCTGCGTTTGACTATTTCGCGCGTGCAGCTTTTGACTATTATGCTTAGTTATGCCAGCCAAGACGAAGAAAGAGGTCGGTCATTATCAGTCGGTCGGTCACCAAGGAACGTTGATGAAAGGCCTCTCGCTAGCGGGACAAATGGCCGGAGCCTTGTCATGGTATAGCCATGATGATGTCGGCTAGTAGCTAGCTTAGCTAAAGGCTAACTAGCGTTAGCTAACCTATTCAGAGGAGCGAGGCGAGGCGAGTGGATGTCTTTTCAAAAGAAGGAGAAGAGAACTTGTGAGCAGATAAATCTGTTAGGCAGCAATACGCCGAAAGGTGTCCAGTCTGCCGGAAAGTACTCGAAGAAGAAGAAGAAGAAATTACACCGTGGGCCAAGAAAGTCTCCTTCCAACTTTACCATTGGCGCCGCATTCATTGATACTGCGTTATGGTGAGTCAACCTATGATTATATACCCGCCGTGGACCTATCTATCTTTCTCTCTCTCTGGAGCCAAACTGGTCGACTAGCTAATATAGTACTACTAGTAGCTAACGGTGTGTGCCTGGTGAGAGCACCTGGCTGTATGTAGCCGCATAGCTTGCAGAACGCAGAAGCAAGCTATGCGGCTACATACAGCCAGGTGCCTGATTGAGCTAACTGTTAGCCAGTTAGCTGTTTAGCGTCAGCTGGGAACGTTCGTTTGATGCTATCAGTTAGCCTTGAGAATAGCAGGCCCTGGCACTCTGACTACGACATCATCTTTGACAGAAGATGTAGTCGGGCCTGCACCATGACAAGGCTCTGGCCATAGCTTATTTGTCCCGACAGCGAGAGGCCTTTCGTCAACGTGGAGACCTGTGTTGCGGCCTTTCGCCCTGCGTTCCTCGTGCAGGTACGATGTCATGACATTACCCCACTCTTCCTTCCTTCCCCTCCCGAATGTTTTGTTAATAACGATGTTTTTTTCCAGGCAAAACATATGCTACTTCACAACATTTGGAGATACGACATGTGCTGTGTGTGAATGGTCGTTTGTGTAGCTTGGGTAGCGTTGGGCCGTTGGCCAAAGCTGTGTGTGGCCTGGTGTCACAGTACCTGGCTAGCCTATTTAGCTGATGTCGGCCATTGGCTCCTTGCTGCTTTGGTTTCTCTGGTATAGACCCTCTTCTTGTTGGATTTAAGTGTTGATCTTTGTCCTTTTGGATCTCTCATACATGCTCTAGTCTCTCTCTAACACACACACACATGACAAACACACATGTTCTCTCTCTCTCTCTCTCTCTCTTTCTAACACACACAGTCTGCCTATGGCGGCCTTTCTCGATGGCTAGGCTGTGCTCAAGGATCTTCAGTCACAGTGCTCAGGTATTCTGCCACTGTGTACTCTCTGTTTAGGGCCAAATAGCATTTCAATTTCTTTCCAATGTGTCTCTCTCTCTCTCTCTCTGTACACTGTATATTGACTGTAGAACGGGAGCTCTCTCTCGCTCTCTCTTTTGCTATATGTTGACTGTATCATGCCCCGCCTCGGGCAGCGCTATTATTTAAGAATATGTTGACTGTATAAAAAAAAAAAAAAAAAATTATATATATATATATATTATTATTATTATTTTTTTTTAACCTTTTGGGGGGGGGGGGGGGGGGCTCGCGTTAAATCTCGCACAGGGCCTCGCATTTCTCCCAGGCGGCCCTGGAAAGGGCCATACCAGTACGGTGATGAACGATACTGTAGCCTCTCTTGTCAAAGAAATGGATGCGCACGTCAGACAAGAAATGTGCTATAAGCAAGACAGTACAGAGAGAGAGAGAGAGAGAGAGAGAGAGAGAGAGAGACATTTACATTTTTACATTTAGTCATTTAGCTGACGCTTTTATCCAAAGCGACTTACAAGTTCTGTACGACAAGACAGCAAGAAGGGTACAACTCTATCAGGTGAGTAACAAGGTTTATCAAAGTGTTGCGTGTTACAGTGTAGGTTAGTTTATTAGGACAAGTGCATGACAGTAAGGTTAGTCAGGGTTATATTTTTTTTATTTTTTTTTCCATTTCTTTTTCATTTCAGATAATCGTTGAAGAAGTGAGTCTTTAGTCGACGGCGAAAGATTGGACGGGATTCGGCTGTCCTATCTGGGGTGGGTAGTTCATTCCACCATTGTGGGGCAAGGACTGAGAATAGGCGGCTTCTCTTTGATGACCCTCCGGGAGCTTGGATAGGAGTAGGTCTGAGGCGGCCAGAAGATGCAGAGCGTAGGGGTCTTGAGGGTAGGGGTTAGAGACCATTGACCGGAGGTAGGCGGGAGCGGTTCCCTTTGCCGCACGGTATGCTAGGTCGAGGGCCTTGAAGCGGATACATGCAGCAATGGGGAGCCAGTGCAGGTCCCTAAGAAGTGGGGTGACATGGGTTGACTTCGGTAGGTTTGAGATCAGGCGGGCCGCTGCGTTTTGAATGAGTTGAAGAGGCTTGGTGGCAGTGGCCGGGAGGCCAGCTAGCAGTGTGTTGCAGTAGTCGAGGCGGGAGATGACTGTTGATTGGACAAGGAGTTGGGTGGCTTCTTTTGTCAGGAAGGGGCGGATCCTTCTGACGTTGCTCAGGAGGAATCTGCAGGTTCTGGTTGTCGCTGCGATGTGAGCAGAGAAGTTCAACTGGTCGTCGAGGACAACACCAAGGTTCTTGGCGGTCGGGGACGCGGTCACAGCTGCATTCTCGACTGTGATGGAGAGGTCGGTCAGGGGGGAGGATTTGGCCGGCAGGTGGAGCAATTCTGTTTTGCTTAGGTTCAGTTTGAGGTGGTTGGTCATCATCCAGGCGGAGATGTCTGACAGACAGGCCGAGATCCGCTCAGAGACGTAGATATCTGAGGGAGGGAAGGAGAGGAAGAGTTGAGTATCATTGGCATAACAATGATATGAGAAGCCATGAGACGTGATAATTTTACCCAGTGATTTAGTGTAGAGGGAGAAGATAAGGGGTCCTAGAACCGAGCCCTGGGGGACACCCGTCCGCAGGGGGCGGGTGGCCGACAGAGTCCTTCTCCATGACACTTGGTAGGAGCGGTCGTTGAGGTATGATGTCAGCCATGTCAGCACAGATCCAGCCACTCCCATTCCTGCGAGGGCCGCGAGGAGGATCTGATGGTTGACTGTGTCGAAGGCTGCAGATAGATCTAGGAGAATCAGGACAGAGGAGAGGCCTTTCGCTTTTGCTAAGTGAAGTGCCTCTGTGACCGCAATGAGGGCCGTTTCTGTGAGAGAGAGAGAGAGAGAGAGAGAGAGAGAGAGAGAGAGAGAGAGAGAGAGAGAGAGAGAGAGAGAGAGAGAGAGAGAAAGAGAGAGAGAGAGAGAGAGAGAGAGAGAGAGAGAGAGAGAGAGAGAGAGAGAGAGAGAGAGAGACGTGTTTTCTAATGATTTGTTAGTACAACCAGGAGATAATGCTATATAATTCTATGGTTTACATTCATTTTTGTCATTTAGCTGATGCTTTTATCCAAAGCGACTTACAAATTGTATACAAGTCAGCAGGAGGGGTATACCTCTGGCGGCTAAGGGTAAGTGGTATTGTTCATCAAACAGTGTCAAACTTGAGTGCTACACTATGAGTGCATAGTAGTATAGACATATTTAGTATATAATATGTATAGTAGATAGTAGTATAGACATAGTAACATAGTATATCATAATAAAAGTTGGTAAACAAAGCAAATCTAAATAAAAAAGCTCAGGAAAATGTAAACTAAAACTCATATTCAGACCAGTATGGCCATTTAAGGACACTTTTGTCACAGTGCCAGTCCTTTGGAATGGTGACGCATGTATGCCTTTATATAACGCACAGATCCTGGACACTTGAAAAGTCACATAATCTGACACATCTCATCGCCAGCCTCACAAACAATATTATTTCTTGTCTCCATAACGGAGCGAGGCCAGGCTGTACGACGTTTGAAAATGGAGCCATTCATCACCAAGGCACCTCTCCCTCCCTGCCCTTTGCTGAATTTATGGATTTCAGATTGTCTTTTGCTAGCTGCACAGGGATTCTATCTTCGCGTTCATGTCCACTAATGGCATCTTCGACTGATTTACAGCATATTGATATCTGGCCTCCGCTTGTGCACTCTCGCTATTTCACACTTCAGTGGAGGAGGTAAGCGGGCCGTTCATTACACACATCTGCTGAAAGAGAGGTACTGTGTGGTGATGTCTATGGCTTAATAACAGCTGGGCATCCATCCAGGCAGTGAGGACCACATAGCCGTTGTGCCAGACATACAGGCTGAGCAGGGGAAGCCTGACGGGGGAAACAGCAGCTGAAACATTCAAAAGAAAAAGCTCGAACACTGATATTGAATGAAGGAAATGTCCACAGAGGTTTGAGGATGCAAAAAAGTTCTCAATGATTTAAAGGAACACGCCAACATGGGAAATGAGCTTACCATCTTATATAGACAATCTTGCCAGTAAATTGTGGCAAAATATTTACTTCTTGTAGAGGAACAGAACCAGCTACCAAATGACTAGCAGAAAGAGGGTCGTTGAAGTAGGTTTTCTATCTGTCTTGGATTATGGAGATGATTATGGATTATGGAGATCATTAAGGATTATGGAGATGTGATTTATCTGCTCCTTTTACTCTTAAACCCCTAGACAAGAATTATCATTGTGCATTTATTACTGGTGATAGATATGGTGCTCACCACTGCATTCTGTATGATAAAGTGGGTTGGGCTTTTGAAGGTAATTGAAGGAAACCTCAATTGTCTTTTTTCAGAATAAATAAAGGCTTGATTGAATTAATGAATTAATTGATGAATTAATGAAAGTCAATAAATGGGTGTTACAAAGCACCCTCATGATAGTTTCCTATTGGTGCTAGCCATAATAGCAAATGATGTGGAAATAATATGTAAATGTTATAATTAATATAGACTTTTCATTTGGTTTAATCAATTAATTTAACTAAATTAATGCACTCTGTATTTCTCGGCCGGGCCACTTCAATGACCCACTTCAGAGACATATTGAACTTCAGAAATCGTCTCTTGATCATTCCACTTTTGGACAGCAATTCAATATTCTTATTTTAATATCAATTAATAAGTCAGGGAAACCAAATATTCATCATTCAAATGATATATTATTGACATTTAAACTTTTTAGCATATATCCATCACTGTTTTTATGCCTGGAGACTTAATGGAGACTTAATGGACAACTTTTTATATAAGGTGAGATTTCAACAACAGTCTGACTGTCTAAACTCTCTAACTCCACTCAGAGAAAATATTATTATAGAGTGGTGCATTGTGGGAGATGTCCTAGGGGTGCGTGCATGTATGCATTCCTGTGTGTGTGTGTGTGTGTGTGTGTGTGTGCAGGGCCGTAGCCAGGGTTTAGAAATTAGGGAGGTCCATTTATTTTTTTGGCCCAGACCGGCCCACTATAATCGGTCGGACACCACCCACCAGTACACCATCCTTACGGTCCCCTTAAATATGCGTACCTACTGTACTATTCCCCCCCCCCCAACCCATTACAAAGCTGGGTAGTAAGTGCCATGGACAAGTGGACCAGTTGTGGTATAATATCTAATGTTCTCATGTAAATATAGTCCCCTCCCCTATATCCCCTTACCTGTGCCCCCCCCCCCCTCTCTGTGGAATAAGACACTCCCCTCCCCTGTGTCCCCATTACCTGTACCCCCCCCCCCCCCCATCTGACCTATCAAATGGGACCGCACCCCCCCCTCTGTTAACTATATAGATCTCCTCCCGAGATCTATCCAGGTCTTCTTACCTGGGTAAATTCAGCTGATCACCTGGGGGGAAGCCCTCAGCCATTCTCTCTATGTAATTCTATCTGTTTGGTTAATAAACCCTTGTTATTATCCAAACCTCGGTTGACTGAGAAACATTCTTCTTCAGAATATCCCACAATTGGCGTCTACGAACTTGTGACGGACTCTTGCGTCCTACCGGCGTGCTGTATTGTTTCAACTATACAGAGAAAAGTGAGTATAATAGGATGGTCCACCAAAATTGTATGGCAAGGAATTAAAACCTTCCCGCTTTTCTCTGTGCCAGGTGAACATTACAGAATGTTGTCAAATATTGAGATCATGGCTGAGTAAGAATAATGTGCATTAATATATCTGATCTGTATTGAGAATCGTACCGGGGAAACGCGTGTACCTGGGTCCTTATCTGGACAGATGTTCTGAGAGGATGGGTTGTTGTGCTATTCCCGGATTTGAGCTGTTGCCAAACCGAAAGTTAGGGCACAAAATAAGGTTGTTGGTTTGCTAACCCAAGTCTAGCTGATGCAGGCTAAAATATAGGCAACAAGGCAAGAAACGTGGGCTTATTATGATGTGATATCCTTGGAAAACGCTACTCTATTGGAACCTATTAATTACCAGAGTAGCGTCAAAATATTCATTGTTTCAACCTCAAACTAAGCCCACAATCTCTTCCATTCCTGAAAACGATGTATTTGGATTGAAATAACCAAATGATTATACAGATAGCGGGAAGATGACCTGCGATGCCTCGGTAGTACGTGAATGTACATTTAATGAATGAATGAATGAATGAATGGACATTAGTCGCGGGTCCAGGGACCGAGAGTATGATTAAAAGGTATATATAATCTAATATATCGCTGGTAAATTTCGAAGTCAGGTTCGGTCGTTATGACTTTAATAACGATGTGTAGTTATATATCAAGGGATAAATGCCTTGTCGCAGTAGATGCTGGCCGACTAAACGTACAGCGGTCCAATACAGTCAGATATACACGCACGTTAACTTATATGTATTAATGTTTGTTTGTCTGTTTAAAGTCTCGTTTGTATGTGCACAGTATGCCGACTGATATCGCGCCGAGCATTGAGAGACGAGTTAACATTATGGGAATAACATTGGGGTACAACTCGCGCGACATGCAACGTCCGGTTGGAAATTATAGTTTTATCGTTTCTATTTGTTTACGTTTCACTATGCACAAGTGACGTTCATTCGGTTACAAAACGCTGGTTTAAGGAAAATTCCAGGCTATTGAGAGCTCGCGGAACTAGTACTGCAGGATTGCAAAGCGTTATTTCCGAGGCGAATGATAACACACGAACGTCGCTTCGAGCGATGACGTCACGCTATGCGCGCCGTGGAGTTATGGTTTTGTTGTGAGCCTATCCATAGGCAAACGTAAAGTTTAATGTGCCCAAGGCCGAAGGTGCGTGAAATCCACTTGTAGTATATGTTTTATTTGTATATGTATGTGCGCGCTGCTATTGGAAAATGTTGAGTTGCGGTGGCGAGATGCGGGTTGCATTATCCCAGACCACCGGAGAAACGAGCCGAACATTGCATTGACGACACGTAACGGATCCAAAGTCAACACAACAGCGTCCCCGGTGAGTATGAAAATCATAAATATAGATGCTTTGATTGATTGATTGAAAACTTTATTAACAGATTGCAGAATGGGTACAATACAGCACAGCTCAATACACAATTGTTAAGGGGATGCAGACCAGAGAGAGACTTTAGTCTTGTTTACATCAGGGTCCCCCATTTTCAATACCAGATTTGTTTACATCAGGGTCCCCCATTTTCAATTCATCAGATAGTCAGTACTGCTACATCTATACATTTATGACATACCAGATTTGCAAATTCAGTACTGTTTGTGATACAAAAGGAGTCAAGAAAAGATACATTTGACGTAGAAACTGTACATACACAACTATCATCTCAGTTACAGTAAATTACAACTATCTCAGATCACTTGAGTGTTTATGTTGCTTTAATTTACATGTTATAAGTCACATAAAGCTAGTTTTAAATAGGATTCTAATCAATTGGATATAGTTGATCTAAAAGCTAAAGAAAGAATAACAACCTTTCTTTAGAGATAATGAATAAATGCAGATAATGTTTAAATGAGGCCAAAATCATGCCTCCTCTTTTTCCACAGTAACATTGATGAGTGAGATGATGAAATAGAGAAGGACTAGCTAATGTTTGTTGAGCACACAGACAGTCAAAGAGGATTCACCCAGAATAAAAGAAAAGAGTGGGAAATTAACATGTGTTTGTGTTTACAGACAACCAAGAGATCTGGCTCTGGGTCAAGATGCAGAATGGGGTGTAAACACATTGTATCACAAAAGTTGAAACTCCAGTGATTTGCATCTGAACACAGACAAGACACAAAGTGAGACCAGCTACAATCATTTAAATTGAGACCCCAAAGTAATCTACATTTGAACACGAAAATCAGCTGAGGACGATGTGGAGCTGAAAGACAATGCAAATGCCTAGAGAGGACTCTGACCACACCTATAGAGACTCAACTTAGTATCTCCACTATACTTAGTATAGTAGGAAGTATCGCTTTAGATGCAGATTTTCTCTTTGTTACCACAGAGACCCATCTGACAATGGATAACAACAGAGAACCACAAAATGCACTGAATGAAATGTTTTAAGACCAGCTTGCCATAGCACACACCATGATTCACTGGTACCTGATGAATACAGTCAGGAAATTACTCTATTTTTCCACTAACTAATAACATGCATGACTCTTCCTTTTAACAAACTAATACATTTCTATGACTGCAAATATCAAGAACACCAGTGAAACATCAATATTGGTCATTTAGCTGACACTTTTATCCAAAGCGACGCACAGGTTCTGTGCGACAGAACATCAGGCAGGGCACAACTCTATCAGCTGAGTAACAATGGTCATCAAAGTGTTGAGTGCTACAGTGTAGGTTAGTTTATTAGGACAAATGCATGACAGTAAGGTTAGTTAGGGTTAGATGACAAAACGAATGATTGTTTTTCATGCAAAATTAACTGGCTGTCTAGGTTTTATGTTTTTTTTCCCTATGCTATGATGAGCCACACTGAGATGTGAAGAACGCCAGAGTAGTCATGGCGAGGTAATTATCCTGAGGTACACCCAACGCATCCTGAGGTAAGATCAAATTAAATTTGACATCACAGATTATAAAGATAAAAAGAAATGTTTCTGATTCCATGCAAAGATCGGATCCAAACTATATCAAATGCACGATGGTATTACACAATGAAATGAATTAACCCAAAATGATTTTCCTCTGTAGCAGAAAGGCGTTGAATCATTTATGTGAGGAGTTTTCTAAGACAGTTTTTATCATCCTCAGATCACAAATTGGTGAGAGGACAGGACGAGTGAGACAACGCGTGACCTGAACCACGAACGACGGCAGGACCAGGCAGAGAGGAACACAACCCAGTGACCTGAGCGACCCACGACAGCAGAGGACCACCAGGGACGCCGCCAAGGAGCTGCGGACACAACCAGGATGACGACAACAACCGTGGGAGAACCACCAGCACACACAACACAGACGACCCCAAAGGAGGGGGAGCAGAGACAGAAAGGACGACATGCTGCGCCACTCCGACAGCCTACGACAAACCAAGGCCAACGCCATGTATCTCCACCATCCGTGTGAGAGAGAGCGTCCTACAGACAGGCCACTACACCAGCAAACCCTCGCCCCTCTGGTACCGCGATGACGGGGAGCGGGGGACCAACCACCACACAGCACGTTCAAGACCACCCTACCGCCATGTCTCTGGGCCTGATGGGGGCCAAGCGTGAGCACAGTGGCGGATGTGCGGTGGTGATGGAGAGCAGCGCAGGCTCTAGGAAAAGAGTCTGCAAGACCACTATAGTTGACTGCTACAAGTGACCCTTGACAGGGAATGGACGGCGACCAGTGAATATTCCCGACTGCATCGTCAAGAAGAGACACATAGCAAATGAGACCTGTGGACCAAGAGACTTCTGAACACACATTGTCCAAATTGTTATGTATTTATTTACTTTTTACTGTCTTACTGCCACACGACAGGCTCACAGAAACATCAACTGAATGTACGATACGTTCAACACACAGCAGGTCACCACAGAAGGACACATCCCTGGCAGAGAACAGATGGTCAACAGCGACGCAGCAACTGTCAGATTCACAAACAAGAGCTGTTTCACAAAGTTCATATGTATCAAGAAAATTATGAACTAAGAATATGATGAAATACAACCAATAAGATTGCAATAACCAATTTATAATAACAATAAGGAATGATCACAGAGTCACATTGAAAATTATATTGTTAACAAGACAGAACTAGTTGGTTTATTCCAAGTCACCAAGTTTGTTTTGACCATTGATAGTATACACCACAGCAAAATACTAGAACAATGCATAACGATTATCATAATCACCTTTTATATCAGGTTTTATACAAACCACTAGATTAACGGTTTTAAATGTTTTTGTACACATTAGCCACTAAGTTAATCCTTATGTGTAAATCCTATTCCTAATAATTATGCACACAATTTTGTTTTTTCACCCTGTGCACTCTGACCACACAGAGACAGTGCATGTATTTAATTGGTTTATTACGATGCCTGTATGCACAACGATCACATTAGCTCCCCTGAGTCACGACATGAACGACTGAAGGTATGCCAAGATATTTGCACAGCGATAGCTTCTAATGATTATGTTAATTGTTGTTTGATATCAGAGATGAGGACCACTCATTGATATAGGTATTTTGAGCGATTAATAAAAGAAAAGGGTGATATCTATTCCCACATCTCTGATATCAAAATAACACAGACCGCAGTCCAGTCGATCATGTCATGAATCATGTATGTAAATAATTCTATTTTAAACTGTTATGCCAACAACCAGATCACATTGGCCAAAATTTTCATTATTTTAATTGTTTTCTATTTTCACTTTTACCTGTTCCAAACAATCCTGGTATATTATACATTAATCTCACCCACATTATAAGAAAGAAAAGTGAGTATTGTGGTATAATATCTAATGTTCTCATGTAAATATAGTCCCCTCCCCTATATCCCCTTACCTGTGCCCCCCCCTCTCTGTGGAATAAGACACTCCCCTCCCCTGTGTCCCCATTACCTGTACCCCCCCCCCATCTGACCTATCAAATGGGACCACACCCCCCCCCCTGTTAACTATATAGATCTCCTCCCGAGATCTATCCAGGTCTTCTTACCTGGATAAATTCAGCTGATCACCTGGGGGGAAGCCCTCAGCCATTCTCTCTATGTATTCTATCTGTTTGGTTATTAAACCCTTGTTATTATCCAAGCCTCGGTTGACTGAGCACATTCTTCATCAGGATATATCTACAAATATCCCACACAGTGTACTCACTCGCTCTTGGCTGAATCTTGTTTTGGGTGGTGATGTAAAAACACCTGCATCATAGCAGGCTCAGGATGGGCAACGTAGTCTATAGCCTGTTCATCCCTGTCTCTCTCCTCCACAACCTGGCTTGACTAGACATAAGGAGAGAGATGATTACAATTAACTGGTACATTCAGGTCCAGAATTGTTGGAATCCCCTGACAAAGATGTGCAAAAAGCTGTACAATTTAAACAATACCATACTGGTAATGAGAAAATAGTTGTTTATTCAATGAATGCATGGAGCAGTTCCATCTTATTTCATTTGATACTAACTACTCAGTTCATACATATTTCAAGTATTCAAATATCAATGATGAATATTGCATAAGGTTTACACAGTTAATAGATCACCTTCCTGTTTTATATTCATCTTATATGGCAATTAAATCAATGGTGTGTTTGTTTGGGGAGTTTGACCTATGTGCCTACCACGTGAAGGTGCATGATCAATGGACAGCACAAAAACAATTTGTGTAGGTGGAGACTACAGATAGTAATAAGTTATTAAGAGTAAGTAATCCATACCATATATATCCTAATAGTTACCTTATTACCATACTTGGCTGAAAACAAACTTTGCTGCCTGTTGTGAATGTGTTTTTCCCTGTAGGCTAATACATAAGTAGGCATACATTTTTGCAGTTGAGGAAAAATGTGCAGTTGAGTAGGCTATAATGTGCTGTGTTTTTATGTCTTCCATCGAGGATCACCTTGGAAATAAGTGTTAATGCTTGTTAATGAATGCTTTTAGGTGCTATCCTCAGGAATACAAATTGGTCAAGATCATTTGTTTTTATGATGTGTTTTTAATTTCCAAATAAATCTAATCAAATAAAAAAGCAGTTTTTGCAGTTGAGCTACTGGTGTTGTATATTATACAGCCTTTTCATGCATCTTTATCAAGGGAACCCTTATCCTAATGATTTAAAAAATAATATTATGATGATACGATATGGACCTAGTAGTTGGGTCATCTGTGGCACTTCGTTTCTCAATGGATTTTTTAAAAAGGCGGGGGAAATTTGTGAGAGACCAAAATCCAAAATGGCTGCCGTGGAAATTAACTTTTTAATGGTTTGACCTACAATGATGCCCAATACATGGTACCAGCCCCCTCTCAGTCATGTACCAGCCCCTCTCAGTCATGTACCAGCCAGCCCCTCTCAGTCATGTACCAGCCCTCTCTCAGTCATGTATACCAGCCCCCTCTGTCATCTACCAGCCCCCTCTCAGTCATGTACCACAGCCCCATCTGAGTCATGTACCAGCCCCCTCTCATTCATGTACCAGCCCCCTCTCAGTCATGTACCAGCCCCCTCTCAGTCATGTACCAGCCCCCTCTCAGTCATGTACCAGCCCCCTCTCAGTCATGTACCAGCCCCCTCTCAGTCATGTACCAGCCTCCTCTCAGTCATGTACCACAGCCCCATCTCAGTCATGTACCATAGCCCCATCTCAGTCATGTACCACAGCCCCCTCTCAGTCATGTATACCAGCCCCCCTCTCAGTCATGTATACCAGCCCCCTCTCAGTCATGTACCAGCCCTCTCTCAGTCATGTACCAGCCCCCTCTCAGTCATGTACCAGCCAGCCCCCTCTCAGTCATGTACCACAGCCCCCTCTCAGTCATGTACCAGACCCTCTCAGTCATGTACCAGCCCCTCTCAGTCATGTACCAGCCCCCTCTCAGTCATGTACCAGCCCCATCTCAGTCATGTACCAGCCCCCCTCTCAGTCATAATACCTGCACGACTGGCGGGGGGGGGGGTGCTTAGTAAGAGATGTGATTGGGCCAGCCCAGTGTCAGTCAGTACCAATGGGCCGATGTCTCAGCCTAGTAGTGGGCCGGTCGTTGACCAAAAAAAAAAAAAAAAAAAATTATAATTTTTTTTATAAAAAAAAATTATATAATTTTTTTTTTTTTTTAATAGTTACACATAGTTACCGAGGTCCGGACCTCGGTGACCTCATAGCTGGCTACGGCCATGTGTGTGTGTGCATGCATGTACAGTATTTGTATGTATGTGCGTGCTGTATGGATGTGATTGGTCAATATGCAAGTTCCCATGTGCTTTGGACATAAAGTTCTTTAACTGCCGACAGGAAGCTGTGGTTTACCGCTGGTCGCTTGCAGAAGGTCGCTCTCTCTCCTATCTTCATCTGTTTACTTCAACTCCCAGGATGCCGAGCAGGAAGAGCCTCCTCCTGTTAGTGATGGATATGATGTGCTGTTCAAAGGGAACAGGAGAGTATGGCTCCATCCAGGGCTCCATCAACGCTTTATCAGCAGAAATGTATGCAGACTGATATGGAATAATTTGACCAGCTTATTCATGTCATTCTATCATGTCATCCTGTCATCATGTCATCATGTCATTCTGTCATGTCATCATGTCATGTCATCATGTCATCCTGTCATCATATCATCATGTCATCATGATATGATATGATATGATACATTTATTTATATTGCGCCGCTCAACAATAGTTACATCGGCCCGGGGCGCTTCCCGGGAGAGAAAGAGAAACAAAAAGACAGGAACAATACGAAAACAGAAACAAAAACATGCAGTCCAACCAAGCAGATAGAGAACAGACTGACATAATACACCACACATACACACACATTGTCACCATGTCATCCTGTCATCATGTCATCATGTCATCCTGTCATTATGTCATCATGTCATCCTGTCATTATGTCATCCTGTCATCATGTCATTGCAACATGTCATCATGTCATTGTCATCCTGTCATCATGTCATTGTCATCCTGTCATCATGTCATCCTGTCATCATGTCATTGTCATCCTGTCATCATGTCATCCTGTCATCATGTCATCCTGTCACCATGTCATCCTGTCATCCTTATTTAAACCTTTCAGCTAACACACTACAGAAGGTTAAAGCCCAACCTCCAGGTTAAACCCTACTGATCAATTATGGGTAGTTTACATCATTGGTATATAATTTCATTATTAATTCTTTTCCATTTGACACCGGAAATGCCACTCTGAAAGAGTTAAAAAGGTCCACGCACGAATAACATGCACGCGCGAATCAAAAAAGCGTATCAAACGCCGACGTCACTACAGGTGCATATTAATGAGCCGAATCTAAAAGCTTATCAGACGCTAGCACGGCCGTGACGTCACTTCAGGAAATGCCTTGCCCGTCCGGGTCATAGTACTAGATCAATGGTGGCCCACTCGGTGCATCACAGTTAGCCTATAGCTCCGCCGTCCCTGCTACAGTCGGGACCACTACACTGACGTTAGCCTATGGTTCTCTCCTCTTTGTGTGCCCCCGTCCTCGCGGGTGTCCTGCGGAGGAGCTTGTGGACGCGACAACAGTTAGTTAGCTCATAGCTATCGTGTACCACTAGCCTTTACGGGCTCGAGCACCCTACAGGCTGCCACCATTGTCGCCGTTGTCGCGTCCATGGGCCCCCCGGCAGGGTACCCGTGGGGACGGGGTGTACAGAGAGGAGAGAACCATTTTGGGTCGGCCGTTCATGCCGGCCAGCGAGCCGGATGTCGGGATATGTTGTTAGCACAATAGCTACCAAGCTAAGCTATGTTAGCTACTAACGTTATAAACACAATATGTGTACAACGACACAATGATTTACATTATTACAAATATGGTAACGTGGTTGTGGCTTTTACAAATAGTGGTTAGCTTTAGAGATGGGTGGCTATAATCACGGAGCAATAGTGTTAGGTGAAACAGATACATTTTCATTCGGCTAGTAGTAGCAAGCATATATCTATGGTAGCAAGGCTCTCTGCCTGCAGTGCCTGCCACTAGCTGTGTGTGACTCTCAGCGCCCCCTGGTGAGCCCCCTGGTGCCCTGCACCTGTTGTGACGAGATCATTTCGATTACACACGCACGTTATGAACCATTGATTAAAATATCCACGTGCGTGGTGATTGTGTTGGGCAGACAAAATGTTTGATAAAAACGCTAAAACTGGGTCAATTTCAATACTTTTTTTTCCTTCTTCATGAAACTCACCGTTGGCCTAGTCCACATTGTTTATTGAACAAAAATACAACGTGAAGGTTGGCCTTTAACCTTTCACTACCACACTACAGACGGTTCCGTCTGTAGTGTGGTAGTGAAAGGTTAACCTTCTGTAGTGTGGTAGTTAAAGGGTTAATCACACGTCCTTCTATATGGGGAGGAGGAGAAGTACACCGGTGACCCCCATTTCCATCAGGGGGTCAACGTGGACATGGTTGAGGGTTATAAATACCTTGGAGTGCACATACTTAGACAATAAACTCAACTGGTCAAAACACGCTGAGGCACTCTACAAGAAGGGCCAGAGCCGACTCTACTTCATCCGAAGGCTGAGATCCTTCAATGCCTGTACAAGGATGTTGAGGATGTTCTACGAATCGATGGTGGCGGGTGCTGTGGAACTCAGGCTGTGGAACTCCCTCTCCCCCACCATCCGAGGCTCTGACAACAATACAAAAAACTAGCTCATGGAATTGTTTATGGCGAAAAGGTGGGTTTTGAGCATGGCCTTAAAGGTCCGTAGAGTGCTTGCAGATTTCAGGTTGAGTGCAGGGAGCTTGTTCCAGAGGGTCGGTGCTGCGACTGCGAAAGCCCGGTTTCCCTTTGTCACCACCAGTCTTGTGTGGGGGATTTTTAGGCAGATTTTGTTGTTTGACCGGAGGGATCTGGAGCTGGCTGATTGGACCAGGAGTTCTTTTATGTAGGCTGGGGCGAGACCGTTTATGGCTTTGTATGTGAACATGAGGATTTTGAAATGTATTTGTTGTTTTACCGGGAGCCAGTGTAGGGATACAAGGACTGGGGAGATGTGGTCCCTCATCTTGGTGTGAGGATGACCCTCTGAAGGTCGCTGGGGGAGAGGATTGTTTTTATTTTTGCGATGGTGCGCAGCTGGAGGAAGCAGGACTGAGCCACTGCTCACAGTTGTCTGTCGAGTTTCAGCTCAGAGTAAAAAAAATACCCCAGGTTTTTGATGATTTTGGTGCCCATGTTGGTGCCCATGTTGTTGGTGATCTGGGTGACAGAGGTGGGTGTGCCAAACAGGATTATTTCAGTTTTGCTCTCATTTAACTGCATGAAGTTTTGTGACATCCACTATTTGATATCTCCCAGACAGTCTTTTAGTCAGGTTCAGGGTGCGAATCATGGGGGAGTTGGGGGAGCCATGGCTCCCCTATATGAGACATCAGCCCCCCTGAAAACATGATTTGTGAATTTTGGGGGGGTCTCTAAAATACTGACAATAAATGCTATTTTTGCCATGCATTTCTAATTTTTCTGTAATTTTCTGTATCGTCATCATCGTGTATAATAATCAAATTAGGCTATTTTGATGTATGATTAATGATTTGCGCACTAATTCACCGTAATAGACAATAGCATAAATCTATGGGGTTGCGGCACTGCAGATATACCCTACTCGTAATAGATGGCATTATGCATGTGTAGCAGGGTGGATTATCCCTGCTTCGTGGGAACTGTTGGGCACGGTCACTGGGTAGCGAGACACAGTAGAACTCTGGCTAGCTGCACCTCCGTCTTTGGGTCAGGAGCGTCAACTGGAGGCTGGCAGTGGGAGTGGATGGGGCCCAGGATTTACAAACCTGGTCCGGTACTCTGGTCTTCCTCTCCCTTCCAGGGCAGTCAGCAGTACTCCCCAACACGCCCTCACTTCCCCCAATTATTCCCCTAGCACCCTCCCACACCTAGTGACTGGATTGTAAATAAATAACTTGGTTCCCCCCGCAAGCAGTACCCTCCCTCAATGACCCTAGAAACCTTACAATGAAAGGGAAAGGTGCAATAGGAAGGAATTAATAGCATGTATGTTACCCACACCAAAAGGGTTAATACGGCTCAGGAATGGACACACACACAGAACTCCCATCCACTTCTTTACTATTATTGTACTGGTCAGTTACAATGATTTAAGGAGAATGACTACATAGACCGAAGTCCCACTATAGCTCCGTTTCTGAATCAACACCCCCAAAACCCGTATTTTGTACACCCGCCTCTGGGTTAGTATCAGGGATTATATACTGCAAGGTATTTGACTCATCGCCCACGTCTGGGCCTCCACCCTGTATAATACCTTCAAAAGGTTCTAATTATACGGCCAGAATAATACCTCAAAAGGCTTTAATTATAATGCACCAAGTCTGTAACTTTCCCCAAGGGAAAGGGTTAATTGGATGGGAAGATATTATTAAACACACATGTTATCACACTCAAAGAAAAGGAAAGAAAGCAACAAGTGGGCCCACAAAATACCAAACAGAAGTCCTATCTTAATGCCGGCATATATTGTTTGGGGTTCCCCTATTGAACGGTAGTAGCAACGTTAACCTCGCCCGCAGGCTGCACCACACTGTATACTGTATAATAGCTCTGGAGCATCAATGCCCATTTGTACTCATCCAAAATGGCCGCCTCGCCACGCCACTGTCGTCCGGAAGGCAAGATGGCGTCGAACGCTCTCGGTGAGGATACTAGCAGGCGGAGCTGGAGCAGAGAGGCAGTGCTGGCTGAGAGCGTGTGCTGGGCGATGACGACCTCTGTTGAACGGGGCGAACTCCCGTATGCTGCAGGCAGCCAGGTGCAGATCTGGTCGCAGGTAGCCGGGGCAGACTGATTGCAGGCAGCCGGAGCAGACTGGTGGTAGGTCCACGCGTGTATCTGGGCTCGCACTCTATACCGCCACACTACTACTGTAACCCGACTATGATGAACTCAGATATAGCCGTTAGCCGCACGCTACTTATACCGCCACACTACTACTGTAACCCGACTACTATGAACGTTAGTGCTTTGTTCTGTACCGTTTGCTCACACACTATCTCTGGTACTTCTAGGATAACACGTCAACTAGCAAGTACTTCTTGTCACCCGTCGGTACCCAACGGGGCTCTTCCACATCACTCCTTCAACGGGGCTCTTCCGGAGCACACGCCCGTTGCGACTGTTCATGGTCAAGTTCACTGCCGAAGAGGCTCGCCTTCCTCCTCCATATATCTCCTCCCGTCTCTCTCTGACACTCTCTGCCTGCCACCGCCCCCTGCTGGTCCCGCCTACTAGTCACACAGGGGAAGGATGGTCTACAAACCTAACGCTACAAACCTAACGCAACTCCCAGAACTGTCACTCTCCTCCCTCGAATATCATGCAGTATCTGTCTCTAATCCTTTCAATCTCACCATTGTTACACTCTATCGCCCTCCAGGTCCCCTCGATCACTTCACAGATGAGCTGGACATGCTTCTAAGCTCCTTACCGGAAGATGGTACCCCGCTCCTTCTATTGGGCGACTTCAACCTGCCTGACTCATCTCAGTCGGTCCCAGTGGTCTCCCTCCTACAACAATTTGACCTGACTCCCACTGCCATGCCTCCCACCCACAAAGCAGGCAACTCCTTGGATCTCATATTTTCCCGTAACTCCAGCATCATTAACACCACGGTAACTCCCCTACATGTATCTGACCATTCCTTCATATCCTTCTCACTAACTCTCATGCTTAACCGAAAAGTCTTCACCCCAACTCAAACCATCTCACTCAGACGCAACCTGCCCTCCCTATCCCCCTCCACCCTCTCCTCTGACATAATATCCGCTCTACCTTTGAGTGACACCTTCTCTGCTCTCCCCACAGAGATGGCAACCTCCACCCTCCTCTCAGCCCTTGCAACCTCCTTCGACAAGCTCTGTCCCCTCGTTGAGAAACCTGCCCGCCGTTCCCCACCCAGTCCATGGCTGACGGATGCAGTGAGAGAACAAAGACAGGTCCTGAGAGCGGCTGAGAGGAAGTATAGAAAGTCACGCCTCACTGCTGACATCGACACATATCACAACCTCTTGTTAACATTCTCCAAAACCATTACTAATGCCAAAGCTTCTTTCTTTCACCATAGGATCGAGGCCTCTGCCAAGAATCTTCGCAAACTGCATGCTACCATGTCCTCCCTCCTCACTCCCCCCCCCCACCTCCTCCTCCCTCATCTTTTTCTGCCGAAGACTTTGCGATCTTCTTTGAGGAAAAAGTGGAGAACATCCGCAGCTCCTTCTCCCAACCCCCACCCATTCCAAACGCTGAATCGAGAACCTCATCCTTCACTCTGTCATCTTTCTCTCCCATTACAGAAGCCGAGACCCTGACACTGGTAACGTCGAACCGTCCGACTACATGCCAGCTGGACCAGCTACCCTCCCCACTCCTCCAGACCATAGCACCGGACATCCTCCCATTCCTAACTGCAACCATCAACTCCTCACTCAACTCGGGGGTGGTCCCCACCTCCCTAAAACAAGCCAGAGTCACGCCCCTCATAAAAAAACCAACCCTGAACCCCACCGTCATAGCCAACTATCGCCCTGTCTCTCTTCTCTCCTTCCTTTCTAAAACACTTGAACGTGCTGTATCCAACCAACTTACTGCTTATCTCTTACAGAATGACCTCCTAGACCCCAATCAGTCTGGCTTCCGGACTGGCCACTCCACAGAAACGGCCCTCATTGCGGTCACAGAGGCACTTCACTTAGCAAAAGCGAAAGGCCTCTCCTCTGTCCTGATTCTCCTAGATCTATCTGCAGCCTTCGACACAGTCAACCATCAGATCCTCCTCGCGGCCCTCGCAGGAATGGGAGTGGCTGGATCTGCGCTGACATGGCTGACATCATACCTCAATGACCGCTCCTACCAAGTGTCATGGAGAGGGACTCTGTCGGCCACCCGCCCCCTCCGGACGGGTGTCCCCCAGGGCTCGGTCCTAGGACCCCTTCTCTTCTCCCTCTACACTAAATCACTGGGTAACATTATCACATCTCATGGCTTCTCATATCATTGTTATGCCGATGATACTCAACTCTTCCTCTCCTTCCCTCCCTCAGATATCCACGTCTCTGAGCGGATCTCGGCCTGTCTGTCCGACATCTCCGCCTGTATGACGACCAACCACCTCAAACTGAACCTAAGCAAAACAGAATTGCTCCACCTGCCGGCCAAATCCTCCCCCCTGACCGACCTCTCCATCACAGTCGAGAATGCAGCTGTGACCGCGTCGCCGACCGCCAAGAACCTTGGTGTTGTCCTCGACGACCAGTTGAACTTCTCTGCTCACATCGCAGCGACAACCAGAACCTGCAGATTCCTCCTGAGCAACGTCAGAAGGATACGCCCCTTCCTGACAAAAGAAGCCACCCAACTCCTCGTCCAATCAACAGTCATCTCCCGCCTCGACTACTGCAACGCACTGCTAGCTGGCCTCCCGGCCACTGCCACCAAGCCTCTTCAACTCATTCAAAATGCAGCGGCCCGCCTGATCTCAAACCTACCGAAGTCAGCCCATGTCACCCCACTTCTTAGGGACCTGCACTGGCTCCCCATTGCTGCACGTATCCGCTTCAAGGCCCTCGACCTAGCATACCGTGCGGCAAAGGGAACCGCTCCCGCCTACCTCCGGTCAATGGTCTCTAACTACACACCCTCAAGACCCCTACGCTCTGCGTCTTCTGGCCGCCTCAGATCTACTCCTATCCAAGCTCCCGGAGGGTCATCAAAGAGAAGCCGCCTATTCTCAGTCCTTGCCCCACAATGGTGGAATGAACTACCCATCCCAGTTAGGACAGCCGAATCCCGTCCAATCTTTCGCCGTCGACTAAAGACTCACTTCTTCAACCATTATCTGAAATGATATAAAAAAAGAAAAAAAAAAATAATCTAACCCCGACTAAGCTTAATGTCATGCACTTGTCCTAATAAACTAACCTACACTGTAACACGCAACACTTTGATGAACATTGTTACTCAGCTGATAGAGTTATACCCTTCTTGCTGTCTTGTCGCACAGAACTTGTAAGTCGCTTTGGATAAAAGCGTCAGCTAAATGACTAAATGTAAATGTAAATATGGTCCAGCGATACTGTGTATCATCCATATTCCAGCCGATAGAAGGAAGAGAAACTCACATCAATGTTCGTGAGAATATCAATGATGTCTTTGTGTACAACGGGGAGATAAACAGCAAGTCAGCAGTTCTGAATAATAGGCAATATTTTCAGGCTGCTACACATGCTATTCTTGCGTTTACCATTCGGAGCGTGGCGGCGCTGCAGCCTGCAGGCACAAATCAAACAAAATAAATACAGGTATTCAGGATAATGTCGAAAGTTAAACGAAATATCAAAGAAGTAAGCCTTCTAACCAATTTTGGTTTTACAAAGAAGGCGAAGCAGCCTGCTGGGGGGACTATACTTCTGTGACATGCAGATTTTGAGAATTGGGCAGATCTTCACCATCAGGTGGGTGGCGATAATGTTGCATTTGCCTACTATAATAATGTTAGACTCGATGTGTTTGGTCGTGGACTTGTTGTTCGGTATTGGTTCATCCGTGTGTTTATGTGTAAATAGGACTGTTGTGTGTGTGAATTTGAGTGTTGGATCAGAGGGGTTAATCTGAGCATGTGTATTTCATATGTGCGTCTTCATCATGCATGCAGACACCTGTGTGGTGTACTGTGGACTATGTATGGTTCTGTAACATTACTCATACCTTTAGCCTATAGCCTGGTTTGTGTGTCAGAAGGACCGTGCTGTGTGTACTTATGTTGAAGGCTTGCCAAACAAAGAGACAATCAAATCAAGGATAAAAGATATCCCCATGTCAGCTCGAAGTGTCGAGCGACGCATCAACGAAATGTCCGAAAATATCAGAGAACAGCAAACAGCTGGATTAAAAGATGCTCCGGTGTGCAGCTTAAAGGGACCAAATAAGCAAAACTGTGCCAGGGATCTCAGGTAGGCTGCGGCAGCTGTTTATTTTCCTACACATGGCGTGTTAACTTGAACGTCTTTCTCTCTCTCCCTCTCTCCCTCTTTCTTTCTCCCTCTCTCCCTCTCTCTCTCTCCTCTCTCCTCTCTCCTCTCTCCTCTCTCTCCTCTCCTCTCCTCTCCTCTCCTCTCTCTCTCTCTCTCTCTCTCTCTCTCTCTCTCTCTCTCTCTCTCTCTCTCTCTCTTCTCTCTCTCTCTCTCTCTCTCTCTCTCTCTCCTCTCTCTCTCTCTCTCTCTCCTCTCCTCTCTCTCTCTCTGGCCTTGTTCCGGTGGAGGGATTGGAGGAGGGTGTGCCATCATGTTAACGCAGCCTCAGTTAAACCTTGCGACGACTGAGTTCTGGTCATGTGACACTACACATATTTAATTGAGACCCTTTATTATTTCAATTTAGCTGGAAATACATTGATACATCATTCAGTAACATTTTCAGAGCCTTATAACAAAAACATTATTACGGTCACCATTGTGACCAGTGGGATTCTTTTTACTCAAAATGTGAGTATTACCAAGTCACCTTGTGTTCTTAAAACAATGACAATAAACATAGTTTTATTAGGTTGAAATAATGTGGTTGTGTACTTATTTTTTCTGTTAACTTATTATGGATTGAAAACTGAAAACCAAACAAAATGTGCTATATATAGCCTACCGTCTGCATCGAATATGAAATAAAGGCATCTAAATGATACATTTTTTCTTTAAAAAAAACAAGCTCAATCAAAAGATTCTACATGATTCCAAAATAGTGAAGAAAATTACTTTAGGAAGAACAAAGGCAGAGGCTCTGGTCCTTGCTCCAAAGGCAGTGGGTGATGTTCTCAAGGCCTTAACATCAGACAAACCCCTCCCATTCTCCATACAGATGGATGCATCTAACCTAACCCTAACCCTAAAACCGAAATAAAGTTAAAAAAAAATCTGCCCATTTTCGCCCAAAAACCGGGCAAAATCGGCAAAAATATTTGTTCACGTGCGCCCGCTTCACATACCTTGGTGCCCCCCTGTGCCCCAGTGTAGTGCTTGGTCTAGATATGCCCCTGGAGGAGAGAAACCTTAGAAGGGCCAATTCAAGGGGGGATCTCCCTTCTTACATGTCGGTGATAGTAGTGTTGCAGACGGACAGTTGGTAAGCATGCACTCATGTGTGTAGTGAAACACAGATGAGTGCATGCAATATCAACTGAACATTTAGAAACATTTAAGATAGAGCTGATAGCGATAGCAACTGAACATTTTGAAAGATTAAAGATAGAGCTGATAGCGGATCTATTTGAGGCACAGGGGCAGCGCAAAGAGGGTTACACCCCTATATATTACTGTATATTTTAGAATGTATATACATATTTTAGAATGTATATATCTGACTGTGTATTTAAATTTGTTTTCTTATTTTAGATTTTTTGACTAACTGAATGTTCATTGTGGGCGATCTGTGGTGCTGAATAGTTTTCCTCTGGATCAATAAAGTACTTCTATTCTATTCTATACTATATAGTATTTCCTGTTTCCTGTTCCCTACAAAGACGTATTACAGGACAGGACTGGAAATGATAGCCAGTTAAAAAGAAGAGTCTAATCGAGCAAGAAGTCTTACCGGCCTGTCTTGTTTCCACTGCAATATGATCCATCTTAAATCAGAAGAAGAACAGCTCAGAACAACAGCTCAGAACAACAGCTCAGAACAACAACTCAGAACAACAGCTCAGAAGAACAGCCCTTCTCCCAGCGAGTCCATTCCATTCGTTCTTACCAAAGAGCCGCTCGGAAGAACCGGGTCGTTCGCTAATGACACATCACTGCCCCCCTGCAATGAGAGGGCAAGAGAGGCCGTGTGGTGGTGAAGATGATCTTCTCTGTGATCTGTCATGTTATTGTTTTGTTTTGCATGTATTTTTGATTGATTCTGTGTTGGCTATTCTCTCATTGTGAGGAATGTGCAGCTATGGACGTGGACGTGCAGGAATGCATGCGGTGCACCGACTATGTATAAATATGCACGTCCAGATAATTTTGGATAATTATAATAAAATAAAATAAAGAAATATGGTGTAATGACAGAATGAGGAAATTATCGAATGATAAACTATTCACTTTATGCAGCACTGAATCGATGGGTTGTTTTTCCACAAGTGCCAAATGGACTGCATTCATATAGCAGCTTTTATCCAAAGTGCTTGTCACGGGTGGGGGTGTGTGTGTGTCTGTATGTGTGTGTGTTGATGTACCTGCAGGACCCTGAGAGGAGGACACGCCCAGCGATGGTCCTGATGAGGACCTAGATGCTTACCTGGCCGTTTTAACAGGCAAGTGCATATCCGACTGTTATATGTATTGGAATCTCCTATCGCAGTACTGCGCCATGCTGTCCCTTCTTCCCTGCTTAGATGAGGTCCATGGAGTCCCGGTGAGAGGGTGGGGAGCCGTCCTGTGGGGATGGTGATATGTGCTGGGGCCAGTGACAGCAGGCGAGTACGGGCCGCCAGGAGGGGATAGTCTATTTCAGTCTTGAAGTCTACACATGAAGTCCCTCTTTCTTACGCAGCCGGGGTCTGCCGCTGGAGGGAGCAGGAGATTGATTGGCTGGCTGGCGTGGAGGGGCGGTACCAGGAAGCCCGGGCGCTGTTGAAAGGAGAATTAGTTTTGGCAGTATGGAAGACAGAGTCGCAAGGACGACACCCGGGAATGCGGAACTGCGGAGATACGAGGACACGCTACTTTTCTCTTGTGCCTTTTTTTGCAGTGGAAACACTTCCTGCTCCAGCCTGCTGTGTTCACCCTCTCTGTGGAACGAGTGGAGCCAAAACCAGCTAAATACATTGTAGCCACGCTACCTGCCGTGAGTAACTAAACACAAAGTATCGGATTATCTGCACCGGATTAATATACTGTTTCCCGAGCTATCAGTGAATGGATTATGTGAGTCTGTGCTATAAGAAACTTTGGATTATACAAACTGTCATTACAACTGTGGAGAATTGAGAGCACCACGTGCTGAAACGCTGCTACTGTTTGCACAGGCCCGCTCGTTGGAGAGCAGCAAAGGTGCGCATATTGACTGACAAATGAACGTGGGAGCTTGATGTGTGTAATTAACTGTGCTATTTCCTTGCAGCCAGGAGGACACTACTGCATTACCCTGGTCTGCTCTGCACTGGGAAGTACCCTGTTCTCCGGTCCTAGTCGGAACGCTTTTCAGCCCGAGGCCGTGGGAGAGAGGGAGGGGGGAAGAGACCCTCCCCGCCCACGCGCCTTCGGGCTGCGTTATATCCTTTTTTTGTCGTATCGTCTATAACTGTGACTGGCACTTCCACTGCCCCAACCTAGGCTAGGATGTGGGAGGAGCATTCTGGCCCTAGACCTAAACCTCATAGTGCCCCATACCCACTACCATAACATGCCCTCTTATCTTTATTGTGTGCCACCAGTGTGTATTGTTCTTAATATTAATTAATTATGTGCTGTGACTCCCTGAGACCAGATGTGGGGTATTTATATTCTCAGGCTATGTTTGTAGTGTAGTGTGCAGTGTGATTTTGGATTAGTTCGTGACCGTTTCCAGACCTGGGTGCAATATAGGCACCATTCCCCACGTGTGCAGTGCTTTAGGGGCAGAACAGATAGTGTGGGTGGGAACAGCAGCTTGTGGTTGGCCTACAGTGCAGAGAAGCGCTTCCTCTTTCAATCACCCTAGGCCTACAGGCACTGGTCTTTTAGATTAGTTTAGTTAGTAGTTATTTATTTATATTCATGAACTTGTATGCTATATATCGCTGCTGTCGGGACAAAACCTCATAACTCCATTTTTTTTATTTTTTTTTTATTATATAAATCAACTCCGTAGATCATCCTCCATATGTGTGTGTGGGTTTTACAAAGTTTAAACAATGGGAAAGCATTAAACCGATCATCTGTCTAAACCTCCTAACTCTATTCACCCTCAAATCTGTGTTAGTTTTTTTCATCTGCTGAAAAGTTGGGTTTTTGGAGTTATGAGGTTTTGTCCCGACAGCAGCGATATCTTATATGTAATAAAGTATTTCTTATTGTTTCTTGAACATTCTCCCGTGTCTGTTTGTGGTCTTGGGGAAATTCATGTATGGTAGGTCAGCTGAGCCCTTTGGGAAGTGCATCCGTGCTTTTGCACACCTTAATCATATATCTGGATGCTTCCCATTGGGGTCTGGTGACATCTTTTGGCGTAGTCGGTAGGATTTCCCCATAGTCCACAGCAAACATGGTCGATGAGAATGCTAGAGAAACTGGGGTGCAAGCAGTAATGATGCCCTGGTACTTGGGGTCGCATTGGGTTCTTAAGTTTAGTGGAGAAAAGGGGACCACTAAATTTAGTCAGTGGCTAGCCCAGGTGGAGGCCTTTTTGCGAGCACAAACTTTACCACCCCAACAGGGAATAGACTTCCTGTTTAGCTCCCTTGATGGCCCCACACATAGAGAAGCCATGCTCCTCCCAGAAGCTATTAAAGCTTCCCCCCAGGAAGTAATCAAGGCATTAACCCTGAAGTACGGGGATCATAGGTCTTCTGATACCCTTCAAGAGGGGTTTTTCAACTGGCAGGCTGAGAAGGAAGGGATAGAGGAATTCACCCTGCGCCTTAGAGAGTGCCTTTACACGTGGCAAATCAGTGACCCCGCTAGTGCAGGAGAGGAAAACAAGAGGCTGTGGGCACAGTTTGCTAAGGGCCTGTGGGAAGGCCGCATTAAGCGCGAGCTCCTACGCCACCTGAGACGGAACCCCGAGACAACCTTTGAGGAGGCGAGCTCCATCGTGCGAGAAGAACGAGCTTCCACTAAAGTGGTGGCGGCTTGCCAGACCCGAGCTTCCCCAGCTATCCCACCTCCCAGCATGGAAGCATTACCCCCGAGCGGCCTGCAACAGCTTAAAGACTACGTGTGGAACTGCAGAAAGAACTACGTGACCAGGTAGCACTGCTGGGGAGCACCCTCGCAGAGGAAATACGGAGTCAGATGCAGAGCTCTGGACGTGGACCCGAGCCAGCGCAGAGGTGGGGACAGCCAGGCCCTCCAGCTAGACCTTCTGCCAGGCCACGCCAGCGTCCTGACAACCGGGAGCCTCGTAACTACCAGTGGGATGAGCAGGGCCGGCCCATCTGCAGGAACTGCGGGGAGGCAGGCCATATCGAGAGGTACTGCACGCATAGGACGGCGCCTCCCCCGGATTTTCAGCGATCCCGGTCACTGCAGAGACAGAAAGTGGTGGGGCACTGTCCAGAAGTGGAGGTCCTGATTCAGGGCAAGAAGATACCCTGTGTGCTGGACACGGGTTCACAGGTGACTCTGTTTGGCCAATCTTTCTTTCAGCGCCATTTCGGTGGCGAGGGGCTCCAGGGAGGCGGAGGACTACCATGGCTGACCCTGCAAGCTGCCAATGGAATACAGATTCCGTTTGTGGGCTACGTGGTTCTGGATTCCACCATCGGCGGCATTGAGGTACTGGGTCGAGGGGTGGTGATTGTAAACGATGACTGTATTAGCACTGAGTATGGGCTGTTGGGCATGAACGTTATATCAGAATGCTGGGAGGGCCTATTTCAGAGGGGACACCCGGGGCAGGAAGCTTTTAAATCCACTGTTCCTCCAGCGGCCCGGAGGGTGTGGGAAAAGGTGTTTACTCTTTGCCAGCAGGTACAAAGCACCCCCCCAGCCGCCGTGGCCAGTGGCGCGGCTAGGCTGCGGCGACAGGCCCCTGTCCTGGTGCCCCCAGAGTTTGAGATCGTGGTCTAGGCAGATGTTATTCCAAGGATGGGTCGTCTGGACTGCCCTGTGCTGGTGGAAGACCACACTGACCTGGTGGTAGGAGAGCGTGGCTGGCGAGTAGCTCGGTCCCTCAGCTGGGTACGGGGAGGTAAGGTGCCACTGCGTATTTGTAACCCCCACCTCTCCTCTGTGCTAATCCCCCAGCGGTGCTCCCTGGCCACGGTGTCACTGGTCCCCCTGCAGGATATACATGGGGCCAACCATCTGATTCTGAGAGACACCGGCCCCGGGGTGGTAGAAGTGGATGTGCGTCGGGTAGCTGAACCCACCCTGGCCGACCACCCGGCCCTGGATCTGAAGGGGGATGGACTGACAAGGGACCAAGAAGCACAGCTCGCTGCCCTGCTGCGCCGATGGACCCATGTATTCGTCGCACATGAGGAGGACTTCGGGCGTACCAAGGTGGTTCAACATAATATCCCCACTGGAACAGCACCACCGATTCGGGAGAGGTACCGTCCGATTCCACCCAAGCTATACGCTGAGCTGAGAACACTGCTGTAGGGGATGGTCGACAGCAAGGTGGTGTGTGAGAGCTCCAGTCCATGGGCGGCCCCAGTGGTGTTGCTCCGCAAGAAGGATGGATCTTGGCGCTTCTGCGTAGACTACCGGAAGCTGAACGCCGTGACCCACAAGGATGCATACCCGCTGCCCCGGATAGAGGAGTCATTGACCAACTTGACCCAGGCGACCTGGTACAGTACCCTGGATCTGGCCAGCGGGTACTGGCAAGTGGAAGTGGCGCCGGAGGACCAGGAGAAGACGGCCTTTGCCACACCACTGGGGTTGTACCAGTTAGAACGGATGCCCTTTGGTCTGTGCAACACCCCCGCCACCTTCCAACGGTTGATGCAGCGTTGCCTGGGTGGCCAGGTGAATGACCACCTTCTGATCTACCTGGACGACGTGATCGTCTATTCCCCAGACTTTCAGAGCCACCTGAATCATCTGGAGATGGTGTTCCATCGGCTTCAGGAGCACGGTCTTAAACTCCAGCCGGGAAAGTGCAGGTTGTTCCACCGGGAGGTGAGGTACCTGGGACATATAGTCAGCGGCCAAGGGGTGGCGACTGACCCGGAGAAGACTCAGGCCGTCCGCAGCTGGCCTGTGCCCACCACGGGCAAACAGGTGAAGTCATTCTTGGGATTCGTGGGGTACTATCTGCAGTTCGTCCCCGGCTTTGCCCGGATCGCCGCCCCTCTGACCCGACTGCTCCAGGGTACTGCTGGACGACCGTCTGTGCCAGTGACCTGGGCACCGCCCTGTCAGCAGGCATACTCTCTTCTCTTCTCTGTCCTCTATCCTCTCTTATTCACTCTCCTCCTCCTCTCCTTTCATCTCTTCTCTCTCCTCTCTTATCCGCTCCCTGCTTCCTCTCCTCTCCTCTCCTCTCCTCTCCTCTCCTCTCCTCTCCTCTCCTCTCCTCTCCTCTCCTCTCCTCTCCTCTCCTCTCCTCTCCTATCATATCCGCTCCTCTCCTCTCCTCTCTCCTCTCTCCTCTCTTATCCGCTCCCTTCCTCCTCTCCCTTCCAGATCCCACAACCACATTGCTGGGAAGGGGAAGGGCGGACATATTTTCGCTGTGTTCGGTCAACCAGTGGGTGGTTATGGAGGGCCTGTGTAGGAATGTGTAGAAAAAGAAGGAAGCTAGTAGCTCAGATGATCCATTAACCCTTATAGCCTGATTCATCTATGAATGAACAAATTCAGCCAAGCCAATAGGGGAGTTTGCTTTGCAGAATGAGCATAAAAAACATCAATCATCAGATATAGATATTGACAGCACATAATATTACATAAAGCATCTTGGGGAAAGTGCATCTTGAGAAATTGGTTAAAAATCAAACAAAAAACAGCAACGGCAAGAAAGTGCCAAAGTTCAGCACATTTCGAGCACCTTTTTGAAGAAGCGCCAAGCCTAATATAATGATGGTACTACTGATACAGTAATATAATGATGGTACTGATATAGTAATATAATGATGGTACTGATATAGTCATATAATGATTGTACTGATATAGTCATATAATGATGGTACTGATATAGTAATATAATGATGGTACTGATATAGATAATGATGGTACTGATATAGATAATGATGGTACTTATATAGTAATATCATGATGGTACTGATATAGTCATATAATGATGGTACTGATATAGTCATATAATGATGGTGCTGATGTAGGGTAAGATATAAAAAGTATCATTGTATCAATTTCATGCTTTCGCAAAAAATCCAGTTGAATTTGAAAGAAGATACTGCAATTTAAAAGGTTGATCATTGCAGATAATAAACATGCTGACTGAAATGGCCGACTGGATTCCAGAGAAGAGGCAGTACTTGAATCTAATGAAGGAAATATAAAGTTCTGTGGGAAGAGGACATAAACACTATTTACGATTCCATGATATTTTTGCTTCTCATTCATTCCATTTTTATGTACCAGAACGCGATGAGAGGGTGAAGGAATGAATGAATGATATGGAGGATAAAGTGCTTGATGTGCTAAGCATATAATATATTATAAAAGTGTCTGCAACTCATATTGTGGTGATTATGAGGTTGCTGTTTTATCGTCCACATGAATCCAGAGGGATGGCAGGCAACGGAACAGAACCACTCATATTCAGCTAAACTGAATGTTTTCTCTAAACTGCTTTCTTTGGGGGGTAGGGGACCGAAAAATTTGACATTCAGGAAGAGTTATCATTAAAAGGTACTGTTTTACAACACACATGACACTGCAAAGTAGCAGGGTGACTGTCTGTCTGAGAGCTCTAACTAACAATGAAGACAGACCAAACGGAGATTTTATGGAACACACGCAGGACCGCATGAATAAACAAAAGAAATTACTTTTTTTTATGAACACATGGTTTTCCTCAACTAGCCCTGAATCTGCCAGTCAGCATCCCCGCCCCCCGAAAGAAGTTTCTCCTGAACTCTGTGTGTTTTACTGGGCCCTGGGCAGTGCCACCGCCATGCCAGTACAGCGCTATAAATGTATTTAACAGGACGAGGGATCATTTTGCACATTGCTGTGGAGCAACCAGGTGAGGCATTCTGCTCGCCGCTGAACATGACCTCAGAGCGCCGGTGACTAGACCCCTTTTTCTGTTTGTAAACAACAATGACATTTCTTGGGAGCCGCTTTGCTTTGGCAACTCCAGGCACATCGCTGGACGAACCTATGTGACATCCGACAACCTGTCCGTGCAGTAGTCATTTATTTTTTTAATTCTTTATTTCGAACATGTAAATACAAACAATATAAAACAAAAAAAAGATTAATAAAAAACAAAAACAAAACAAAAAAAGAGAACATAACTGAATTTACATGTTCGAAAGGAGTAGGAAGTATACACTTATTTAATCCTACCCCTACTACTCAAAATGAATGTACAAATTTAATTCAAGCCTGGTAACACTTTATAATAACACTCATGATTAGTTCATTATCTACAAATACCTTATAACTGAGTGTTATTATAAAGTGTTACCTAAAACCTTACAAAACAAATATATATATATATATATATATATATATATATATGCAAAACATTAAAATATATATGTAAAACATGAAAGAAATCAAATTAAAATGTAAACACCAGTGAATGTCAAATCCCTTCCTCATCCCTGTACCTCGTGAAAATGATTTCTTTATAATTCAGTTGGAATTGTCTCATGTTTGGACATTGCTTTAGCAACATTCAGACTGTTCCACAGTTTCACTCCACATATGGAAATGCAGTGTCTTCTCCTGGTTGTATGTACGTACACTAAGAACTTTTAAATTGAGTTCAGGTTTACCTTCGCTTAGTCACATGCCGTCATCCAACATGTCCCTGGAGTCTCTCTCCTACAGAGGCGTCAGCGCATGGACACCACTGACTGTTATGAGCCTGTTTCACATCTTTAGATCTGGGTCAGGATTTTGAACTTCAAAGTTATTATTGCGCCCGTTTGGAAACAGAAGCAACGTTTTGCTTTTGACTGATGATGAAAAAAGGGTCAATTGCCCTAAGAGGAGCAATGAAATTATCAGTAATATATACAGTATGTACTGTGTGTGTATATTGTGTTGAAAACAAATATGCGTTGTACATACTGTATGGTCTGCGGATGGTCTTACACTAATTGTAGTAGATCAGTACAGTGTTAGTGTTCACCGGATGCTACAGTCGCCACTCAGAAATCTTGCCTCACCCTCCTACGTAGAGAGCTGGATGACATTCCACTGTCAAACAAAGATGAAATAAATGTACTAGAGCTACTCGCTCGCATGATTTCTTATATATCATGTCTGTGCAGGCGTGTGTTTATTCACTGTGTCCATGGGAACGATGATGCATGCAGCCATATATGGTTTCCTTATGCAGAAAAGATGGCCTGTTTACTTTTCTGATTCTCAAAAATTGTGTATACATGTAATTCAAAGCTATTACTGCATTCTCTTTCAAATTTGGTCACGGATGTCCTTTTTTGTTGCAGTAATAAAACACTTTGGACAGAGCTGTTTCACAAGCTGTGTGACATACAGGCATAGAGGCAGGTTGCAGGTTACATAGTGCCAGGTTGACAGAATATTCCTGTGTTTTCATTGTTTCTTTTGACCTGAGACTATATGAACTGCCATTTTGCTATAGGCTGGGTGAAGGCCTTTCCTTGATACTGAACCTTGACTACTATATGAGACGCAGCTGGACTATATAATTGGACTAATTGTGTGTGTGGTATTGGCTACTGTGTTTGGTGGCTGCCCCCCTCTCCTCCTCCTGCTCTCTCTCTCTAAGCATTCCTATAGGCGAACGATGACATCTTGAGTTTGGAGACAAAACCAGGAAAGAAATATGGAATGGGAGACTGGTTCCTACAAGGAGGTCTCATACTACACAAGATGTTTAAGGATCCTTGCTATAGACGTTTTTCAATGGAATCGCACTGGGGAACAACTTTTGCCGTAGTTTATATCAGATAACCAGAGCGTCGCTGACTGAGACCAGTGTTCTAAACGTTTCCTCCTGAGGGTGCTGAATTTCTGCATCGTTGTCAAAGAAACATCATACTGCAAACCGGATATAAAATGGGGTCCATTGACAACTATGTTGTCAAGTTGAATATATCTCATCTAGATACAACATTGCAGGTTAGGGTCGTCTCTGTGTTTCTTGGGTAGAAATAGAAAATGGAAGCTGTGCACTAACATAGTCTGTGGTGCATTGACCTACTGTAGTCACAAATCGAAAAAGGAAAGCACCTGAAAAACTCAATGATTAATTGGTCTCTGACACTGTTGGATATCATTTATATGGAAATATCTACTGCACGGGTGATATAGTCGTTTCAAACTATGTGTATGCATGCCTTCAAAAACTATCCAATATCCTGACATACACAGCTACTGTTAGGATGGGGTTTGGCAGAGCCCAATAGCAGAACACAGGAGGAGAGAGAATGGAGCGTTTTAGGGTGTTTTAATATTATTCCCCCAAGTAGACAGGTTACAGGCAGCGAATACAGAAATGTGCGACAGGTACGAGAATGGGTAGTCGGCGAGAGCAGGGGCACTCCTTGTGTAGCACGGGGCGACAGGTACAGGAGTGTGCCGTGGATGAGAGCAGGTGCACTCCTTGTGCAGCACGGGGCAGTAGACACAGGAATGTGTAGTGGGCGAGAGCAGGAGCACTCCTTGTGCAGCACGGGACGTCCAGGTAGGAGGTGTACTGGAGCGGAGGTCCTGGGCATATAGAGAACAAGGGTTAGGACAAGGTATAACAATAAGGACTGGGTTGCAAGGCTTGGGTTCGTCGTCGTACCTAGGAAGCTAGTTTAACACTCTGACGAGGGTAGAGCAGGATCTTCGGGCTGAAGTATCCTCTCGCTGATAAGGGAATCCGTCACAGCCGTGTTGATTGATGTGCTGGCAGCGTGGGGATCCGGGGAACGGATGCTGCCCATATAAGGGTGTGCGAGGATGAAGGGTGAGGGAAGCTTCCGCCGTGATGGTGAGGAAGGAGGAGGAGGAGGGGTGAAGAAGGCTCTCGCCGTGATTATAACAGCTACAGCGAACTGGTTGAGTGTGGACGGGTACCACAGGCTGAGAATCTAAAAGGAACAGTTGTTCTCAACCATATTCCGTGGCGGCTGAATGTGACTGGGTGAGAACTGTCTGGTTACAGTTGTTTGATGTGTTGCTGCAGAAGCCAGGGGTTATAGGCAGTATTAGGCACGACAGGGTAATTTACTCCATCAATGATTCTGGCTACAGAGGGGCAATACCGCCCGCCTCAAAACAAAAGTGTGGAAAATGTTATCTGAAGCCAAATGATACAGACTCCAGCTTCCTCCCCCCCCCCCCCCCCCCCCCCCTGTCTAACAACTGCTGGGGGAGACCAAAGTGAATGGGCTGCTGGTCTGTGGCCCAACACCACAAATCTGTGTCCCCTGTTCCAGAATCCTCTCGTCTTGGACTCCAACGTCAATAAGCATAAAACACAACAGCGCTAGTGGGAAGATTCTTTTTCAATAGTGTACTGGTGTGTTTCTGTGAGAGAGAGAGAGAGAGAGAGAGAGAGAGAGAGAGAGAGAGAGAGAGAGAGAGAGAGAGAGAGAGAGAGAGAGAAGTGGTTTCGTGAGATATGCCTTTTCTATCAGATCGAGATACATTCCAATACATTTTGAAAAACATTCCACCCACTGAGACACGAAATGTATTCAATCAGACTGGTAAGAAAACACTGTCTTCTCCCCCACTAATTTAATTTATTCTTGTTTACCTAAGCCTCTGAGACACATCGAAGGGTAGGGGTGGGTTACATGTTCAACGGGTGCCAAGACATTTGGACATGAGGGGGGCGTCAGGAGTCAAGGCCCCGTCACGGCGGGCTGTTTGGGCTAGCGGAGAGAAGTGTGGCTAGTTTCCTTCCTGACACTAACAGCTCCCATGTTGTTTTATACGTGATGTGCTGCTAACTGTAGTGTTTGTAGTGGACCATCAGATGTAGCTACCCGGCTCACTCTGGCCCAACGCTGTGCTGTGCATGCCCCCCCCCCCCCGTTAAGTAAACGAATTAAACTAAACTCTCAGCACTTTGGCCCACCTGGGCTCTCCGCTGTTACACCTCCACCACCTGGGCTCTCCACTGTTACACCTCCACCACCTGGGCTCTCCACTGTTACACCTCCACCTGGGCTCTCCACTGTTACACCTCCACCACCTGGGCTCTCCACTGTTACACCTCCACCTGGGCTCTCCACTGTTACACCTCCACCACCTGGGCTCTCCACTGTTACACCACCACCTGGGCTCCAATAAACCAGCGGAATTGCACTATTTTGCTTTATATTTTGCAGGCCAGACTTCCTCGCCTCCTTCTACGCCCCTCTACCACCACCAGGCTCCCTTCCGTTCACAAGCGGCCCGGGTTCTACTTAAACGCAACCAGATATGGGGTTGATTTAAGCCCTTTTCCAGGCTCTAGACTAGAGTGTAGCGGCACGTCAGGGACGTTATTAACCTAAGCTAACACTGTAGCCGCCACCTGCCCTGCCTCTTGATGTTGGTCTGCGGAGCAACAGACGAGCTGGCTAACCACTTGGCAGGCTCACACACACACACGCACGCACGCACGCACGCACGCACGCACGCACGCACGCACACACACACACACACACACACACACACACACACACACACACACACACACGCACGCACTCACACACACACACACACACACACACACACACACACACACACACACACACACACACACACATTCCATCCCTTGCCTTGTTAGACTGTCAGTCAAGGAGAGAGTTTTTTTCTCAGTCTGATCATGCCAGAGGGCCCTCTGGAATGAAAGAGCCATATTGTGAGGATTTAGACACACTCTGTACTGAAATATCTCCGCTGTTTTGACACAAGGTGACAGAAGAAAGGTGGCCTCTGTCTGAGAGAGTTCTGCGGCCCGATCGGTGGCGATGGGGAACTGGGGTCTCTCTCTCTCGAGCGGTCTCTCTTCACCAAGAGCGTTGCAGGAGGCCGCAGCCGCAGACTGTGTTTATATAATCCAGTTATACTTAAGAGGTATAATATGGGCTAAATTCAGTCTGCGTTCATGGTTTTACAGATACTGAATGTTTACCAACATTCACAACATCCGTTAATTTCATCCAGGATCCCAAATAGTCCGCTGACCCTCATTTTGTAAGGTTTGGTCCTGCAAGGGGCCCCTAATCTGAAAAGAGATCATGTCTGTGACCCTGAGAGACAATTGCATGTGTGTGTGTGTGTGTGTGTGTGTGTGTGTGTGTGTGTGTGTGTGTGTGTGTGTGTGTGTGTGTGTGTATTCCTCTGTGTGTGTGTGCCGCCCATTGCATGTCGTTGTGTCGTTGCATGGCGAATAAAGACCTCTCTCTTTAAGTCCTGCATTATTATTATACTGTCAGAGGCTTCAGTTGAGGGGGAGACAACAGTGGGGCGAGAGTAAAACCTATGATAGTCCTTCTCATATATTTTCCAACTTCTATCAAAGAAAGTATTAGTTAAATTGAACACCCCATTTTCTCTGGAGTCCCCCTGGAACCCCCTGAAGGACCCCCCCTTTAAGAACTACTGATCTAGTTGACCTCTGTGGCGACGGGGTCAATGGCAGGGTGGGACTTTCCTGTGGTGACAAGGGGCTTGTCACTGTGGCCGATTTCGGACGTGCACTCAGGACAGTGTGCTGGGAATTGGGTGGAGGCATCGCCTGTTGCTGCCAGTAACACACAGCATGCAATTCTCCACAGCAGACATGTTCGGATACATGGAAATACTGAGGTGCGGAACCTATAGGTAGAGTGAGGGCATGGCACAGAAAGCCTACCTCCTCCACCTGTGTACGGAAGATCATGATTTTAAATATGTATCTAACTGCCATGTAGTTTGACATCTTGCAAATGAGGGCAACCTCAATCTTTTTTTTGTTAAAATAAAGGTTTGAAATTAAATTAAATAAGGGTCACAACGGTGTTCCCTACAGAGTGAAATAAGCGACCAACGGTGTTCCCTACAGAGTGAAATAAGTGACCAACGGTGTTCCCTACAGTGCAAAAACAGGATTGTACGCTGTGAAACTGTATATAAATAGTTTACAGTCAATCCAAAATGTTTGTATTACTCATAACTTAATTTATGTAACGTTTTTTGGTTGACAGCAAACAGCGTTTCACATCTCGTCCTCAGTCAGACAGCGGAGCAAATTGGCCAGCATTTCATCTTGACTTGATATTTAAAAAAGCATTATTGAGAAAAAGCTGTACTACTTAACACATTATGACCACTTAATAATCATTTCATAAAGGCTAAAACACTGTGAGAAGCACACATTTACCATATATGTACATAAATGCCTTGTGTGCCTTGTGTGTCTTGTCCAAAAGCTAAAAGCAATTGGTTTTGATAGTTTATCAATGAGCTGGATGCAATCCTACCTTGAGGGGAGAGAACAGATGGTGGAGGTAAATGGTACTCTATCCCTCCCCCTCAAAGTGAGCTGTGGTGTTCCACAAGGAAGCATACTAGGGCCGCTACTGTTCCTAATTTATGCAAATGACATGTCGTCAGCTTGTGACTGCAACTTGTTCTTGTTCGCGGACGACTCAGCCCTGCTGGTGTCTCTGACTAGAGAAAGTTACAGGTTGAAAAAACCCTCAGCTCAGAACTCGGCAGAATCTGCACCTGGCTCGCTGATAACAAACTATCATTACACCTGGGTAAAACAGAGTCCATTCTCTTCGGATCAATTAACAAACTCAGCAAGACCGACGGCTTCTCAGTTACAGTGGGTGACAATATTGTCACAAGGAAAGATGAAATTACATACCTAGGTTCCATCCTAGAGGCAAATCTTTCCTGTGACAAAATGGCATCCAATGTAATAAAAAAATGTCAACCAACGAACTCTATTCTTGTACCGGATCTCCTCTCTGGTAAACAAGAATACCCTGAAGACTCTGGCAGGAGCACTCATTCAAGGGTACTACGACTATTGTAACTGAGGGGTACAATTCCCTGACTGTATTGAATAAGTATGGTATCATTAAACCACTACTGAGTTATGTACATTACTACTGGCCATACAGTACACATGTATATGAGATGAACACCCCCACAATAACACGGCTTCACAAGAAATACTGTTTAGAATAAAATTTATTAGAAGAGCACCAAGATTATCTTACATTATTTATCAAGATTGAGAGTTGCGCTTGTAAGGCGAAGAATGTGCATGAATAGGTCAAGAGCGTAAGTCCATGAGCATATTACGCAGGGGATAATTAATACCACCTGTATCATAAGAATTATATATGGTACACTAGTAGGTCAGCTGGAGATACTAAGGGGGTTCCCTCCGGTTGTAAGCCAGCAGGGGAGAGGATTTGTCGGTAGCAAAAGTCTGGATCAACGAGGAATAAGGAGACTCCAGGTACAGGAGACAGTGCAATAATCCCTTGATCCGTAGACGAAGCAACAGCTATTCTCCGGTATGCAGTGCCGCATGGAGGAAAGCTAGCCAGCCTCAGAGTCCTAGAGGCGGGCTCGACGGTGCTCCTCACAGGGTAAATCCCACACGGTAGTGGGTGTAGACCAGGGGTCTCAAACTCAATTTACCTGGGGGCCGCTGGAGGTAGAGTCTGGGTGAGGCTGGGCCGCATCAAATATTCCACAAAAAAAGGGTTTCAAGTATTCAAAAAAAAAGTACAACTGATCCAATCTTCTCAATCTTTAGCAATAACATTTCAGAACATGAACAGTTCTTCAGAACATTAACGGTTCTTCAGGCTTCTCAGTGGTGTCAGTGGACTCATCCACAGCTATGGAAATGCACTGTGCATTTTTTTTTATTCTATCACAAAGCTGCTTATAAAAAAAATAGGTAAAAACCATATTATGCGTTTTCATCAATAAATAAATGCCCCACATTTTTTAATAGATTGGGGGCCCACAAATTGATTCTTTAGTGGGGCCCAGAATCTCCAGCTACGCCCGTGGCTGGGACTTTTTCCGTCCATTCACCTTTGAATTGCAGTCGACTTTTCTTTTACTGACCATCTTTGAAAATGCCATATTTTTTTGCTGGTTGCCTGCTGGCGAAAATAGGCTAATAGCTACATTTATCTCACAGAGATAAAACTGGGAGTGAGTTTACTGTATATGCGCTTTCAACTCTGCTCCGATTTGAACTGAAAGAGAAAGACGACAGCAGTCCGTGAAGACCCGCCCTACTCCCCTACTCTGCCTCTGATTCGCAGACTGTGGCTGAGGGGGAAAAACGCTGACGGGACGCGTATGTGATTGGACCAGACCCGTACACCCAGACAGACATATGGGGCAGTGCAGGCGGACAGCGCGCAGCACTGCTCGCAGAGGAGAGATAGCGAGGATGCATTTGCTTCCACTTTACTTGATATCATATCACTCCAGAATCACGTTTCAACCAAGTCACTAACATAACGTTGCTGTCATGAGCCTGCGCTATGGTAGCCTACAAGTGATCAAATAAATAAAACTTCCAACTCTCGCGCAACGACTCGGCAAACAGTAGTGCACGGGCCGCATTAACACTACACTTTGATGTCCAGTAGGGGGCCGCAAAATATCATCCCGCGGGCCGCAATTGGCCCGCGGGCCGCGAGTTTGAGACCCCTGGTGTAGACGATTCTCCGCTCCAACAGCCACAGGACCAAAGCAAATATAATCCAGCCGAAAAGGGCTCTGTAGTCGTCGGGGTAGGTTATCCAGTGTACATATCCACACGGTTCTCGTCTAGGGCTCCTCGGATGACGGCACAAGGTTAGGCCGCCCAGCCTGGATAAGCACACTAGCTCGGTACGATGAAACGTTGGTAATGCTGGTCACTGTAGAACGGTAGCCGCACGATACACTATACATAATAGACTATTACTTAATAATAGAATAGGTCGAACTCGACGATACAGCGTTAAACTCTGACACTTCAGCTATCAATTCGCACGCGGTCTCAAGGCTCTATTTCGGGGCAAAACGGGCCCACTTCACAGCACGTTGTATCGTGGTGTGAGGCTTCAACTTATTGGGTAACAACGTTTCGGGTAACTAACTGCTGTATCCACCTGCGACGTATTTATACGTAAGGTGAACAATCTAGTACCAGCCTTATTTCTGTCTCGTATTCCTGCGCAGAACCGGGCATGTCCAGGCATGTCTTAGCGGTGACTTTGAACTAGACATTGGGGGTATGGCCGTGGCGCCTAGGGGATCGCTGTCCAATAGGAGAACGAATATTATGGTCTGGCCTGTACTAGGTAAAGGGATATTCCGTGTATATGTACAAAGAATATACAAGGGATATCAGACGATATACAAATACTATACAATATATCTCAAGTAATAAATATATATATTCGGTTTAATCTGACCCTTTGTAACAGCCGCCTCCTAATTAGTCCGCACCTAATTAGATAAGCAGAGACAGATTAACCGCACTGTCCACTACTCAATGTCCGTTGTGAGGAGTAGGGCAATTCACAAAGTCAGGGGGTCATGGTCGTCATCAAGAGAGTCGGGGAGCCTTGGCAACTCTATCAGCCTCGCCACGGGTCGGGTGTATGTCCGCCCTTGGACGAGCACTTCTGCCGCTCTGACCTTTCCGTCGGCACCAGTGATCACTTTGCTTACGCGGCCGGCCGGCCACATAGCTCGGGGTAGTGACTGGTCGATAATCATGACGACTGTGCCCTCCGTCAAATTGTCTCTTTCTTTTACCCATTTCTGGCGGGTCTGTAGAGACGGTAGATAGTGGAGGAGGAAACTGTTCCAAAACTTGTCAGCCAATACTTGACTGTACCTCCACATTCTTCGGCCGTTCGCTTCTTCAGGTCTGTACACTGTCTGTGGGAGCGCGGGGTCCAGCCGCACCATCAAGAGAGTGTTGGGGGTGACTGGGTCGACATCTGCTACATCACTTGAGACGTAACCGAGGGGCTTTGAGTTCAATACTCCCTCGATCTCCGTGAGGACCGTCGTGAGGACTTCTTCCGCCACGGTCTGGGCCCCAAGCACGGCGTACAGGGCTGTCTTTATTGAACGTACTTCTCGTTCCCAAGTTCCACCGAAGTGAGGTGCATTCGGGGGGTTAAACTGGAAATCAATCTGAGAGGGAGCGAGGTGGGTCTTAAGTTCTGGGCCCATAGCTTGGAAGCTCTCTCTCAGCTCTCTTTCTCCGCCTTTGAAGTTTGTCCAGTGATCAGACAATAATATAGACGGTTTTCCTTTCCGCGATGTGAATCTCCGGAAGGCCATAAGGAATGAGTCCGTACTCATGGTTGGAAGGAGTTCTATGTGTATCGCTCGGGTGGTCATGCATTTGAATACAATACCCCACCGTTTCTCCGTCCCTCTTCCTTTCTTTACATACAGCGGGCCGAAACAGTCCATACCGGTGGAGTGAAAAGGCTTGTCGCCGAGTCGGAGGCGACAGGGGGGTAGGTCAGCCATCCGGGGTATACTGGGCTGTGCTCGCCACTTGCGACAGTCTAGACAGGTCCGCTGGAAGCGTCGTACTGCTTCTCTTCCTTGCAGTATCCAATAGCGACGTCTAATCTCCGCGAAGACTCTCTCTGCCCCGGCGTGGTGCACGTCCTCGTCGTATTTCTTTATGATGAGCTCTGTGACCTTGTGTCGGCTGTTTAAGACTATCGGGAACTTGACGTCATCCGTTAAGTCTGGGGCTCTCCTCAGACGACCACCCACTCTGATGAGATTATGGGCGTCGCTCTCAGGGGCCAAGTGGAGCAGTCTGCTGTCTGACGGGACTGGCTTTGATCCCTGCAGACAGTCTAGCTCGTCGGGGAACGAGTCTCTTTGGGCTCGCTGTAGCAGAAGGAGTTCTGCTTCTTCGTAGTTAGCTGCAGTAATGTCAGTAGTGGACGGAACTTCAGGGTGGTGCCACAGGAATGTCTTTAACTGCGCACTCTCAAGGGTGGGGCAGTCGTCTATGTTGGGATCTGTGGGGACTAGTGTGTGTGTCAACCCACAGAACATAGATTTCTTCTTCTCTGCCTCCTCTTCACTCGCCTCCCGTGGGGTGGGTGTAGGCCACTCTTCTTCCGGGAGCTTGAGGAACTCGGGACCGTCACTATAGAGATTGTGACGTGTGAGGTCATCCAGGGACATTCCCCGTGTGATGACGTCAGCTGGGTTCTGCTTTGTGTCCACATACCTCCAGCATGCTGCTTCTGTTAAATCTTGGATCTCTGTGATTCTGACTCCCACGAAGACCTTGTATCTACACGAATCGGACTGGATCCATGTGAGTACGGTCATGGAGTCTGACCACAGGATTGTTCTTTGCACCGGGATGGTGAGTTCACGTTGGATTAACGTGGCGAGTTGCGCTCCTACTAGGGCTGCGCAGAGCTCTAGACGCGGGATAGATTGTTGCTTGCGGGGGGCTATTCTTGAGCGAGCCAGGATGAAGGCAGTATGTATTTCTCCTCCCTCCTCTCGGCCCCGCAAGTAGGCCACCGAACCGTAGGCTACTTCGGAGGCGTCGCTGAAGACGTGCAGGTCCATCTGACACGTCTCCGGCCTCACTGTGGGTGGGAAGTAGCTGCGGCGTATGTTGACACCTGGGAGCGAGCTGAGTTCCGTCTCCCACTCTCTCCATGTGGAAGCAAGGTGGTCGGGTATGGGATCGTCCCAGCCCTGGTCCTTGTCCCATAGCGCTCGTACAATCATCTTTGCCCTGGTGGTGTAAGGTAGAATACATCCCAACGGGTCATATTGTCTGGCGAGTGTTCTGTATACACTCCGTCTTGTGGTCGGTAGTGAAATCGACCTTCCCTGCTCCTTGGTCAGGGGTGTGTCTATAATGGAGCGAGTCTGTTTTGAAGCGCCAGACTAGTCCTAATGTCATTTCTTGGGCTTCTCCTGGGATGGTCGCCATCCAGGTCTCGCTGCTTGCTGCCTTGTCCTCTGGGGAGAGGCTGCGCAATACTTGAGGGTCGCTGCTGGCCCACTGCCGGAGATCAAAGCCGCCTTTGATCAGAGAGGCGCGGAGCTTGAGTAGGAGGGCCTCGGCTTCTTCTGGCGTCGAGACGCTTTGCAGTGTCACTGAAGACGTGCAGGTCCATCTGACACGTCTCCGGCCTCACTGTGGGTGGGAAGTAGCTGCGGCGTATGTTGACACCTGGGAGCGAGCTGAGTTCCGTCTCCCACTCTCTCCATGTGGAAGCAAGGTGGTCGGGTATGGGATCGTCCCAGCCCTGGTCCTTGTCCCATAGCGCTCGTACAATCATCTTTGCCCTGGTGGTGTAAGGTAGAATACATCCCAACGGGTCATATTGTCTGGCGAGTGTTCTGTATACACTCCGTCTTGTGGTCGGTAGTGAAATCGACCTTCCCTGCTCCTTGGTCAGGGGTGTGTCTATAATGGAGCGAGTCTGTTTTGAAGCGCCAGACTAGTCCTAATGTCATTTCTTGGGCTTCTCCTGGGATGGTCGCCATCCAGGTCTCGCTGCTTGCTGCCTTGTCCTCTGGGGAGAGGCTGCGCAATACTTGAGGGTCGCTGCTGGCCCACTGCCGGAGATCAAAGCCGCCTTTGATCAGAGAGGCGCGGAGCTTGAGTAGGAGGGCCTCGGCTTCTTCTGGCGTCGAGACGCTTTGCAGACAGTTGTCCACGTAGAAACTATTTCCTACACTTTGTCGGACCTCTTCATCAGCTGTTGGGTCCTCTGCGACGTGTTTTTGCAGTGCGAACGTAGCACAGCATGGGCTGCATGTGGTTCCGAAAGGGAGGACTTCCCATTGATAGATGGATGGTTGCTCATCCCCGATCCTCTCTCTCCATAAGAACCGCAGCAGGGGCTTGTCCTCTTCCACTAGTCGCACCTGCAGGAACATCCCTTTGATGTCGCCGCTGATGGCCACCTTGTTCTGGCGGAAATGTAGCAACACGCCTAGTAGAGAGGGGCCGAGTGTTGGGCCGGGCAAGAGCTCTTTATTCAGATTTTGTGATCCGATCTGGTAGCTGCAGTTAAACACAATACGATCCTTGCCGTTGTGGTGGACTTTGTGGTGCGGCACGTACCATGATTCGGTCGTCTGATCGGCCTCTTTAATGTCAATTCTCTTTATGTGTCCCGCTGTGATTAGCTTGTCAATCTCAGCGCGGTACACAGTAGCTTGAGCGGGGTCTCTGGCTAGGCGCCGCTCTGTGTTCGATAGATACCGCTCCGTCGCTTCTTTTGGGGCGTGGAAGGTAGGCATACCCTCTCGCCTCAGGAGTGGAGTTGCGTATCTCATCACTCCGTTGACTTTGACTCTCTTTGTCCCCTGCTCGAGGAGGGCTATGGCATAAATGTCTTCCTTGGAACTAATGTGTTTCTTTTCGTTCTTAAAGGGCATTGTCTCTAGTGTCCATAGCCTCTCGACGTGCTGTAAGAGGGCGGTGTCTTCTTCTGTCACTCTGGAGTGGAGGCAGCGAGTGGCTGCTGTTCGGTTGGGAGACCTGGAGAGGGGGCCTTGTAGTGTCCATCCTAGGCGGGTCTCGACTGCTGCTGGACAGCCTCTGGGCCCAGTGTGGACCCGGTCCATCGGGACGATGAGGTGTGCATGGTCGGATCCTATCAGCAGGGTCGGGGTGGCACCGTCTATGAGCGGTATAGGTAGTTGACGCAGGTGCACGTATTTGTCCATCAGCTTGGCGATGGGGTAGGTGTACTGCGACAGGCCTATGTCTTGGCTGGTGAAAGCGTTAGTGATCCTATACCGTCTCTCTGGCTGCCCGCTTGCTGCGATAGTGAAGGAGACGTTCTCGCCCTTGATCGTCTTCAGGTTTCTTCTTATAGTCCGAATCGTCATCGTTTCTTCGCTCCCCCGCTGCCCCAGCTGGGCCGCAGCGGACGCGAGGAGAAGGGTCTTTTCTGACCCGTCGTCAAGGACGGCGTAGGTGTCCATGACCTTGTCCTCGTAGCTCAATGTTACGCGGACCACCTTCAAGAGCACCCGGGCGCCCCCGCTGCTGGCGGGGTCAATGTACATAACACTTGCCTTTGTGCTGCTTGAGGGTGCGGGCTTTCTTCTGTCACTGTCATGTAAAACGTCCAAGTGGGCTCCGTCACACCGACTACACCTCTTCTTTAAGCGGCACTCGGCTGCCATGTGACTGCGCGCACAGCGGTAACAGCGGCGGTTGGACTTTATCCATTGACTCACCTCGTCGGCGGTCATCTTCTTGAACGTGTCACAGTGTGACAGCCAGTGTTCCTTTTCGCAGTACTGGCATACAATCTTCCACTTCTCTTTCGTCGAGAGGGTGCTGTGGTTCTTGTTACGCGGTACTGATTCGGCTTGGTGCATGACAGGCACCAGCCTGCGGTTATTGTTTGATCTCCTAGGTCCCTCTCTGGAGCTTGGTACGCTCCGCACGAACGTATCCAGTCGTAGGCTGCTGACTTCTCTCGCCAGGAAGTCGGCCAGGTCTAGGAGGGATGGCTCGGGACCGTTGGGATCACGGTGGTCCTTTTGCCGCCTGAAGCGCTCTTGTCGGGCGGGCGGAAGCTTCTCTAATATTCTCTCAACATTAGAGTTTGCGTACAGTTCGTGCCTACCCTTTTCCTTTTGTGCCCCCAGCATCCCTACCAGGGATTGTACCTTGATAGAGAGGTCATCTAATGAGCGATTGTCTGTGGCTGGGGGTAGACGGTCAATATTCCTTATCTCTTGTATTACGTAGTCCCATATGCGTCCATAACGTTGGTCGAGGGCTACTAGAGCCGCGGTGTATGGGGTACTTGAGTTGGAATATGCCAGCGCTATATTATGCGCTCTGGGCACCTTCAGGTGCTTGAGTAGGATAGCATACTTGTACGTCTCATCGGGGACATCGGACATCATTGTCTCTAAGCACATTCGTAGCTCTGTGTACTGTGCTCTGTTCTCGTGTGTGAAGTCCGGGAACGTCGGTGTGCCAAGGTACGATGCCATGGATGGCTGGCACATCGGTGAGCGTTGGGGGAGAGGCCTCCTAGGCGAGTCTCCTCTTACGTGTCGTGGTGGGCTGGTACCTGGCGGGTACCAAGGCCCGTGTACCCAGGTGCTGTTCCTCGGGGCTGGTCGTGCATCAAGCTCACCCGTGAGTTGAGTCGGGGGTCTGTAACGCAGGGCCTCGGGGGTAAAGTCTGGGCTGTACTGGACCTCCTGGTCCTGTGGAGTACGATGCTGCTGTTGGGCTTGACTTTCCTCCTCTCCCTCTTCTTCTTCCTTTGCCAGGTCTTCTAGATCCTGTAATCATCTATTTAGTTTCTCAGCGGCGTAGGCCGGTTCTTCCCTGTTGCTGGGTCTCGCATGGACCGGTCGGGGAAGGGGCTCGGAGACGTGTATAGGCTCTTTCTGTAGGCCGGGCTCCGGGTCGCTTGATCGGGTAGGGGAGGGTGCCCTAGACCCTTGTCTTGACGAGGCCCTGGAGCTCCGTGCAGAGGGAGGGGGGGTTGCCCTGGCAATCAGTTGCTCCATTATCTGCGCCTGTAATCGGTCGCGCTCGGCTTCGCGCTTGATGTGAGCGAGGTCGCGCTCTGCTTCGCGCTGGGCTTGGGCTGCGTTGCGCTGTGCATTGGCGGCTCCGCGCTGTGCATCGGCGGCGGCGCGCTGGGCTTCGGCGCGGTCTCTTTCCATATTCTCTTCCGTCTGGAGGCGTCTGGTCTCCAGGCGTATGCGGTCGTCTTCACTCCTTTGCTGCGCCTGGAAGCGCTCTCGCTCGGTCGCAGAGTGTTCGCATTCACTAAGGGCTTGCGCTTGGAGTTGCGCGTGGAAGCGTTCTCTTTGGTCTGCAGATTGTTCGCGCTAACTTAGTTGTTGAGCCTGCAGGCGGTTTCTTTCCATGGTAGAGTGTTCGCGCTCACTTTGGTGTTGCGCGCGGAGGCGCTCTTGTTCCATGGAAGAATGTTCGCGCTCGCTAAGCGTCTGTGCTTGGAGTCGATCGCGTTCAGTGGAGGCTGCCAGGGTGGCGATAAATGCCTGCGCCAGCATCTTGTCCGCCTCGCTGGGGGAAGACGCTGATGGAGGTGATCGGCTTCTGGCAGTGCTCGTTGGAGATCCGTTCTCCTGTCGCACTCCGAGGAGGTCCATCTCCTGGGTGCGCGTCTCTTCTGGTGGTGGGTCGGGTTCCGTCCCTGGAGGGCTTTCTTTATCCTGGAGCTCTCCGGGGACTATCTCGTTGACGTTGGCGGGGGGTAAAGTCATGTCATGTCCCTCCTGGTCCCCCCCGTGAGCTTCGTCAGTTACGTTAGAACCCACTAGGGTCTCTACTGGCAGGGTCGCCTGGTCGGTAGGGTTTGACATACTTTTACTATCCGCTTTTTCCGCGTTTAACGTCTGTATAAAGCTAGGTAGTAGACTGGCAGCGTAGTCCTCTAGGTAAAGAGGTGGCTGCTGTCTGCGCTGCGGGCGATCTAGCTTAGGAGAACCGTTTGTGGAGTGTTCATCATTGGCCATGTCAATATTAATATTATATTATTATTACGCTAATTACCCTCCGGCTCGAAGGACCAATTGTAACTGAGGGGTACAATTCCCTGACTGTATTGAATAAGTATGGTATCATTAAACCACTACTGAGTTATGTACATTACTACTGGCCATACAGTACACATGTATATGAGATGAACACCCCCACAATAACACGGCTTCACAAGAAATACTGTTTAGAATAATATTTATTAGAAGAGCACCAAGATTATCTTACATTATTTATCAAGATTGAGAGTTGCGCTTGTAAGGCGAAGAATGTGCATGAATAGGTCAAGAGCGTAAGTCCATGAGCATATTACGCAGGGGATAATTAATACCACCTGTATCATAAGAATTATATATGGTACACTAGTAGGTCAGCTGGAGATACTAAGGGGGTTCCCTCCGGTTGTAAGCCAGCAGGGGAGAGGATTTGTCGGTAGCAAAAGTCTGGATCAACGAGGAATAAGGAGACTCCAGGTACAGGAGACAGTGCAATAATCCCTTGATCCGTAGACGAAGCAACAGCTATTCTCCGGTATGCAGTGCCGCATGGAGGAAAGCTAGCCAGCCTCAGAGTCCTAGAGGCGGGCTCGACGGGGCTCCTCACAGGGTAAATCCCACACGGTAGTGGGTGTAGACGATTCTCCGCTCCAACAGCCACAGGACCAAAGCAAATATAATCCAGCCGAAAAGGGCTCTGTAGTCGTCGGGGTAGGTTATCCAGTGTACATATCCACACGGTTCTCGTCTAGGGCTCCTCGGATGACGGCACAAGGTTAGGCCGCCCAGCCTGGATAAGCACACTAGCTCGGTACGATGAAACGTTGGTAATGCTGGTCACTGTAGAACGGTAGCCGCACGATACACTATACATAATAGACTATTACTTAATAATAGAATAGGTCGAACTCGACGATACAGCGTTAAACTCTGACACTTCGGCTATCATTTCGCACGCAGTCTCAAGGCTCTATTTCGGGGCAAAACGGGCCCACTTCACAGCACGTTGTATCGTGGTGTGAGGCTTCAACTTATTGGGTAACAACGTTTCGGGTAACTAACTGCTGTATCCACCTGCGACGTATTTATACGTAAGGTGAACAATCTAGTACCAGCCTTATTTCTGTCTCGTATTCCTGCGCAGAACCGGGCATGTCCAGGCATGTCTTAGCGGTGACTTTGAATTAGACATTGGGGGTATGGCCGTGGCGCCTAGGGGATCGCTGTCCAATAGGAGAACGAATATTATGGTCTGGCCTGTACTAGGTAAAGGGATATTCCGTGTATATGTACAAAGAATATACAAGGGATATCAGACGATATACAAATACTATACAATATATCTCAAGTAATAAATATATATATTCGGTTTAATCTGACCCTTTGTAACAACTATGCTTGCACCTCATGGTACCAAAGCACCTCAAAGGCGCTAAAAACAAGATTACAAACATCACAAAACAAACTGGTCAGACTACTACTTGACCTTACTCCTAGAACCCACCTCACCCCTGCCCACTTTGACTACCTAGAATCGTATGGCTTAGAGTAGACGACAGAGTACAGCAACTTGCAATGGGCCTGGTCTACAGGATACACTATACGACTAAGGTACCCATGTACATGTCAAAATACTTCCCAAAGGTCAGTGAATACCACGCACGACCACAACACCAGAGGGAGCTAATCAAATCATGTTAAACCCAGATTCGGCTCAAACAAGGGACTAAACACGTTTAGCAATTATGCCACATCTGGAACGCCCTACCCAAAGCTGTGAAGAAATGTGAATCCCTACCCACATTCAAAACCGCTTAGAGCACTTACGGGAGGCTGCAATTCGAAACTGGCCACCGTAAATGTCCAAACCCCCCCACCCCCACCCCCTCCTAATAGACAGTCTCCTCCCCACCGTATGTATATATTCTCTCCCCACCGTATGTATATTTCTCTCCCACCCACCCACCCCCTCCTAATGTACAGTCTCCTCCCCACCGTATGTATTCTCTCCCCACCGTATGTATATTTCTCTCCCCCCCACCCACCCCCTCCTAATGTACAGTCTCCTCCCCATCATATGTATATATTCTCTGTTAGGATCTATGGGTAACAGTACTGTATATTTGCATATCGTATATGTCACAAATGTAACAGTACTATATACCTGTATGTCATGTATGTCCCTATGCCATAAATGTCATGATGTCATGTATGTTGTGTATGTCATAAATGTCACTATGAATTGAAAATGGGGGACCCTGATGTAAACAAGACAAACGTCTTTCTCTGGTCTGCATCCGCTTAACAATTGTGTGTATTGAGCTGTACTGTATTGTACCCATTCTGCAATCTGTTAAATAAAGTTTTCATTCATTCATACATTCCTTTTTTTATTATGATTTATTGTGATGTTTCTCCTTGACCTGTTTAAAGAAGACTTGTCCAGCCCATGGGGACATTAACGTGTGCTTGCGGGCTTTACAAATACATTTGATTTGATTTGATTTGATTTGATCCTTGTTTGGTTGGGAATGAAATTGGAGAGAATGAAGATGAAGGGCGGCTAGGTGGTGCAGTGGACAAGGCGCTCACCTCCAATGCTGGAGACGCTGGGTTCGATCCCAGCACTCCACATTGCTTTCAGTTTAGCTGGTCGTCCGTACTAATACACATTGGCAGTATTAGGGGGTGGGAAACTGATGGGTGGGGATCGGACGTTGTGGACAGCGACTCCTACAGGTCGGTTGGTGCGCCTGCGCAGTAGAATCAGGAAGCGACGGGGGCGGCGTCCCTCCAAAGCGCAGACCCCTGACGCTGAAAGATCGCGCTGCGCAGGTGAAAAGATGCGACGGCTGCTACCTCGAGTACCGGAGGGGACTCGTGCAATGTATGGCTTCGTCCACATTACAGCCGGCTTGTGGGAGGCATGAAACAGCATTCGAGATAGGGGAGAGTTGAATTGGATGATACGAAATTGGGATGGGAGAAAAATAGAAAATGGGAGAAAAAAAAGTGGATCAAAAAAAAATAGAGAATGAAGATAACACAGATATATACATTTCATCCACAACCCATACATTTTCATTTAACTATCAGTGGGAAAAGGCCAGCTGGTTATCAGAACATGGTTATCTATATGAATCAATACCCCACTCTGTGTGAATACTGCAAACAATGATCTGCCTGCGTTCAGACATGGGCTCAGTTTGTCATTACACAGACGTGGGTGCTGGGAGGGTAAACTCTGCGTGGAATAATTAAAATGTTTGCGTTCGTACATAAAGCTCCTCCGATTAATGTGCAGTTAAGGCCAAAGGAGTGCAGTGCATGTTCGAGAGGGGCTTGTTTTTAATGTTAATGTGTGGTCTACACAATATGAAAGGAACTTGTTTTTAATGTTAATGTGTGTAGTCTACATGGTATGAAGAGGGCTTGTTTTTTATGTTAATGTAGGTGGTCCACACGGTTATGAAGGGGGCTTGTTTTTTATGTTACTGTGTGTAGTCTACACGGTATGAAGGGGGCTTGTTTTTTATGTTACTGTGTGTGGTCTACACGGTTATGAAGGGGGCTTGTTTTTTATGTTACTGTGTGTGGTCTACACGGTTATGAAGGGGGCTTGTTTTTTATGTTACTGTGTGTGGTCTACACAGTATGCTAGGGGCTTGTCACTATTTATTAATACTACTACTTTTAACCCTGTACTTTTTTCTTTCTTGCATTTTTGTCAGAATTCTATCTTGGAATTAAATGACCAGAAGCCACTGTGACATCATCTTTAGAATGGTCAGTTCTCCCATGTGAGATTGTGCACCTGAAACTATGTTTGTGTCACATGCAGCGGTAATCAATGCAGTTACCATGGGAGCATATTTGTAAAATTTTATATATACCCTTTTCAATTATTATTTGCTCCCCCTAATGTAATCTTGGCGTTGTTGAAATATATATATATATATATTTTTTAATAGTAGACTAGGACCAGGAGCAGACACCGCTGTAGCCTGGTCTCATTTCCTGGTGGTAGTAGACTATAGGACCAGGAGCAGACACAGCTGTAGCCTGGTCTCACCTCCTGGTGGTAGTAGACTATAGCAGGGGTTCCCAAACTTTTCAGGCCGGGGCCCAGAAAATAAGGTGTCAGAGAGCCGCGGCCCAATGCACATCGTCTGGCTTTTTTTATTTTTATTTTTTTGCCAGGCGATTGATTTTTTAAGCCAAATATCACTTCAATCCTATTAAGTTAGTTCAAGTTAGTTATTCATTTATATGTGCTATTTATGAGAGGGCTAACTTGTTGCAAAATAATAATGATAATAATAATAGCCTCATTAAAATACTATTGTTGCTTCGGTTGTTTTCAGCGTTTTATGTGCATAATCTGTTATTTAGTTTGAAATGTTCGTTGAAATAAGTAGATTTTTCGTTTTGGTTTATTTATTAAGTTAATATAAAACCATATAGTCACATTTTAGAATACAATAGAATAGAATTTTAGAATACAACTAGAAACACTGTCCTGGCCTGCTTCTAAGTTCAGTAAAAATAAAAAAAATAAAAAATAAAAAAATAAAAAAATAAAAAAAATAAAAAAATATATATATATATATTTTTTTTTTTTTTTTTTTTAAATCATCTCGCGGCCCACCCGTGGCTGCTCGCGGCCCACCTTTGGGTCGCGACCCCGACTTTGGGAACCACTGGACTATAGGACCAGGAGCAGACACAGCTGTAGCCTGGTCTCACCTCCTGGTGGTAGTAGACTATGGGACCAGGAGCAGACACAGCTGTAGCCTGGTCTCACCTCCTGGTGGTAGTAGACTATGGGACCAGGAGCAGACACAGCTGTAGCCTGGTCTCACCTCCTGGTGGTAGTAGACTATAGGACCAGGAGCAGACACAGCTGTAGCCTGGTCTCACCTCCTGGTGGTAGTAGACTATGGGACCAGGAGCAGACACAGCTGTAGCCTGGTCTCACCTCCTGGTGGTAGTAGACTATGGGACCAGGAGCAGACACAGCTGTAGCCTGGTCTCACCTCCTGGTGGTAGTAGACTATACTATGGGACCAGGAGCAGACACAGCTGTAGCCTGGTCTCACCTACCAGGAGGCTTTGTGGAGGCAGGGCCACAGCTGGTCTGCAGTGATGTCACCGCAAGCCTGAACCACACTGTGTACAGAGAGAATATGTTTTAAACCTTTCACTACCACACTACCAAATGGTTAACCCTTTCACTGCGACAATACAGAAGGTTAACCCTTTCACTACCAGACTACATACGGTTAACCGTTTGTAGTGTGTGGTAGTGAAAGGTTAACCGTCTGTAGTGTGATAGTGAAAGGTTAACGATAGGTTATGTATATAACCTAGTTATATGAGTACTGGCTGAGCGTCCCGCTCTTAAAGCCTATCGAGATACCCCTTATCTCATGTACCTATTGTATTCCATCACGGAAAAAACACGTACACCCACACCTGACCGGGTCCCGCCTCTATGGAGGCGCAGCCTATAAGACCGTAACCATGGTCACCAATACACCCTTCCTCGCCAAAATCCCGTTCCAGTAAAAGATCCCTCAAAAGGGAACTCAGGGCCGCTTAAGAGCGGGACACTCAGCCAGTACTCATATAACTAGGTTATATACATAACCTATCGTTATATATTCGTACTTGGCTTATCGCGTCCCGCTCTTAAAGCCTATCGAGATATGGGTTAGAGCGGACGCGAGGCCCGACAGATGTACCCCATAGGACCCGTAAGCCCACATCAAGGGGTTTGGGGAGCCCTGTCACCCCATCCTTCCTAATGAAGGGGGGGCACAGTCAACTCCACCTGAGTGCGAGCAAGAGGGAACTAGAACCCCTTGAACACACAGCACACGCGGAACCAAGTGTGACCTAACACACTGTGGCCCATACCCACACACTCCTGCTACCCTACCAAAGGACGGAAAGCAGGAAAGGCCACAGACCCCAGAACCGCCTGGGAGACAGAACCCCCGGTCATGTCCATGAGGTAAAACCTTACAAAGGGGCCCGGGGAGGACCATGAAGCTGCAGCACAGATGTCCTCCACCGAGGCCCCACCCAGGAGAGCGGCAGAGGCAGCGACCCCACGAGTGTAGTGCGCCCTGATGCCCCCAGGGGGATCCTGCCCAGCCAATGTGTAGCAGAGGGCAATGCCCTCGCACAACCAATGGGACAGGCGCTGTTTCGACAGTGCCTTACCGGCACGAGAACCACCGTAACAGACAAAAAGTTGATCGGTAACCCTGAGGTCCTGAGTCCGGCTGAGGTAAATTCCCAAAGCACGGACCGGACATGACAGGTGAAGGCCCACATCTAACTCACTAGCGTGAGGAGGAGGACGAAACGCCTGAACCACAATATCCCGGGAGCGGAAGGAACTCCCGATATTCTTAGGCATGAAACAGGATTAGGTCGCAGAGTGGCACCGCAATCGGCCCGAAAAGACAGGCACTCTGGACGTACCGAGAGAGCACAGAGCTCACCCACGCGTTTAGCGGAAGTGACAGCCAGCAGGAACGCGATCTTGAAAGACAGCCGTTCCAACGGCGCCTGCTCGAGCGGCTCAAACGGGGCCAAGGACAACCGACCGAGGACCAATTGAAGATCCCAAGTCGGAGCCAAGGAGCGTTGCACCGGCTTAACGCGTCGAGCGCCAAGAAGGAAACGCTTCACAAGAGGGTGGCTGAACAAGACAGTCCCCTCAATTCCCTCATGATAGGAGGATATAGCCGCCGCATATACCCTCACCGTCGAAGCCGACAGTCTACCAAGAAGAGACTGGAGATAACTCAGGACAGCATCCAGGGGGCAGGAGACTGGGTCCCAGCCCCCCGCCTTACACCACTCTTGGAACGCACGCCATCTGCCCGCGTAAAGCGCGACAGTGGAGGGAGCATGTGCATTCCGGATGGTATCAACCACCGAAGGGTCCATCCTCTCCAGACTCACCCTCCCACCAGCCACACAAACAGTCGTTGGCCCAACATCGGGTACTGGAACAGCGACCCGTCGTGCTGTGAGAGGGCCGTCGCCGACCAAGGAATGACCCAAGGAGGAGCGACCAGAAGCTGGATCAAGACCGGGAACCACACTGCCGTGCCCCGGTCCGGCGCGACCAGGATCACCATCCTGCGCTCCCTCCGTATCCGCTCCAACAGCTGACTCAACAGCTGTACAGGAGGAAAGGCGTACAGAAGACCGGGCGGCCATGGAAAGGTCGAGAAGGCATCCACCCCCAAGGGGGGATGATCTGCTCGACTGAGCGAGAACCACAAGGGGCACTTGTGAGAGCGTCGGCACGCAAACAGATCTACCGAGGCCTCCCCGAACCGATCCCAGATCTGTCTGACTATGTCGGGGCGGAGTTCCCACTTGTCGTAATGAGGACCGCCCCGAGACATCATATCCGCGCCCATATTCTCTTTACCAGGAATGTGGAGCGCCCTCAGACTGCGCAGCCTGCGGGATGCCCATAGCCAAAGTTCGACCGCCGCCCGGAGCCATCATACTGTCTGTCCTGACCAAAACGTGTTCGCCTACCACCAGGTGGTCGAACCGTTTGAGGACCAGGAGGACCGCTTTCAATTCCAACACATTGATATGCGGGGTAGATGGGCCAGCATGAACCTCCATCCAGCTTCCCCCCACTGCGTGGGTCCGACACGTCCCTCCCCAACCCGTGAGAGAGGCGTCGGTGAAGACTGTGACGTGTGAGCGCCTGCTGCCCATGGGGACCCCAATGGTGAGGATACCCAGCCTCCTCCAGTGGGCGAGATCTCCCCATATCGACAAAGGAACCGTCAACCGTTTCCATTTGTCCCTCACCGGATCTATTCTCATAGAGAGAAACCACCTCTGTATCCTCCTCATGAAGAGGAGGCCAAGAGGAACCACCGTGTGAGCAGATGCCATTATGCCGACCAGACGGAAACCCCAGAGCGCGTGACGGATAGACACCTGGCGCTGCTCCGAGAGGGTTGCAATCATGGGCCTTGACCTCAACGTCAAGCCCAAGTACTCCACCTGTTGACTGGGAAGAGGGGTACTCTTCTTCCAATTCACAGCAAAACCCAGGCTGGTGAGGAATTCCACCACCAGCCTGGTATGAGACCTGGCAACCTCCTCCGAACGACGAGGAGTAGAACGTCGTCGAGATAGAATAGAACTCGTATCCCCCGACGACGTAAAGGCTCCAGCGCAGTTGCCACACACTTGGTGAATGTGCGGGGAGCCAGAGAATAACCGAACGGCATCCTCTGGTACTCGTACGCTACGCCCTGAAACAGGAACCGTAGGAACTTCCTGTGAGGAGGGAAAATCAGGACGTGAAAATACGCATCCTTCAGGTCTATGGAGGTGAACCAGTCTCCCCTTCTGACAGCAAGCAGAAGGAGTTTGACGGTCAACATTCTGAACGGTCTCGCTACAATCAACCGATTGAACGCGGACAGATCCAGTATAGGTCTGACCCCCCCTGTTTTCTTGGGTACCAGAAAATAACGGGAGTAGACGCCTGACATCGCGTCCTCTCTCGGAACCACAACGGCGGCCTGCTTCGCCAACAGAGATTGGATCTCGTCGGCCAGGGCTGTCACTGCGTCTGACCCTGACAATAGGGTCGGCACCAAACCTGAGAACGGAGGGTGGGGTTGTGCGAACTGCAACACAAGCCCCTGCCTCAACGTTCTCTCCATCCACCCCACAAGATGGCATTCTTGTCGCCATATGTGAAAATAATCCCACAGCGCACCCGCCGTCAACTGACGCTGGGCCGCAAGGAACAGTAGATAGTTGGCCCGGTCCCTCCCGCTGTGCGATGCACCCAAGGGGGGACCCCGACAGAAAGGGCCGGTTTGATACGGGAGAAGCTGTCATCAAACTGGTTGACACACACCCCCCCCTGAACACCCCTCTAGCGCATGCTGAGGAGTTGTTCCGCAGCTAGACACGCAAGGCATGAGGACCCCATGGGCTCCTACACGCCGAAGCCCTGCAGTGATATTGCTACCACCCAAATCACGCTCGCCTCTTCTTTGCAGACCACTGCCGCTGTGACGGGAGTGGGAGGCATCAGCGCGATACCCCGCCTGGCGAAGGCGAGGCCGGGGTAACCCTTGCTGTGCATTCAACAGAAGAGGCCTCGAGTCCCCCTGCTGACCACTGTAGCTAGTGGCAGCTGTAACACCAGGCTCATCCAACACACAACGTGTGGTGCAGGAACCACGCGACTGAACATTCTCACGGACAGACCCAGGCTCAGCCATCAACTGGGTGTCAGCCCCTGTCCCCATGAGAAGTGAAGAATGGGGCCGCATGCGCTTCAAGGAAGGTTCGCGGCCCGCAGCCAAAGGAGAGCGATCAGAGCCCCGCTTCCGTGGGTAACAGAGAGAGGATTGAACGGGGAGCGGGCTGCTCGCGGCAAAGTGACGACGGCTTGTTTTACCAAACTCGAATTCACCCAAAATGGCCGATCCCTCGGCCGCCAAGGCTGTCGGCCTTGTGGGACCCTGTTGACTCTCCACCCAGGGCACCACTGGCGGGGGAAACATGGCCACCTGTCGAGGATCTCGCCACAGTCGTTGACGAGACCGTGCTCCCACCTCTGGCTGCACAGCGTGAGGCGGTGTAGGACCCAGATCAACAACCGCCTGCGCCTCCACAGAATGCCCAAAAAGACTATCTGTGGAAAAAGGAGTCGTGAGGAGAGAAAACCTATCCTCTTCCCCAAGAGGAGATTGCTCCAACCAAACATGCCTAACAACCAACGTTGATAGCATCCTAATCCTCCCCGCAGTTATAGCTTGCGACTGAGTCAAGATCTCTATAACACCACAAACATGAACCATGTTTACAATGTCGGCTGGACCCATAGTCCTACTACCCGACGCCAATATGGATAGGAAACTAGCCAGCTGAGCCATAACACTGGCCGCCGCTAAATACCATCCTGCAGCAGTATAACACTCATCCGTCCATACTGCCACCCTCCGAGCCGATTCGCTGTCAAGCATTGGCCAGGTGGGACGTCGTTCATCCCCGCCGGGGCACAGGAACAAAGCTACCTGGCTACGTAGCCACGGTACACCCGGCCTGCACCCTGTTGTTAGCCCGTTTACCTGTAAAAAAGGTAAATAGGACTCAGCGAAACCCCCCACATTAACAACCGACTGACCTTCATCAATGAAGCTGGTAAGAGGAGGGAAAAGCGGCATCCCGCGGCGGGGATTATTAGAACAACGACCCATTTCAGCGTCAATGTTAGCATTAGCAGTAGTAGCAGTAGTAGCATTAGCGTTAGCAGTGTGCTCCAGGATTGCCAGGAAAACGTCCACTGCAGTGGAACGATCACCAAGCCACCCCGGCCCTGGCGCCGAAACATACTCCACAGCATTACCAATACCGACATTGATGCCTAATGACACAGGCCTTACCTTTGTACAAGCCGACTTGATAGCCAAACCTTGTACGCTGCCCCTTGGTCTGCCGCGGTCAGACGAGGAAACATCAGCACAGGCCCAATGTGTCGCTGAAACATGCTTTGAAGATGCCAGGGGCAAGCAAAGCTCCGGTAAGCTTTCAACATTACGCAATTTCTCCAATCTTTTCATACCGCTAGTTACATAAGGTGCACTGCATCCGATATGATGGAACGAAAATAGAGGAAGGGTGTATTGGTGACCATGGTTACGGTCTTATAGGCTGCGCCTCCATAGAGGCGGGACCCGGTCAGGTGTGGGTGTACGTGTTTTTTCCGTGATGGAGTACAATAGGTACACGAGATAAGGGGTATCTCGATAGGCTTTAAGAGCGGGACGCGATAAGCCAAGTACGAATATATAACCTTCTGTAGTGTGGTTAGTGAAAGGGTTAAGACAGGGGAGGAATAAGGTTCACTGCTAGTACAGACAGAACTAGCATAAGAGTTCAGAATCAGAATGATATTTAAGACAAGATAAAACATTCCTTTATTGATCCCCTTGGGGGGAATGCAGGTGTAGAACAGCATGGGTGAGGGTGGGTACAGGTATACGGGCAGGGTAATACAATAAGACATTTGAATATGAATATAGAATATATTCACTTATTGCAATGTGGACTCATTTTCATTCAAGGAATTTGTATTTGTGCTCACACAAAGAGCACAAACAAAACAACACATTCTAGAATATAAAACAAACGGGAATATAAACACGGAAACTATAAATAATAAAAGCCAGGTGGAGTGGAGGAGGCATTCTATTGTACAAAAGCAGTGGAGGGCGGGGGTCAAAAATAGAATCTGCGAGGTGGTGACAGTATGTTGATGAAGACAAGGGCTTCCACCTCCTAATAGACCATAGGTGTCAAACTCACGGCCCGCGGGCCAAATCCGGCCCGCCACGTCATTTGATGTGGCCCCCCAAGAGCCCAGGTAAAAAAAAATTATTTTTTTTTTTTTTTTTTTACATTAATATTGGGTTAAAAAATAGCAGTGTTAAAATAATTGTGGGTTAATGCGTTAATAAAGCTTTAACTTTGACAGCCTTAGTTATTACACATTCTTACACATACATGTATGTTGAACATCTGAGGTAACAAAGGAAAAAAGCCAAAAGCACTTACTCCTCAGACATTCTTTGACAATTTTACAGCCCAAAATACAAAAAAGATCCAGGCGGAATAGGTAACAAAGGGTTGAAGAAATATTGTCTGAACTGTCAGATGCAAACTGGCTGTGTGACATAACCGAGCATCTCGCTCAATTGAATAAGAAGCTGTAGGGACGCAAACAAGTCCCACCCAAAACTTGACCAATATAGTTGTGAACTGAGACAACCCTTATTTTGTTATTTTTTAGTACAGTTACAGTTGTGTGTTCATGCAGACACATAATAGCAATTTCATTACAAATTGAAAATGGGGGACCCTGATGTAAACAAGACGAAAGTCTTTCTCTGGTCTGCATCCCCTTAACAATTGTGTGTATTGAGCTGTACTGTACTGTACCCATTCTGCAATCTGTTAATTAAAGTTAATTAAACTATCTCCCATTAGTTGGATGTATGGCCTCTGCAAGGTTGTGTGCAGCCATTTGTTTTTGTAACATCTGCTACATCTGTCCCACGTGTTCTTTGCAGCTCAGTTGTTAGTTCTGCCCCTCTTGACTGTGACAAAAAGGTTTTGAACAAACTTAATGTCATAGCTTGTATTTGATGATATTCTTCTTTGTTATTTACTTGAATGGTTTGATCATTGATTGGTGGAGTAATATGGGGTTCTGATAAACTAAAATTATTTGTTAAAATAACATAAGCTAACATATATTTTTACATTTATGCAAATTAATATGCAATATGTATAACTTGAATAAGTAATAAATACAGAAACACCATGTTTAACAATATGTAAATGTGTAGCTACATTTATTTTACATTACATTAACATTTATACGGTCTTTGGCCCTTTGAGGGCAACCATAATGCTGATGTGGCCCTCTGTGAAAATGAGTTTGACACCCCTGTAATAGACAGTCTCCTCCCCACCGCATGTATATATTCCCTCCCCGCCGTATGTATATTTCTCTCCCACCCACCCACCCCCTCCTAATGTACAGTCCCCTCCCCATCATATGTATATACTCTGTCAGGATCTAGGGGTAACAGTACTGTATAGTTGAATACCGTTTATGTCACAAATGTATCAGTACTAAATACCTATATGTCCCTATGCCATAAATGTCATGTATGTTGTGTATGTCATAAATGTCTATATGAATTGAAAATGGGGGACCCTGATGGAAACAAGACAAACGTCTTTCTCAGGTCTGCATCCCCTTAACAATTGTGTGTATTGAGCCGTACTGTGTATGTACCCATTCTGCAATCTGTTAAATAAAGTTTTCATTCATTCATTCATTCATTCCAAAAATAACTTCGCGTGTGGGCGTGAGCCGTGAGCGCGTGTCTATAGAGAACGCGGAGCGTTAAATATTATAATTGGCGCACGTGCGACCGTCGGTTGTGTGATAGTAAAGGGTTAACTGTCGGCGTGTGGCAGTGAAAGGGTTAAGTGGGCCACTCACAGACGTCTGCGGGAGAGTCCGATTCGAGACGCGCCCGGCCCCAGACTAGAGGCAGAGACGCGCTGCGCAAACCAATCGCAGACACCGTGCAAGTCCATATAAAACGGCCCGGCGGCGGTGAGAAGTGGAAGCCTGTCTTGTGCAACAGGGAGGGTGTGTGAGAGAGAGAGTGTGTGTACATCTCCAATTAGAGACTGAAAGACTTCTTTTTACTTGCAACATGAGGGAGTGTGACGCCTTTATTAAAGCGTTATCCCCCCCCCCCCCATTTTTGGAATAACACATCTAAATGTCAAGATGACCACAAGGATTCGTTTTAATTAGTCTACTGTATGAGTTGACTGACATTTCAAAGTCAAAGAAATGTTCATCTCCATGGAGTTATTATTTCACAAGGTGAGTATATTTCAAGAGGCCGAATAGCATGCTGTCGTCTTATAGGCTATATATATAGGCTATACTAATGCAGCAAACGTTTTCATTTATTTTGAGGTAAAGGGATACACTATGCAGCCTTTCCTCAAACGGAAAATTCTCGTCTGTTACATCATCTGATTTTTACTGAAATGTTAAACCTGGATTGTTATTTCAAAAAAATGTTTTCCTTTAATTTAGCGTTTTTCTTTTCCGTTTTTAGACGAAATTATCCTGTATTTAGGCTACTTTAGATTTGACAGATTTACATAAATACCTGGGAATGCCCGCATTTCTTTGCAAAGTCTTGATTCTTGAACCCTAAACATGACACGCATTAACATTAATAGCCTGCTTTTATTTAGGACATGAAAACGATACTCTCATGGGAATTGGAAGTGTTGCAAGGACTCTACTCCAAATGTTACCAATAAAACTTTAGTATGTAATGTTTGGCAAACCAGGGACATTCCCTTTTATATGCGTTTCTACTGAACAGGTCAATGTGGTCTCTCTTCCAGTCAGTAGCAATTAATCAATTCAACATGAGTGTCAATATCTTATCACACAAAAATGCAGATCCACTGAATGGAAAGATATGTGCGGTATGCTATATTACAAATACAGTGTATTACAAAACGCATGTGTCGTAATCGTAAATGTACATGTGCCGATCTGCAATACATTACAAAAGACTATTGTGTTGTATAGCCTACTAAGTTGTTCCTATAAGCGCTTGCTAAATTAATACAGAGGCATTGTTTTGGTTGATTGGTTGAAAATTGTATTAACAGATTGCAGAATGGATACAGTACAATACACACAATTGTTAAGGAGATGCAGACCAGAGAAGGACTTTCGTCTTGTTTACATCAGGATCCCCCATTTTCAATTCATCATAACATATCATACATGATGACATACAGATATAGACAGTACTGTTATGACATACCAGATTTACAAATAAGTACTGTTTCTTTGTGATACAAAAAGAGTCTAAGAAAGAGAGTATTTGAGGGGGAAGAAACTGTACATTGGAGGAGGTTGTCAGAGAACATAACTGCAATGAGAGACAACATGATAGTTGTGAAATAAAGGGTTTTTTCTGGCTTGCAAGGCTGATGAAAGAGCACCTTTCATGGAATGCGGGCAGCAGCTTTCACTGACAACAGAAATTGTCAGAACTTGTTCTGAGACTCCCTGTTCTGTGTTCCCTTGCCACAGGTTAGAGAACTGTGAGTGCTCTCGCGTCCGTGTCCCAAGGCCGTTGAGAGAGTATCAATAGTTCAATACAACTGTTAAAAGATGAGTCACTACGTCCTGAACATATGTAGCAATAATGACATGTGTACTCTGGAGTTTATTAAAAGGGAACTTCACCACATAAAAACAACGCTGATTTATTTTGCACATAATCTCACACACATCCAAAAAACGTTTAACAGTTTTGCACACATTAATTTAGTTTGACAGTTATTGAGAGTACACGAGTTTGAATATGGCCGCCAGAGATGTCATAGAGGGAGATTTAATCATTATTTTGTTTTAATTACAGCTCAATAAAATTAGGTAGCACTCCCTCTATAAAAGGTATTGCTATTCTTTTCATCTACATAATTTTATGGAGCTGTAATTAACAAAACACAATGATTCAATGTCCCCGATGACATCACATGGTGGCCGTATTTAGTTTTACTAATGTACTCTCAATAACTGTCAAACTAAATGAATGTGTGCAAAACTGGAGTTTTTGGGTGTGCGTGATATTATGTGCAAAATAAATCGGCATTCTTTTGCACATAATCTTTTTTTTGTTATTTTGAGAAGTGTCCCTTTAAGTTATCCTGTAATGTTTCATCGGTGTAATCCCTATGTTCCTCCATGCATACTAAATGAAGCTCTTCTCCTTGCAGTGCCCTCTCACACAGTGGACTCAGGTGAGGCCCAGAGGCCCACCGTGATGCTCGCAATGCAGCACTACAACTCCTCGGGGCTGGTGGCCCCTATGCCCCCATCCAACCACACCAGAGGGGAGGCTGAGCTCGGGGCCGTGGCCCGGAAGCATAATGCCACCAGTCCTTCCAGCAACCCCACAGCCGCGGGTCTCTCCATGACTCTGGGCATTCTCTCCAACATCGTAGCCCTCATCATCCTCGCCAAGGCTTACAACCGTTTGCGGCGGCGTTCCAAGGCGACTTTCCTCCTCTTTGCCAGCTCACTGGTGGCGACTGACTTCGCCGGACATGTCATTCCGGGAGCCCTAGTGTTGAGACTGTACTCTGTGAGTACCAGGCCTGCGGTCGGTGGCTCGGCCTCCGTCTCCCGAGACGACCCTGATGCGGCGTGTCTGTTCCTGGGGGGAAGCATGGTCTTCTTCGGCCTGTGTCCACTCTTCCTGGGCTCTGCCATGGCTGCAGAGCGCTGCCTGGGAGTCACTAAGCCCCTGCTCCATGCTCAGCTAGTGACCACAGCGCGGACTAAGATGGCACTGGCCATTATCTGGCTGCTAGCTTTATGTGTGGCCCTCATGCCCTTCTTCAGCCTGGGGGCCTACACCTACCAGTATCCGTACACATGGTGCTTCATCAGGGTGCTGGGGGACACCACGGGGACAGACCTGGCCTTTGTGTTGCTGTTCTCCGGACTGGGCCTGGCCTCTCTGGCCATCGCCCTGGTGTGTAACACCATCAGCGGGATCACGCTGGTCAGAGCCAGGCTCCGGAAGCAGAGCTGCTACCATCGCCGCTCGGCCAAGTCCCACGACATTGAGATGGTGGCTCAACTGGTCGGCATCATGGTCACCTCCTGCATCTGCTGGAGCCCCCTGCTGGTGAGTTTGGGGAAGGATGGATCAGGAACAAGTAGAGATATTATACTACATAACGGTGCATTCGTTGATTGTAAATAAAAGCTCCCCGTGCCTCACAGAGAGTATCATACTTGAGATTTTGAGACAAATCTGCAAAACCCCTTTCTGTGTGATGTATATGTTCTCTCAGTGGGCTACATTTGAATTCCTCTCTAAAACAGCATTAAATATTATGTAGAAATGCATGTCAGTGTGTGTGGTATATATAAACAATATTGATCACAGGTCTCTGGGTACACAGGAAAAACAATTGTCACATTTCTGCCATCATGAATTAAAAGGCATAAAACGAACTCCGCAGGGCAAAGCCCTACAATTGAGAAATCACCCTAGTGCATAAAGTATGCACTTTCTAGTTCTTACATAAAGACATCAATTACGATATGCAAAGGCTCAATAAACGTCACTGGAGATGTCTGTGTGGTCCCCTTTTCTCAGATGGAATGACTGGAGTAATTCCTCCATCATTTATAAAGCAGCCCCTTCCGGGATGAGAGCAGATCAGGCTTAATACTGTGTTAACTTTAGTGGAGCATTTTGACCGTGACGAAGTTGCACTGTCTCACACACCACAGACTCACACAACACAGACTCACACACCACAGACTCACACAGTACAGACTCACACAACACAGACTCACAGCACAGACTCACACAACACAGACTCACACAGCACAGACTCACACAACACAGACTCACACAACACAGACTCACACAGCACAGACTCACACAACACAGACTCACACAGCACTGTCTCACACACCACAGACTCACACAACACAGACTCACACACCACAGACTCACACAGTACAGACTCACACAACACAGACTCACAGCACAGACTCACACAACACAGACTCACACAGCACAGACTCACACAACACAGACTCACAGCACAGACTCACACAGCACTGACTCACACAGTACAGACTCACAGCACAGACTCACACAGCACTGACTCACACAGTACACTCACACAGTACTCACACAGCACTGTCTCACACAGCACTGTCTCACACAGCACAGACTCACACAGTACTCACACAGTACTCACACAGCACAGACTCACACAGCACAGACTCACACAGTACAGACTCACACAACACAGACTCACAGCACAGACTCACACAGTACACTCACACAACACAGACTCACAGCACAGACTCACACAGTACACTCACACAGTACACTCACACAGCACTGTCTCACACAGCACTGTCTCACACAGCACAGACTCACACAGTACAGACTCACACAGCACAGACTCACACAGCACTGTCTCACACAGCACTGTCTCACACAGCACAGACTCACACAGTACAGACTCACACAACACAGACTCACAGCACAGACTCACACAGTACACTCACACAACACAGACTCACAGCACTGTCTCACACAGCACAGACTCACACAGTACAGACTCACACAACACAGACTCACAGCACAGACTCACACAGTACACTCACACAGCACTGTCTCACACAGCACTGTCTCACCCAGCACAGACTCACACAACACAGACTCACAGCACAGACTCACACAGTACACTCACACAGTACACTCACACAGCACTGTCTCACACAGCACAGACTCACACAGTACAGACTCACACAGCACAGACTCACACAGTACACTCACACAGTACTCACACAGCACTGTCTCACACAGCACAGACTCACACAGTACACGCACACAGGATAGACTCACACACCACTGACTCACACAGCACTGACTCACACAGCACTGACTCTCATGTAATTTTCAAGTCCCGAGTCCATTTAGTATTTGCTTCGACAACCTAAATACATTCCGCCTCAGGAGGACGAGGAAGAACGGAGGATTTTCAGCACATGAATGATTCCAACACTGAGGAGTGCATCTACACCAAGATAAACTGAGGGCTAGATCCACACAGAATGGATTGCACGGTAGTTGCACCCTTTCTTACAATTCATGAATTGAAAATGGGGGACCCTGATGTAAACAAGACGAAAGTCTTTCTCTGGTCTGCATCCCCTTAACACTTTGACTGCCACTCACGGCTAATCTCGGGTTTACGATTGTGACGTTGAAAGCCACGTCACGGCTTTTCTCGGAATTTTTTTATTTTAATTATTTTAGCGATCTGATATCATATTGCATCACGCGAGCCTACCCTAGCCTACCCAGGGGCCGCCGGCGATCAGATGTGAAAAAAGCGCCCCCTTTACCAGGTGGTAAATCAACCTTTTGGAATGGACTCAATGAAAATGGATGGGGGAAAAAAAATATTCCAGTTCACATTTTACTTCTCACCCATGCAGCCGGAGTTACCAGAGTTCATTCTGGAGCCTCTGAGCCGCGGCGATCATGGGTTATACTGTACACACGTTGGATCCATATACTTATCGATTTTTTTGAATGGTGATCAGGAATTGGAATATACCAGTTGGATACCATCTGATGTCAGGTAAGGAATCTATGTTATCAGTGTTAGGGTAATCAGACTCGTTTTCATGAAGATATAAGCGTTTCCACTATATGTGCTATGGCTGTTTCACTGTAAAAGCCATGAGGAAATAATAACAGCGATTATCAGCGCACGGCATGAGCGTGCGTGCGCACACATATACTATCGACCATCTAGCGTTTATTTGAAAACGATTCATAAATAGACAGACAAATGATAACGTTCTGGAATATTCCAGTAAAAGGCGATTATCAAAGAATGTGTTGTTTTTGAATGAACATTGTATTAACAGATTGCAGAATGGGTACAATTGTGGAATGTGGAACATTCTGTTTGATTTGATTTGATTTTGATTTGAAGTCTTTATTTCGAACATGCAATGAATACAACAAACAATAACAAAAAGCAAAACAACTCAATCTGCATGTTCGAAAAGGAGTAGGAAGAAGTATACACTTATTTAATCCTACCCCTTTTCCACTACTCAAATGAGTGAACTATTTTAAACATAAAAAAGAAAAAGAAAAAATATATATATATATGCAAAACAAAAAACAAAAACTATATATATGTTTAGCCACTCTCTCTGATTTATAATGACACAGTAAAATTAATGGAAGAACAAATATAAATGTAAGGGGGTAGGGATCAATAAGCTTAGCTTCCCTCTACTCCTTTTTTGGACATGTCTGCTAACCAAACACATTGCTCTTGACCTTTTGTTTATAATTCCTTCTTTTTTTCTTTTTTTAATGTTTTTCTTTTAATGTTTTTTTAATTTGTTGCTATGATTGTTTGGTTTGACGGAAAAAGATATCGTTAGTTGTTTGGAGAAATATGGAGAATAACATGTCCAAAAATAAACTTTTTCATTCATTCATTCATACAGTGCTGATTCCACCTGTGTTCATGAACACTTTTACATTTAGCTATTCTCAGCTGCTGCCTTCAAGTGGCAAATATCCTAAATATGACTTGAGCGCACGTGAATATGACGCACGTGAATATGACTTGAGCGCACGTGAATATGACTTGAGCGCACGTGAATATGACTTGAGCGCACGTGAAGGACCCGCTAAGTGTGGTAGAGACATTCCTACGAGACCCGATGGGGTTGCTGAGTTGGAGGCTTGCTGATACACACACACACACACACACACACACACACACACACACACACACACACACACACACACACACACACACACACACACACACACACACACACACACACACACACACACACACACACACACACACACACACACACACACACATACATGCTTTCAAGTCATAGAAATATTATTATTGGCTCAAAATCTGCTTATTAAAACATCAATTACATTTGTTATGTGTTGCATGATTTATGATGAAACAAGGACCAAAGTAATTTAAATATTGATTTTATTTTATTATTGCGTTTCTGACCAAAGCACTTGAATGTGTGACGTGTCGCATTCACGACTTCTGAACTGGGAAGTTTGAGCTTCCCAGGAGGTTTTGAAGGTGACATAAACACTGGTGTCTGGTAGGACATTCTATGAATATCATCTGGTACAAAGTGAGCCATTCTTACCTCACCAACCAGCATAACCCATATTGGTGTGTAACTTTAATATTACTGCATACCCAGAGCTGCCGTTGTACCTTAAGAGTAATTGTTATTCTATAAGCCTCGCCCCTATAAATGAATTGCTGTGGAAATAAGTAAAAGAATTTTTTTTCTCCCTCAACATTATCTTGTAGCCAAAACTCTGGTTCTTGAACCAAATGGCATATGTGTCTTTTGGAGGGACATTCTGGATGAAAGCTTGCATTGACCATATTCACACGATGGCCATTTTGCTCTTGTGTCTCTCTCGTCGGTATGACGCTTTGTCACACTCCTTTTCCACCCGGTACCCGCCGGAACCCAACCTGAGCATGACCTAAGAGCAAAATGGCGGCTGTGTGAACGTGGTCAAGGGACAGGTCCTCAGACATCTCGTGGCTTCATCCAGAGACGTCTCCCTGGACACTTTCCAGACGAAATTGTGAACTCATCTCAAGACGCCATCAACGTATACAAACAGTATAAGGGTCTATAAAGCTTTTTGAAACAAAAAAAATGTAAACCTCACTATAATATAAAACCTATTATTTGATTTGTTTAACTACTGGAGAAAATTTTGTCTGAGTATACATTGTTCAGTGCTCGTGAAGTAATGAAGTACAATATACAACTTATTATTTCTATCATTAGGGCTATGTGAGAACTAGAAACGTGGGCTTGTGCTGCTCATAATTCTGTATTAATAGTTGAGCCTGCAATAAAGATTTTGATTAAAAGCTTGTGATTACATTATCAATACAAATATTGATAGATCATTTATATATTCCACTTGGTAGTCACTCATCACTTGTGACCAAAAGAACGGTCCATCATCAATATATTTCAACATATACTTAAAGGGGCACTTCATCCAAAAAACAATGCTGATTAATTTAGCATATAATCTCACATTATATGCGTTATTGAGAGTGAATGAGTTTGAATATGGCCACCAGTGATGTCATTGGGGACATTGAATCCTTGTGTTGTGTTGATGCTCCATGAAATGATATAGATGAAAGAATAGCAATACCTTGTCTTATAGGGACTACTGCTTTATAATTTCATTGAGCTGTAATGAACACAACACAAGGTATTCAGTGTCCCCAACATCACTGGTTTTTACTAATTTACTCTCAATAATTGTCAAACTAAATTAATTTGTGCCAAACTGTTTAGTGTGTGAGATTATGTGCAAAATATATCTGAAGTTTTTTTTGTGAAGTGCCCCTTTAACACAAGTATCCTTTGTCAACCTCAGATATTTTCCTTTGTGTAGTTAGCTAAAAGTTTAATTGTATGATAACATATCTGCTTGTGTGTTTATGTGTATATTCTTGTATTTATTATGTCGGGGGGACACAGGATCAACTGCTCCGCTCTCTCCCTCAGATCTTTGGCCTGATGTCGGCGGTGCGCTCCTACAGCGGCTCCCTGGGCGGAGACGGGGACACCCACTACTACAGGATGCTGATGGTGGCCGGTGTGCGGCTGGCGGCCTGGAACCAGATCCTGGACCCCTGGGTCTACATCCTGCTCCGCCGGGCCATCCTCAAGAGGATCTACCGCATCACCAAGCAGAGGGCCAGCTTCAAGGGGAGCCCCTTCTTCCGCTCCTTCCGCTGGGACGTCAGCTCCTTCCAGAGCTCGGAGAAGAACACTGTCAATCGGATATGAGGGATGGAGGAAGAGAGGGGGGGGGGGGGGGGGGGGGCGGACATGTCTGTCGTCTGTCTCTATTAAGGGATTTTTTTTAATGCTCTCCTACCTTGCTGCCACAGTTCCATCAGAGCAGGACTGAGTATCTTCTTTGGAACAGTAAAGCACTGTTGAAATGCTCTCACATATAAAAAGAAAAATCTTAGTTTCTCAAGTGGGACTGAGACTCTCCCTGGCCATGTGTGAATATGAAGTGTTTAGAATAGGAATCCCCCAGTGTTTGGAATTGGAATCAACATCTTGCAGATCTTGGAACATCACTGACAACGGCCAGTAATAACCTTTTGGGGAGGTTGTCCTGTATGTGGAGTTGTCTTATTCAGTTGGGAGGGAGGGGAGGGGGAGGGACCCAAAACATAATGAACTGTTCCGTAGTGAACCCTTCATAAATCTGATTTATAAAAGTGCAATATGCCTCGAGTAGCTGCAGGACACATTTGTATTGTCTTCTGTTATGGCTTATGTTAATGTAGCCTGGTGTTGGCCAGAGCACCGTGTGTGACTTCCCCAATATACAAGTGCCGAATGTGTCCGCAAGCTCTTAAAACAAACATCTCAGCTTTAAAGAATTTAAAAGTGCTACTTTCAGTGTTTTGGAAGTTTATACTTTTGCTCGTATGTGTATTGTTAGTGGTGTCACTCTCTTGACACGTTGTAAAAGTCACTGCCTTTTGTAAATACTGCTACGCCAGAGTAAAGGATGTGCTTTTACCTCAGCTTGAAGATGTGAAGAATACAGTATACACTATGTCGAATACGTAATGCTATTGGTATATACAGTATGTGAATTTCTGTCTGTACTGCAATGTTTGTGTCTGTGTGTATTTATTGTTTCCCTATTGTCTGGAGACAGAAATTAAGATGTTTTGGAAAAGCTATTGAATGTAACATTGCCCAATAAAGGGAACAAAATTATGTCCTCCCGAGGACAAATAAAACTATCTATCTATCTGTCTATATTGCCAAAATAAAGGTAAAGATGGTCAAAACATTTTCATTTTATTTGGGTTTTTCATTGGTGACAAATATTTAACTGTCAACTTCAGGTGTGCCTAAATGTTCCCATTTGAGTGCCCAGCCTGTGAATCAGATATTCACAAAGCTTTCCAGAGTAGGTCGGTGCCCAGGAACGCTTGTTTCTGTGGTCTTACTCAAACTAACAGACTGAAGCTGATTCTAGATCAGTACTTATAGGCTGCTCTAAGTACAGGACTCTTGGACAGCACAGAAATGCCCTCAGAGTTGCTCTGTTATTTTGGCCACACCAGCTGCAATTAGTTTAACGAAAAACAAGACGCATTTATTTTGAGTGGCTAATTTTAAATGAATGGGCAGCATTCAATAATATTTTCAACATTCTAACCTCATTTTCTATATTTGATTTCTAAATAGACATACTTTGAATATGGTTGCCCCCCCCCCCCCCTCCATAAAGCCTCAAGTTTAATAGCTAAAGCTATGTGGATTATTTTCATGAAAGAACAGAATTGGCCTCTTAAACTCCTGAAACAATCAAATTATACACTGATAAGTGCACTCAGTCTATAATGCTATAGAACAATCATGAAGATTATTTTACAGGCTATAGTTTAACGGGGGCAAAAAACAATGCTGATTTATTTTGCACATAATCTCACACACATCCAAAAATGCTAAACAGTTTTGCAGACATTGATTTAGTTTAACAGTTATTGCAAGTAAATTTGTTTGAATATGGCCACCACCCACCATGTGATGGTGGGGACATTGAATCCTTGTGGTGTGTTAATTACAGCTTGATTAAATGTTAAGGTAGCAGTCCCTATAAGACAAGGTATTGCTATTTGTTGTTAGTTTAGTTTGGTTTATTTGACAATTATTAAAATACAGTACATGTTACAACAAGGCATGCATCCTAAAATGATCAAGGATCATAGCACAAAAAAGTCGGACCTATTTCCATTGTGGTCCTTGGTCTCAGCAGAACATAGTATTTACATAAAACATTTATTAGACATATTATCATCAGCCTACAGTATATTGCTAAAAATATTATTTTAAAGTAAAATACCCTGGTTTCTGGAGAACTGATCATCCAATCAACTTCACACTCAACACTGCACCTCAGCAATACATCCGCCAAGTGTGAGAGGTCGATCGGATGATTCTGGAGAAAATCAAAGGACAGAGGAGAGAGGACAGGACAGAGAGACAGAGATTCCTTCCGTTTTAGTTAGATAGCCACACACTGACACCATAGTGGATTTATCTGTGCATTGTGTGCATGATGCCCCAAAAGAAGAGTAGGGTATATCTGAAGATTTTGATTTGATTTGATTTTATTAGGGATCCCCATTAGCTGGTGCGATAGCAACCAGCTAGTCTTCCTGGGGTCCACACACAAAAAAACACACAAAAACAATCACTATTGCAAAAAACAAAATTATTAAAAGTCAGTACACACAATGCATAATGAACCTACTGTAACAATTAATATAGCTAAAATTACATTAGTGTAAAACAAAAACAAAAAATTACTTTACAGTGTTAAAAACAATTTAAAAAAATTTAAGATTCTTTTTAAAAGTGAATCTACTGTAAATGCAGCAGAGGTTCCGAGGCAGGCCATTCCACAGAGTTAATGCTCTAAAAATAAAAGATCTCCCCAGAGCGCTGGTTCTAGGACCTGGCAATTCAAGCTGCCCACTACTGGAACCTCTTGATTGATTGATTGAAAAGTTTATTAACAGATTGCAGAATGGGTACAGTACAGTACAGCTCAATACATACAATTGTTAAGGGGATGCAGACCAGAGAAAGACTTTCGTCTTGTTTACACCAGGGTCCCCCATTTTCAATTCATCATAACATATATGACATACATGACATACAGATAGACAGTACTGCTACATCTATACATTTATGACATATCAGATTTGCAAATACAGTACTGTTTGTGATACAAAAGTGTCCAGAAAAGGAGTGTATATACATTTGGCATAGAAACTGTACATTGGAGGAGGTTGGTTGGGTGGGGTGGGGTTGGGTGGGTTGGGTGAGGGCTGTACATTGGAGGTGGGGGGGGGGGGGGGGGGGGTTGGGAAGGGGACACACACACATTTTACACTGTACATTGGAATATTGACAAAGCCTTACTTGGTCATTTACTGTACAACTAGGTTAGGACATTTGTAGGGGCCAGTTTCGAATTGCAGTCTCACGTAGGTGTTTTTTGAGAGTGTTTTTGAAGGTGGGTAGTGATTCACATTCCTTTACAGCTTTAGGTAGGGCGTTCCACATTGATGTGGCATAATTGCGAAACATGTTTAGTCCCTTGTTTGAGCCGAATCTGGGTTTTACATGATTTGTGGAGCTCCCTCTGGTGTTGTGATCGTGGTATTCACTGACCTTTGGGAAGTATTTTGACATGTACATGGGTACCTTGGTCGCGTAGTGTATCTTGTAGACCAGGCCCATTGCAAGTTGCTGTACTCTGTCGTCTACTCTAAGCCATCCTAGGTTGTCAAAGTGGGCAGGGGTGAGGTGGGTTCTAGGAGTCAGGTCAAGTAGTAGTCTGACTAGCTTGTTTTGAGATGTTTGTAATTTGTTTTTTAGTGCCTTTGAGGTGCTTTGGTACCATGAGGTGCAAGCATAGTCGTAGTACCCTTGAATGAGTGCTCCTGCTAGAGTCTTCAGGGTATTCTTGTTTACCAGAGAGGAGATCCGGTACAAGAATCGCGTTCGTTGGTTGACTTTTTTTATTACATTGGATGCCATTTTGTCACAGGAAAGATTAGCCTCTAGGATGGAACCCAGGTAGGTAATTTCATCTTTCCTTGTGATATGCTCGTGCACAGTATTACTAAAAACAATCTGATTATGTATAAAAACAGGAGTCTTACTGCTCATGACCAACTTGAACTGCACAAGTATATTAAAAGACAATCTATTTTCAACGTTAAGCCCAGTACCAACCGTGCTGCCCTGTTCTGGACCACCTGGAGCTTCCTGAGGTCACCACTGGCAGCAGATGACCACATCGCAGAGCAATAGTCAAGATGACATAAAACTAAACTTTGCACTATCTGACATAAAAGGGGACGGGCAACAAAAGAAGCACATTTCCTGGAAATACCAATTGCTCTTCCCATTTTTAAAACAAGAGCCGCAAGCCCAACGTCTGGGCGGGGCTTCGGGGCTTGTACTCTGTGTGAGGCGGGACTTTCGGGGCTTGTACTCTGTGTGACTGTGCGTGGGCGGGGCGTCGGGGCTTGTACTCTGTGTTGTTTCCTGTAAAACCCGGAAGTAGTCCGTTTGTGCTGTATTTTTAACCCTAACCATAACCCTAACCCTAACCCTATAACCTTAACCCTAACCCTAACCCTAACCCTAACCCGCAACACGGAACACAGAAATGCAAATGCTGTCGAGTCCTCACTGCTTGTAAAAATAAACAGCACAAACTGACTACTTCCGGGTTTTACAGGAAACAACACAGAGTACAAGCCCCGAAGTCCCGCCTCACACAGAGTACAAGCCCCGAAGCCCCGCCCAGACGTTGGGCTTGCGGCTCTGCAGATTTATGCTATTGCAAAAGAAAGCCATACTGTCCCTCGACCCATTCCCTTTATCCATTTTAAGGACGAGTCACCAGTGTGCTGCCACTTGTTCCCTGCTGATGCCGATTGAGTTCTAAACGCTGTTGGTCGATACCAAGTACCAATACGATCCATGACGTTACTGACCAGTGTAGACTTCGACCCTCAGGTCATCATTGTACAATGATAGAGATAATCATTTTTCAATCAAAATCATTTTTCCATTAGAGATATAATTATGTTATGTGTAAACAAAAATGTTTAACCAGACAATCAAATCACTTTGCTTTGATTTCTGACATGTTACACATTCTCAAATAAAGATTTCAAAATAAAAATTCAAACACAAAAAAAAGGTTTTGTATTATTTGTTACATACAGTCATACAGTATAAGGTACATGTACATTATAGTGAAATGCTTGGTTCTGTATGACCCTCCTGAGATTGTGCTTCATATAGTAAAGAGTAAAGGAGCAAAAAATAAATAAAAATAAAATGCTATACAAAATATACAATATACAAAGCTAAAATGTACAAAAATGCTAAATGCTAAAATTAGGTAGAAGAGGTAGTGCAAACGTGTAAGAATAAATAGATCAAATACAGTGTAATGTTTAAAAGTGTTTAAAGTGAATGTCTAAAGTGAGTGTGTGCAGGTGGGTGTTGTGTGCAAGGATGTTGGTAGCAGATCATAGTATTGGGGACATGTTCTGATACTGATATCCAACAGGGGAGCACTGATCAATTAGAAGGATGGCTTGCCTTGAGATCAATCAGGTGACGGTCTGCATATTCTGATTATGGAGAAAATCAAAGGACAGAGAGACAGAGATTCCTTCCGTTTTAGTTAGATAGCCTCACACTGACACCTAGTGGATTTATCTGTGCATTGTGTGCATGATGCCCCAAAAGAAAGCCATACTGTCCCTCGACCCATTCCCTTTATCCATTTTAAGGACCACTGGACCAGTCACCAGTGTGCTGCCACTTGTTCCCTGCTGATGCCGATTGAGTTCTAAACGCTGTTGGTCGATACCAAGTACCAATACGATCCATGACGTTACTGACCAGTGTAGACTTCGACCCTCAGGTCATCATTGTACAATGATAGAGATAATCATTTTTCAATCAAAATCATTTTTCCATTAGAGATATAATTATGTTATGTGTAAACAAAAATGTTTAACCAGACAATCAAATCACTTTGCTTTGATTTCTGACATGTTACACATTCTCAAATAAAGATTTCAAAATAAAAATTCAAACACAAAAAAAAGGTTTTGTATTATTTGTTACATACAGTCATACAGTATAAGGTACATGTACATTATAGTGAAATGCTTGGTTCTGTATGACCCTCCTGAGATTGTGCTTCATATAGTAAAGAGTAAAGGAGCAAAAAATAAATAAAAATAAAATGCTATACAAAATATACAATATACAAAGCTAAAATGTACAAAAATGCTAAATGCTAAAATTAGGTAGAAGAGGTAGTGCAAACGTGTAAGAATAAATAGATCAAATACAGTGTAATGTTTAAAAGTGTTTAAAGTGAATGTCTAAAGTGAGTGTGTGCAGGTGGGTGTTGTGTGCAAGGATGTTGGTAGCAGATCATAGTATTGGGGACATGTTCTGATACTGATATCCAACAGGGGAGCACTGATCAATTAGAAGGATGGCTTGCCTTGAGATCAATCAGGTGACGGTCTGCATATTCTGATTATGGAGAAAATCAAAGGACAGAGAGACAGAGATTCCGTCCGTTTTAGTTAGATAGCCTCACACTGACACCTAGTGGATTTATCTGTGCATTGTGTGCATGATGCCCCAAAAGAAAGCCATACTGTCCCTCGACCCATTCCCTTTATCCATTTTAAGGACCACTGGACCAGTCACCAGTGTGCTGCCACTTGTTCCCTGCTGATGCCGATTGAGTTCTAAACGCTGTTGGTCGATACCAAGTACCAATACGATCCATGACGTTTACTGACCAGTGTAGACTTAGACCCTCAGGTCATCATTGTACAATGATAGAGATAATAATTTTTTCTCCATTAGAGATATAATTATGTTATTTGTAGGCGGTCAGGTGGCGTAGCAGAGATTGTGCTCGTCACCAATGCAAGAGGCTGCGGTCTCGACTCCCGGAGAGTCAGCATTGCCTTGGCTCGGGCTGATCGCTATACTAACTCGTTTGGCTGAGTTAGGGGGAGGGGAGCCGTGGGTGGGTCCTGGGCGTTGTGGACAGCGACCCCTACAGTTCGGTCGGGGCGCCTGCTCAGCGAAGGTAGGATCTGGTGAGAGGTAGTGCGGCCTCCCACACGTTACACTCTCCCAGTGAGAATCTGCACGGCCAGGCTGGCTGCCGGCTGGCTGCACATGCGTCGGAGGAAAGCATGTGACAGTCTCCGGCCTCTCGGACCAACAGTAGGGGAAAGTGCGCAACAACGAATAGGCATAACGACTAACAGTGGGATGGGAGAAAAATCGGAAAAAGAAGGAGGGGGAAAAAGATAATAATTTTTTTTTTTAATTATGTTATGTGTAAACAAAAATGTTTAACCAGAAAATCAAATCACTTTGCTTTGATTTCTGACATGTTACACATGGTTCTCAAATAAAAATGTCAAAATAAAAATTCAAACACAGCGGCTGGGTGGCGCAGCGGACATTGCGCTCGTCACCAACGCAAGAGACACCGGGTTCGAATCCGGCTGTCGGCGTTGCCTCCGGCTTGGGCCGGCCGTCATACTAACTCAATTGGCAGAGTTAGCGGGTGGGAAGTCGAAGGGTGGTAGTCTGGTCGTTGTGAACAGCGACTCCTACAGGTCGGTTGGGGACGCCTGCACAGCAGAGACAGGAAATAGCGGGGGTAGTGTGAGCCTCCCACACGTTACTCCTCGCCTAAATGAGAGTCCGCGCTGGCAGGTGAAAAGATGTGACAGGCTGCCTCCACATGTATTGGAGGGGACATGTGATGCAAGGCCTCTATCCTCCCTACAACCGGCCAGTGGGGGGCATATGCGAGCAACAATCAGGACAGGGGAGGGAGAATTGGCACGAGAGGTCAAATTGGGATGGGGAGAAAAATCACAGAAAAAGGAGGAGAAAAAGTAGATATAATTTTTTTTTTTTTATTCAAACACAAAAAAAGTTTTGTATTATTTGTCACATACAGTCATACAGTATAAGGTACATGTACATTATAGTGAAATACTTGGTTCTGTATGACCCTCCTGAGATTGTGCTTCATACAGTAAAGATTAAAGGAGTAAAAAAAACAAATGCTATACAAAATATACAATATACAAAACTAAAATGTACAAAAATGCTAAATGCTAAAATTAGGTAGAAGAGGTAGTGCAAACGTGTAAGAATAAATAGATAGAGGACTTCTGGTTTTGAGATGTGTGGATAGTTGACAAGTGTCAGAGCTCCCGGTCAGAAAACATCGAAAAAAGGAAGTAAAACTAACTAAAACAAAAGAAAAAGTGACAATTCAAGGATATAAGAGAAAAGGAAGGATGAACACGAGAAAGAGCGAGAAAAAAAGGACCCCAGAAGAAGTACAAACAACGGAGGAAAGATCTCGGCACGAGGAAATGGCGGAAGAGGTGGATCAGACCAGCATGGCGCAGGAAGACAGGGAAGTGGGGCCTGTGGAACCCGCCTGGATAGCAAAGATGCAAGCGGCCATACAAGCGAGCATACAAGCTAGCGCACAAGAGGCTAACCAAGAGCTACAAGCTAACATACAAGCGAGCATACAAGCTAGCGCACAAGCGGCTAAACAAGAGCTACGAGCTAGCGTACAAGAGCTACGAGATAGCATGCAAGCTAACGCGGTGAGTAACCAAAAGGCTATCCAAGAGCTACACGCTAACATGCAAGCTAACGCAAAAGATATCCAAGCTATACAATCTAGCATACTAACTAGCGTGCAAGCTAACACGCAGGACATGCAAGATAGCGCGATGACTAGCCAACAGGCTAACGCAACAGCTAACCAAGAGCTACAAACTAGCATACAAGCTATCCAGGCGAACATAGATGGACTCCGGGAAGAGTTGAAGAAAGGACAGGACGAGCTCAGAGAGGAAATGAATAAGGGACTCGAGGCAATGGATGGAAAACTGCAGGAACAAGAGAAGGACATAAAGATGTTGGAAGGAAGGACGGCTGAAACCGAGGAATGGACTACAGATATACAAGATATTCTAAAGGAGACGCTCGAACAACAGAACATATTGAGAGAAAAGTTAATGGACTTGGAGGGGAGGTCGAGGAGAAACAATATACGAATATGGGGACTGAAAGAATAATAATAATAATGCAGGACCTGCTCAGAGGTCTTTAATTGGCATTGGCTATTATCCACAACACACACACACCGGAACACACACGCATGCATTGTCTGTAGGATCGCTGATGCGATTCGTCTCTGCGATTAACCCATCCCGTCGTCCTTCACCCCAAGGGCAGCCGGGAGCAGACAGGCGTCAACGTGAGCCGCGCCAGGGGACCAATCCAAGTGCTCCTGTCCGTCTTCGTCAAGGACGCCACAGCGTTAGCGATCTGTTGTTGTGCATGTTTTTCCATTGGGTTTATCTTATCAGGGGGGAAACCCTTGCGAGCACGGGGAGAACATGCAAACTCCACACAGAAAGGCCTGGGAGATTCCCCACCTGGGTACCTGGCATCATGGAAACCTGGTCCCCAAGCGGGAATCGAACCCTGGACCTTCTTGCTGTGAGGCGACAGTGTTAACCACTACACCGCCGTGCAACATATGATATGACATATGATAGTTATACCGAAAGTTATTTAAAAAAAAAAATTATAAAAAAAAAAAAAGGGACATGGGGATTTGGGAGATGTATTGAGACGGACATGAAAGAACCACAGGATTACACGTGACACATAATACAATTAGACGGGAACATGAAAGTGACTAATGCAGAGCTTATGACCGGGAGCTCGGAGCAGGTCGCACACAGAACGAGTTGGACATATATAGTGCACACTTTTTAGCCACTAGGGGGAGCCCTCTCACTAGGAGAGCCACTACTCCCCACCCACCAGCGGGGGAAAGAGGGGTACGAGTGAGACCCTCAACTGCCATGGAAGTTCCAAGTGTTAATGTTGATGTTAATGTATATTATGGTTATATGTATGTAAATCAGACGGAGATAGCAGATGCTACAACCACAAATATTATTTTATGTGACATGGGTAGAACGAGAAAACAATTGGAAAAGAAATATGACACAAGTTAAGGGTATAAAAATGATGTTGTTAAATGTGAATGGTATGAATAATCCGATCAAGAGGAGTAAGGTGATGACGAAACTTAAGAAAGAGGAGGCGCAGATCATCTTCTTACAAGAAACACATCTAATATCACAAGAACATGAAAAGCTGAAGAGATTCGGGTATGAAAATCTGTTCTATAGTTCTTTTAAACAGAACCTTAGAAGAGGAGTAGCTATACTAATTAAGAACACAGTGAAGTTTGAAATGATCAGGGAAGTAATGGATAAAGAGGGGAGGTATGTAATGGTCAAGGGGAAAATGGAAGGTCAAATGGTAACACTAGTGAATGTGTATGCTCCACCAGACAGTGAGAAATATCTATTTGAAACGATCTTTGATATCATAGCGTTGGAAGGGGAAGGGGTCCTGATCTGTACAGGTGATTTCAATGTAGTACTGAACTATGACATAGACACGACGAGCACAAAGAAATGGAGGACAAACATTAGTAAATATATGAATATACAAATGGCAGAATTAGGAATCATGGACATAAGGAGAGCAATACACACTAGATAGAGAATACACACATTATTCACATCCACTGTAACTGAGGGGTACAATTCCCTGACTGTATTGATAAGTATGGTATCATTAAACCACTACCGCTTTATGTACTTTAATTACTGGCCATACAGTACACGATATATGAATATGATGAACACTTCCCACAATGAAATCGGTTCCACACAAAGGTATAATCAAGTATTTAATGGAGCAAAAGGTACATAATATACTTTACATTATTCTTTGAATGCACTTGTAAGGCAAAGGAATATGCGTAGGCAAATCAATAATGAATGTCCATTCTCTGGTTACGCAGGAGGTAATTATACAACCTGAATCTTAGGGAATTATATCTATGGTACACTAGTAATATAGCGGGAGATACTGGAAGGGGTTCCCCCTGGTTGTAAGCCAGCAGGGGTAGAAGATCTGTCGGTAGTAGAACGTCTGGTCAACGATGACTAAGGAGACTCCAGGTACAGGAGCCGGTGCAGTAGCCTCTTGATCCACAGACGAATACAGCTGTTCTCCGTAGACTGTAGCTCCACAGTGAAGAAAGCTAGTCGGCCTCAGGCTCTCTGAGGCGCCGACTCGACTTGACTCCTCGCGGGGTAAATCCAACACGTGCAGGCGTCGGCGATTATCCGCTCCATAAATCACAGGACCAAAGCAAATATATTCCAGCCGCAAAGGGCTATGTAGTCGTCGGGTAGATTAATCCAGTGTACATGTCCATACGGTTCTCGTCTAGGTCTCCTCGGGTGAAAGCGCCATGTGGTCAGCCCAGCCTGGATAAGAACTCTAGCTAATACGAGGAAGCGTTGGAGATGCTGGTCACTGTAGAACTTTAACCGCACGATACACTATACACAAATAGACTATTATTGACTTAATAGAAATATGTCGCACTCGACGGTATAGCGCCAAACTCTGACAATTCAGTTATTAATTCGCACGCGGTCTCAATGCTCTATTCTGGGGCCAAACAGGCCATACTTCACCGCACGTTGTATCATGGGTGAGGCTTCAACTTATTGGTAACGTACTAAGGGGCTAAGAGGGTTTCTGTATTCACCTGCGCCGTATTTATACGCACGGTGAACAAACTAGTGCCAATCTCATTTCTGTCGCGTATCCCTGGGCAAGGCCGGGCATGTCCAGACACGTCTTGACGGTGACTTTGAACCTGACTCCGGAGGCCGGTCCCTGGCGCCGGTGGACCGCTTTCCAATAGGAGAATGAAATATTATGGTCTGGGCTAAAGGGATATTCCGTGTATATGTACAAGGAATATACAGGGGATATCAAACGATATACAAATACTATGCAATATATATCAATAAATAAATATATATATTCGGTTTAATCTGATCCTTTGTAACAGCCGCCCCCTAATTAGTCCCACCTAATTAGCTAAGCAGAGACAGATTAACCGCACTGTCCACTACTCAATGTCTGTTGTGAGGGGTCGGTCAGTTCACAAAGTCATGGGGTCATGGTCGTCATCGATAGTATCGGGGAGCCTTGGCAGTTCTATTAGCCTCGCCACGGGTCGGGTGTAGATCCGCCCTTGGACGAGCACTTCGGCTGCTCGGACCTTTCCGTCGGCACCGGTGATCACTTTGCTTACGCGGCCAGCCGGCCACATAGCTCGGGGTAGTGACTGGTCGATAATCATGACGACTGTTCCTTCTGTCAAATTGTCTCTCTCTTTCAACCATTTCTGGCGGGTCTGTAGAGACGGTAGATAGTGGAGTAGGAAGCTGTTCCAAAACTTGTCAGCCAATACTTGACTGTACCTCCACATTCTTCGGCCGTTCGCTTCTTCAGGCCTGTACATTGTCTGTGGTAGCGCGGGGTCCAGCCGCCCCATCAAGAGTGTGTTGGGGGTGACTGGGTCGACATCTGCTACATCACTTGAGACGTAACCGAGGGGCTTTGAGTTCAATACTCCCTCGATCTCCGTGAGGACTGTCATTAGGACTTCTTCCGCCACGGTCTGGGCCCCAAGCACGGCGTACAGGGCTGTCTTTATTGAACGTACTTCTCGTTCCCAAGTTCCACCGAAGTGAGGTGCGTTCGGGGGATTAAACTGGAAGTCAATCTGGTATGGAGCGAGGTGGGTCTTAAGTTCTGGGCCCATAGCTTGGAAGCTCTCTCTCAGCTCTCTTTCTCCGCCTTTGAAGTTTGTCCCGTGATCAGACAATAATATAGACGGTTTACCTTTCCGCAATGTGAATCTTCGGAAGGCCATAAGGAATGAGTCTGTGCTCATGGTTGGAAGGAGTTCTATATGCATCGCTCGGGTGGTCATGCATTTGAATACAATACCCCACCGCTTCTCGGTTCCTCTTCCTTTCTTTATATACAGCGGGCCGAAACAGTCCATACCGGTGGAGTGAAAAGGCTTGTCGCCGAGTCGGAGGCGACAGGGAGGTAGGTCAGCCATCCGGGGTATACTGGGCTGCGCTCGCCACTTACGACAGTCTAGACAGGTTCGCTGGAAGCGCCGCACTGCTTCTCTCCCTTGCAGTATCCAATAACGACGTCTGATCTCCGCGAAGACTCTCTCTGCCCCGGCGTGATGCACATCCTCGTCGTATTTCTTTATGATCAGCTCTGTGACCTTGTGTCGGCTGTTTAAGACTATCGGGTACTTGACGTCATCCGGTAAGTCTGGAGCTCTCCGCAGACGACCACCCACTCTGATGAGACCATGGGCGTCGCTCTCGGGGGCTCGGTGGAGCAGTCTGCTGTCTGATGGGACGGGCTTTGCTCCCTGTAGAGAGTCTAGCTCATCGGGGAACGAGTCTCTCTGGGCTCGTTGTAGTAGAAGAAGTTCTGCTTCTTCGTAGTCAGCTGCAGTAATGTCAGTAGTGAGCTGAACCTCTGGGTGGTGCCACAGGAATGTCTTTAGCTGCGCACTCTCTAGGGTGAGGCAATCGTCTATGTCGGGGTCTGTGGAGACGAGTGTGTTCAATCCACAGAACATAGATTTCTTGTTTTCTGCCTCCTCTTTACTCGCTTCCCGTGGGGTGGGTGTAGGCCACTCTTCTTCCGGGAGCTTGAGGAACTCTGGCCCGTCACTGTATAGGTTGTGACGGGTGAGGTCATCCAGGGACATTCCCCGGGTGATGACGTCAGCTGGGTTGTGTTTTGTGTCCACATACCTCCAGCTTGCTACTTCTGTTAAATCTTGAATCTCTGTGACTCTGACTCCCACGAAGACCTTGTATCTGCACGAATCAGACCGGATCCATGTGAGTACTGTCGTGGAGTCTGACCACAAGATTGTTCTTTGCACCGGAATGGTGAGTTCACGTTGGATTAACGTGGCGAGTTGCGCTCCTGCTAGGGCTGCGCAGAGCTCTAGACGCGGGATAGATTGTTGCTTTCGTGGGGCTATTCTTGAGCGGGCCAGGATGAAGGCAGTATGTATTTCTCCTCCCTCCTCTCGGGCACGCAAGTAGGCCACCGAACCGTAGGCTACTTCGGAGGCGTCGCTGAAGACGTGCAGGTCCATCTGGCACGTCTCCGGCCTCACTGTGGGTGGGAAGTAGCTGCGGCGTATGTTGACACCTGGGAGTGAGCTGAGTTCCGTCTCCCACTCTCTCCATGTGGATGCAAGGTGTTCGGGTATGGGGTCGTCCCAGCCCTGGTCCTTGTCCCATAACGCTCTTACAATCATCTTTGCCATGGTGGTGTAAGGTAGAATACATCCCAACGGGTCATATTGTCTGGCGAGTGTTCTGTATACACTCCGTCTGGTGGTCGGTAGTGCAGTCGACCTTCCCTGCTCCTTGGTCAGGGGTGTGTGCTTATAATGGAGCGAGTCTGTTTTGAAGCGCCAGACTAGTCCTAATGTCATTTCTTGGGCTTCTCCTGGGATGGTCGCCATCCAGGTCTCGCTGCTTGCTGCCTTGTCCTCGGGGGAGAGGCTGCGCAATACTTGCGGGTCGCTGCTGGCCCACTGCCTGAGATCAAAGCCGCCTTTGATCAGGGAGGCGCGGAGCTTGAGTAGAAGGGCCTCGGCTTCTTCTGGCGTCGAGACGCTTTGCAGACAGTTGTCCACGTAGAAACTATTTCCTACACTTTGTCGGACCTCTTCATCAGCTGCTGGGTCCTCTGCGACGTGTTTTTGCAGTGCAAACGTAGCACAGCATGGGCTGCATGTGGTTCCGAAAGGGAGGACTTCCCATTGATAGATGGCTGGTTGCTCATCCCCCGATCCTCTCTCTCCATAGGAACCGCAGCAGGGGCTTGTCCTCCTCCACTAGTCTCACCTGCAGGAACATCCCTTTGATGTCGCTGCTGATGGCCACCTTGTCCTGGCGGAAACGTAGTAACACGCCTAGTAGGGAGGGGCCGAGTGTTGGGCCGGGCAAGAGCTCTTTATTCAGATTTTGTGATCCGATCTGGTAGCTGCAGTTGAACACAATACGATCCTTGCCGTTGTGGTGGACTTTGTGGTGCGGCACGTACCATGATTCGGTCGTCTGATCGGCCTCTTTAATGTCAATTTTCTTTATGTGTCCCGCTGTGATTAGCTTGTTAATCTCAGCGCGGTACACAGTCTCCTGAGCGGGGTCTCTGGCTAGGCGCCGCTCTGTGTTCAATAGATACCGCTCCGTCGCTTCTTTTGGGGCGTGGAAGGTAGGCATACCCTCTCGCCTCAGGAGTGGAGTTGCGTATCTCATCACTCCGTTGACTTTGACTCTCTTTGTCCCTTGCTCGAGGAGGGCTATAGCGTAAATGTCTTCCTTGGAACGAATGTCTTTCTTTTCGTTCTTAAAGGGCATTGTCTCTAGTGTCCATAGCCTCTCGACATGCTGTAGGAGGGTGGTGTCTTCTTCTGTCACTCTGGAGTGGAGGCAGTTAGTGGCTGCTGTTCGGTTAAGAGACTTAGCGAGGGGGCCTTGTAATGTCCATCCTAGGTGGGTCTCGACTGCTGCAGGACAGCCTCTGGGCCCTGTGTGGACCCGGTCTATTGGGACTATGAGGTCTGCATGGTCGGAGCCTATCAGCAGGGTCGGGGTGGCACCGTCTATGAGCGGGATAGGTAGTTGACGCAGGTGCACATATTTATCCATCAGCTTGGCGATGGGGTAGGTGTACTGCGACAGGCCTATTTCTTGGCTGGTGAAAGCGTTAGTAATCCTATACCGTCTCTCTGGCTGCCCGCTTGCTGCGATAGTGAAGGAGACATTCTCGCCCTTTATCGTCTTTAGATCTCTTCTTATTGTCCGAATCGTCATCTGGTTTTCGCTCCCCCGCAGCCCCAGCTGGGCCGCAGCGGACGCGAGGAGAAGGGTCTTCTCTGACCCGTCGTCAAGGACGGCGTAAGTGTCCATGACCTTGTCTTGGTAACTCAGTGTTACGCGGACCACCTTTAAGAGCACTCGGGCGCCTCCGCTGCTGGCGGGGTCAATGTACATAACACTTGCCTTTGTGCTGCTTGAGGGTGCAGGCTTTCTTCTGTTACTGTCGTGTAGGACATCTAGGTGGGCTCCGTCACACCGACTACACCTCTTCTTTAAGCGGCAATCGGCTGCCATGTGACTGCGCGCACATCGGTAACAGCGTCGGTTGGACTTTATCCATTGACTCACCTCGTCGGTGGTCATCTTCTTGAACGTGTCACATTGTGACAACCAGTGTTCCTTTTCGCAGTACGGGCACACCATCTTCCACTTCTCTTTCATCGAGGGGGTACTGTGGTTCTTGCTGCTCAGTACTGATTCTGATTGGTGCATGACGGTCACCAATCTTCGGCCATCGTTTGCTCTCCTAGGTCCCTCTCTGGCGCTTGGGGCGCTCCGCATGAACGTATCCAACCGTAGGCTGTTGACTTCTCTCGCCAGGAAGTCGGCTAGGTCTAGGAGGGATGGCTCGGGACCGTTAGGATCACGGTGGTCTCTTTGCCGCCTGAAGCGCTCTTGTCGGGCGGGCGGAAGCTTCTCTAAAATCCTCTCGACATTAGAGTTCGCGTACAGTTTGTGCATACCCTTTTCTCTTTGCGCCCCCAGCATCCCTACCAGGGATTGTACCTTGATAGACAGGTCATCTAGTGAGCGATTGTCTGTGGCTGGGGGTAGGCGGTCAATATGCCTTATCTCTTGTATTACGTAGTCCCATATGCGTCCATATCTTTGGTCGAGTGCTGCTAGAGCCGCTGTGTATGGGGTAGTAGAGGTGGCATAGGCCAGCGCTATATTGTGCGCTCGGGGCACCTTGAGGTGCTTCAGTAGGATAGCATACTTGTACGGTTCATCAGCTACATCGGACATCATTGTCTCTAAGCACATTCGTAGCTCCGTGTACTGTGCTCTGTTCTCGTGGGTGAAGTCCGGAAACGTCGGTGTGCCAATGTATGATGCCATGGATGGCTGGCACATCGGTGAGCGTTGGAAGAGAGGCCTCCTAGGCGAGTCTCCTCTTACGCCTCTTGGTGGGCTGGTACCTGCTGGGTACCATGGCCCGCGTATCCAGGTGCTATTCCTCGGGGCTGGTCGTGCGTCAAGCTCACCCGTGAATTGAGTCGGGGGTCTGTAGCACAGAGCCGTGGGGGTAGAGCCTGGGCTGTACTGGACCTCCTGGTCCTGTGGAGTTCTGTGCTGCTGTCGGGCTTGACTCTCCTCCTCTCCCTCTTCTTCTTGCTCTGGCAGGTCCTCTAGATCCTGTAGTCGTCTATTTAGCCTCTCCGCGGTGTAGACCGTTTCTTCCTTGTAGCTGGTCCTCGCGTGGACCGGTCGGGGAAGGAGTTCGGAGGGGGGTATAGGCTCTCTCTGGTGGTCGGGCTCAGGGTCGCTTGATCGGGTAGGGGAGGGTGCCCTTGACCCGTGTCTTGACGAGGCCCTGGAACCCCGTGCGGAGGGAGGGGGTGTCGCCCTGGCGATCAGCTGCTCCATTATCTGCGCTTGTAATCGGTCGCGCTCGGCTTCGCGCTTGGTGAGAGCGAGGTCGCGCTCCGCTTCTCTTTGGGCACCGGCAGCGGCGCGCTGGGCTTCGGCGGCGGCGCGCTCTGCTTCTCTTTGGGCACCGGCAGCGGCGCGCTGGGCTTCGGCGGCGGCGCGCTCTGCCTCGGCCCGGTCTCTTACCATATTCTCTTCCGCCTGAAGGCGTCTAATCTCTATACGTATACGATCTTCGTCGCTCCGTTGCTGCGCTTGAAGGCGTTCTCTTTCCATGGAAGAATGTTCGCGCTCACTAAGCGTCTGTGCTTGGAGTCGATCGCGCTCTGTTGAGGCTGCTAGGCTGGCGAGGAATGCCTGTGCCAGCATCTTGTCCGCCTCGCTGGGGGAAGACGCTGGTTGAGGTGATCCGCTCCTGGCAGTACTCGTTGGAGATCTGTTCTCCTGTGGCGAGTCCTGGAGATCCATCTCCGGGGTGCTCTCCTCTTCTTGTAGCGGGTAGAGTTCCATCCCTGGAGAGCTGTCTTTATCCTGGAGCTCTCCGGGGACTACTTCTTCGGTCTTGGCGGGGGGTAAAGTCGTGTCCGGTCCCTCCTGGTCCCTACCGTGAGCTTGGTCAGTTACGTTAGAACCCACTAGGGCCTCTATTGGCGGGGTAGCCTGGGCGATAGGGTCGGACATAATTTTACTATCTACTTTTTCCGCGTTTACCGTCTGTAGAAGGCTAGGTAGTATATTGGCAACGTAATCCTCTAAGTACTGAGGTGTCTGCCGTCTACGCTGCGGGCGATCTACTTTAGGAGAACCGTTTTGTGGAGTGTTCATCATAGGCCATGTCAATATTAATACCGCTATATTAATATTACACTAGTTACCCTCCGGCTTGAAGGACCAATTGTAACTGAGGGGTACAATTCCCTGACTGTATTGATAAGTATGGTATCATTAAACCACTACCGCTTTATGTACTTTAATTACTGGCCATACAGTACACGATATATGAATATGATGAACACTTCCCACAATGAAATCGGTTCCACACAAAGGTATAATCAAGTATTTAATGGAGCAAAAGGTACATAATATACTTTACATTATTCTTTGAATGCACTTGTAAGGCAAAGGAATATGCGTAGGCAAATCAATAATGAATGTCCATTCTCTGGTTACGCAGGAGGTAATTATACAACCTGAATCTTAGGGAATTATATCTATGGTACACTAGTAATATAGCGGGAGATACTGGAAGGGGTTCCCCCTGGTTGTAAGCCAGCAGGGGTAGAAGATCTGTCGGTAGTAGAACGTCTGGTCAACGATGACTAAGGAGACTCCAGGTACAGGAGCCGGTGCAGTAGCCTCTTGATCCACAGACGAATACAGCTGTTCTCCGTAGACTGTAGCTCCACAGTGAAGAAAGCTAGTCGGCCTCAGGCTCTCTGAGGCGCCGACTCGACTTGACTCCTCGCGGGGTAAATCCAACACGTGCAGGCGTCGGCGATTATCCGCTCCATAAATCACAGGACCAAAGCAAATATATTCCAGCCGCAAAGGGCTATGTAGTCGTCGGGTAGATTAATCCAGTGTACATGTCCATACGGTTCTCGTCTAGGTCTCCTCGGGTGAAAGCGCCATGTGGTCAGCCCAGCCTGGATAAGAACTCTAGCTAATACGAGGAAGCGTTGGAGATGCTGGTCACTGTAGAACTTTAACCGCACGATACACTATACACAAATAGACTATTATTGACTTAATAGAAATATGTCGCACTCGACGGTATAGCGCCAAACTCTGACAATTCAGTTATTAATTCGCACACGGTCTCAATGCTCTATTCTGGGGCCAAACAGGCCATACTTCACCGCACGTTGTATCGTGGGTGAGGCTTCAACTTATTGGTAACGTACTAAGGGGCTAAGAGGGTTTCTGTATTCACCTGCGCCGTATTTATATGCACGGTGAACAAACTAGTGCCAATCTCATTTCTGTCGCGTATCCCTGGGCAAGGCCGGGCATGTCCAGACACGTCTTGACGGTGACTTTGAACCTGACTCCGGAGGCCGGTCCCTGGCGCCGGTGGACCGCTGTCCTATAGGAGAATGAAATATTATGGTCTGGGCTAAAGGGATATTCCGCGTATATGTACAAGGAATATACAGGGGATATCAAACGATATACAAATACTATGCAATATATATCAATAAATAAATATATATATTCGGTTTAATCTGATCCTTTGTAACATCCACACACAACATATTCAAGGATAGACTATTTTCTCATGACAACAGGGGACAGATACAGGGTAGAAGAATGCAGGATAGGGGTAACGGACATATCAGATCATAGCGCAATATATCTGACAGTGAATCGTAAAAGTAGACTGAGAAATACAGTTTGGAGACTGAATGTAGGACTATTAAATAACAAAGGTTTGGTTAATGAAGTAAAGGAAGACATAATTAGATACAGAGAAGAAAATGATAACGGAGAGGTAGACCCAAACATTTTATGGGATGCACTAAAGGTAGTAATACGGGGAAAATTGATAGCAAAGACGGCATTACTCAAGAGGGCTAGAATAGAGACATACCAGAACTTGATAAAGAAACTGAAAGAATTAGAGAAAGAACACCAAAGCTCAAAGAACCAAAAGACACTTAGGGAGGTAAAGGAAGTTAGAGGAAAGATAAACAAAGAGCTGCTGACAGAAATAGAGAAGAAAGCTAGATACATGAAGCAGACATACTATGAAGGGGGACCGAGAGCGACCAGACTTTTATCTATAGACGAATCAGGACACAACAAAAACTGAACACAATACACACAATAAGGGACACGAACACAAACAAAATACTGAGAGAACCAGCTGAAATAGAGAAGACATTTGAAGAATATTATAAGAAACTATACACACAACCGATAGCGGCAGGAGAAGAGGAGATAGAGACATTTTTTGAAAAATTGTATCTACCATCGATAGGGAAGGAACAGAACGAAATATTAAATGCAGAGATCACAGAACAGGAAGTATGGAATGCGATCAGTAAAGCAAAGAGTAGTAAGTCACAGGGTAGCGACGGGTTCCCCTCGGAATTCTACAAAACATTTAGACAGGAACTGAGCCCCATATTAGAAGCAGCATTCAGACACACAATGGAAAAAGGCACAATGCCACCTTCATGGAAAGAGGCCATAATTACTACAATTCCAAAAGAAGGGAAAGATAGAGAACTGTGTAGCAGTTTCAGACCTGTGTCCATACTTAATGTAGATTACAAGATGTATACATCAATAATATCCAAAATATTTGAGACATTTATGACAGATATTATAGACGAAGACCAGACCGAACAGCAATATGTACAATGATAGAAGGAGGGGAGATGCAGACTCTACAAAAATTGAAAGAAAGATTCGGACTAGAGAATAGGGACCACTTTAGATATTTACAGATTAGAGACTACTATAACAAGGAAATAAAGCAAGACAGAGACAAAAAACAGAATGGGGTAATTAAGATAATGGTAAAATCATACGAAGGAAGGAAGGGAAGGGTGATATCAGCACTATATCAGGCAATAATGGACAGTAAGGGAAATACAACATTGTATATAAAAGAAAAGTGGGAGAAAGAGTTAGAAATAGAGATAACAGAGGAGGGATGGTATAACACATGTAAGACACAACAAACAACCACAGGATCAAGGATATGGAGGGAGTTTGGGTGGAAAAACATAATTAGATTCTTTATAAGACCAGAAATACAGGGCAATTACACACCAGCAAAGAAACCATGTTGGAGGGAGTGTGGACAAGAAATAGCGAAACACACACACATATTCTGGAGATGTCAGAAAATAAGGCACTACTGGGAAGAGATAGGAGAGATAATGAATGAAATAATAGGATACGAAATACCCCAGGAAGGCCAAGTGTTGTACCTGGGGAAGGAATCACAGGAAGGAATTCAAGGGGAAGACAAATACTTGATTAAGATACTAATAGTGGCAGCCAAAAAAGCTTTAACTAAACTGTGGTACAGGGTAGAAGTGCCGACGAAGGAACAATGGATAGATTGTAGAGGGGATACAGGAAATGGAGAGAATCACACATCTGCTGAGGCTGCAAGAAAATAAGTTTGAATTGAAATGGGAAAAGTGGGAAGAATATAGGAGGGGAAGGAATGACATCACAGGGGATTGAAAAGGATACAAGGAAATGATGAAAAATGTAAATAAAGGATGCAAATATAGAATGGACCGAAAGACACATGCCACACGTTTTCTTTTCTCATTTTTGTATATCTGTTTTATTTTTATTTCTTGTTGATGAGCCTTTATAATTTTGTATGCTGAAATGTATTGTCTATGTATGTTGTTGAAAAAAAAAAAAAATAGATAAAATACATTGTAATGTTTAAAAGTGTTTAAAGTGAATGTCTAAAGTGAGTGTGTGCATGTGGGTGTTGTGTGCAAGGATGTTGGTAGGTGACGGTCTGCATATTCTGATTCTGGAGAAAATCAAAGGACACACAACGGACACTTGAACGACCACATCAAACAAGAGGTGGACGCGGGCAAATACTGCGGCATGGTCATGCTGGACCTACAAAAGGCCTTCGACACTCTCAATCACACCATTCTGATTGACAAGCTAAAAGCAATTGGTTTTGATAGTTTATCAGTGAGCTGGATACAATCCTACCTGGAGGGGAGGGAACAGATGGTGGAAGTAAACGGTACACTATCCCCCCCCCTCACAGTGAGCTGTGGTGTTCCACAAGGAAGCATACTAGGACCGCTACTATTCCTAATTTATGCAAATGACATGTCGTCAGCTTGTGACTGCAACTTGTTCCTGTTTGCGGACGACTCAGCCCTGCTGGTCTCTGACAAGAACAAGTTACAGGTTGAAAAAGCCCTCAGCTCAGAACTAGGCAAAATCTGCATATGGCTCGCCGACAACAAACTATCATTACACATGGGCAAAACAGAGTCCATTCTCTTCGGTTCAAATAACAAACTCAGCAAGACCGACGGCTTCTCGGTTACAGTGGGTGACAATATTATCACAAGGAAAGATGAAATTACCTACCTGGGTTCCATCCTAGAGGCTAATCTTTCCTGTGACAAAATGGCATCCAATGTAATAAAAAAAGTCAACCAACGAACGCGATTCTTGTACCGGATCTCCGCTCTGGTAAACAAGAATACCCTGAAGACTCTAGCAGGAGCACTCATTCAAGGGTACTACGACTATGCTTGCACCTCATGGTACCAAAGCACCTCAAAGGCACTAAAAAACAAATTACAAACATCTCAAAACAAGCTAGTCAGACTACTACTTGACCTGACTCCTAGAACCCACCTCACCCCTGCCCACTTTGACAACCTAGGATGGCTTAGAGTAGACGACAGAGTACAGCAACTTGCAATGGGCCTGGTCTACAAGATACACTACGCGACCAAGGTACCCATGTACATGTCAAAATACTTCCCAAAGGTCAGTGAATACCACGATCACAACACCAGAGGGAGCTCCACAAATCATGTAAAACCCAGATTCGGATCAAACAAGGGACTAAACACGTTTCGCAATTATGCCACATCAATGTGGAACGCCCTGCCTAAAGCTGTAAAGGAATGTGAATCACTACCCACCTTCAAAAACACTCTAAAAAAACACCTACGTGAGACTGCAATTCGAAACTGGCCCCTACAAATGTCCTAACCTAGTTGTACAGTAAATGACCAAGTAAGGCTTTGTCAATATTCCAATGTACAGTGTAAAATGTGTGTGTGTCCCCTTCCCAACACCCCCCCCCCCCCCCCCCCCCCCCACCTCCAATGTACAGCCCTCACCCAACCCACCCAACCCCACCCCACCCAACCAACCTCCTCCAATGTACAGTTTCTATGCCAAATGTATATACACTCCTTTTCTGGACACTTTTGTGGACACTTTTGTATCACAAACAGTACTGTATTTGCAAATCTGATATGTCATAAATGTATAGATGTAGCAGTACTGTCTATCTGTATGTCATGTATGTCATATATGTTATGATGAATTGAAAATGGGGGACCCTGATGTAAACAAGTCGAAAGTCTTTCTCTGGTCTGCATCCCCTTAACAATTGTATGTATTGAGCTGTACTGTACTGTACCCATTCTGCAATCTGTTAATAAACTTTTCAATCAATCAATCAATCAATCAGAGAGAGGACAGGACGCGTGTAGCCTTTTTACAACGCATCCACGTTTCCGGCGCTCTGATTGGCCAGGTCATGTGACATGTGCGACCAATAGCGTGTTTGCCCATTTCCTCGTCGAAACAGCCTGCAAACTACCTGGCGTTCTATCGCCATGCTCTAAGACAAACTCTAACCTTAACCAACTTCGAAGAGTGCCTACGCTTAACCAGTGTAGAAACTTGCCGTCCCACGATTGGCGCTCATGTCACATGACCTGGCCAATCAGAGCGCAAAACGGGAACCCGGAAACGCCGATGCGTTGTAAAAAGGCTTCAAGCGGACAGGACAGAGAGACAGAGATTCCTTCCGTTTTAGTTAGATAGCCACACACTGACACCTAGTGGATTTATCTGTGCATTGTGTGCATGATGCCCCAAAAGAAAGCCATACTGTCCCTCGACCCATTCCCTTTATTCATTTTAAGGACGAGTCACCAGTGTGCTGCCACTTGTTCCCTGCTGATGCCGATTGAGTTCTAAACGCTGTTGGTCGATACCAAGTACCAATACGATCCATTACGTTTACTGACCAGTGTAGACTTAGATAGACCCTCAGGTCATCATTGTACAATGATAGAGATAATCATTTTTTCTCCATTAGAGATATAATTATGTTATGTGTAAACAAAAATGTTTAACCAGAAAATCAAATAACTTTGCTTTGATTTCTGACATGTTACACATGGTTCTCAAATAAAAATGTCAAAATAAAAATTCAAACACCGCGGCTGGGTGGCGCAGCGGACATTGCGCTCGTCACCAACGCAAGAGACACCGGGTTCGAATCCGGCTGTCGGCGTTGCCTCCGGCTTGGGCCGGCCGGCATACTAACTCAATTGGCAGTTAGCGGGTGGGAAGTCGAAGGATGGTAGTCTGGTCGTTGTGAACAGCGACTCCTACAGGTCGGTTGGGGACGCCTGCACAGCAGAGACAGGAAATAGCGGGGGTAGTGTGAGCCTCCCACACGTTACTCCTCGCCTAAATGAGAGTCCGCGCTGGCAGGTGAAAAGATGTGACAGGCTGCCTCCACATGTATTGGAGGGGACATGTGATGCAAGGCTTCTATTTCTAAAATTGGGATGGGGAGAAAAATCACAGAAAAAGGAGGAGAAAAAGTAGATAAAAAACAAGTTTTGTATTATTTGTCACATACAGTATAAGGTACATGTACATTATAGTGAAATGCTTGGTTCTGTGTGACCCTCCTGAGATTGTGCTTCATACAGTAAAGAGTAAAGGAGTAAAAAAAAAAAAAATGCTATACAAAATATACAAAACTAAAATGTACAAAAATGCTAAAATTAGATAGAAGAGGTAGTGCAAACGTGTAAGAATAAATAGATAAAATACAGTGTAATGTTTAAAAGTGTTTAAAGTGAATGTCTAAAGTGAGTGTGTGCATGTGGATGTTGTGTGCAAGGATGTTGGTAGCAGATCATAGTATTGGGGACATGTACTGATACTGATCCCTTCCTCCCTCCCTCTTGCAGAGACCAGTCGCATTTTTCTTTCCTCTCCCTAGACCTTCAAGGTCGTTCCTCTCGCCGGCCCTAACTGCCTCCCTGACGGTGTGGATTCTACTTTCTTCAACAGACTTGGCTCCTTACTCAACTACAATGGATCAACTAGTAAGCTGGTCATTTGCAGCAATTGATCGAATTTTCTCTTCAAGGAAGCAGAACGCAGCTGATCCGCTGTGTCCAATCAGGACATATCAAGCGGGCTTTGCGATTGACAGTTGGAATAAATGGCGATCAATATGCCTTTTTTCTCTTGAAATTGAGGATGTTGAGGATGTGTACATCATCACAATCCTACTGATCGGCTTGGGAGCGATCGCAATCTGGATCTGGATTTGTACAAGAATAATCGGGAAAAGAGACGAACAAAAGGATGATAACCGTGTGGACCGCTGCCTGACAGCTGTGGCCAGACTGGTAGTCTCCCACATGGAACTTGTTAAAACCCACATGGAACTTGTTAAAAGACTCGCTGTCCATTCATCTGACGAACAATTGAGAGGTCAAGTCCTGCTGGGGGTCGCGCAGGACATTAAGAGCGCGACGGATCGAATTTGAGTCAAAACAGTGCTTTTAGGAATCATTGTCTACTACTGCACCCCCCCCCCCCACATTCTCAAGTCTGGTGTAGAATTGTGGAATGCCAAGGTATGCTCGCGGCCTCAAAAAGGGGAGTCAGACAAGATAACAACTGGAATGCGGTGTTTCCCTTACCCAACATCTCACCTCCCCCACCAGATCTGGCTCGGCACTTCCCCCCCCACCCCCCACCCAGACCTCCTCCCCTCCCGTGTGTACGCCTAGCGCCGTAAGAACTTTTCTGGACGGCTGCCAACAGTATGCGCGCTGTAGGAGTGGATCCTAAGACTGTCTCCCGATCCCGCCCGTCCATCCCTCCCTCCTTCCCGCCACCTGGCGCGACAACACTTTGTTTAACTACTCAGTTGTTGATGCAGCCTGACTATCGCATATGGCGTCTCAGGCATTCTGTAGATGACATGTGTCAACAAATGTACATGTCTGTGTGAATTTATGCTGTGCCATTGTTACTGTAAAAATGTAATGATTGTGATGTTGTTATTATTATTAATGAGACGATGAGCTGTATGTGTGTGTCACTGGAATTTCCCCAAGGGGATTAATAAAGGAATATCTTATCTTATCTTATATCCAACAGGGGAGCACTGATCAATTAGAAGGATGGCTTGCCTTGAGATCAATCAGGTGACGGTCTGCAGATGGATATCAGATTTCTATCAATTGGGATATGGTCAGGTCACAGATAATATGAGGGCCGACGTTCCACTCTACTGGTTAAATTACTTACTTGTGAGTAGTACGTTCGTTGATAAAGAAAAATAATATCCACAGCCGCTCCAGTGTAAAACAAAGATATCCTAATGGTTTATTTCTCTTCCACAGCGAAGTCTTTCTTTACAGAAGTGGTCCTAAATCTACTTTCCTAAATATTCACGTCACTACTACAAGGTAAGAAAACTGTATTTTCCCAGTGTAGCCACCTGAATATGTCTGGCTATTATTCAGGGTGTCTAACGTTAATCTTTTGCATTCCCTGTGTTCACGTGGACGTTGTAACCAGTTGACCGCTCTTGATCATACCTACCCGGACATGGACAATTAACGTGCGGTTCTCTTTGATCACCCCTCCCTGACATTGACTATTAACTTGCTGCTCTTTGATTCTCCTTCTTCAAAACATTGGCGTTTCATAGCGAGACAGGACTACAGGTGCTGGCAGGGGGCGGTGGTGGTCGCTGGGCAGGAAGGACATCAGGGGCGGAAAAATGAGTTCAACGCCAAGTGCAGCAGAGAGGAACCTCCTCTTCGGCGTTCTACACAGAGGAGGAAGGACGTCTACAACAGGAGCACCAGCGAGTGAGTGTGCGATTTATTCCAGAAATACATGCGGTAGTTGAGCGTTTGATTAATGCGCCGGATAAGCTCAGTTACACAACGGGTTATCCTAGCCAGAGACACTGTGAAGGAATCAACAGGTGAGCATCGCCGAAGACCAGGTGGTAGGCATTGGCCACCTTGCGTTAGCTGTGTATAGGCGTCATAGCAGGAGGGTTCAACACGACCCACAGTTTAGCTGTGTTTAGGCGAGTACCACAGTTTAGCAGGCGCGCCGGCCCACCTCTTCAGCCCAGCAGAGGACGCCACTACACTGCACGCTTCTCCAGCCTCTCCAAGCCATTGCCCAGCATCACCTGCCCCAGCGTCTACTCCCCCCCCGCTGGCTGTTATCGCGGGATCTCCGTCGGCCATCTTAGCATCCGGACTAGCGGTGCTGAGGTTGGACCCGTCATCTTGGATAAGTATCAGCGGTGCTCTGAGTGTTGAAACGTGTTCGGTAGACAGTCCACTGTGGGGAGCAGGCTCTGTAAGAGTGAAGATAAACGGTGCTTTGAACGCACACTGGAGAGCAGTGTATAGGGGTGCCCCAACCATTTCAAGCCGGCTTTAGATAGGACTTTATTTGCTAAATGTGGGCCCACTGTTCATTTCTTTTGAGTGTAATAATATGTGTGTTCCTTTATAAAATTCCCATTCAGTAACCCCTTTATCCCTTCCCTCTTCCTCCCCTCTCTCCCCACCTATGGAGTAGCGGAACAGTATATATAAGCCCTTAAAGGGAAGGTGTTGTTACTGTGTCTAGCCCAGTGTGGGAAGCACTTTAGTCTGTGTTAGAGAGCGAGAGCACTAGGTGGCCAGGGCGTAATTGTAACTTCGGTAAGAGTGCTCTCGACCACTCTTATAATTTGTTCTTGCCTGAGAAAAAAGCAACAATAAGAAAACTTTGCTGAATCCCAGGTAAGAACAAAGTAAGAGGAAATGCTAGTTAAGAACGAAATCTGTTCTTATATCGCTTCATGCATGAGGCCCATTGACTTTATCTAAATCCAATCAATACTAAACATTCATATAATACAATAACCTAAATATATAGCTTTGGCTCCTACACCGGCCCCTAATTGTCCTTCTAATCTAGAGACAATTACTAACTACAAAAAACAAGGAGCTAAACCAAACACTATTTTAACTGATAAGTGTCTCTGCTGCTGGATAACCAATACCTGGTGCCAGAGGTCACTAGTACATGGCACACCGTAGGAGGACGGTCTTTACCACCGCCTCATGCAGCTTCTTCTTCACGAAGATCTCGAGCTTTGCTTCCTTTATATTCTCCACAGTGAGGTTGGTCTTCTCCAGGCTTGCCTTGAAGATCTCCATCTGTGTCTGTACCTCAGACTGTGTGAGCGAAGCATTCATCTCCTTCCTCTGGCGACAGCCTCAGCAGAGTGCTTCTAAGCTTCAGCATCCAACCGACTGCCTTCTGGAGACGGTTCCAATTGGAGTAATATTCCAGGAACTGCTGAACTGGGTCGAACTGCTCTTCAGCTGCAGTAGTAGTAGTAGTAGTAGTAGTAGTCTTTACCTCTGAGTCCTCCGTGGTTAGGTCCCCATGGTGTTCTGGGTTCTGAGGCCATTCCTCTTCGGGCTTGGTGATGAATTCCGGCCCCTGTATCCAAGTCTCATTGCGCAGGAATGATTCGGGCTTGGTGAGGAATTCCGGCCCCTGTATCCAAGTCTCATTGCGCAGGAATGATTCCACATTGAGTCCTCTCGACGCGTGGTCAGCAGGATTTGTTGCAGTATCTACATACCGACACTGTCCCACTTCTGACAGCTTCAAGATGGTCTCCACTCGATTCGCCACGAAGGCGCAAAACCTACTGGCTCTGTTTGCAATGTACTTGAGCACAGTGGTGCTGTCGGACCAGAACACAGATTTGTTTAGGTGGAGCTCCAGCTCGGATCTCAAGGTCCTGTCCATGCGCGCTGCTATGGTAGCGGCTGCTAGCTCCATGCACGGGATAGTGAGGGGCTTGAGCGGGGCCACTCTCGCCTTCGCCATGATGAAGGCAACATGAAGCTTGTTGTCATCACTCTTTTGTAGCAGATAGCTGTAGTTGAGAGCTCGCTGTTCAGCTACTCTTCTGCTGTTCGGCATCTTGAAGACTGCGTTCCTCCCTGGTAGGCCAATGCTGTAGTGTCCCTCTGTAAGTTTCACAGACTGCAAGACCAGTTCCAGAAACTGGATGTCGTCCCTCGACTTCTCAAACCGGTCGTCTTGACACTCTGGAAAGTCGTTCTTGAACTGTTGACTCCAAAGTTCATCTAGCATGGCCACGGATGTGTGGTTGGACGTGACTTATATGAGTCCACTGGTAGTTTCATGGCCATCTTCTCCTCTGAGGGGGCCATTGACGAACCAGCCTAATTGTGTTTTCACCGCGTACGGCCCTTCTTCCACGCTGGGTACCACCTGCCCTGGTCCCATTGCCTTGGGTACGTCAGTCCCGATGAGAAGGCCTATCTCTGCCTGGATCTTCGTTATTTGCACTTCACTGAGATAGGGCCACTTATCGACTTCCTCTTGCAGTGGGATGTTCTGTTTACGAGCAGGTATTGACTTCTGAGAGAAGGTGTTGGGTAGCTCTAGGAAGTTGTCACTATCCAAGCTACAGACTTCTAAACCAGACACCATCTGGCTGCTCACGACCTGCTCGCCTCCCATGGTGGTCCTTAGCAGGATACTTGTCTTCCTGCCGGTGACGTTAAGCGCTGTCATCAACTTCTCTGTGCCGAAAGTGACGTGGCTGCCTGGGTCGAGGAACGCGTAGGTAGCCACCATCTTGTTGCCTTTCTTGGCTTTGATGTGGACCGGAACGATAGCCAAGATGCTTTTGACATTGCCGGCCCCAGTAGCTCTGCAGGTCCTCGTTTCTGCATTGATGCATCCACTGACCATAGAAATGGCTTCGCCCTCTTCTTCCCCGCCCCTGTGCTTGTACGGAAGCTTGGCTGTGATGGCACACATATTTGATATGCTGTCAAGCTCCTGCATGTCCTCCACATCAGCCATAGCGTTGTAGAGGCCAAGGGAGATAGAGGCCAAAGGAGTGGAGCGCCTCTCCGTCATCGGACTTGATAGTAGGCCAGTTCAGTGCCTTGTCTATATACGCCATTGAGATCTCGTATCCATTTCCAAAATGCCTTTTCAAGAGCCTTCTTGCCTCGTGATAGCCTCGCTCTGGTTCCATGTGAAGACAACTTCTTATCAGCTCTCTTGGCTGTCCATCCGTGTACTGCTCCATGAAGTACAGCCGGTCTGTTACTATCTGTCTTGTCCTCCACTCCGTGTTCAAAGGCCCTGATGAATAGCCTGTACCCCATAGGGTCTCCCTTGAATATAGGAATCTGTTGAGGGGGCAGAGTAGCATGGTATTGTTGCTTCACTAGGAAATCCACCATGGCTCGTGTGGACTCTTGTTGCAGAGACTCTTGTTCTTTCTGTGTAGCACCGCCAGGTGCTCTGGAGCTGCTACTGGAGCTGCTACTGCTGCTACAGGTTCTTCTATTTTCGCTACGGCCTGGGGAGTAGGCGTAGCCTGCTCATGAGCTTGCGATTCGAAGGGCTTCTTTTTCTCTATGTAAGAGTTCATTCCATCCCTACGGGACACTCTGTATGAGGGTCGCCGGCCCTGGTGCTCTTCCAGTACTTTGCACTTAGCCTCCAAGGCAGCTAAAGCAGCCTGGATCTGTAACTCCTCTCTCTCTGCTCTTAGCTTAGCCTCCTGTTCTTCCCTATCTGCTCTTAGCTTAGATGAGGTAGCTAAGAGCAGAGCCTCCTGTTCCTCCAGTTGTCATTTTTGTTTTAGAGCGTAAGCCTGGGTTAGCAACTCAACCCTCTCTAAGTCAGCTTTCAGACGCTGGCTTGCAGATGATGTTCTGGTAAATGTAGTGGATGGTGCTCTAGACCCTTTCCCTTTTACGACGCCGGATGCACTGTCTTCAGGCCTGACCTCATCTTGGTGCTTCCTAGACTCCGCTATACGCTTATGCACCTCCTCCATCCGGCGTCAACAAGCTATTTGGAGAGTTCGGTGCGCTTAGTACCACCTGGACTGAAGTATTAAGCGCACCGAACTCTCCAAATAGCTTGTTGAATTCTACCAATCTTGTCTGTACACCTTCCAAGTTACCGTCGTCATCCTCATCCATTAATTGATTCATCTGACTCAGTGACCAGTTAGCTGATATAGCTTAGCTTGCCTCTTATGGATGGCATGACGGACATCTTCCTCATAGACCTTTTGTGTCATCTCAGCCTTCAGAAGGTTATCCTTCTTTCAGCGCTCCAGTAGTTCATGTTGATTCCTTTTTCCTCTTGGAATACAGTTTTCTTACTAATATGAGGGCTGACGTTCCACTCTACTGGTTAAATTACTTACTCGTGAGTAGTACTTCCGTTGATAAAGAAAAATAATGTCCACAGCCGCTCCAGTGTAAAACAAAGACATCCTAATGGTTTATTTCTCTTCCACAGCAAAGTCTTTCTTTACAGAAGTGGTCCTAAATCAGGGCGGCTACGTGGCGTAGTGGGCAAGGCGCTCGCCATGAAATCTGGAGACGCTGGGCTCGCCTGTTCGAGCCCAGCGCTCCACATTTGCTTTCAGTTTAGCTGGTCGTCCGTACTAATACACATTGGCCGTATTAGGGGGTGGGAAACTGATGGGTGGGGATCGGGCGTTGTGGACAGCGACTCCTACAGGTCGGTTGGTGCGCCTGCGCAGTAGAATCAGGAAGTGTCGGGGGCAGCGTGAGCCTCCCACGCGTTACTCCTCGCCACTGAGAGATCGAGCTGCGCAGGTGAAAAGATGCGACTGCTGTTACCTCAAGTACCGGAGGGGACTTGTGCTATGTATGACTTAGTCCACATTGCAGCCGGCTTGTGGGAGGCAAGAAACAGCGTTCATGACAGGGGGGGGGTTGAATTGGATGATACGAAATTGGGATGGGAGAAAAATATAGAAAATGGGAGAAAAAGTGGATAAAAAAAAAGAAGTGGTCCTAAATCTACTTTCCTAAATATTCACGTCTGTTAGGGTTTGTAACCGACCTCAAACGCAATGGCACAGAGAGAGAGTTGTTCAGAGTTAGCCAAAGCAAGGGCGTATTTATTTTCAGAGTTACAAGATGGAATTAAGTTGAGCAACCGAACAGACGGGGAATCTGGCATGTGAAGATTGTTGCGGCTCTGCAGATTCTCCCAGTAGGTGGTGGTGAGGAATTGGCTTGTGACGTCTGAAGCCGCTCTGCAGATCCTCCCAGCTTTCACTCCCGGTGGAAACGGAGAGAGAGAGAAATCTGAGTTAGCCCAGCGCACAACAGAAACAGAGAGGTGACTGATCCAGTATATATCCCAGTGACTTGATCTTCGGTGTACCACACACAGTTAGCAGAGTCCAGAGAAAAAACAATACGGTAATCCAAAGTGTAAATCCAACACAAAAATAGGTGAGAACAGTACAAACAAAAAACGGGATCTCTTCGGTGTTTCACAAACACACAAAAAACTGATGATCCAAAAGAACTGTTTCCAAAAACTCACCAGAGCGCAACGCGTAAAGCGGGCAGATAACGAGGCGCAGCTCAGAACGGGAAACCAGGTTCTCCACAGGGATTCTCCACGAAAGTCCTGGAGAGCAAAAGACAGCAAACAGCGACGGGGAAGGCAGGCAAATGCAGGAGTATTTAGAACGATCCAACATCGATAGTAGGGGGATCAGGGTATATAAAGCCATAGGGCGCTGATTACAAGCTGTGACAGCTGCGGGATGAAATTGATACTTGCTCCAGAAGCGTGTGGCGGGGAGAGCACCAATCAACACGGCACCTTACAGGAACGGAGCGTGTGGCGGGGAACGGACCAATCATCACAGTACTTTAAGAAGCCTGTGGTGGGGAAAGAACCAATCCTCACAGTACCCCCCCCTCCACGGGAGCCACCCGGCGACCCACTCGGCCCCGGCCTGCCCGGACGGGACCGAAGGAAGCCGGCGATCAGGGGCACTGGAGAGGGGGACAAAGACAGAGGCCCGGAGAGGGGGACCGGAGACGGGGACAGAGGACCGGCGAGGGAGGCCGGAGACGGGGACTGGGGCCCGACAGCGGAGGCCGGGCACGGGGACAGAGGACCGGCGAGGGAGGCCGGAAACGGGGACTGGGGCCCGACAGCGGAGGCCGGGCATGGGGACAGAGGACCGGCGAGGGAGGCCGGAGACGGGGACTGGGACCCGGTGAGGGGGCTGGACGGCACCTGAAGACACTGGGCACGACAGGAGGGGCCCCACCCCCTGATGGTGCCGGAGGACCAGGCGACGTGGGGCTCATGCAGCGCGAGCCAAGGCCTGCCCAGGACCACAGGGACAAGAGGAGAGCTGGTGATGAAAAACTGGAGTCTCTCAACGTGGTTACCAGCAATGGTGAGAAGGACTGGACAGGTGCGTTGAGTGACGTCAGCCAGGCGGCGATGATCCAGCGCGAAGACCTCCAAGGGCCTCTCGAGGTCCTCAAGTGGAATGTTGGCCCGGGTGGCAAACCCAACGTCCATGAAACTCCCATCAGCACCAGAGTCAATGAGTGCACCCACCGTCGCCCGCTGGTCCGCCCAGGCTAGGGTGACGTCCGCCAGACGGTTAGGTGGTGCACGGGTGGGGGAACAGGAAAAACGGCTCACCAGGATCTCCCGGGGTCCCGGCGAGCCTGGTCTTCTTGGCCGGGTAGGGCAATTGGAGACACGGTGTCCATCCCGGCCGCAGTAGAGGCAAAGGCCGGACCTGAGCCTGGACTCCCGTTCGGCCGGGCTAAGGCGGTTGCGTCCCAGCTGCATGGGTTCCTCCTCGGTCACGGCTCGGGAGGGAAAAAACCCATCAGTCACGGAGGGGGCAGGACGGTCAGCACTGTAGAGGCGGCCGCCGGGAAAGGGAGCCCCTGAGCGGAGGTCGATGGCACAGTCGTAAGGCCGGTGAGGCGGAAAGACCTGAGCCCTGGACTTACTGAAAACCTCCTCGAGGTCGTGGTACTCGGGGGGTACGTCTGGGGTACTGAAAACCTCCTCGAGGTCGTGGTACTCGGGGGGTACGTCTGGGGTACTGAAAACCTCCTCGAGGTCGTGGTACTCGGGGGGTACGTCTGGGGGTCCCCGTCGTGCTCGCTCACGCCTTCTCTCCCGGAGGCGTCCGTCGATGCGGATAGCGAGGCTGATCAGGCCCTCGAGAGAATCGGGCTCCTCTTGGGTCGCGAGCTGGTCCCTTACTGCGTCGTTGAGCCCCCTCAGGAAGGTGAGACGAAGCGCTTGATCGTTCCAACCGCTCTCCGTTGCGGCCAGTCGGAACTCCAGCGCGTAGTCTCTGACACTGCCACTGTCCTGCCGGAAGGTGCCCAACCGAGCTCCTGGGTCCTGGCTACGGGCTGGGTGGTGAAAAACCCTGCGGAGCTCTGCCACAAAGTCTGGGTAGGAAAAACAGAAATCAGCCCCCATTGCCCAGGAGGCAGTAACCCACTGTGCTGCTTGGCCCGTGAGCAGGTTAGTCATGTAGGCTACTCGGGATCCCTCAGACGAAAAACGGCTGGGTTGATGAAGGAAGACCAACTCACACTGCATGATGAATGTGGCACAATCCTCGAAGTTACCATTGAACAGACGTGGTTCGGAGAGACGGGGCTCCCGAGGTGCGAGGTCTGCCGCGGGTGGTGAGCTGGCCGAGACTCCTGGGACAGGTGGGGTCAAAAGCAGAGTGTTTAATGATGTACGGAGAGCCTGAAGCTGGTGCAGAGCAACAGCCTGCTGATACTCCTGAGTACCAATGGCATCCAGAATAAGCTGGACCTCGGCCCGGAGGTCCTGTAAAGCGGCCGCAACCGCACCCAACTGTTGGGCGTGGTCGTTGACCAACTCGATCTGGACCGCCAACGCTGCCCTAACCCTCTCTGTGTCGGCTGAGGTCGTCATGGTTGGATCGTAATGTTAGGGTTTGTAACCGACCTCAAACGCAACGGCACAGAGAGAGTTGTTCAGAGTTAGCCAAAGCAAGGGCGTATTTCAAGTTCAAGTTCAAGTTCAAGTTCTTTAATAGTTGTCATACAGAAGTACAGAATACTTTCATACAAAATGCTTCTTACTGTTACGCTCCAGAGACTGTGCTAGACAAGATAGTATCAAATAACATAATAACATAATATAGCATGAATTTAGAAGAAGAAAATGAGGTCACAGTGTTCGGTATAGACCAGTCCACGTGAGCGGATCGGCGCGGCCGAGAAATCCGCTCTTCGCTCTTTAAAGCTTGGTCCGCTCCGCTAATCACTCATGTTGACCCCGCCCCCAAGTCGCTCTCCGCTCGCTCCCCGCTCACCTTGAATCGAGCGCTCCCCGCTCCCCGCGCCAGATCGCTCAGCAGTTTTTTTTCTTCTTTTTTTGGAGCATGGTGTAAATGAGCTCAAACTACAACAGTCTACACCCCCTGGGCCCCTTAACAATTGTTTGTATTGAGCCGCATTGTAATTGTAGCCATTCTGCAATGTTAAATAACGTTGTTTATCCATTCACTATCTCTATTAAGCGATGATAGGCTAGCCGAGCCACAATGCTATGGTCGCTGCCATTAACGTTAGCATGTAAGCTAACGTCAACAACAATGGCGTCGATATACTTTTTCTAACTGGAGTGAGTGTGGGCGTCTCTACAGTGACAAAGCCTGAACGAACAGCCTATCACAGGTTCACCCTTCTCATTGGTTGAAAATGGCCTTCATGTTTGTACATCGCCATCTGTTGCTTTGGCATTGTACTGCATGTATATATTACATCAGTGTTAAACCACTGTGAGCGGCCTGGAGTGGATTGGAGCGGAGGAGAACTCTCGCTCCGGACGTCGCGCCGACTCATTTTAAAACCCACTCCTCGCTCACGTCAAAACCGGCCGCTCCGCTCCCCGCGCCGCTCACGCTCCGATCCGCTCACATGCACTGGTATAGACATATGTACAATGTTCTGAGTTACCATATAATATACAATACACAATACTATGCAGTGTACTAATGTACAGTACTATCTGTGCAAAGCAGAAATGGGATGAGGTACAATTTTAGGTACAATTTACAGTAAGGTGTACGAGTTGTAGTGCAATCCTTCATCCATAAATATAAAGTGTGGGGAGTGGGTGCTACAGTGTGTTTGTTTAAAGTGGGTGTGTGCTATAAAGTGTGTGGAGTGGGTGCTACAGTGTGTTTGTTTAAAGTGAGTGTGTGCGTGTGGATGTGTGTGCTATGTGCGTTTGGTGGTTGTTGTTGTGTAGTGTTCATTCATTGTTCGTTTAGCAGCCTGATGGCCTGGGGATAGAAGCTACTTCTGAGTAGAAGCTATTTTCAGAGTTACAAGATGGAATTAAGTTGAGCAACCGAACAAACGGGGAATCTGGCATGTGAAGATTGTTGCGGCTCTGCAGATTCTCCCAGTAGGTGGTGGTGAGGAATTGGCTTGTGACGTCTGAAGCCGCTCTGCAGATCCTCCCAGCTTTCACTCCCGGTGGAAACGGAGAGAGAGAGAAATCTGAGTTAGCCCAGCGCACAACAGAAACAGAGAGGTGACTGATCCAGTATATATCCCAGTGACTTGATCTTCGGTGTACCACACACAGTTAGCAGAGTCCAGAGAAAAAACAATACGGTAATCCAAAGTGTAAATCCAACACAAAAATAGGTGAGAACAGTACAAACAAAAAACGGGATCTCTTCGGTGTTTCACAAACACACAAAAAACTGATGATCCAAAAGAACTGTTTCCAAAAACTCACCAGAGCGCAACGCGTAAAGCGGGCAGATAACGAGGCGCAGCTCAGAACGGGAAACCAGGTTCTCCACAGGGATTCTCCACGAAAGTCCTGGAGAGCAAAAGACAGCAAACAGCGACGGGGAAGGCAGGCAAATGCAGGAGTATTTAGAACGATCCAACATCGATAGTAGGGGGATCAGGGTATATAAAGCCATAGGGCGCTGATTACAAGCTGTGACAGCTGCGGGATGAAATTGATACTTGCTCCAGAAGCGTGTGGCGGGGAGAGCACCAATCAACACGGCACCTTACAGGAACGGAGCGTGTGGCGGGGAACGGACCAATCATCACAGTACTTTAAGCCTGTGGTGGGGAAAGAACCAATCCTCACAACGTCACTACTACAAGGTAAGAAAACTGTATTTTCCCAGTCTCCAAAATCACCGCCGACTCGACACATGAAAATTCCTCCACACTGGAAAGCCGTAAATCCACTTGCCGGCTCTTTCCACAGCAAACCGGAAGGCTTGGCACCTTGGTTGACTAAACATTCATATAATACAATAACCTAAATATATAGCTTTGGCTCCTACAGATAATATCCTGGTATGTCAAATGTATAGATGTAGCAGTACTGTCTATCTGTATGTCGTGTGTGTCATATGATGAATTGAAAATGGGGGACCCTGATGTAAACAAGACGAAAGTCTTTCTCTGGTCTGCATCCCCTTAACAATTATATGTATTGAGCTGTACTGTACTGTACCCATTCTGCAATCTGTTAATAAACTTTTCAATCAATCAATCAATGAGGCCAAAAGTCTTGTGGGTTCGGTCTGAAATGATGGAGCTGTATTTTGTCATACCCCTTCAGGTAGCCCCTTTCGGGACTGTGATGCACCTTGCTACCCTTCAGGTTAGATAGGCTATATCCTGTACGTACAGGCTCTAGAGTAAAGTCTTAATAAAAGCCAGTCCTTGCTGATGAAAAGTTCAAGGCATTATGATCATTGATTGATTGATTGAAAATGTTATTGCAGAATGGGTACAGTGCAGACCAGAGAAAGAGTAGACTTTCGTCTTGTTTACATCAGGGTCCCCCATTTTCAATTCATCATAGTTCATGATCATCACCTTGCGGCTGCGGTTGATAGATGAGTGATGAAGGGCCTTATGGAGAGAAGGTGGGTCCATTTCAGGGAGGATGCTGTGTAGTTGCTTGACTGGAGGCAAAGCACAAATACAGCAGCAGCAACACTTTGGCACCACACCTCCTCTCCCTTCCCTCCACCCCTCCTCTCCCTTCCCTCCACACTTGTTACGTCCTTGCTAGTAGCCAACTTCTCTCTCTTAATTGGCTATATTTGTGGTCACGTGCGTCTTTCAGCCAATCGGCGTTCATATTTCGCCGATCGTGGGCGTTTCCGTTCCGTGACACAGTTGCAGCCAGAGGGGCATAGCTTCAAACGTGCAGCGTCCATTAGCGAAACGTTCACACACCGGTAAGTGTGAAATGTCTTATATTGCATCGAATGTAAATAACATGTTCTATTGCTATGTGTTCAAATGGCTGTTGGGTACGAGGTGAACTATTCACGAGCCATTTTTTCCGAAGAGCTTCAACCATTTTTGTTTAGTCTTAAGTCTGAGATCGATCCGTGTGGCTTTGTTTGAATTGAACAGCAGCTAACGTTAGCTAGTTCGTTAACGTGAGCTAAGCTAACGCGTTAGCTGCACATTCAATGAGGTATTGAATGGTGGGGGTTTCCCCCCCGACCATTTTGGCAACCGTTCAGCCAGTATCCGGCAAACTTGTTATTTATATTCTACTATACATTTGGAATAACACATCTGGCACTTGATTTTCGACTCCACGGCGAGCACAACGCGAGCTGCCCGTTGCTTGGCGGGCGGCTGGGGAGCCGACTGCTAGTTAGCCGAGGGGTGATGTTCGGGGGACTAGTGTCGTTAGCCCCGGTCAGGGGAGCCACAGCTAAAATGGCGCCTGTATAAATTCTGTTGCTAGATCCCACGGCCCGGAAGAACATTTTTTACATGTATTTAAAATGTTTAGGTAGTGCGAGTGGTCAGGGTTAGTGATCAGTTTATAAACAACTTTTTTTAAAGGTTAAAATTATTTGGCAGCTCGGCCAAAAGACTGACGACCCCCCGGCCCCCAATAAAAACGCCGATGACCTCGTGTGATCTAGCATCAAGCATTCTGTTGGGGGCCAGTCACGTTATTATTATAAGTGGCCATCAACAGTTAGTTACCCGACTTGAGGCTGCTGGATAACGAAACCCCATAAAGGCAAGCAGACTGTACGTCTTAATCAAGACATCTCCCTGTGGCTGCTGTCGGTTGGCGGTCTACTTGGTTTGATCTTTCAACGACTTGTTGACAAAGCGCGATTGAGACACTGATCGTGACATTATCCTTAGAATTCATGGATTCCTGTTTTATTGACTTTCTGTTTATCTTATTTTTGTATGGCATGACTTTTTACTTATACTTTGTTTTTGTGTTGTACTGAACACACGCCAGGCAATGTTAATCATTGGTGGTGATGGTATTGACCTACACCTACACACGCATGCATCCAAATCTGTCTGCCCCCCCCCAGCAACATAATGTCTATTTTACTTGAGAAGATTTCTATGACTGATGTTCCTGGCTCTAGGCTACACTCTGGAAACCTGATTTATCACAGTGAGTCACATTTGTGCCGGTGGAAGTAGAAGTCTGTGTTGTTAACCAAAGTCCCTAAGGTGTGTGCCACAGTGCCATTGAAGTGTCCTCCTCTGTTGCTGCTACAGCTGTAGTCTGCTTAATTTAACTGAGCCAGATAAACATGTCCTCGCCGTAGTGCAAAGTAGACCGTTCCTCTTAAAACATGTACCAGAAAATTATATTTTAGCCACTCTGTAAAGGTCTGGGTCACAATCCTTAGTATTCCATAGCATAATCAAGTAACAGGCACTGTACAGTTATCATTAAATCTCATGTGACCACCACGCGAGAAACCTAGACCCAACCGCCATCCCATCCTCTATTTCTTTTTAGCAATTTCTCAGTCCAGATTGAAGTAGCCGACGTGATTATCCCGACATGGCAGCCGGCGTCTGTAGCACCGGTCAAACTTCCAGGGCCCTTATAATCACTTTAAGCCAATGCTGCTGGTGCAAACTCAAACCTGAACTGTAGGATCAGAGTGGCGTCTTGTCACACAATTGCCCTACACATGGCCTGTCTTAAGTCCCGCCCAATTTTCTTGATCCTTCAATCACAGCGGACGCTTCCCTCGGACAAACAGTCGCGATTGAAGGTTCAATAAAAGAGGGCGGGGCTTGGGGTAGGTACATTTCATCAGCTTTTTGTTAAGATTCTCACGTTGTCCCTCTTTGTTTCTGCACAGACAGGCTGCATCGTTGGTCCTCTGCTACAGTCAACACCATTATCACTGCCACCCACGGACAGAAGAGCAGCCATCATGGTATTTATACACCAGGAAAGTTTATATGGGGGCCCTTTATAGTCCGTGTTTACTCGGCACGCCTCGCCCTTGGCCTCAAGGTGTTGCACTTGTTTTTCACCCACAATAATACCCATTTTCTCTGTCATATTTCAACAAAGATAAATGTTTACCAACACTCTGGACAAAATGTTTGACTTACCAGAGGTACGGTTATCTCATTCTCAGCTCAGCTGGACATCCCAAAAAAGCATGCGCTGCCGCTGCTGTAAATTTATTTTTCACAAACTTTTTATGGCTGCAAAATGAATCCTGTAATCGACTATGTAATGGGGTATGCACTCAAGTATAAAAAAAACAAAACAGATGTATGTTTATTTTGCAGCAATTCTTTGTCGTTGCAGCCATATTTAGTGTTACATCCCCTCACACTCATGTTCTCAGGCTGCAGCTGGTTTGAAAGCGAAAGTAAACCGGCTTCTCTGCTGGCTGTGGCTCCAGGGGAGTTGAACAGTTCTGGCTCTGCTAGTTTCTTTTCTATCGTTTGGCGCTTTTTTGGTGGACAACCCACCGCACATGTGCACCTAGCCCCTTACGTGACTGCGATCTGCAAGCCAGGGGCTTTTGGTATCCGCAGTCACTCTCAGCTACGTAGCTACCAGGCTAGTTTAGACCACCAAGTGCTGCTTCTGAGCTCGGGGTGGGTAAAAAATAGGGATGCCCCGATCGATCGGCCACCGATCGTTATCGGCCGATAATCAGTATAAATATGCGATCGGGGAATTCCGATAATGAGTCATATTCGCCGATCGCGGAAACTGATCAAGTGGATATCTCACTCGCTTGTCTCAGACGCACAGGACCTGCAAACTGCTCCTCCTCCCTAGCCCCGCCCGCCCCCGTGTAGAGTTTGTAAACAAAGAGGTGCGGCTCCTCTGCTCGAGTCTGTAGTGCATTCGACCTGCGCTAATGTTAGCTACCTAGCTATCGTTACTGTTTAAACAAAATTACCCAGTCAACTATTCACGTTTAGTAGGCATTGTCTAACGGTATTTAGCCGGCTAGCTACCGATAGCTCCTGATATCAACAAATGATCCAGAAAATCTAGTAGTCCATGTTCATACCTCCGGTAGCTTGCGTTAGCTGACGTTAGTTTACTGTTCAAAACGAAATGTCCCATTGAACTAAAGTTCTGTCTTAACGTCATCTAGCCGGCTAGCAGTAGCTACAGATAGCTCTTGATATCAATGTCTTATAACATTGATTTAATGCGTATTCGAGCTGAGGGCTTGCTGAATGTGAAATGACCAAAGCATAACGTTACCAATAGGGTCCCGCTGCAGCGCCGGAGAATCCTTTTTGGAGCTGGAGGCTACTAGAGTACACACAGACAGTGGAGCTGTTTGCAGATAGCGAGCATTTTGACTTGTTGCGTGGTGGCGATGTCTCGGAGATAATACAAGTAGAAGTCTAATTATATAATATATATATTTTATTAAAAAAAAAACTTTTTATATAAAATAATTTTTAATTTCTTTTTAATCAAAAACTATCGGTATCGGCCGATATGGCTCACGACGATCGGTGATCGGTATCGGTGGCAAAAAACGTGATCGGGGCATCCCTAGTAAAAAATATATCGGATATGAATTTCAAAGGTACCCAGCGTACAATATGGGTTTCACACAGCGAGGCGCTGGGGTCTGAAAGCTCGGAGTTGCTAATAAACAGTTTAAATCATTGTTACAAAACGAGTGGTACTTACAGAGCGAGCCGTGTATTTCCGCCGTTGGTGTCACAGCGCATGCGCACTAGGCAGCCAAATAGCCTGGTGCGCATGCGCTGTGACACAAACGGCGGAAATACACGGCTCGCATGTGTCCGGATGGCAGAATCTGTATCTACAAAACCTTCTGTTTAATCATCTTCCCTTTATTCATTTGCTTAGATTGTTCAGGTCTGGTCCATTTTAGCATGGTGTTATTCACAGTCAAAGATAATAAAAAAAATATAGTATTTCTGACACTGGGAATACATTCCCTGAGATCCATAGATGTCCCTAGAATCAGATACCAAGAACATGCAAATGGGAAATAATAATAATTAAAAAAAGTCTGTAAATATGTATTCTATGTTCTTATGGAATGAATAAGATTAAAAAAATTCTTTAATACATTTTGCATACATTTTCATAATGTGATAATTTGCTGTGTATTTAATTAATCTACTTAACGTGATAAACTGACAGCCCTAGTATTATCACTAGCTAGCCATGGTAACTCCCAGCTATTCCAGAAGCCATGTTCCGAAGTTCATGATTCGAAACGTAACTTATACCGTCGGCGCCTACCGTCTGAACGTAATTTGTGGTTTTTTGACTAGGGCTGACATTCGAAGCTTTTTTTTTGGCAATCGAAGCTTCGGGCCAAGCTTCGATTTTAATTCAAAGCTTCCATATATATATATATTTTTTTTTATAATAATAATATTTTTTATTTTTTATAATTTTTTTATCTTATGTTGTGGGACTTGTACAGCACTTTGGTAAACTTTGTTGTTTTTAAATGTGCTCTATAAATAAAGTGGATTGGATTAATTAATTAAGTAGCCCCTTTCGTGACTGACGCAGCCAACAAGGTTTCACTCGGCTGCGCTGCCTGGGTGCAGTGGGGCTGCTCTCACAGCCAACAACATGACATTACATAATTATGTTGCAACCTTCGTCTATCAAGCAAACAATTATATAAATATTTATATGTAGTTGATAGACACAAAGGCAGAATTTGACTTAATTAAGCACGTTTTATTAAGACATATTTTTATATGGGTCCGTACACTTTAAAAAAGCAGCACAATGAACACATCTGTCTGACATAGTCTTAAATAACAAACGGCATTGCTTCGCTTCTTCATCGACATGTCTGCTGCACATGTTCTTGTTGTTTTCAACACAGATAATCTCCACGTGCTTGTTGTAGAGAGGTGGAGTCGAGGCGCCGCTTATTTTCGTTTCATTGGAATGGAGGCGGGAAGGCGCCGCTTACTTTCGTTTCATTGAAATGGAGGCGCAAGATTTTGGAGGCAAAAAATATATAAATTTAAACTTCGCCTTTTTTTATGTTCGAAGCTTGTGCCATTGAACGAAGCTTCGAAGTATTTAAGACAGCCCTAGTTTTGACACCGCAATGTTTTCAAACCACGGTAAACCGGTAACCGGCCCATGCCTACCTGAGAGCACACTATTGATGATGATCAGAGATTTGCTGGGGGGGATCATTTTTAATGCATAGATTACAAGGATGCTTTCATAGCATGGTCGAAAAATAGGCAGAGCTAAAGCACGGTCTGGGTTTTGTCAATAAAATAAGTCTGGCTGCTGGTGACGCAGGTTTGAGTGGGACACCATGACTCAATGAGACCTTCTGATAACTGGTGGTCATACGAATTTTTGAAAATGGAAAAGATGTGGTCACAAAACACTTATTGCAACTTTTATTACATGTCGGGCCAACATCATACAAGAAACAAAGATCAATTTCATCAAGCCTTTGGTATACTTTCTTTTTAAATGCGTGTTCGCATGCGCAAAAGGGGCGGAGTCATACATTATTTTTGGAGCATTGTTGCATGCACATCCTCAGGGATGAACGCTACACGCGTATTGATGGAATCATCCGGGTACACGCAAAATACACAGGCAAGTATGTGAACAATGCCCTTCCGCAGCGTAGCCGCTTAGATTGGAGTATATTCCTGGCTTAATTAGAATCTCAGGTTGACTCAGCCATCATGCTGCCGCAGGCCTTAGGAACACATGTTGTACCTTCCACTTCACTGCACTCTTCTATAGTACCCACATAGTGGCGGGCACAGTTCCAAATCTAATTGTTTTAGGCTTTTTACTGTGAAGTAAGTGCAGAATGACTTACTTCACAGATTAGGTACTTAAGACGAAAATAAAAGGGAAATGCATTTTTTGGCACATACCACATAAATGGACGAGAACTGGGTGCAGAGACAAGTGGTATTAGGGGTGGGAATCACCAGTTTCATCACGATACGATATCGATTCTTTGGACAACGATACGATATTTGCCTATCACAAAGTCTGCCACGATACGATTCAGGTGCCTGCGATCGATATGAGATGATATTATGTGCCCATTTAACACAATCGGTCACATTTAGATCAACTAAAAAAAGGCTACGGAAATATCAATTGACGTTTTTTATTTTTGAGCTCTTCCAGACATTTAAATGAAAAACAATCTATTGTTTTTAATACAAATAGACCTCCTGTTCACTAGGCCTGGGCGGTATCATTTTTTTCACAACGTTATACTATGATGACCTAATACCCCGGTGTATGGTATATGACTGTATGACTTTCATTTTCATCAGCGCGGGGGGGGGGGGGCATCCGAGTGCTACTATCATTAGCTCTCAGAATGGTAGCCACTAGCCAGAAGCCTGCAGCATCCTAGTAATACTAACGTTAACTCTCAGAATGGTAGCCAGGAGCCCTGCAGCACCCTAGTACTAGTAACGTTAGTATTGTGTATTCAAAAACGCACCGGACTGCGACGTAACGTTTTACCGTTTATTTGCTTGCTCCACCAGTCCACAACAACACACACTCTCGTTACCACAACGCTTTACGGTATTTTCACAGCACTGTCGCAACATTACCGTAAAGCGTGACCACCGTTGTGATACACATACACAGGGAGCGAAATTAACTTTTTGACTCACCGGCCAGTGGCGGGTAGATGGGAAGAATCTACCCGCCAAGCATATTTCTTACCTGCCAATTTTTTTTTTTTTTTAAATAAAATATATATTATATAATCATACTTGTAGTTGTATTATCTGCGAGACATCGCTACCACGCAATAAATCAAAATGCTCGCTATCTGCAAACAGCTCCACTGTCTGTGTGTATACTTGAGTAGCCTCCAGCTCCAGCAAGGATTCTCCGGCCCTGCAGCTAGACCCTATATTCAGCTAGACCCTACATTCAGCATGCAAGGATTCTCCGGCGATGCAGCTGGACCCTATTGGTATAACGTTACGCTTCTTTCGTCAAATCACATTCAACATGCCCTCAGCTAGAATACGCATTCAATCAATGTTATAAGACATTGATATCAGGAGCTATCTGTAGCTACTGCTAGCCCGGTAGATAACGTTAAGACAATTTAGTTTACTGGGACAGATAGATCTAATGTGAGCTAGCTAACGTGAGCTAGCTAACGAGGGAACGGAGGTATTATGCACTCGAGTCGACTATTGCTGGATCATTTGTTGATATCAGCAGCTATCAGTAGCTAGCCAGCTAGATACCGTTAGACAATGCCTCGTCATGTATTAAACTAAAAGTGAATAGTTGACTAGGTCATTGTTTAAACAGTAACGGTAGCTCATGGAGGTCCGATATAGACTAGAGCAGACTGCCCGCATATCGCAATGGTGGCGTTTCAGGAAGTAAACAAGCCAAATGAGAGCTTCCGATTGGTCATTTGCTTTCTTTCTCATGAAACCAGTCACGTCACTCTACTGTGATTGGACCGTTGACTTGAGTGCAATGTGGGACTTGTAGTTTTTTAACGATCTCGCGGCGGAGAAAAAAAAGACGAGAGAGGCTATAATCTGTAAATAAGAGTATCGTTATGAACTACACGTCTACACGCCACACGGCGGGCAGCCAAAGGTAAAAACTGAGCGCCCCTGGCGGGCGGCGGGCTTTAGTTTCGGTCCCTGCACATACACAACAGTTAGCTCTCAGAACAGCCAGTTAGCCCGCAGCAACGGTAAGCGTGTCTCGACTCATTTAATTTCCAGTGAAGCAGGGTTTCCCCTCCTACTGTGTGTAGACAACCAGCTCTGCGGCTCGCTCCACTAGTGGGGACTGGTCTCGCCCTCTGCTGGCGCGTGTGTGCAGTGCATGTGCACTACAACCAACCACTGTTAAAATTCCGTTTCACTGTAATATAAACTGAAACGGATCTGTGATTTTGACTATTGGTTTTCAATACCGTCGGGATTTCTAAATACCCTGGTATACCGTAATACCGTCATACTGCCCAAGCCTACTGTTCATTGTAAAGTGCCACGTTTTTATATATTGAGCTTTAAACTTAAGTAAAATGTTTTGGAACTCACAACACGCAAGCTAAAACCCCTTCCTCTCCCAAACCGTTCCTACAATTGTTTTATGTTGCATGATGATCATGTTTAAATATCATTATCTGTCCATCCTCAGTAAATAATATCAATATAATAATACTCCTGACTTCATCTGGTATTTTCACACACACACACAGAATGTCCCCTCTCTCTCCGTTTCTCTCTCTCTCTTAGCTTAAGCAGCTAATGTAACGTTAATTTAGGTCTGCCCACGCGACGTGGGCATAAAAGAATGGTGACGATGCAAAGCATGTTAGATGCATTTGACCCGTTGCGGGGAAAAAACTGCACAGACTTATATCGGGTCTCAAAATAGACTACTGAAGCCCTGCTCTCGCTCTGCTGTACAGAGCTAAACGGAGTTTCACAACACTGGCCGCGGGGCGGATATGACGTCGCCGGATTTTCAAAATAAAGAGTATCGCAATATGAATCGATCTTTTTACGTTGCATCGATCCTATTTGATTATTGATAATAGATCGATATATCGATCTGGATCGATGTATCGTCCCACCCCTAAGTGGTAGTGGAGTAAAAAATTCCAGCCAGTAGCCAAATGTTGCCTCCTGAAACTATCATGTCTCTAGATTCTATGGGTCTGGTCCACGACCGGTGTCTGTTTCCGACATGACCAAATCGACCTATCGGATATTGGCCTGACTTAACGGATCCACCTACCAGATCCAGATCCCACAGCGGGGCTTAGGACAATTGAGACTAATTAGTTGGCGATCTCGTGGAAAAGGGCAAATCTCTCCAAATGGCTCGTGGCTCAGTTGGGTAGCGTCAAACGGCAGAATTATTGGACTTTGGTTCAAACATTTTCACAATAAAGGTCCTTGAGTCAAAGTCAATCATGAACAAAATAAAGTGCAAATGCAGAGAATATAGAGCAGAGGTTTTATCTTTTTATACTGATTTAAAGCTTCCAGGAGTAAGTAGGCTAATCCAGCCTGACTCAGCCTATGGAGGCCTATTACCACCAGTTTGTATTTCAAGCCTACTTAAATGTGCTATAGGTATAACATTCAGCAAATGAGCGTGAATGAGAAATTCCTGTTTGAGAAACTGTCACTATTTTCTCAGCAACTGATCAGTAAACAGATTCCACCATTGAAATCAGTGCTCGGTAACAGCCAGCTAGTGTTTCAGTCACTCAGTGGCATTTTGAGAAATCAATAACATGTGCAGACTTCCGGTTTGAGAAAAAAAAAAAATATATATATATATATACGACACACAGACTTCCGGTGGGACAAATGGATGTAAACGCAACATTCATCTTCTAAATGATTCATTCACACACACAACAGTTTTTTAATATACTTTTATTCCACACCTTTCTAAAAGCTCTGGATTTCCTTAATTTTTTATACATCTACATAAAAATATCAATATAACCATTAACCAAATAAATTGCTTTGCATTTAAATAATGCATTGTTTGCTCTTTTAATAATACATGATTGGGCCTAAAAGAAATAATGGTTTGTTTCCGGTTGCTGACCGACCCTGCCGATTTAGGTGCGACTCAATATATTTTTGAATAAAGTTTCATAGAAATTTTAGTCAAACCTTTAGTATTATGGATATTAAACATGCTGGCAGAGTACATGCATCCATGTTGTTGTGAACATTTTTATTAAATAAAGAAATTCCCTATCCATAGTCGCCGTGGGAAAGAATAAAATTAAATAAATTCCCTACCTACCCATGGCCTTAACACAATGGCGCCCGACCACGGAGATCTCCGTGTTTCGATTCCACCCGTTGTGGACAGAAGCACGGATATATCCGTGGCAAGTTGTTATTGCTTTTATTTCATTTTAATAACCTATTCAAGGTCGCAGAGCTGCACTGCAGATTTACCCTACTCTTTGAATTCGTCAACGTGCAATACCGGCCAGATCCTCTTAGGGGCGCTATCGCGATAGAGTGTTCTCTGTGGCAGAAGTTGTCTTTTTTTTTTTGGATCTCTAATGTAGTTTTCTAATCATCTGAAGCGATAGCTATTGTCTGTTGCACGGGATACGTTTTGAATTGCTGATTTCACTATGCAATAAGGGGATTTATCATCAGCCAACATATCGATCTACCAGATGGCGATCGATAACTGGGAAATGCTCGGGGGGGGGGGGGGGGTCCAAGTCCAACCGGCTCATGGTAAGATCTTTTTCACGTAAATTACAGCCCGATCGAGCCTTGTTACGATACGATCGGCCTATGTGGCTACTTAGACGAACATGGTTATTGGTAATCAATAATAAGAAACGCCCCCCCCCCCCCCCCATGCTTGAGGATCGTGCCGATCATATGCAGTTTGAGTTGTAACTGTAGCATCTGTATAACGGAAATGCCATTGGATATAATGTTAGTAACTATTAGCCCTTTATCTCGCCTCCCAGGAAATATACTAGACCAAATGCCGTATAATGCTTATATTCACAGCGCTATAAAATGAGAACGTATTGATGAAAAAAGTATTTCTTTAATCCATTTTGAAGGGACGGTTTATGGTCCCAATTGACAATGATAATGGACAAAGTATAGATTTAGCTCTACAAACAGCCCCACGTCTGTTTACATTTGCCGGTCCTCTAGAGATTTATTAGACTCATCCCAATGGCCCCGAATGTGTTAACTGACAACCAACAGGAAACAAACAATATTTTTTGTTATGCCTTGTGTGTAAGCCTCATGTAACCTTACAGATGATAATAATAATACAAAAAAACTAACTCAGGAATTGAAACTGTAAAAAGTGGAATCTCTAATTCATACGTGTCAAACTCACGGCCCGCGGGCCAAATGTGGCCCGCCACGTCATTTCATGTGGCCCGCGAGAGCTTGCTGGTTTGGCCGTACGCTGACATAAAAAAAACAAAACAAAAAAAAGCAGCCATTTACCATTCAGAAATTCAGAATCTAGTGGCGGGAAGCTGCCATTCATTCAGTCGCGCCAGTCAGTCTGTTCACAAATGTGGGCGTGGTCACTCGTCCACAACGGCTTGTAACTCGAAACCCGAAGCACTAGCAAAGTTGAGTGAGGTGACCTGCGAACGCGCAGGCGGGACAGCCAGATCGCAAAATGTCCAGGAAAAGAAAGGTTGATGCAGAAGGAAGGCTGTTTCAAGACAAATGGGAAAATCAATACATGTTTGTGCTTCAAGGAGAAAGACCGGTATGTCTGTTGTGTCACGAAGCAGTGTCCGTCCTCAAAGAATATAATTTACGTCGGCATTTTGACACAAAACACCAAACACACAGAGAGCTCTGATCCAGTCGGGAGCCCACCACCGGCAGATGGTGCTCCGGCGTGAACCATGTTGTGTGTCTGCGTGTATCGCCACCAGACTGTCACCGAGTGGGAGGGAGACGAAAGCAGGCGCTAGACAAGATGTTAAAAGCACCGCCAGGTCCCTCAGCGTTGAGAGGTAACGCAGAGAAACGGATTCAAAAGAGGTTGTTTATTTCTTTTAGCAGTGAAAGTTTGGGGCCAGCTTATTTGGAACTTTTTTTTGTGCTATTTTATTGAAATTTGTCTTTAGTTGACAATGGAAAATTGGTCTGGTTTGGACAGATATCCATTGAACCAGGGTGTGAGAATAACATCTTAAAACTCTTTCATTTTGGTGGTGTTCCCCTTTAAACATGTTATGCCTGATTTGATGTGGTAATAATATGTACATTTTATAATCGATACCAAACTTTATTTAAACATGTTATGCCTGCTTTGATGTGGTATGTATAACTTCTTCTATATAAAGTTCTATAATCAAACCATTGTGCAGACATTTGTTTTTGTAAAATGTTCTTAGCAGCTCACAATTGTTGGTTGCACTACTACCCCTCTTGACTGTGACAAAAAAGCTTTATTAGCTAGCGCGTTAGCTTATGTTAGCTAGCGCTAACTCTGCGGCTAATCTTAAGTTACCCTGAACTAAATCAATGACTAGGTTATAAAGCATTAGAGTAGTTTTCACTGCACATAGAAGCAGCCAAACAGCGGGAGCATTTCTGGAGCATATGACCAAAACCCAGGCAATGCGTGGCGCTAATGTTATGCACAACTAAAACCTGGCAGCGATAAGGGAATCGATAGTCACGGAGGCATGCGATTCCAGGAATCTGATAATTAGGAACCGGTTCTCTCTCTGAGCTCCATTGGGAAAATACCGCCCCATATCGTCTCTCCGAATGGTACTGTACCCCATTGGATTGAATGAAACGCATGGAGAAAAAAAAGTCCTGCTTCCAATTTTTACTTGTCAGACAAGTAACTGGAGACGATCCAAGTAATCGTCCACCACCAGAACAGTGGAAAATGGTGTTTCCAGTACGCAGTGTTGGATCAATAAACGCAATCGATATTTGGAATGGCGATCAGGAATTGGAATAATCTTTTTGGAGAACATCTGATCTGAGGTAAGGAATCTATTTTACCAGTCTTGGGATAATCGGAGCTGTTTTCACCTATATATCAGCGTATGCCATATGTGTGTGCGATCAGGAAATAAGATAATAGATTTTTCAGCTAGCTTTTATAGCGTGCATAAGTACACTAGGGCTGACCTTCGAAGCTTTTTTTGGCAATCGAAGCTTCGTGGCCGAGCTTCGATTATAATTTGAAGCTTCGAGGGGGAAAGAATTATTTTTTTATCTTATGTTGTGGGACTTGTACATCACTTTGGTAAACTTTGTTGTTTTTAAATGTGCTCTATAAATAAAGTGGATTGGATTAATTAATTAAGTAGCCCCTTTCGTGACTGACGCAGCCAACAAGGTTTCACTCGGCTGCGCTGCCTGGGTGCAGTGGGGCTGCTCTCACAGCCAACGACATGACATTACATAATTATGTTGCAACCTTCGTCTATCAAGCAAACAATTATATAAATATTTATATGTAGTTGATAGAGACAAAGGCAGAATTCGACTTAATTAAGCACGTTTTATTAAAGGGGAACTCCACTTTTTTTGGAAATTAGCTTATTTAACATCTTCCCTGGAGTTAGACAAGAAGATGCATACCTTTTTTGTCTCTGTGCGTGCATTTTAGCTTTGGGAATAGACGCTCCGTTAGCATAGCTTAGCTTCATCACTGGAAGTGAGGCAGGACAGTAGCCTTACAGTGCCTTACAGTGTATTGCAAGGTCTGACATTGACCAAACTTGATATGCATGACCTTGGTGGGCTCTAGGTCAACTCCTGAAAAGGGGGTCAATGTCAGACTTTGCAATCAAAAGTTAGGGGGCTAATAACCCTTGCCATAATTTCAGTGCGCCCCCTAACCTTTGATTGCAAGGTCTGACATTGACCCCCTTTTCAGGAGTTGACCTAGAGCCCACCAAGGTCATGCATATCAAGTTTGGTCAATGTCAGACCTTGCAATACACTGTAAGGCACTGTAAGGCTACTGTCCTGCCTCACTTCCAGTGATGAAGCTATGCTAACGGAGCGTCTATTCCCAAAGCTAAAATGCACGCACAGAGACAAAAAAGGTATGCATCTTCTTGTCTAACTCCAGGGAAGATGTTAAATAAGCTAATTTCCAAAAAAAGTGGAGTTCCCCTTTAAGACATATTTTTAAATGGGTCGGGACACTTTTAGTGCGGTGGCTTAGCACCAGATTTGAGAAGGATGTGGACGCGCCGGACAAAAGCACCAAATTTTTTCCACGTGTTCCCCAAATCTTTTCCACATGTTCCCCATCACCATAGCTTTCATTTTGGGGTAGGGGCCACGTCATCATGATGGATTTCAAGATGGCCGCCATGTAAAATCAAGGTTCTGCCCATTAACACTTTCAGTGCCAGGCCGTGTTTTCCTTTTTACCCCGTTGATGCCACAGCCCATGTAACGTTAATATCGCCTAATCTATGTTTTAAATTATGCTATGTGTCTAATCTGCCCATCGCTTATCAAATAATCATTTTCCAGTCAACATTGGCAAAGCAGATTGTGTTTTTATCGCTTAATTTCCTTTTTATAGCATTTTGAAAACCACTCTGTTTAGAAGAAAAAACAACACATTCCCTGATAAACGCCTTTTACTGGAATATTCCAGAACGTTATCATTTGTCGGTCTATTTATGAATCGTTTTCAAATAAACACTAGATAATCGATAGTATATGTGTGCGCACGCACGCTTGTGCCGCGCGCTGATAATCGCTGCTCTTATTTCCTGATGGCTTTTTACAGTCAAAACAGCTATATCACATATATGGGAAACGCTTATATATCCGTGAAAACAAGTCTGATTATCCTAAGACTGATAACATAGATTCCTTACCTGAGATCAGATGGTATCCAAATGGATTATTCCAATTCCTGATCACCATTTGAAAAAAAATCGATCATTGTATTGATCAACCGTGTATACAGTAGAACACATAATCCCTGCTGCTCTTCAGGCTCCGGAGTGATGCCGGTCGATGCCGGCTGCGTGAGTGAGAAGTAAAATGTGGAGTCAGAAATCCTTTCTCCCATTCACTTTCATTGAGTCCAATCCAAAAGGGTGATTTACCATCTGGGAGACGATAGGGGGCGCTTTTTTCACATCAGAGTGCCTGGGGTGACTGGATCTCCAACGGTAGGCTCGCTTGATGCAATATGATTTCAGATCGCTAATAAAATAAAATAAAAACGAATAAAACTAATATTCTCGTGATGGGCCTTCAACCCGGGGGGTAATAACCAGAGAAAAGCTGTGAGTGGCATTCAAAGTGTTAATAAATATCTTTGTCCATAGCATGCTCAATATTTGAGCGAACACAAAGGTATTGGTATCCCTGTAAACTAAACTTCATTAAGCCCAACTGTTGGGAAGGGGGTTTTAATAGGCAATGATTCACATGAATATATCCGAGTGAACATTGGTTTTATAGGTACCCACAAGCCTCTTCTTTCCAGACATACCCACTTTGTCCAACTTTCATGCTATTTGGAGCAATAATCAAGCAGGTTTGTGCATGTCGTACAAATGTGTCAAACATTCTAACAACTGCCAAAAATGTGAATGTTGGGTTAGGGTTTGTTAGAATGTTGAACATAGAAGATCAATTTTGGTGTCAAACTATACATTTTCTGGGTCAATAAATGTGTTAATTCTATGAAGAATGTCACCAGATGAATATTTGTACCATTCTAACATATTTACATAATTTTTTACTTGTTTAACAGTCATGAATCGAATAGACATTTTATTAGGATCACTCGTTACATTTATTATTAGTATCATAACTCTTTAGCCCGTATAGGCGTATTTAACTGTTATGGAGATATTTTCGCGGGTCTTGTGCAGTGGTCTCGTGCCCGTGAAAATATCAGAATGTTTCATAATAATTACCGCGGTATACTGGCCAGCTCTCAGTGCGCTTAGCGCAGCCAGAGGACAGCGCGATAAGGGACATGTTTAAAAAGGCAAAACATAATATAAGTAAGTCAAGTGTCATTACTTTAGTTATCAAAGGTGGAATCTCTGGACATAAGCAATAGGGATGGGTACCGTTCACATTTGAACCGATACGGTACCGGTACCTGTGAATCGATACCGGTACCCTTTTCTGTACTTTAGTCTCTAAAAATGTAATCTACCTACCTCAGTCGTAAAAAGAAAAAAATCCAAACTTCAAATAACTACATTTTCGACCGTTTTCGGCTTGCCATTGCCCCGACTGCTTTGTTGTTGAATCAAGTCAAATCCTAGGCAAGCGTATTGTAGAGGACCAAAGCTATATATTTAGGTTATTGTATTATATGAATGTTTATGTTTATTTTTATAACCTTACATTGAAACGGCATTAGGAATATTGATTGGATTTAGATAGTCATTGAACCGTATTATTTGTCATGGAACCTTCTAGAACATACGTGATGTCACAGTATGATGTCATAGTCAAACATTCTAGAACATTTGTGATGTCACAGTATGATGTCATAATGGAACATTCTAGAGCATTCGTGATGTCACAGTATGATGTCATAATGGAACATTCTAGAGCATTCGTGATGTCACAGTATGATGTCATAATCAAACATTCTAGAACATTTGTGTATCTATATATATTCAACAATTCTCTCTGAAGAGCTCATTGTGCATCTTGAAACAATGCTGAGCAGTACTGAACATATAGACTAAACAACATAGACTGAAGCCTGCATTTCTAGACCAGGGTGCCTTGCCTACCGTTTTGCTGTTTATTTACGGCTTTCAGGTGAGGAGGAATTTGCATGTGTCGAGTCGGCTGTGATTTTGGAGACTCGGAAAATACAGTTTTCTTACCTTGTAGTAGTGACATGAATATTTAGGAAAATAGCTTTAGGATCACTTCTGTAAAGAGAGACCGCTGTGGAAGAGAAATAAACCATTTGGATATCTTTATTTTACACCGGAGCGGCTGTAGACCTTATTTTTCTTTATCAACGAACGTACTACTCACGAGTAAGCAACTTTAACCAGTAGAGTGGAACATCGGCCCTGATACGTATATTGTGCGTGTGAACGTTGACATGAAAAGAAAAAAAGGTTAATAATTATTTTAGCTAAAAAAAAATTATTCTTTTTCTTTTTACGGTATCACGTGAATCGATACTCGGTAGTACCAACGTGTTTCGGTAAGTACCTTTTTAAAAGTACAGAATTCGGTACCCATCCCTAATAAGCAATGATGTTATAGTTTAAAGCTAAACTATACGTTTTTCTCTCGTTAGAAGAGGGATAACTTAGGGGCGGTCAGGTGGCGTAGCGGAGATTGCGTTCGTCACCAACACCGGAGACGGAATCCAGCTCACAGCTCCGGCGTTGTCACCAGCTTGGCTGGCCGTTCACACTAATACAATTGGCTGTATTAGAGGGTGGGAAAGCTGGCGGGGTGGGTCCGGGTCGTTGTAAACGGCGACTCCTACAGTTCGGTCGGGGCGCCTGCTCAGCGCGGATAGGATCTAAAGGGGGTTAGTGTGATCCTTCCACACGTTACACCCTCTCAGTGAGAGTCCGCGCTGCCAGGTGAAAAGAAGCGGTTGATTGGCTAGACGTGTCGGAGGAAGCACGTGATAGCCTCTACTTCTTCAGTTAGATTTGATTTGATCTTTATTTATCTCGAACATTTTCAACCATAAACACACATTTGTAATAGCAAACTAAATAAAAATGAAATAAAATACAAATACATTTAAATATATCTTCCTATGGAGGGAATAGTCAACATAGCTCAAGACAAATGGTTTTGTTCGAGAAGGGACAGAAAGAAGCAAAATCATATTAATATGTAATAAGTTATCTATCAATACATAGTTAACTAACGGAATAGATTGTTAACTAATCAAAGTATCAGAATGTTTATAGAAATTTCTGCGGCCTGCGGGCCATCCTCATCAGTCACGACTCACGAGAGCACTCGCAAATTATGCTGCATGCATATCATTGTCAAACGGTGCACGTCTCGAGTCGTGCCATTGTCTGTCGCTTGGTTGACAGTGGCACGCACGAGACCACTGCACAAGACTTGCGAAAATATCAGAATGTTTCATAAAAATTCCCGCGGTGGCCATACTCTCAGTGCACGTCTCATGACAGCTGTCGGTGGCTATACCGGTCATCAACACCGTAATGACCAAACGACCAGGATATTCTTCATAGCATTAACACATTTTTTTTTTTGATCCACTTTTTCTCCCATTTTTCCATATTTTCTCCCATCCCAATTTCGTATCATCCAATTCAACCCTCCCCTGTCACGAACGCTGTTTCTTGCCTCCCACAAGCCGGCTGCAATGTGGACTAAGTCATACATAGCACAAGTCCCCTCCGGTACTTGAGGTAACAGCAGTCGCATCTTTTCACCTGCGCAGCTCGGTCTCTCAGTGTCGAGGAGTAACGCGTGGGAGGCTCACGCTGCCCCCGACACTTCCTGATTTTACTGCGCAGGCGCACCAACCGACTTGTAGGAGTCGCTTGTTCACAACGTTCGATCCCCACCCTTCAGTTTTCCCTCCCCGTAATACGGCCAATGTGTATTACTGCGGACGACCAGCCAAACTGAAAAACAATGTGGAGAGCTGGATTCGAACACGCGAATCCTAGCGTCTCCACACTGGTGGCGAGTGACTTGTCCACTACACCACCTAGCCGCCCACATTAACACATTTATTGACTCAGAAAATTTGTAGTTTGACATAGGGGTGGACGGTATAAATGGTATACGGTATGAATTTGCGCTACGGTATGGATTTTGACTATACCTTGTAACCGGTAGAGCAGCTCTAAAATAGCAATGACGTCATGTAACCACAGCCAGGGCGTGACTATTTCACTCGTATTTGCCCCTAAAAATAGAATTAGTCATAATAGATGTGCGAACTGGAAAAAGTTATTTAGGAGCACAGAGGCTTCACGCAGTGTGCGTGTCAACGCGCAATTGTCATTTCATAATACACAGAAGCAAACTAGCTCTTCCACCCTGCGTTTGAAGGCTGTGTGACAACTTCTCTCGCAAGTCGCGCAGTTTCCATGTGTAATGTAAACTCTGCGACGAGTCCAATGGTCTAACATGCTTTGCATCCTCGCCATTCTGGAATGCCCACGTCGCGCTAAAACCTTATGTAATGTTAACTGTCGATGTACTAGCCTCAGCAAGCTAGGGTTAGCTGGCTCCACTATAGCAGCCTGTCGATGTACAAGCCTCAGCAAGCTAACGTTAGCTCCACTCTAGCCTCCCTCTCTCTCTCTGCTAACGATCCTGATTCGATTCTTGAACCTATTTAATTAAAAAGGAAGATATTGATGGACATTAGCTATAGTATAGCTCAGCAGCTGTAGCAGAATAACAGTGTTTTACCCCTTCAGAAGCATTTATATAGACATTTTAAGATAAGTTAATATACCGTGATATATACCGTTACCGTCTATGCTTCAGATATACATTTTTGACCATACCGTCCAGCCCTAGTTTGACACCAAAGTTGATCTATGTTCAACATTCTAACAACAAACCCTAACCTAATGTTCGACACATTTGTACCACATGCACAAACCGGCTTGATTATTGCCCCAAATAGCATGCAAGTTGGACAAAGTGGGTATGTCTGGAAAGAAGAGGCTTGTGGGTACCTATAAAACCAATGTTCACTCTGATATATTCATGTGAACAGCCAAGGGACCTTTTGAAAGATGAGCATGGCAGTTTTTTCTAGGTAGAAAATTTAACATAATTTTGAATCATTGCCTATTAAAACCCCCTTCCCAACAGTTGGGCTTAATGAAGTTTAGTTTACAGGGATACCAATACCTTTGTGTTCGCTCAAATATTGAGTGTGCTATGGACCAAGATATTTATTAATGGGCAGAACCTTGATTTTACATGGCGGCCATCATGATGACGTGGCCCCTACCCCAAAATGAAAGCTATGGTGATGGGGAACACGTGGAAAAAATTTGGTGCTTTTGTCCGGCGCGTCCAAATTTTTTTGCTAGGCCACCGCACTCTTTAAAAAAGCAGCACAATGAACACAAATCTGTCCGACAGTCTTAAATAACAAACGGCATTGCTTCGCTTCTTCGTCGACATGTCTGCTGCACATGTCCTTGTTGTTTTCAACACAGATAATCTCCATGTGCTTGTTGTAGAGAGGTGGAGTCGAGGCGCCGCTTACTTTCGTTTAATTGGAATCGAGGCGGGAAGGTGCCGCTTACTTTCGTTTCATTTGGAATGGAGGCGCAAGATTTTGAGAAAAAAAAGAAAACGTATTAATTTATTTTATTTTTTTATAAACTTTGATTTTTTTTTAATGTTCGAAGCTTGTGCCATCGAACGAAGCTTCGAAGTATTTAAGACAGCCCTAAAGTACACGTATACTATCGATAATATAGTTTATTTGAAAACGATTCATAAATAGTTTTGTGTATTTGCCAGTGTATTCCAGTAAATGGCGATTATCACAGAATCTTCTGAATCTTTCAAGAAACTAGCGTTTTTCAAAATGGTATAAAACGTAAATGAACCGATTAAATAAAAAATAATAATAATAATAATAAATCCGTTTCGACAATGTTGACTGCAAACAAGTCATTGATAAGCGACGGCCATATTATACACATAATTTAAGATATAGTTTATGCGTTTGCAAATATGAGAGCTCTATCATTGAAGTGGGTGGTGGCACGCAACAGGGTTCCGGGGCACCGGACCCGTGGCACTCAAAGTGTTAAGTAATCGACCGTGCCTATATTACTACCTACTATGCTAATATGCCTATGCTACTGTATACGACACTGTTTGACACCAGAGTTGTATCATTCCGGCTAACCTGTTGTACCGAACTGGTAAGTCGCTTTGGAGAAAAGCATCAGCTAATTGACTAGTACATGAAAATGGAATTCGGGACAATGTGAATCAAGATCTACTTGGGTAGTATCTGTGCTGTTAAGCCAGACTGTTCCGTCTGTGTTGGGGTCTAATGTGTCGTCTCCGCCCACAGCCTCCTCCAATGCGCCACCGCTCCATGCGTATCTTCATGAACGACGACCGCCACGTGATGGCCAAGCACTCTGCCATCTACCCAACGCAGGAGGAGCTGGAGAGCGTACAGAACATGGTGTCTCACACCGAGCGTGCCCTGAAGGCCGTCTCCGACTGGCTGGATGAGCAGGAGAAAGGCTCCCCCAAGCCCGACGCAGCAGTTGCACCACCGCCAACGCCACCACCACCACCAGCAGCAGACGCCATAGAGACCGATATTAAAGAGAGGTGAGGGATTACAGAATGTCAATTGTTTGTGTCCAGTTAGTTATAGTTATACAAGCATCAAAAGAGGTCCTGGGTGAGCATAGCCCTCGCACTACTGCAGCTACACCTTTTATTAATCCTCTATGGATCTAGAACTTGATGAAGATCCACATAGGATGGAAACATCATCTAATACAGGGTGCGGTCTTAACCTCTTAAGCCTGAGCGGGCGAGATTGACATTGCGCCATAAATCCATCGCTACAGTATGTATGAATTAATGTTGCGTTTTATTTTTCAAATGTAGCCAAGAGTAAGACCCTAACCCTGTCAAAACAGCAGTCAAAGTATATTTTCAGCACTACGTTTGTTTACCAATGATTTTAAGTGTTATTAGTAGGGCTGACCCCTATTAGTCGACTAATCGGCCTAAAGGAGCCGTAGTCGACTGCCAACCCAATATATCTTTTTGTATCATTCTTTCCAAAAGAAAAGAGGCCTAGAAGTGTGGCTAATGCTAATGGCACGCATACCAGAGGCTAACTGCCTAAGAAAACAGGCACAGAGGCACTGAAAGAGGATTTCACCCATCTAATGAACACACTAGACTAGACGAATATCAAGATGTATACATCAGTGGACCAATTGCATGCTTTTGCAGAGGACAAGAAGCCTTCAGTCGACTCCTTCAGACATTAAGCACCCCCCACAGCCTAAATGGAATGATAAAAAAATAAACGAATAGTCGACTAACGGCAAATTGGCCAATCATAGTCGACTATCCAAATCCTTAGTCGGGGACAGCCCTAGTTATTAGTGAAATAGGAGTTTATAGAAATCTCAGCGCATCGAGTCAGAAAAAGGCGCTTATTGACGCAACCTAACTTGAGTGTAGTCTTTTGAGAAAAGAGATCCAGGGCTTTTGAATTTCAAAAAAATTATCTTCCCAACTCACGCCAGCCCCTGTCAATCATCTGACTTGTAGCGTGAAGATTTCTTTATCTTTTTCGGGATCATATCTCACGGCTGGAACAAACCTGAACGTTATTGCCATAAAATAGAATGCACTTACACAAAAATATAGAATATATATATATATTTTTTATATATATTCAAATTTTATTTTCCCATTCGAATCCCATGCCCATCGAACAAAGCTTCGAAGTATTTAAGACAGCCCTAGAACTAGGTGAAAGTTGACGAGCGAAAACCAGAAGTGATTCAGACTTCGAATGAATGGCCGTGGATGAGGAAATGGAATTCTGGAGAGCTTTTTTTTTATTTATTTTTATTTTACATGGTTTACCCGGATCTCTCTCAAAGAGCCATTTCTGAATGGATTACAAAATAGAAGAAGATAGAAAAAATTGCAATGAGCAAAGAGATTGGCCCTAGAAAACGCCAGAAATTGTCAAATTTCAAGCTGAAAGAAAAGGAAAACTGTAGTGTTGTAAAATAGCCAACAATCATTAGCATTTAAATCTATAATGTTAATGTATAATGTTAGGATTTTTTTTTTTTTTTTTTTTTTGGCACTACCCATCTTTGTGAAAGTGGCTTCTCAGCTCTGGTCCAGCCAGCTGAAGACTTCTTAGCTTAACATAACAGACCGACAGTAAGTTTGGGGGAACTAATGGGATAACTGGGGATGTTGTTTGGTCCTGAGCAAGTCTCAAAGCAACTCTGAGGTCATGCTCAATGTCCAATCTGTTCCTCTGCTCTGTCTTCAGCTGGACCAGAGCTGAGAAGCCACTTTCACAAAGATAGGTAGTGCAAAATAAAGAAAATAACCATAGTAATTAAAATTCTGCAAATTCTGATAAGGAGGAGACTGTTCTTATTTTCTCTTTTTTTCTATATTTACTATTGCAAAACTCTACTCTTTAGAGCAAAAGTTTATCGATGTAACAACGGGTAGATTACTAAAATAATTGATAGCTGCAGCCCTAATGACGAGGTCCTACCGAACCCACCATTAGCTCTGCATCTATGACACTGTGTTCATGTCCTTGTTCATCTTCTTCATGTGTTCCGGCTGACTCGTCCTCCTGTGTGTATCCACAGCGAGCACAAGGACCTGCCCAGTCGATCCCTGCGTGGGGTGATGAGGGTGGGTCTCGTGGCCAAGGGTCTGTTGCTGAAGGGTGATCTGGACCTGGAGCTGGTGTTGCTCTGCAAGGACAAACCCACCCTCACCCTCCTGAAGAATGTGTCTGACAACCTGGCCGTGCAGCTCAAGGTAGGTGCCGCCGCGACCTAGTCTCACGTCAGAGCTGCTCAGACTGGGGCCCGTGGGACAACTTGTGCCCTCCACAACGTTATTTTAGTCTCTTCCGGAGAATTGTTATTTTTTTTTTTTTAACCAAGCAGCTTGTTTTTAACACATTGCCCCCCGGGGGTTATGCCCATCTCATGCCCCTCTGCCAGCGCTGTAAGCCTATGGAGATGTTTACCTTCTTTGCAGGGCTATAACTTTTTAAATTGTATTGCTATATTGACATTACTATGGCCCATTCAACATCGATTATCTATCGTTCAGGATGTGGGAACGTTATACTTTTTTATTCATACATTGTTGTGTTAATACCTTCTAGAATATGAGTATGTTTTTAATCTTTTCTGCTGTAATTCCAAAAACGCTAGTTATAGGCCCAAACGCATTATATAGATTATCGATTGCCGTTTCCCCCCCATACACGCTACACCAAAGAAACTCAAATGTATATGATCGGTATACATTATGCCTCATCATGCGCGGAGGAAAGGGGGGGGGGGGGGTCGTTTATAATTCCCAGATCATCAGTAACTGCTTTATGTAGGTTGGGTGGATATATTGATTACCGGTAGATGGTTTGCAAACAAGGAAATGCACAATCGGGTTGAAAATAACGTTATATTCCTCTTATCGTGGGCCAATGAGACTGGCGGTGAAAGATCCTAATTATACGACGCCGATTGCCTAGGTGTATTTCCGGTTTGTATGGCGCTATAAACGCAGAAATCATATTGATTATTAAGTTTAGAAAGCGATCCATTATGTACATAGTGTCTGTCGGGAGTCCCGTAACGAGATGTGGCTGCCGGATGATTTTCATCGATGCACTGATGGCACATCCTGTTTGCGAGTGTAACTTGCCCGACCATCCACCAGGCGGCGGTATTGAGCCGTCGTTGCAGTCACATCTAAGGTCCAGCTGCAGGACCGGGGGTGGGTATATGAATTATGAATGCCATGGCGAAAAAATTTAATATTGATCTCAAAAACGCTGTGCAGCGATCCTGGCAGACAACGCATGGCGGCCAATAATGCTGGACAGCGTTTTTGGCGCTGGATGTGTTAAGCACCTGGGTCAGGTTTTTGGATATTCTATTTGGTCTAATTTGATGTCATTTGACTATTTGAATATTTTGGAATGATTCTTAGAACACGGAACTCTTGCCAACGATTAACAAATCGCCCAAAGTACAAAATACCCTTTGTATTTATCTTTAGCTTGCCAGACAATTCTGGCTATCGGAAGACATGTCCTGTTATTTTGACAGGACAGCCACAATAAGATGGTCACCTTACTTCTTAATGCTTTACTTCCCTCCACACAGACCATCACGGAAGACCAGTACGTGGTCACGCAGCTCATCAGTGAGGCCAGCATCGTCATCAAGAGCTCCAAGGAGCCTCCGCTCAGCCTCACCATACACATGACCTCACCACTGGTCCGCGAAGAGGCAGAGAAGGCAGCTGCCGGTGGTGGTAAGCTCCTTCATAAAGGCCCCAGTGTTCCCGCTCCTAAGCAGGGAGACCCAGCAGGCAGGCAACCAGGCTAGACAGATATTGTTTATTGGGCCTTCAATGGAGCTAGGGGATTATGAATGAACTGTCGTATAATTGCTATGCTTATAGCTCTTTTAACACAACTCTCTCGTAGTTCCATGTAATGTGATTGTGCATTTTTTGATTGCCCAATATACAGTAAAGGACGGGTAGTTTACTGATTGTCTGGTGAAGACATGGCTTTCTCTTCCCCCTTTTTAATGGAGTCAAGGCATCAACTATATGAAGGCTTACTGAGAATTTAACAAACAAACAAACCAAAAAAAAAAGACAGACCACTTTGTTTGCATGTGTTTTTATATTGATGGAACGGTTTGCATTGCAGCAAAAATGAGTAGCAAAAATCCAAAAAAAAAGAGTGGTGATACAGTCTGGTCGCTAGACCCAGCAGTGGGCTGTTGACTGTGATGGTCCTGGCCAGGGAAGGCCTGGGGTTATAGATAAGGCAGAGGGCATCTTTGACTCTGCATGGCTGAATGTCATGTTCGCCCAGTCACAGCCAAAATCAGGAAGGGGTGGGTGAGTAAAGGTTTTGTAAAATATATATATATATTTAGTTTGGTCTTTTCAGAAATTGACATTTAAGGTAGATTTTTTTTTAAGTGAATAATTCTTCTACCATAATACTTCTACTATGAGAGTGTAAGAGTTATGTCACAGGTGGCCTATATTCAGGTTGGAACGCTCTAGACAAGAGATTACAGTAATCCGCTTTCCAGGTGTTTGACCCTTGACTCATCTATAACTCCGTGCCGACAACGCAGCCCATTTTGGGCCGTAGGAAGCCGCCAGTTTTGCTGCAGTGTGGACTAGTTTGAATACCCCCTTTTTGTGCATCTGATAACTGCTGCCTGTGGTTCCAATTCTGATTCTCTCTGTCAAGCCTTCTAGTTTTGTCAATTTTTAGGGACGCTGGACCTTTGACCAATTGGCCGCTCTCTGTCTCGGAAGGGGCTAAGTGCAGTGGACCCAGTAATGCGGGCGAAGGGGAGGGGCTCTACCTCCCGTTTGTGACGCCTAAGAAAAGCGCTCAGGCCTCCCTTTTTTCTTTCTTTCTTTTTTTTCTTCTCAGTGCTGGAACTGAGGCACACATTTGACTTTTAAAGAACCAGTACAATGATGTTACTTCAGTCGTAAAAAGAACGCTTATTGAGGAATGTTTGTCATTTCTTTCAGCTCCGCTTTTTTGTGTGCCCTAACATGGGCTAACCTCTGCTAGCAGGTGATGAATAAATGGTTGGTTCCTGACTGTGGATGTTTTTGAACCACTAGATTTGTACTAAATTATAGCAAACTAGTTTCATTACTAGCTAGCTGATATCCTTTTCAACTACCAACAACTGACCCGATGGGTCAATCAGGGTCACCTGAGTAGATTATGCAATGTTTTTCAGGGAAGCAGATCGGATATCTGAAATGGTTTGATTTCAGGGGGATAGTGATCGGTGGGCTTTAGTAATAATTTTCACATTATAAACATTTAATAAAAAAAATTCATTGTACTGAATCTTTAACATTGAATCAATATGGAGAGGCAACCTCCCTTTTGATAGTCATTTAATAACCATGCATACACTTAACTTTCTTTTTAATTATTGTTGTACTTGACTTTTTTTATACATAATATTAAACACCCATGTTTTTAAACATACACCCTCTACTGTGGGTCTTAAGTCCATGTTGACTGGGAGGTTTGAGAGCGTCTGGCGGGCTCTCCGGTGGAGGCGTCCCCCTCCCCTCCCCCCTCCAGCCTGTGGTTTGGGAAAGGCTGCCTGTGTTCCCCCCTGGCCGGCTGACAGAACCCCCCTTGGTCAAACTGTACCTTGTCTTCTTATTCCACCCGCCAATAGAAACGCTTTCAGTCAGCGATCCCCCGGACGTTCTGGACAGGCAGAATTGCCTAACTGCCTTGGCGTCACTCCGCCACGCCAAGTGGTTCCAGGTTTGCATCTTGTCTTTATTTGTCTCTAAAAGCAAAAAAAAATTAAAACGTAGATCTTCAGTTTATTTTTATGCTATTTTAATGTTCTTTTTATTTCTGCCTTCTATGTGTTTTTATATATATTTTTTTTATAAATGTATTACCAGTAGTAATTAGGGGTGGGAATCACCAGTTTCATCACGATACAATACGATATTGATTCTTTGGACAAAGATACGATATTTGCCGATATCAGTCTGCCACGATACGATTCAGGTGCCTGTGATCGATATGAGACAATATCATATGCCCATTTAACACAATCAGTAACATTTATATCAACTCAAAAAAGGAAACTAAAATATCATTTGACATTTACATTTTTTAGCTCTTCTAGACATTTAAATGATTAATGAAAATACATTCCCTGAGATCCATAGATGTCCCTAGATACCAAGAACATGCAAATGGCACTTGTAGAAGTTGAGCAATCTTCCATTTACTTAGGTATGTATTTTTAGGTGAATTTTCTGAAAATATGGCTATGGCATAAGAGTTTATAGATGTGCCCATGTGCGTTAATTTAGGTTTTTTACGGCAACATAAGCATACAGGAATGGCGAGGATACAAGGCATGTTAGATTCATTGGACCCGTTGCGTGCTGCTGCTACTGCCAGATGGTTTGTTTTCACATCGCGCAAATCCAGCTGCCGGAGCTGCACTTGGGGCGTAAACGAGACCACGGGATTTTCAAAATAAGAGTATCTATATGAACCAATCTTTTTACGTTGCATCGATCCTATTGGATCATTAATAATTAGATTGATGTGGATTTTCAAAATAAGTATCTATATGAACCAATCTTTTTATGTTGCATCGATCCTATTGGATCATTGATAATTAGATTGATGTATCGATCTGGATCGATGTATCGTCCCACCCCTAGTAGTAATACTGAATGATCCATTAGTCATTACATCGTTGTAGAGTGGCTTTGCTCACTAAAAGGGTCCAAGCGCAGCTTAAAGAAGTTCACTGCTTTCTAGTCTGTCCGTCCCCCAAGATCAATTCACATTAACCGCTGCTTGATTCAAATTAACCCAAGTTACAAGTTGTGGAACTAATATCCAGTCGGGTGCAATATTTCTAGAATGTCAATCTTGGTGTGAGTGCCAATTTGTCTTTTATGTTGTGTAACACAAGCTACTCGTAGAGCACCTTTTCTTTTTTTTCCAATATCATCCTGTTGTGTGGAAGGGACAAATTCTTCTTCTTTTTGATAGTAGACTTGTGTTGATAATTGGTGGTCATAGCATTGTTGTCTGTCATCTTTTTGATCTTTATCTCCACCGTTCGGTGCTCCGCCCCTGCAGCTTGTCCCTGTAGAGTGTGGTCGCTCTCCTCTCTCTCTCTCTGGCTGTGTCTGCTTTCTGTGTGCTGCGTACAAACAAAGGAATATTGCACCTTGCTCACTATTCTCGACCGTCAGCGATCCCTGGCGGTGATTCTCCACAAAGATAACCTGTTGTGAAACATCACTGCATATCAATTTCAAGGAGATTACAATGACTTGGGATTTCTCATTGTTATTATTTTCTTCTACAATCTCCTGTGATCTAAATTATTAAGCACACTTTCCACAAAGAACAGAAGATAACCCCTACCCTGACCTGATCAGGCTGACCTTTTTTAAAACCCATACGTGTGAATGTTTGTCAAATGATCATAAGTAGACTATTCCCAACAGAAAGATCAAAACTGTGGTCTTAACCCCCCGCCCCCTGTACAACATTCCGATTTTCATTTCAACCATAATGACAAAGCTAAGCCATTAAGTCTGCATTTGCTTCCTTTTTAGATTCTCAACGTGTAGCTTTGTGTCTGTGCATCGCGGTGCCTTCCTCTTTGACTGAGGTTCCTTGTCCTCCCGCCCCCCTCCCTGCTTGTGTTTCCAGGCCAGGGCCAACGGGCTTCGCTCCTGCGTCATCGTCATCCGCATCCTGAGGGACCTGTGCTCCCGTGTCCCCACATGGGCCCCACTGCGTGGCTGGGTGAGTCAGTCTCCCGGCTGTCGCTGAATGTCCTCCTTCAACCCTCCAGCTCTCCCTCCCACTGACATCTCCTCCTCCCATGTGGCGTCCGGTCGCTTTCACCCATTCAGTGGAACCCCATTTCAATGTTTACAAAAGAAAAAGAGATGACACCATTATTTTGTATTTATTTCAACCCGAGACTTGTTGGTCTTGGCTAATTTTCTGTGAAGAACATCTAAAAGCACACATTTACATGAGTGCACACTGTGTGTGTGTGTCCCCCCCCCTACACATTTATATAACTTTTCTCTCTTGTGTGAAAACCAGTACAAATGAAACAAAGGTTCACTGTGTACCTCCTTCACTGTCTGCCTCCACATTGTTTCAGTTATATTTTTCAAGATCAACGTGATTTATTCCATTCATGTCTTGATTATAATTTTGTTTTACATGCATCACATTTTATCACAAAAAACAAATGGCACTTTTATTGGTAAATGATCTAGCAGAGGTAAATGGGAAACATTAACCATTATGCTGTCTATATTGCTTGTAATTGAGATTGAGAGGGTAACATAACTTATAATACATATTTTTACATAAATTATTATGGCTTTATTGTTTTAAAATCCCAATGTTGTGGGTCCACCAGACCTGTGAACATTGGGTGAGTAACAAAAACCCCACCAAGGTTGAAACGAGCCACCGCTGTCCCCATCAACCCCTCTCTGTTAGTCAAACTACCTGTAACCTCCCCTCCCTCGGATCTCCTCTGTGTCTGATCTGGATTAAAGGAACACGCCAACCTTTTGGGAAATTAGTTTATTTGCCATCTAACCTGGAGTTAGACAAGCAGATGCATACCCCTTTCTTCCCTGTGCATGCATTAGGCTTAGGGAACAGCCGCACCGTTAGCCTAGATGGCAAATAAGCAACATTTCCCAAAGTTGCTGTGTTCCTTTTAAACATAGCATCCCTTTGAACAAAATCTCTCCTCCTCTGCGCCTCCGTAGCCGCTGGAGCTGATCTGTGAGAAGGCCATCGGCACAGGGAACCGGCCCATGGGGGCAGGAGAAGCCCTGCGGAGAGTTCTGGAATGTCTGGCTTCTGGGATCCTCATGACAGGTATTGACCTGGCAGGTGTGTCTTGGGGGGGCTTCCTACATCTTGGATATGTTCTGTAATTTTTGGTCTGAAGTTGCAATGGCAAATTTTTCTATATATGACATTTGACATACCGAAACCTTGCACTTACACTAAACGTGTTTCATCTGTTTATTTTTTATCTAACTATAGAGTATAATTTGAAAATGTTAACTGATAGTTTCGAGGAAGAACGGCTTTGCTTTGAAGGCTTTATTTATTTGTATTATTATTCTGACGGAAATGTAACCAGGCTTATCTGGCTTATTATCTTGAGCTCATTGGGAAGAGAATAATCTTTCCAGTAATGAATAAATGTGTTTTCAGGTCAGTGTGGCTGAAAATGAGAAACTAATGCTATTTCCTCTCAGTGCAATGACTGTATATATACATTATGCTTTTAATATTTAGTATACGATTTGTTACAATAAATGTTAACCTAAATGAATAGACTTGTCTTACTCAATCAGATGTTGAGCTGTTTTACCCAATAGCATAAAACTGCAGCAGCCCCATACATAGGAGGGGCCTGTACTGTGCGTTGGGGGCCTGTACTCTGCGGTGCACTACTGCGCATGCGAGAAACAAAGTAAAGTAATTCTAACCTAGTCTAAGGGTTAAATTTAGGCCCTCATCCAGAAGAGGTTAAGCTTAGAGTAACAGTCAGGGCTGGTAATCCAATTGATATTCAGTTTAAGATAAAAATATTTTGGGGGGGGAGCTCCAGTAGCTCACCACGTACCGCGAGTGCTATTTCAGCGCCGTGGACAACCGCGCTCGCGCGGATCTGGGGCTGAGCGCGTTCGAATCCCGGACGGCAGCCGTGCCTTTCCCAGAGTGTCTTCCCCCCCCATCTGAACCCTTTCAGCCTGCTTCTGTCGGTCGAACTTGACCAAGTATGAGTGCGATGAAAAAGCGATAAACGCTAAAAAGAACCAGCTGACTGGTCAAAGTTTAAAAAAATATATATTTTGGGACATTAGGTCCTATTTTCCATATTATGTTACTTTATGTTCTGTATGTTACTTTATGTTTCTAGTGTCCTATATTATATGCTACTTTGTTTCTCGCATGCGCAGTAGTGCACCGCACAGTACAGGCCCCTCCTATGTATGGGGCTGCGGCACTGCAGATATACCCTACTCGTTTTACCTTGACTAATCAGATGACCAGGTGTGATCTCAGGCAATTAGATTAATTGTGACACCTGTGATTCTAGCTGCACTGTTCGCACCCTGAGGATGGTCTGTATTTGCCACAATGCATTGACTTGTTTTTAGTATTTGATATTCATTAGCCACCAGAAGGGTTTAAACTTAAAAGGTGTACATTATAATCTTTGGAGAGTCAATCGAAGGGAGACAAGTGATTGACGAGACGTGTCGTGAGAATACTATGAATACCTGATTGTTGTTGTTGTCTGTGTTTGTAGATGGTGCTGGAATCTGTGATCCATGTGAGAAGGATCTCACCGATGCTATTGGTCACCTGGACCGCCAGCAGAGAGAAGACATTACACAGAGCGCACAGGTGAATGAGTGTTTGTGTGTCAGGCTTGGGATCAAATCAAAACTTTAAACATCACTGTTTATTTTAGGGCTGACCTCGACTAGTCACATAGTCGACTAATCGATCGAAAGGTGCCGTAGTTGACTGCCAACCTCTTAGTCGAATGCAAAGAAAAAAACAAATCAAGAAAAAAATAAGCAAAATTATCTGTGGAATAAGATAATTCAAGATAATTCTACGCAATATTTGACTTATTGTACCAAATACAAGATATTTTCACTTGATAAGATTTCTTTTTTTGCAGTGTACAAATATGCAGCTACCTGGGCCTCCAGGGCACTTCTAGTGTCAGCGGACACACCAAAAACATCCTAGCAAATACACACGCACATGACTCCATGAACATAACCTATCTCGAACAATTCTACGGTAGTTTTAAGTTATTTCTCCGGCAGTGTGCGCTAATATGGATTCCGGCGGCATGTGCGCACGCACAAATATGGATTCCGGCAGAGTGTGCGCAGCACAGCACCGCTGTTGAATTTTTTTTCGGGGGAAACACTGAACTGCCTAAGAAAACGGGCACAGAGGCACTGAAAGAGGATTTCACCCGTCTTAATTGAACACACAGTGACTAGCAAAATATCAAGAGGACAAGAGGCCTTCAGTCGACTCCTTCAGACATTAAGCACCCCCCACAGCCCAAATGGAATGATACAAAAATATATATATATATATAATTAGTAATAATAATATCTTAAATTTATATAGCGCCTATCAGGAGACCCAAGGCGCTTAACAGCTAAGGGAGGGGGACAGGGAACAACGTAACAACAAAATATTAATCAAAAGGAAAGAAAAAAGGGGAAATCGGGCAGTAATTTACAAATTTGGTGAAAAGGTGGGTTTTGAGTTGCGATTTGAAAGAGTGCAGGGATGTAGCACTACGGATGTTTGGAGGGAGTGAGTTCCAGAGCGTGGGTGCGGCCACAGAGAAGGCTCTGGGACCAACAGTCCGCATGTTGGTGGTGGGGATGGAGAGGAGACCGGAGTCAGAGGACCGCAGCCTCCGGGGCGGGATGTAGGGATGGAGGAGGTCCGCTAGGTACCGGGGGCAAGTGAGTGAAGGGCCCTGTAGGTGATGAGGAGGATCTTGAAATTGATGCGCGACTTGACTGGAAGCCAGTGGAGGTGGATGAGGGTGGGGGTGATGTGGTGCCAGGACTTGGTGCGGGTGAGAAACCTGGCAGCAGAATTTTGCACATATTGTAGCCTGTTCAGGGCATTACTGGATAGCCCTATGAGGACAGAGTTTGCGTAGTCAAGACGGGAGGTGACCAAAGCGTGGATGAGTCTCTGCTATGGAGTCAGGGAGAGATGGCCGGAGTCAGGAAATGTTCCTGAGATGGAAAAAAGCTGACTTGGTTATTGTTTTTATGTGGGAATGAAAGGAGAGGGTGGAGTCCAGTATGACGCCCAGGTTGCGAACTTCTGGGGAAGGGTGGATTAGGCAGCCGTCCACTTCAAGGAGGAGGTCTCCAACCTTCTGGAGCAGTGACTGCTTGGCCACAACCATGAGCTCAGTCTTCTTGCTATTTAGCTTCAGGAATAGTATTTTATATATTTTTTTCATTTGGCTGGGTAGTCAACTACCAGTTTATTTACTAATCTACCTGTCAATAGGTTATATAGTACATTTTCATGACAACATTTGTTTAGTTTAGAATTTTAAAGAAAGTTCAATAAAAAGTCAATTTATCCCCCTGGTGTGAGAGTTCACTCCCCAGCGTGTATGAAATGTCTTCTCTTCTCAGTCAGTCAGATAAATCACACGGACCCATAATGCAGGACTTTGTAGACTGGTGTGATGGCTGTTTTCTGGATTTAAATGTATCCAAAACCAAAGAAATTATTATCTCACAAACGCATAGAAGTCACCCCAACAAGCATCCACGGAGCCGAGGTGGAAATTGTCCAGAACTACAAATACTAAAGGAACTGTGTTTGATGACTAACTTAAATTTAGTGACAACACGGATGTTATAATAAAAAAGGCTCATCAGCATCTGTACTGTCTTCTCAAAAACTAAACTCCTTTTGGAGTAGACCAGAGAATTCTATTTTATTCTTTTTTTAGAGTATTTGAACCTTTTCATTTGTATGCTGGTTCACATCCCTCTGTCAAAGAGACAAGAACCTTAGCTAAAAAATTATCGGCAGAACACAAAGATCCCTAATGCAGTTTTACAATGCCCAAGTGCTCAAGAAAGCACACAAAATAATTGATGACCCCACACATGTCCTTCATGTGTGTTTTGACCTGCTGCCCTCAGGAAAGCCCTTTAGACAGCCTGCCTGCAAAACAAACGAGAAGGAAATTTGGGTTTGTACCAGAGGCCATTCGACTGGTGAATGGCCACAGTCAGTTTACAAATGTGCACCCTTTGACCCTTTGATTTTAATATTTGACGAAAGTGCACTTTTTATACCGACCAAATCTATTTATTTATCTATTGGACTGACGGATCAACAATGTAGGGATCCCATTCTGGCAGTGTCATGTCTTTTATACTTTGAAGTGTCATGTATGTCTCTTGTCCCTGTTTTGTCTTGAATGTATAGAAATGCAGCTGTTTGTGATAACATGCCTTAAATTGTCCCTTGAATTGTGATTTGTGTTCGCAGCATGCCTTAAGGCTGTCTGCCTTCGGACAGCTTCACAAAGTGCTTGGAATGGACCCCCTTCCCTCAAAGATGCCCAGAAAACCCAGGAGCGAGACCCCCATTGATTACACGGGTATGGCTCTACCTCAGATATTTGATCAGATCCACTCGCAATGGATAGGTTTGTTGTCGGAAGCGGTGCCTGTTGGCCGTGTGTTCCAAATGCTGGCAAAAGAAAGGTAGAATATATAGTAGTAGCGACACCAGCACTACTAAAACGAAACGAGTAAAAGACAAGTAGATTACAGCGACACTTGGAAACTAGACATGCTGAATTTAAACCGGAACCGCTAGCTTTCTTTCGGAATGAAAAGAAAATATTTTGGAGCAGAGAAAAAGGACTACATGCTTTGTTTATTTATTTTTTGGTCCACTTTTTCTCCCATTTTCTATATTTTTCTCCCATCCCAATTTCGTATCATCCAATTCAACCCTCCCCTGTCACGGACGCTGTTTCTTGCCTCCCACAAGCCGGCTGCAATGTGGACTAAGTCATACATAGCACAAGTCCCCTCCGGTACTTGAGGTAACAGCAGTCGCGTCTCCAGCATTTCGTGGCGAGTGCCTTGCCCACTACGCCACGTAGCCGCCCACATGCTTTGTTTATTATTATTATCTTGCCGACATCTTTGACCGACTCAATGCGTTGAATCTGGGACTAGCTACAAGGTCGGGACACAGACCTGTTTGGACTCGCAGCTCAAATGGAGAGCTGGATTAAGAAACTCAGTCTGTGGCACTCCAGGATAATCAGTGGAGATTTTGGGGTATTTAATCTGCTTAATGGCTTTTTGGAGGAACCGCATGTTCCAAAAAATGTGTTGAAGCCCATCATCTGTAGCCACATAGAAGGGCTCATTGAACAATTTCGGAACTATTTTCTATTTGACTATTTTACTGGATCAAAGATCTGTTCATTACGCAGACACAGACACTGTCTGAGTAGGAGGCGACCATTGATCTTTCGTGTGACGAGCTTCTGAAAGTTAAGTTCTGGATATCAGTCCGGAACGAGTATCCAGTGTTGTCTAATGCTGCGCTGAGAAAGCTTGTCCCCTTACATTAACATACCTATGTGAGGCCAGATTTATGACTGATCTCCGCCTCTTGCTTGGCACAACGCAGTCGCGTATCGTCAGGGCTGTACACTGCGACGAGGTTATCGCAAATTGCCCCTTAATTTGGCCCGTGCGAGTGGAAAATAATATTTGGGGGTAACCTTGCGAGTAGTGATTTCAACCCTTCATTCGCATTTCACTCCTAAATTAATCCATACAAATTGGATACAAAAAATAGTAAGACATTAGCCTACAACCAGGGCTGTACAGTGCGACATAATGTTGCGGTGCTATGAAAAATCTGTCTGCAATGAATGAACTTGCTGCGATAGCCTGTGTGAAAAAAATTTTTGCGTGTGAAGTGAATCTGGGCCATGCAACTTGGTAGTTGTAGTCAGGGGAGGAAACTAACTTTTTGGCTTACCAGCCAACTGGCGAGTATCTGATTTATTTTTTACCAGCCAAAAATAAATCGCTAATTGTGATAATTACTTCTTTGTATGTCTTCGTCTAAATAGATTTTCAATCATAGTAATAATCACACCGTGTCTCTACTCTTTAAAATATGTATTAGCATAAAACATTAACAGTGTCTCTACTCTTCACAATATTAGCATAAAACATATTAACATGAAAGAGGGATCTATTCAATCAAGTTAACTTTGAACCTCGGTTGTCAAGCCGCGTCAATGTTGTGTATGCATCTGGGTAGGCATCACAACGGTGTTCACTGTGCCTTTAAGACGGCATGGTAGTCTTACGACAGGGCTGTGAAATACCGTCAAGTGTTGTGGTATCGTCAGTTGGGTTGGTGTGCTGTTGTGTACTGGTTGAGCTAGCCCCTTTTGTGACTGCGATGTGCAAGCCAGGGGCTTTTGAGCATGAATAAAATGTCTAACCTTACGGCGTGTATCTCTTCGGCAACTGGCTTGTCCTTCCGCGTTGCTCTGATTGGCCAGCGATCTACCCTAGTTTCGGTATGAGCATGAGCCTAGATAATAATAATGTGCGCGCCCTCGCACACACGCAGGTTTTGCCTAGATGATGATAATAATAACGCGAGCCTAGATAATAACGCTGAAATGGGTATCGTAGAACATGACAACTGACAAACGCACGCAATTGGCACAAGTGTAAATTATGCATTAGTCACTCAGTTTTAACATCGACGCACTTAGCTCAATTCGTTCGTCAGCTGGCTGTGGACTAGTGTTGTCACGATACTGGAATTTCGACTTCGATACGATACCTTGAAAAGTATCGATACTTCGATACCATTTCGATACTAAAAATAAAATAATAATAATATATATATATATATATATATTTTTTTTTAAACAAATTTAGCTTTTGTTGCTGGTTGATTCTCCTCAGCTTCTCTCTGGTACTATAAGAGAAGATAAATATAACACTTTTAAAACCCTTTGTTTATCTTTAGATCACACATTTAAAAATAACTGTTCATCTCACTTCAATCATTTTAATTGCAGATGCAGAACATGGTATTTTCTCAAGCAGACAGATGTAAACACTGTAATCTGTGTTGCATGTACCTGACAAACTGAACTGTTTGTATTACAGTTGGTAACAGTTTCGATTTTTAGAGAGAGAATTACATTTTCAACAACATTGCTGCTATTTAAACATTTCATGGAAACGGGGTAACATTAACCTTATGTCGACTGTAGTATTGTATGACCTCGACATAACGTTTAGACGTTAACGTTACTCCGTTTCCATGCAGTAATTATAAAAGTGGCCAGCTAAGCTAACGGAGCTAACGGCTAGCAGTAGCTAACGTTAGCTGAAAGCTGTAACGTTACTAACAACGAATCAGCTGTTGATATTATGTGCCATCAGTAAACGTATCATGTATTAAACTAGAGTTAATGGTTTAATGCTTCAGTCACAGTGACGTTGAAAGAGCAGCTGTCACGAACCTCTTTCATTTCTTTATGGAGATCCGAGTTGGCACTGCTCTGTAACACCGCTTGCAAATAGCATTGGTGCATCTTTAGCTTGTCCTTCGTTGTTTACTTCAAACCCGAAGTACCTCCAAACAGCACTTCTGCTGTTTTCTTTATCCACAAGCACAAGTTGCGGAGGCTCTGCATTTGCCATCTTCAGCTAAAATGTTTGTTTACAAACTGAAGACGGCTCTGTGAGGGGGAGGGCTGGACTCGGAGCAGGCGGAGGGGCAAGCGTGCTCTGAACAGCGCGTCAACAACTTGCGGTAGAACACTCGGTATTTCGGGAAATGAGTATCGAAACCATTTTAAATATTCAGTATCGATATGTATTGATACTTCGATATTTTTGACACTACTGTGGACCCTATGGTCACAAGTTCAAATCACTCTTTGTTCAATTATATATATTTTTTTACGTTTAATTAACACTTTCAGCGCCACGCCTGGTTTTCTGTTTTACCGCTTGAATGCCACCATCGGCGCCAATGTTAACGTTAATATCGCCTAATCTATGTTTTAAATTATGGCTGTGTCTAATCTGCCCATCGCATTATCAAAGACTATTTGGCAGATTGTTTTTTTATCGCGTCGTTGCCGTTTCAGAGCAGTTAGAAAAGCCCCCGTTTTGATATAAAAAACAGCTCATTCTGGAGCATTCTATGAAAATCGTCTTTTAGTGGAATATTCCACAACGTTGATATTCGTCGGCCTTTTTATGAATCGTTTTCAAATAAACGCTAGATGATCAATATTATACGTGCACGCACGCACATTACGGCCGCGCACTGATAATCGCTCCGTTGATTTCCTCACGGACTTTTACAGTGAAACCGAAAAGACATTTCACAAAACAGCTTATAACTTCATCAAACTTACTCTGATTATCCTACCACTGATAACATAGAGTCCTTACCTGACATCAGATGGTATCCAACTGGTATATTCCAATTCCTGATCACCATTCGAAAAAATCGATACGTGTATGGATCCAACGCGATACAGTAGAACTCCATGATCCGCGGGGCTCTGAGGCTCCAGAATGAACTCTAGTAACCCCGGCTGGATCAGTGAACTGGAAAATGTGGAGTACCGGATTTTTTTCCCCATTCATTTTCATTGAGTCCATTCCAAAATCACTTATGTCATCTGGGAGACGACAGGGGGCGCTTTTTTCCACAGTGATCGCCGGTGCCCCTCGGCTATACTCGGGTAGGCTCGGGTGATGCAATAATTTTTCAGATCGCAAAAAAAAAAAAAAAAAATAATAATTCCGAGAAATCTCGTGAGTGGCATGCAACCACCTAAAAAAAAAAACAGAGAAATCTCGTGAGTGGCACTCAAAGTGTTAATTTATCATCTCTATATTAACGTAACTAGCTATTCATATCAATCGAAATAACGTTCATCTCTATATTAACGTAACTAAACACTCCCTCTAAACCATTATGAAATTATGGTCTAATAGACCCTCTAAACACTGTGATAGACCCTCTAAACACTGATAGACCCTCTAAACACTGATAGACCTTCTAAACACTGTGATGGACGGTGTTTAGAGGGTCTATCAGTGTTTAGAGGGTCTATCAATAAAATGAACAAAGAGCGATTTGAACTTGTGACCATAGGGTCCACAGCCAGCTGACGGAACGAGTTGAGCTAAGTGCGTCGATGTTCAAACTTGAGTGACTAATGCATAATTTACACTTTGTGCAAATTGCGTGCGTTTGTCTAATAATATTATGTCATGTTCTACGATACCCATTTCAGCGTGCGTGTGTGCGAGGGCTCACGCATTATTCTTATCTAGGCTCGCGCTATTATTATTATTATCTAGGCAAAACCTGCGTGTGTGCGAGGGCGCGCGCATTATTATTATTATTATCTAGGCTCATGCGCACACCGGCGTAGGGGCGAAACTAGCGTAGATCGCTGGCCAATCAGAGCAACGCGGAAGGACAAGCCAGTTGCCGAAAGGATACACGCAACCTTAAGTCATAGTCCGGTGCGTTTTTGGAAACATTATAGTCATAACGGATACACCTAGCTAACATGGGGCTGGCCGCTTTGAGCACACGCGCACACGGGGCTAACGTTAGCTAGCAAGCAGCTATAGCTAAAACGCTAACTAGAATCTAACCACTGTATTAGGGCTGACCTTCGAAGCTTTTTTTGGCAATCGAAGCTTCGGGGCCGAGCTTCGATTTTAATTCGAAGCTTCGATTCATTTTTTTTTTTTTTTATCTTATGTTGTGGGACTTGTACAGCACTTTGGTAAACTTTGTTGTTTTTAAATGTGCTCTATAAATAAAGTGGATTAATTAATTAAGTAGCCCCTTTCGTGACTGACACAGCCAACAAGGTTTCACTCGGCTGTGTGATTTAATTCAAGGTGGATCGCTGTTGTCATTTGAACAACTTCAGATTTCATGGGAACTACCAATCCCCCAAATCAATAATGTTTAAGATGAATGAAGTAAGATTTTGATTATTTGAAATATGGCCTGTGTAGACTAAACTATGCACAGAATTATGTCAGTCTACAAGGTCCGGATTCTACATGGTCCGGCAATGTAGACCTTGTAGACTCCACTAGAGACCAATTATCAGTGAATGTTCATGCATTTTTAAGAAAGGCTACTTCCACAAAAAAACAAAGAACTCACCAAAACATCTCGGTAGCACCTTATCTAAATGTTCTATTTCATATATGGAGATTCATATTTATTTATGTATTGCATGCATTTCTACATTTTATTTCCTATTTTGTTTATTCATCCCAGTATCTTTCTTTCTTATGTGTGGAATTCTACAAGGCATGTAGGTGTATGTGTTTGAGGATGATATCCTTCAAACAGGCAATAGTGATGATATAATTTGGGCAGTGCTGAGCTGGGTTACTTTCCTCCAGTGTATTTGTCCCCCGGCCCCACCCAATGGCCCCATGCACGCGCACACACACACACACACACACACACACACACACACACACACACACACACACACACACACACACACACACACACACACACACACACACACACACACACACACACACACACACACACACACACACACACACACACACACACACACACACACACACACACACACACAAATGGGGGAAAAAAATGAAAATGAAAAATGAAAAGCGAGAGACTAAACCTAACGCTCTTGTTGTTGTTAGCTTACATGCTAACGTGAATGGGATCGACCATAGCATTGCGGCTAGGCTAGCTACCATAGCAGTACAGCAGCTAGTTGAATGGATAAACGTTATTTCGATGGCACAAGCTTCAAACATAAACAAAAAAAATCGAAGTTAAAATTTTTTTTTTTTTTTTTTTTTACTTCGATTTTGTTTAAATGTTCGAAGCTTGTGCCATCGAACGAAGCTTCGAAGTATTTAAGACAGCCCTACACTGTATACAGTTACAATAGACTAACATTACACCTCTGTGATTTAAATGTGTCCTTAGTAGGGATGGGTACCTTCACATTTGAACCGGTACCTGTGAATCGATACCGGTACCCAACGGTACCTTTTTTCGGTACTTTAGTCTCAAGAAATTTTATTTACCTACCTCAGTCATAAAAAAGAAAATCCAAACTTCAAATAACTACAATTTCGACAGTTTTCGGCTTGTCATTGCTCCGACTGCTTTGTTGTTGAATCAAGTCAAATCCTAGGTAAGCATATATTGTGCGTGTGAACGTTGACATGAAAAGAAAAAAGTTAAAAAAAAAAAAAAAATCGGATTCTCACTTGATTCGATACTCGGTAGTACCGACGTGTTTCGGTTCGGTACCCATCCCTAGTCCTTAGTAACTTATACTCTAGGGTTGGATGCAGTTCCCCGTTGGTCTGTCTGTTTTCCATCTTCTGCTGTGATGGCTAGTACTGCGTGAACTTTTATTAAACATTCTATACGTTTCGTGGTTTGGCCAGTACCGTGGGAACTTTTATTAAACATTATATGTCCGTGGGTCTTGTGCAGTGCTCTCATGGCATTGTCAACTAAAGCGAGCACTCGGAAGACGCGCACCGTTTGACCGTGATTGCAGAATGTTTTTTTTGTTTTGTTCACTCGCCAGACTGGCGAGTGGTCTTCATGAATCACTCGCCAAACATAAAAAATACTCATTTGGCGAGTCAAATGGTCTAATTTCCTCCCCTGGTTGTAGTCTATCGTGCGATTAAATACCATGTCTGCGTAGAGTCCATACATCCAACACCAAATCCCATAATTCCTAGCGAACAATCGAAACTCAATGTTGCCTATTGCATCGCCAAAGAAGAACTTCCTTTCAATAAGTTTAAGCCGCTAATTTTGCTCTGCAAGAAGAACGCAGCGGATATTAGTCCATCTTATGACAACCACGTCCGATGCGGAGAGATGATAAGAGACCATAGCCGATTAAATTAAGTCTGATCTGGCAGTGATGATTGACGGGGACACGGACAGTTCCTAACGTTCAGCCATGCATTAGGTGAGCCCACTATTAGGACGTTTTTCAATACTTAAATACGGCCTACTTAAATTTCTCTCCGGGGATCAATAAAGTATCAACCTATCTATCTAATATTGAGACAATATGCAAATAAGATAATACTAATAATTGTCACAGTTCCCCGTATGAAAGTGGCTTGCAACTTACTGCTGGTAAAATCAGTTTATTTCTCGTTTTGCATAGTATTACATTCCTCTTCTATAAAGTCCCACCGTAAGAGCTATGGCCTCATACAGGTCCATTAAACCTTTTTGATTAGAGTCTTTCCTTCGAGCTAAGTTGAACTGAATATTTCACTGTCAAAAGCGCAAACTTAAACAAGGTTGCGTCGCAACACGGTTTTCAAAATAAAGGTCACATATACACATACCGTAGTAGGCCTCTCAATTCTTATAAAAAACATCACCAGTAACATCACAAATATGAAGCGGGTAATTACCCATAATAAACCTTTCATGGGGTTATTTACAATAATAATAATTCATTTTATTTATAAAGCACTTTTCATTGTGAAACAAAGGTATGCAGAGTTTCTTGTCCTCCTGATTAATGCAATGGTGTGTGTTGTGATCTCATTCAAAGAGCACTACAAGCGCGCACGCACACACAGTTTGTTGTTTTTGTTCTATTAGTGATTTACACACTTTCTCAGTTGGTTCATTATAAAAGATACAAACCTGAAAACAAACTCACTTAAATGTTAAATAAAAGGACCACAGTAATGAGGCAGGAGGAACATATTTTTTTGCACTATAATGGTGGGGCCGCCAAAAAAAATCCTAAATAAAATGGGTCGTGGTATAAAACAGTTTGAGAACCCCTGCCTTAAGGCAAAGGCTTCACAAAGGCAAAGTGCTTAGAATGGACCCCCCCAGGGCAATGTCACCTACTTAATACTCACTCATTCACTCAATAACAGTTAGCCACTCTGCCCCTAGTGGAGGTTCACATGCGTGACACTTGTCTTCAAGACCTGTCCTCATTCTTGGTATCTCTGATACGACCTGTCCTTGTTTTGTGTGTACTATATAAACGACAGACCTATTTACTCATTTAGAAATGGGCTGTTTTTGGGCTGAATTTCTCATGGTGTGATATCCCGTTTCAGTTCAAATCCCCCCCAGTACAACCTACGCCCCGCCGATGAAGAGGCCCATCGAGGAAGAGGAAGGGATGGATGATAAGAGCCCGAACAAGAAGAAGAAGAAGCTGCAGAAAAAATGTAAGAGCCCATGAAGCATTTATCATCGTCTTCATCTAATGTAATTTTGTTCCAGTCGTTCAGTTTAACCCACTGAAGAATCGTTTGCCTCTGTTTTGAAGGTTCAAAAAGGTGCAAAATCACTGGGGAATGTGATATATCACAAGAAAGTTATAACGCTCTACTGTCTTTCACTCTGAATGAACACAACACTCTAACTCACCATCTTTAGATAATAAAGTACTCAACCTCTACTGTCTTTAAAGGAACACTTGGGAAATTTGCTTATTTGCCATCTACCCTGGAGTTAGACAGGAAGATACATACCTTTTTCGTCTCTGTGCATGCATTAGGCTTAGGGAACAGCCGCAGTTCCCAACAGTCACGAAATACACTCTAAATACAATCAAAATACAACTCAAACGTTCCTGTAACATATAACATGTTGTGACCTGTGTATTTACCACGTGGAGAAATAAAAAATAATTGAATTAGACATTTCCGTTTTCTAAGCAGATATACTCGGAACAATTTTTTGCCGAACCACTGCTGTCTGGGCACAGTGATTTCACGCAACGCAGTGCTACTGTCTAACGTCGAGGCTAGTGTTTACATTTTCGTCTCATTCAAAGGATCCGAAGCGATTGAAGCTACTTGCTCTGAACATAGATTCCAACACACCAATGGAAATAATCAAGAATGCGTGTGTTTGCTCAGAGCATTTTGCACAAGACGACTTAAGTTACTACGACTGTTATTCTTCTGGCGTTAGGTGATTGAATGTCTTCTCCCTCCCCAGCCCCGGAGGAGAAGTCTGAGCCTCCCCAGGCTATGAACGCCCTTATGAGGTTGAACCAGCTGAAGCCAGGCCTCCAGTACAAGCTCCTCTCCCAGACGGGTCCTGTCCATGTCCCCGTCTTCACCATGTCTGTAGAGGTGGACGGCAAGACCTTTGAGGCCTCTGGCCCATCCAAACGAACTGCCAAGCTACACGTAGCTGTCAAGGTAGGTCCATTGGTGATGCGTATAAAGGGGATTAGCCATTGTGCTCAAAGATGGTCTCCCTACTCTGTCTCCCTCTCAGCCTTCCTACTGTCTCAATAAATAACCTTCTCTACTGTGTCTCCCTCTCAGCCTTCCTACTGTCAATAAAGAACCGTCTCTACTGTTTCTCCCTCTCAGCCTTCCTACTGTCTCAATAAAGAACCTTCTCTCCTGTGTCTCCTCTACTCTGTCTCCCTCTTAACCTCCCTGCTGTCTCAATAAAGAACCTTCTCTACTGTTTCCCCCATACTGTTGTCTCCCTCTCAGCCTTCCTACTGTCTCAATTAAGGCTGTCATCGACTATGAAATGTCGTCGATTTGCATATTCATGATCGACTCATCGCATTGCTAATTGTATGTGCCTTTTGCGGTGAAAATGGCAGACTTTCAAAGTCATAACATACTAGGGCTGCACCGGTTTTTAATCGAAATCGCTATTTGGAATGATGCAATTATCAAATCGCCAAGCCTGCAATTAAATTTTTTTTTTTTTTTTTTTTTTTTTTTTTTTTTTTTTTTTTTTTAAACCAGGAAGTCCCATTGAGATACAATATCTCCTTTGCAAGGTAGACCTGGCCAAGATGACAGCAATAACATTTGCAATACATCACACAGCAATAAAATGTGCGATACATCACACAAGAACATAATAAATGTGCATGTATACAATACATCACATGTAAACACAAAGCAGAATAGTCTACATGATAGTAAAAGTGTATAATACAGGGTAATACAGTAATTTTGCAGTTGGCACCCGACTACAGAAAGCAGCAACATGCTACTTGTAAAAAAAAATTAAAATATGTTATAATCGCATCGCAATCGCAATATCTGTCAGAATAATCGCAATTAGATTATTTCCCAAAATCGTGCAGCCCTATAACATACGCAACGTGTAATCTAACTAATGCTAACTAAAGTAAGCTCCTAACTAAGCTAGGCTAGCTCACAGGCACAGGAGAAATATGTTTTGTGGAGTTCCAATAGTGAGGAAAGGGAGGGCGGGGGGCTGAGCCCGTCTCTCCCTCTGTATGTTCAATGATGATGATCAATCAAGTAACCAAAAGTTACACTATAAAAACTAACTGGATAGTTGATCTGATAATAAATATTTCACTTGATTAGCAAAAATATTGTAAAATCATTAAGTCTGCTATAAGCTATTCTCCCTCTAGTGTGTGTGCATACATTTATACTCTTTTGACATGGATTAGTCTAATTAGCTTTAACAATCCTGATTCCATTGATAAAAAAAAAAGAAAATCCTGATTCCTGAGTCTTATTTTATTCAAAAGGAAGATGTATGGTAGCCTATAATATAAAAAATAATATTTTAATCGTATCTCCTGTGCTGGCACAAGCACTACCATAGCGTGGAGTGGAGAGATAACGCATACATATAATAATTCATGGAAATATACTAAAAAGCTATTTATAATTTTTGGCCGGTAAAATTCTTTTTTTAATCTAAAGCTAAAAAGGATGCGGATACTCTGATACTTCAATTGCAAATAGAATCAATTGTTGATTTTTCTGTTAAATTAATTGTTTAGATTAATCGACTAATCTATAAAATAATCAACAGATTAATCTATAACTAAATAATCGTGAGTGACAGCCCTAGTCTCAATAAAGAACCTTCTCTCCTGTCTCCCCTACTGTCTCCCTCTTGACCTACTTGCTGTCTCAAAAAAGAACCTTCTCCCCTACTCTGTCTCCATCTCAGCCTTCCTACTGTCTCAATAGACACTCCTTTGTTAATATATATAAACTTAAAGTAAAATATTGCTTCTTTCTTAATTTTTACCACTTAATTTAAACATGCTGGTGGAATGAATTCTATTGACCCTGTGTATGAAACCCCAGGTCCTCCAGGACATGGGCCTGCCTACAGGGGTGGAGCTGAAGACTGCGGAGCCGGTCAAGCCAGAGGAGGTGGCTGCAGTAGCTGCCGCCATGGAGGACGTAAAGCCAGTGATCACTCCCAGCGAGACTGACACCGCCACCACGGGTGCTGCCAGCGCAGAGGCCACCGACGTCGCTGAGGTACCAGACCAGCGTGCACCCCCCCCCCCCCCCAGGGTTTAGTGAGGAGGTGGCAATAGCAGCGGAGTACCGTCAACCATATCAAATAATAGTCTGGGCTTATATGATATGTCTCAAGGAGACGGTGCAGCACAGCGCTCAAGCTAATAATAATAACTTTATTTATATAATACATGGGCTTTTCCACAGCACTGCTCAGCACAGTGTAAGGTAGCAGTTTAATGTTGCATGACTGAGCTTTTCACGGACCATACCAGTGGTGATGAACCTATTTTCTCCTGGTCGCGCTAATAAATTGATGTGCGTGTTGGACCAGAAAGTACTAGCAGTGAGTTAACCCTTTCACCACCACACTACAGCAGGTTAACCCTTTCACCACCACACTACAGCAGGTTAACCTTTCACCACCACACTACAGCAGGTTAACCCTTTCACCACCACACTACAGCAGGTTAACCTTTCACCACCACACTACAGCAGGTTAACCCTTTCACCACCACACTACAGCAGGTTAACCTTTCACCACCACACTACAGCAGGTTAACCTTTCACCACCACACTGCAGGAGGTTATCCCTTTCACCACCACACTGCAGGAGGTTATCCCTTTCACCACCACACTGCAGGAGGTTATCCCTTTCACCATCACACTACAGGAGGTTATCCTTTCACTACATACGGTTAACCCTTTCACTACCACACTACAGCATGTTAACCTTTCACTACCACACTACAGAAGGTTAACGTTTCACTACCACACACAGTAGCTTAACCCTTTCACTACCACACTACAGTAGCTTAACCCTTTCACTACCACACTGCATAAGGTTAAGCCTTTCACTACCATACTACAGACTGTTAACCGTCTGTAGTGTCTACAGTAGCTTAACCCTTTCACTACCACACTGCATAAGGTTAAGCCTTTCACTACCATACTACAGACTGTTAACCGTCTGTAGTGTCGTAGTGAAGGGGTTAACCTTCTATAGTGTGGTAGTGAAAGGGTTAATGAATGTAAAGAAGGATGCACAGTAGGCCCGGACTACACACTCCCCCATTAGAGAGAGAGAACAAGTCACAGCCTCACAGAGGGTTTCACACAGAAGAGACTTGATGATAAAACACACAAATGGTAGTAATTCAGTAGTGAATGATTGTGTAACACAATAAGAAATTATAATACAGTAGTAAGTAGGTGTAACGGTACACAAAAACCACGGTTCGGTACGTACCTCGGTTTTGAAGTCACGGTTTTGAAGTCACGGTTCGGTACTTGTAGGGCGGTCAACAAATATTCTATATTGAAATTAATAATCGACTTGTAAAGAAAAAGAAGAAAATTATAATTATATTAGATTGTGAAATAAAACAGCCCCTGGTGGGCGGTCGTTAGTGGTTAACATACCGTTGTATTCGTTCGGTACACAGCTTTTCAGTACGGTACATACTGAAACGGTTCGGTACGGATACGTGTACCTTTACACCCTAGTAGTAAGTAGAATTATAAGGCAAAGAATAATAACATCTAGGCTAACGCAGCACACATGCACAAACCTCAGCACCGATACCGGGAACATCTGTACCCAGGCAGAGGAGCTCACTATCTGTCTGCTGTCCATTCACACCAATGTCCAGAGGAAAACTGACTGTTTTCCACTCTGGATGGTAGACCCCCCACTACTATCTAAAGAGGAGGGTGGGGATGGTAGACCCCCCACTACTATCTAAAGAGGAGGGTGGGTTTGGAGCTTTCAACAGCTTGTTTGGGTTGCCCTTTTGATCTGACCACAGAGGGGGAGATAGCCATCATGGAGCTGGTAATTAGCATTTTTATGAGTCTCTGTAGGGAATCCTGAACGATCATCCCTCTAACTAGCTGTCCCTCCGTCCCGCAGAGTCGCCAACAGGGACCAATTCTGACCAAACACGGCAAGAACCCCGTGATGGAGCTGAACGAGAAGCGCCGCGGCCTGAAGTACGAGCTGATCTCAGAGACTGGCGGGAGCCATGACAAGCGCTTCGTCATGGAGGTGGAGATTGACGGCCAGAAGTTCCAGGGAACCGGGTCCAACAAGAAGGTGGCCAAGGCCTATGCCGCACTGGCCGCCCTGGAGAAGCTCTTCCCCGAGGGCTCCATGACTGAGGTAGCCAAGAAGAAGAAGCCGCCCATGGTAGGATTTACCCTCTGTAGTAGAGCCCCTTGTAAGGTTGAAAACAACTTTAGTATCCACCTACAGGGAACATGATCCACTAATCATAAAACGCAAAACATAAAAAAATAATTGCATTTAAAAGCATTTTATTATATATTAGGGCTGACCCTGATTAGTCGACTAATCGATCTAAAGGAGCCGTAGTCGACTGCCAACCTCTTAGTCGATTGCAAAAAAATTAATGTAAATTATTATCTTTTTTTTATCATTCCATTTTTATTTTATTTTGGGGGGTGGTAGTCGACTGTCGGCACATTTTTTCCAATCAAAGTTGACTATCCAAATCCTTAGTCGGGGACAGCCCTAATATATATATAAAAATATCTGAACTAGAGTGCTCAAAACTTACATTTGTGAAAGCTTTGTCTTTCCTGTACAGAAGGAAACGGGTTGCTGATGTTTTTCTCTCCTGTACAGCACATCCAAGGCTTTTCCATTGGGGGAGCAGCGGGCGGAGACTCAAACACCAGGGGGGGCAGAGGGCGAGGACGGGGGCGCGGCAGGGGGCGTGGCTTCAATAACGGTGGAGGCTATGGCCAAGGAGGTAAAACAACACACAGTTTCTGATTTAAACTTGAAATATAATTCAACTAAAACACGACTTGGCTCCAAGGCTTGACCTGGCTTACAAAACACGACCTGCTTAAAAGTCCATTATCTTGTTTTCATAATCATTGGAAACCAAAATTGTCATTTAGAAAATCAAATTTAGATGAATTGCCCAGCCCTAGTAGTTGAGGATCCCCAAGTGGGGTAGTGCATTGTCTACACCAAGTCAAAGCATTAATGTTGTGCCTGTTATCTGAACAGGTGGCTTCGGAACATATGGTTACGGGAACAATGCGAAGTCAGTTGTATCCGGATACAGTGAGTATTAATTACACACTTCACATTCTGATAAGTCCTATGTTTTCACATTCAGACAGGTCCTATCTATACCCCCTGTTATCTGGGCTGCAGTGAAAATCGTAACTTTTAATTAATAAAAAAAAATTTAAATGCAAGCCGAGGTACTGGTCAGTATGTTCGCCTGGATCAGTTTTGGCCAAGAGCCAAAGCGTAGCATGCATGGAGTGCCACGGTCCAAATAATCTGATCCCAACACATTTTAAATGGATGATTTTACAAATGTTAAATGTTACAAATGCAAAGGTAAATGACTGTCTTGAATCTCATGTCAACGTGTTTGTTCCTGTTTTTTAAAGGCCCAATCCATGATGTAAACGTCAACAATTGGGCAGCCCCACCACCGACAATTGATGGTAAAAATGACTGACTGAGCTCTTGATACAAAGACTAACACTAGACAATATATAAATTAGTTTTTAATTGAGTTTGCTGTATTTTGGGGCTGCAACACGTTTGTCTATGTTGGTAATGTCTGTAAACACTGGAGGTAAAGGGGTGGGGGGGGATTCTGATTTGGTGATGGGTTTGAAGTTCCAAAAAGCATATTTTCCATCTAGAGATCAAACTCTGAAAGATGATGTATCTGTATACTTGATATTGATATGGTCCAAAATATCATGGATTGGGGCTTTAATCAATTCATCAAAAATAATAATAATAAAAAAATATATATATACAAATAAAAGTGACGGGACCAAATTTGGCCCACGGTCCTTCAGGCAGCCCTTGCCTAGATGCTCATGCTGGTGGAAGGTGGTGCATCTTCTAGTGGTCGACCGATATGGGTTTTTCAGTGGCTGATACCAATATTTAGGGAGCAGGGTGGCCGATATAATTATATATTTTTTCCATCTGATCTTAAGCCCGGTGGGTCTGATACCGGACCCAAGCCATAGATCCATCTCTACAGACTATGAATAAATGTTGCTTTTTTCTTTTTCTTTTTTTTTCTTTTTTTTTTATAATGTATAGACCCTAACTCTGTCAAAACAGCAGTCATAATGTATATTTTCAGCAATACGTTTGTTTACCAATAGGTTAAAGTGTTATTCGTTTTCTAAATGTATTTGGAAACAGGCGAATATAGACCGCCATTTTGTTTGTAGTCATATGAGGAGAGGAGACCCAGGGCTTTTGAATGGCATTGGAATGTCTAAAAACGACACTACCGCGCTCCAGCTAGCTCCTGTCACAAATTACTTGTGGAATAACTTATTTATTTTATTATCTTACCACAAACCTGAACGTTATTGGCATAAATTAGAACGCAGTTAGTTTATCTACCTTTCTGTGAACGTTTAGCAAAAATCTAAGTTGGAATCTGATAAAATGACGGAGCAATTTACATTATAAAAAAGTAACCACTTACAGTAGATTTCATTCACGGTTTGTGGATCACGTCTGGTGATACTAAATCCAGATTGAACTCTGCCATTGGAAAGAGGAGATTTGGCCCGATCCATAGATGTGCAACTTGGCTTTAATAAGGTCATTTATAGGCCTGTCCTGATATTCTATATTCTATAATATTTCAAATTGCATGTGTCCGGATGGCAGAATTCAGTACTGTATCTACAAAACTTCCGTTTAATCATCTTCCCTTTAGTCATTTGCTTAGATTTTTTGTACGTGATCTCAAGCAGGTGCTGAACAAACTCTGTGGCAGTTTTTCATGTCTGGTCATTTTTAGCATGCTGTTGTTCACCGTCAAAGATTAAAATAAAATTGATATTCTCCTTTGGTTCATTACAAATTTACTCAAGCCTAGTAAGAGACGCAATATTTCTGACACTGGGAATACATTCCCTGAGATCCATAGATGTCCCTAGATACCAAGAACATGCTAATGGACCTTGTAGAAGTGGAGCAATCTTCCATTTACTTAGGTATGTATTTCTAGGCAGATTTTCAGAAAATAGGGCTAGGGCTTAAGAGGTTAATAACCGAGGGCACACAAAATTGTTGGAACGTATATTGGCTAGCTTAGCTGATTGATTACAGGTAGATTTGCAGTCACTAGTGTTAGAATTGTACTAGGCATTGGATATAAATTTATAAATTTCCCTTCAAAATATCTGAACTTTATTTAGCCGCTTCCCTGGGTGAGCTAGCATGAAGTGATTGACGTCAACGGATTCCTGAGCCCGCTAGAGCTCACGGGAGATGAGCCCGCTAGAGCTCACGAGAGATGAGCCCGCTAGAGCTCACGAGAGATGCTAATGTCTGTGTGCTGATATGGAGATTCGATATTGGTGGATAGATGTTTTCTCTTTCTTTCTTTTATCGACCACTACTTGTGACAAACTAAAGCTGGTTTCACCTGTAACCTGTATGTTACATATTGTGACTTGGAAAGAGTTTAGCGCCGATGCTGAAGATTACAGGCAAACTCCTCTCAACCTCAGAAGTCAGAAATGATGGTAGTCAGTGGAAGACGAGTGTGTTGGGTTGTTCCCAGCTCAGTGATTTTACATTTCTCTGCTTTGAGCCACCGGAAGCAAGTTTGTTTGTTTTTGTTATACTCCCTCTTATGAGAGCCCCTTCTTTCCCAAGCAGACTTTACTGAGGACCTGCATGAGTGACAGGAGCAGAGAAATCTAAAAAAAAAAAATAATAATCTGACCAAAAAAAAAATCTTTTGATAACTGCCTACTTTTTGATGGCTGACAAAACCTTTTAAACGACAAATCTAATTTTGATTTTTGTTTTTCCCCCTTCTCTGCCCTGTCTCACTCTTTAGGTGACTTTGTCTCAGACTGCCATGGCTATCACGAGTTTGCGACATAGACCCCCTCCCCCCAATCTATACAAAAACAAAACAAAGCTGTAGAGAGAGAGAGAGAGAGAGAGAGAGGGAGAAAAAAAGGACAAAAAAAAGCACCACCTTGGTAGTGTTCCAGCAGCAACACCACCTCAGTAGTGTTCCGGCAGCAACACCACCTCCTGTCACCGCAAGTCACATCCTGGGAATACAGTCGGGAGAACCCTCCCTCCCTCCCTCCTGTCTCGCTAAAAGCCCAACGTGTTGTGATGTTTCCACGCCTCGGAGCGACCAGACACCACTGAGAGCATGTAGCCCTGCGGTCGCCATCACCTTCTCACACAAATGGACACATTCTGGGACCCCTGGATCTGCCAAAAGAAAACAGAAAAATTACAACAATTAAAAGCTCAGTTTATTCCAGATTGGCTCATTATTCGTTGGACTGGGAACATGTTTTTATTTTTATTTTTTATCTGGGGAGATTAGGAGGATGCTAGACTTCATACTGCCTGTTGCCCCCCTAAAACCACGACAGACTGGTTTCTAATGGACCCTGCCTCTTTACTGTGTTCACACAAGAAGACATACGAAAGAATAATCTTCTGTAAATTGTTTTATTTCATGTCTATGCCTTTCTATCAATTGATTCCAATCTTATCAATTGTTTTTTTTTATCTGTTTTTGCTTTTGGGAAAAAGGCCACTTTTTTATGTAGTACTTGCCGTTTTCTTTTGTCATATCAATAACACTGCTATGAGTCATGGCTACTGAATGCATGATGAAGACTTGTCTTAACATTTGATGACTGTGCTTGCTGGTCACAGTATGACCTCTGTGCGACGGCGTCGGGCATGGTTTGACTGAGGCTTTGCATACGACTGGCTGAAGTAGATTTATCTGTAGTACGGTTGTGAAGGGAAAACTGTCTTGTTGACGCTGTTTTTGTATGTTTTTGCTTCTTTTTTTCTCGTTTATTTTTTAAATAAATGTGACGTCCCCATTCAGTAATATGGAACTATGTAGTAGTTATTGATTCAGTTCTATTTTAAGCATTTACACTGCGTAGGGCTGGGAGGTATACAGCATTTACACGGCGTAGGGCTGGGATGTATACAGCATATTAAAGGTGCTAGCATGGATGATATTCAGCCACTGGATGTTGCACTGGAGAACCACCATGTCATTTATCCACTCGGGTGCATCCCACGTGGGGAAATGGGAAGTAGGGAGGGGATACATGCACGCAACATGTAAACAACATTCCTTTTGGACCCTGCAAAAAACATTTTAAATGATAAATTCACTAATCAATATATTTTTTGGGGGGGGGGGGAGCAATATTTTTTATTCTGCACCTTTCTAAAAACGGGATGCATTATAAATGACATAACATTTTTATCTATAGCACCTTTAAAGTATGCAGTTATAGATCCATGCAAACGTATGCCTTTTTCCATCCACAATATATGTACTTTATCATGAAATCATTATATAGATAGAGTTTTTTTTTTTTTTTTAAGATAATCGCAAATGTTCCACTTGCATCAGATAACTTTTTTTATATATGGATAAAATCATCACAAGCAGAAAATAATCACATTTTCACTGGAAAACCACACTGGTATTTTGACCGCCCCTCTCAGCCCTGTGTCAATGCACCTTTTTCCATAGTCAATGCATCTTGAAAGTTGTAATACGTCGTGGAGCTCGTTCTAAACCCAGTCCATGCTGTCCTCTCAGATTACTACAACGGGGCCAACGGAGGAGCCGGGGCCCCGGGGACCCAGTCCACCGGCACCGCGGCCAACGCTGGAGCCGGCTCCACGCAAGCCTCCTACGGCTCCTACTACCAGAACGACGGGAGCTACGCCACCACTTCCACCGCCCCCAAAAACCCTGCCAAGAAGACCCCCATGCACCAGGGAGCAGCCAAGGCTGCCTACCCCGGCCCCCCTGGCGTGAGCGCAGCGTCCTCAGGAGGTTACCAGGCCACCGCCCCCCCGGCACAGGGCACCTATAACCAGTACGGCCAGGCCTACGGACAGGCGCAGGGCCAGGGCAAGAAGACTTTCACCCAGAATCAGAACCAGAACCAGAACCAAGCCACAACAGGGTACTCCTACAGCACTGCCTACCCCAGCCAGGTGACTGGGGGAACTGGAGCCAGCCAAGACTACAGCTATGAAGGTCAGATACTAACTCCTTCATCACTTCTGGTGTTTGACTGATTTTCAAATGGAAGTGTTAGCATTTTGAATGCAGTTTGTATTACATTTAAAACCTCCTAAAGCCCCAATCTGTCTTAATTTGTTTTATATATATACCATATATATATTTGTTTGGCATATTCACATACATTCTTGAAAATATGCTCTTTGGAACTTTGCTAACTCATTATAAATCATAAAGATCTGATTAACTCCAGTGTTTACAAACATTGCTATTGTAAACAAACATTTTGCAGCCACAAAATACAACCAATAAACATTTTAAAACATCTTTAGCTGTTTTCTAGTTAGTGTATCAAGAGAGAAATATAACTATTCTTTTTTGGGCCTTTTTAAACAATAAAATGCAGATCATGTGGCCATTATTATTGATGGATTATTTATTATCCTTCAAGGATATTTGTTGCCAGTCTGTACAGACTAAGCATATACTGTATTTATGGATACATCCACAACATGAAAGACATCCATACAGGATATTCAGTTACAGTACACGCATACCTTAATACATATATCTACACATCCACATTTATACACACATACCTTAATTAATACATATATCTAGTGGGGAAGCTCTGATATTGGATATCGGCCCCCAATATCACAAATAGCTGGATCGGGTATCGGTTAAAAATAATATCTGATTTCTTTTTTTATAACTATTTTATATTACATCTATACATCCACATACATATTATGTACATATGAGTGATATGACTGTTACCATGGTATTTTGTTTAGTGCTGCTATGGCAGAAGTGACAGAGTCATAATGTTGCCTGTATTATTGTAGATTTTCTTTCCCCCATGGAATGTTTTCAGTAACTGTTCGGTTTCCTCTCAGGTTACAACACCCAGTCCAACTACAACACACAGGCAGGCGCCAACCAGGGATACGACGCCAGCCAAACTCAGTACCACAACCCTGTGGGCTACGGCAGAGGAGAGGCCACCGTACAACAACAGCAGCAGCAGCAACAACAACAACAACATGCAACATACTACTAGCAGCAGAACCACCAGTGCAGATGGACTGTATCCCCCCACCTCTGCCTCCCTAGTGTCCCTTAACTCCACCACCATCGACACCCACCGCCCCCACCTCCCTGTCTCCAGCCTTCTCCAAAGAAAGCGATTGACGGCTAGCCTGTGCTCCTTGCCTTCTCCATGTCTGCTTGTGTAATTATGGATTTGTTTGTAACAATAGTGGGCACGAAAATATGGACTTTTTAGTAAACTGGTTCAATGAAATTGTCTGTTTCAGTGGTGCGCTCAGTGTTGAGTCTTGTGTTTTTTTTTTTTTATATATATATGTATCCCACCAATCTTTGCCCTTGTCACTAAATTAGAAGGGTGATGCTGCAGATTGTTCACTAATTATGACTTGGTTTCCTTTTTACTGAAGGATGTTTTTTTTTATTTTTATTTTTTTTACCTCAGGTTAATTTAATGCAACCAGTAAAACTAAGTTGACCACTTGTAGTTTTCCACTACTGAGGAGCGTTTTATTTTAATTTAACAATAGGCCTGCTTGCATATTGATTGTTTTCTTTCTTTTTTCATTGCTTGTAATTTTAGACTTTTATTTTGTAATTTACTTAATGTGATGTAGTTATTTTAATCAAGAAAAAAAAGCTTTTGGAGATTACTGGAAAGACTGTCCGTCTGTTAAATCCACATTTCTGGTCAATGTAGCTTTGGGTTGGGTGGGATCTTTTCTGTTAAAGACGATGTATAAGAAAGTGTGTTTGTATCAATAAAGGATTTTTATTTTGAAGGAAAGTAGAGATTTATTTATTATTGACTTTTGTCATCTACAATACCACCCCTTGTTACTGATCCTTCAGCACGTGCTGGAAACCTTTCCTAAACATGGGAAGTATTTTGTGTATGGTTGACCCATGTTTATTTCCTGCCTGTTATTGGTATTGGCTAACATTGCAACAAGAAGTAAACTTGGGTCTATTTAGAATGTTTGTCGTCAAGATCAAGGAACCATACATGAAGGAAGGGTCATCAGCCATTGGTGCCAAGTGTGGAAACTTTCAGTTCAGCCAACATTGTATAGGATCACAATCACCTCATATATGACTGGTAATTTAAACAGGTTATTACTTTGGATGTCAATCATCAGAAATGTGTTGCATTGTTTTGATTGATTGAACATTTTATTAATAGATTGCACAATGGGCACAATAGAGTACGGCTCTCCTCAATACACAACTGTTAAGGGGATGCAGACCAGAGAAAGACTTTAGTCTCGTTTACATCAGGGTCCCCCATTTTCAATTTCATCATGACATACATTTTATGACATACATACACGACATGCAGATATACATATATATCATGACATACAGTACTGTTACATCCAGACATTTATGACATACAAGATATACAAATATACAGTACTGTTTAAGAGACGGAGATCCTAAAAGAAAATATATACATTAGAGGGGGAAGAAACTACATTGGAGGGGGTTGGGTGGGTGGGTGCTTGGGGGGGGGTTTTTTCACCCGTAGAAGTTTTCAATCAATCAAACCTCTAACATTCTTATTTAACTGCCACCGGCAGTCTGTTTAGCTTTCTAGTAATGTATTGTATCTTGTAGTTGTGCTGATGAATATTAGTCAAGTCAAGAGTTTTATTTGTCACGGCATACAAGTATACAATGAAATGCGGGTGGTCTTGCCCGCAACGATGTGCAATACAGTGGTACAACATGTAATAGAATCCAATAAAAAACAACATTGTGCAATAAACAGGTAGCATAGTTGGACATCTCGGTATCTGTACAGGGCATATAGGACATGCTAGGTAGTGCAATACACTGTTACTGTTATACTAATTTAAAGTGACCTTTCCTTTTTGGCCATAAGTGTGGGCGTCTGCGGCATGAGTGTGTGTCTGCTCATGTTAAAGTGGCTGCTAGTGTGTGAGCGTGCACAGCGTGCGTGTCGTGTGTGTGCTCATGTGTGCTTGTGTGTGTAGAGTTCAGTGTTCTGTGGCACTCAGTGTTCAAGGCTCTGATGGCCTGGGGGAATAAGCTGAGCCTAAGCCTCTCTGTCCTAGTAGCTGGGGTTCGCAGGCGTCTGCCTGACCTCAGCAGCTGGAACAGGCTGTTATTGGGGTGATGGGGGTCTTTCATTATTCTGCAGGCTCTGGATTTGCACCTCTTGTTGTATAGAACCTGCAGGGGAGGTAGTGCAATACCCGTGGTACGCTCGGCTGAGCGCACCACTCTCTGTAGGGCCTTCTTGTCCTGTGCCGTGCTGTTTCCATACCAGGCAGTGATGTTTCCAGTCAAGATGCTCTCTACAGCTCCGGAGTAGAAGGACTGGAGTATCTTCCCCGATACTCTGAACTTCCTTAACTGTCTCAGGTGGTAGAGGCGCTGCTTCGCCTTTTTTACGACTGTGTCTATGTGTGTTGACCATGTCAGATCCTCTGAGATGTGGACCCCCAGGTACTTAAAGCTGCTCACCCTGTCCACGGTAGCCCTGTTTATCATCAGTGGTGTGTGTGTCTCCTGCTGTCCTCTCCTATAATCCACGATCAGCTCCTTGGTTTTACCAATGTTCAGGAGCAGGCTGTTGTCCTGGCACCAGCGTTCCAGTACCTCAACCTCCTCCCGGTAGGCCTTCTCGTCGTTGTCCGACTTTTACCTTCGACTTCAGGACACCGCCTCAGACTCTCGTCTCAGCACTACACCATAAAATAATTGTTTATAATTTCCTTGGTAGGTGAGTGTGTCAAGTTGTGTGCTGGCTGGTGGTTGGATTGATTGATTGAAAACTTTATTAACAGATTGCAGAATGGGTACAATACAGTACAGCTCAATACACACAATTTTTAAGGGGATGCAGACCAGAGAAAGACTTTCGTCTTGTTTACATCAGGGTCCCCCATTTTCAATTCATCAGGACATATATGACATACAGATAGACAGTACTGCTACATCTATACATTTATGACATACCAGATTTGCAAATACAGTACTGTTTGTGATACAAAGAGTCCAGAAAAGGGAGTATATACATTTGACGTAAAAACTGTACATTGGAGGAGGTTGGGGGGGGGGGGGGGGGGGGGGGTTGGGTAGGAGGGGTTGGGGGGGGAAACACTGTACAAACAAGCAAAACTGTACATTGGAATATTGACAACCATACTAGGTAATTTACTGTACATTGGAGGGGGCCAGTTTCGAATTGCAGTCTCCCGTAGGTGTTCTTTGAGAGTGGTTTTGAAAGTGGGTAGTGATTCATATTCCTTTACAGCTTTAGGTAGGGCGTTCCACATTGATGTGGCATAATTGCGAAACGTGTTTAGTCCCTTGTTTGAGCCGAATCTGGGTTTAACATGATTTGTGGAGCTCCCTCTGGTGTTGTGATCGTGGTATTCACTGACCTTTGGGAAGTATTTTGACATGTACATGGGTACCTTGGTCGTGTAGTGTATCTTGTAGACCAGGCCCATTGCAAGTTGCTGTACTCTGTCGTCTACTCTAAGCCATCCTAGGTTGTCAAAGTGGGCAGGGGTGAGGTGGGTTCTAGGAGTAAGGTCAAGCAGTAGTCTGACCAGTTTGTTTTGAGATGTTTGTAATTTTGTTTTTAGCGCCTTTGAGGTGCTTTGGTACCATGAGGTGCATGCATAGTCGTAGTACCCTTGAATGAGTGCTCCTGCCTGAGTCTTCAGGGTATTCTTGTTTACCAGAGAGGAGATCCGGTACAAGAATCGAGTTCGTTGGTTGACTTTTTTTATTACATTGGATGCCATTTTGTCACAGGAGAGATTAGCCTCTAGGATGGAACCCAGGTAGGTAATTTCATCTTTTTTTGTGACAATATTGTCACCCACTGTAACTGAGAAGCCGTCGGCCTTGCTGAGTTTGTTATTTGAACCGAAGAGAATGGACTCTGTTTTGCCCATGTGTAATGATAGTTTGTTATCGGCGAGCCATATGCAGATTTTGCCTAGTTCCGAGCTGAGGGTTTTTTCAACCTGTAACTTGTTCTTGTCAGAGACCAGCAGGGCTGAGTCGTCCGCAAACAGGAACAAGTTGCAGTCACAAGCTGACGACATGTCATTTGCATAAATTAGGAACAGTAGCGGTCCTAGTATGCTTCCTTGTGGAACACCACAGCTCATTGTGAGGGGGGGGGGGGGGGATAGGGTACCGTTTACCTCCACCATCTGTTCCCTCCCCTCAAGGTAGGATTGCATCCAGCTCACTGATAGACTATCAAAACCAATTGCTTTTAGCTTGTCAATCAGAATTGAGTGATTGACAGTGTCGAAGGCCTTTTGTAGGTCCAGCATGACCATGCCGCAGTATTTGCCCGTGTCCACCTCGCTTGATGTGGTCATTCAAATAGAGAAGGCATGTTGGCTGGTGAACACTACTGGGTACTGTATATAATTGTTATTGTTATTATTATTATTATTTTATTATTATTATTATTATTATTATTATTATTATTATTATTATTATTATTATTATTATTATTATTATTATTATTATTATTATTATTATTATTATTATTATTATTATTATTATAATAAAGATCATGTCTTGTAGCAGTTGCCATTTCAATGCAGGGTACTTCAAAGGGTTAGTAGTAGACTCGAAGACACTCCGATGTCACGAGACCGCCGCCATCTTGGTATAGGGGGACCATACGGATTTCTACCATGATCAAATGCATTCGTTGAGGTCCGTTTTTATTACATGTTTTATCACATTCTTGTTCATTTCATAACATTTTCATACGATTTGTTTTGAAAATATTGAAGCCAACATGGCATTCTAAGGCGAGATATGAGTCAAAGATCTCCCCCTGATTGACTTGACATAATGTCCATACAAAACACATACAGACATGGCCAACTCTCGAATACCCAAATTGAAGCTGCTGTGTTACGTTTTGTACTAATAACAAACACAGAAATCCAAATCGCAAGTTTTATATAATACCAGCTGATGCATCACGGAGGAAAAAGTGGCTGGTGGCTAACGTTCGGCTAACTCGCTCTGTGTTGTGGTCATGGTAGCTACATGCTAAGCTAACGTTAATTACATAATATCTAACCGATAGGAGCTTATCTTATCTAATCTTACGTGGTGGTACCACATGTGCCACTACCCGATCAAACATCCACGTAAGATTAGATAAGATAAGCTCCTATTGGTTCGATATTATGTAATTAACGTTAGCTTAGCATGTAGCTACCACAACCACAACAGCAGAGCGAGTTAGCCGAAAGTTAGCCACCAGCCACTTTTCCCTCCTTGATGGTATAAAACTTGCGATTTGGATTTGTTTTTGTCATTAGTACAACGCGTAACACAGCAGCTCTTTGGCATTGTGAAGGACTGAAGAAAATTCCGCTTGATAGTCTTTAATTTGACGCTTTAACGATCCGTTTCTGCACTAAATGAACCGTACACAATGTACCAGGCGGGGCAGTTTCCCCCCACGCTGCAGTTGCCTAGCAACAACAGACAGGAAGTTGACTTCGAGATACAACGATCTATTCCAATGAGAAATGGATCCAATGCCAGGATTTCTCGAACGTTTGAGTTTTGTTGCAAGCTGTACACTTATTCCAGTGACGCGTGTGATCCACGCCAGGGTTTTGAGAAGATCATTGTTGGAACGTACCACGAAGATAAACGTCATGTCCTGTCTCTTTTCAGCTCAGCTTTGACCAAGCATGGCTGACACCGGCGTTCTAGAGACGCTTTTACGGCTGGTCGAAAAGGCGGATGATGGTGTTGACAGTTTAGATGTTGGGACCAGTCTTGGCGTGGACCACCAGGTGATTGTCGGGGCTGTGAAGAGCTTGCAGGCTCTTGGAGATGTGAGTTTTCCTAAACGAAATTGCTACTGTATCACCACCAACAACACTGTTCATTCAACGACTGATGCAACAAGGACGTAAACAGTGTGACGCTGTGTGTACATACTGACTCCAGCTTATTCAAACAGACTAGAACATTTAGTCATTACTTGAGTTCTCTTTTGTCATGAAGCTGTCGCAATGTTAACAGCATCCAAGGACATTGATCCTCTCCCGATAAAAAAAAAATTCAACCAAAGAACTCGATTCTTGTACCGGATCTCCTCTCTGGTAAACAGGAATACCCTGAAGACTCTGGCAGGAGCACTCATTCAAGGGTACTACGACTATGCGTGCACCTCATGGTACCAAAGCACCTCAAAGGCGCTAAAAACAAAATTACAAACATCTCAAAACAAACTGGTCACACTACTGCTTGACCTTACTCCTAGAACCCACCTCACCCCTGCCCACTTTGACAACCTAGGATGGCTTAGAGTAGACGACAGAGTACAGCAACTTGCAATGGGCCTGGTCTACAAGATACACTACACGACCAAGGTACCCATGTACATGTCAAAATACTTCCCAAAGGTCAGTGAATACCACGATCACAACACCAGAGGGAGCTCCACAAATCATGTTAAACCCAGATTCGGCTCAAATAAGGGACTAAACACGTTTAGCAATTATGCCACATCAATGTGGAACACCCTACCCAAAGCTGTAAAGGAATGTGGATCACTACCCACTTTCAAAACCTCTCTCAAGGGACACATACGGGAGACTGCAATTCAAAACTGGCCCCTGTAAATGTCCTAACCCAACCCCCTCCAATGTACAGTAATTTACCTAGTATGGTTTTGTCAATAGTCCAATGTACAATTTTGCTTGTTTGTACAGTGCCCCCCCCCCCCCCCCCCCCAATGTACAGTTTTGCTTGTTTATACAGTGTTCCCCCCCTCCCAACCACCTCCAATGTAAATTACCCCGTATGGTTGTCAATATCCCAATGTACCCAACCCCACCCAACCTCCTCCAATGTACAGTTTCTACGTCAAATGTATATACTCCCTTTTCTTGACTCCTTTTGTATCACAAACAGTACTGTATTTGCAAATCTGGTATGTCATAAATGTATAGATGTAGCAGTACTGACTATCTGTATGTCATGTATGTCATATATGTCCTGATGAATTGAAAATGGGGGACCCTGATGTAAACAAGACTAAAGTCTTTCTCTGGTCTGCATCCCCTTAACAATTGTGTGTATTGAGCTGTACTGTATTGTACCCATTCTGCAATCTGTTAATAAAGTTTTCAATCAATCAATCAATCAATCAATCCACGTCCAAAGACTTCTAGCAGCAGGTTGAGCCAGGCGACACTCAAGACGCCCCACTTGTTTTAATACATAGTTTGCTAGCAATGCAAGTCAACACACACAAGGCAACACAATCCACACAGTTTCGGGAACCTTTTCAGCCGTGGATCCATGTGACACATGTTGCCTATAGTCCTGGGAGCTAGGCTCGTGAAAACACATTTGTGCTAATATTGTGCCATAGGTACCACCACCAGAAGAGCTCGTTTTGGATCTCAACCCAGAGTTTAACAAGCCAGTCATTATCATTTATAACAGTTGCAGTGGTTGGGCGGCTACGTGGCGTAGTGGGCAAGGCGCTCGCCACGAATGCGGAGACGCTGGGCTCGCCTGTTCGAGCCCAGCGCTCCACATTGCTTTCAGTTTAGCTGGTCGTTCATACTAATACACATTGGCCGTATTAGGGGGTGGGAAACTGATGGGTGGGGATCGGGCGTTGTGAACAGCGACTCCTACAGGTCGGTTGGTGCGCCTGCGCAGTAGAATCAGGAAGTGTCGGGGGCAGCGTGAGCCTCCCACGCGTTACTCCTCGCCACTGAGAGATCGAGCTGTGCAGGTGAAAAGATGCGACTGCTGTTACCTCAAGTACCGGAGGGGACTTGTGCTATGTATGACTTAGTCCACATTGCAGCCGGCTTGTGGGAGGCAAGAAACAGCGTTCGTGACAGGGGAGGGTTGAATTGGATGATACGAAATTGGGATGGGAGAAAATATAGAAAATGGGAGAAAAAGTGGATAAAAAAAACAGTTGCAGTGGTAATAAGCCCCATATTACAGTACCCACTAAGCGAGTGGTTCTTACCCAAGGGTCCAGAGAAGTCCATGGTGTCGAACATGGGACCAATAGCCCAATGAGAGAATATACAAAAATGCTTATTTTGCTCACAGGATTCACTGTTACTTTGGCTACAAAATTCTGGAGAAATCTTATCAAACAGAAATGTTAGTTACGGCCGGGTCCCTGAGACAACATCGTGTCAAATGGGGGTCCAATTTTAATGTATATAAATGTGGGGTTCTTGAGACAAACGTACGGTTGAGACAAATGTAACAGTACTGTATACCTGACCTGTATGTCATAAATGTCATGATATATCTGTATGGCCCCCGTAAATGTCCAAACCCCCCCTCCTAATGTACAGTTTCCTCCCCCTCGTATGTATATATTTTCTGTTAGGATCTCTGTTTAACAGTACTGTATATTTGCATATCTTGTATGTCACAAATGTAACAGTACTGTATACCTGGCTGTATGTCATAAATGTCATGATATATATCTGTATGTTGCGTATGTCATAAATGTCATTATGAATTGAAAATGGGGGACCCTGATGCAGGGTTAGAAATTAACATTTTTTTTCAAGGGCTTTTTTTGCCCCCCTTAATTGCTTTTCGGGGGCTTTTTTTTGTATTTCGGGGGCACAATATTTTTATAATGAAAATTAACATAAAGATTATAAAACATTGTTGACACTTTTTTTTACAGTCTTCATCCCTATGTTTGATAACGTAATGTTAATGTCTCCATATATAGGGCTCTACGCTAACCTTTTTCCCAAGGAGCACATGTGCTCCTAAATAAAATGTTAATAAATAAAATCTAAATACAAATTTAGGAGCACACAGAAATTTAGGAGCACAGTGACAATTGTTCAAGTAACACACACACACGATGTGTGACATCATGGCTTGGTTTCATGTTTTGAGGTACGTACCTTCAATTATCTGTAAATAATACATACATACTCTATCTAAATAGATTAAATATTATTGTCCCTGAGGGCAAGTTGTGTTGTTTTCTTGATACATCTACAAATAGCAGACGAATAACCGGTTGCCTCTGGATCAATGAATGTCTAATATTGAATAATATTATTAGATATTTTATTTTTAACATCCCTAATTCCAACAGTCAAGAGGCTTGTTTCAAATTGATGAAAAACCCCACACACGCAACGTTTCTGAGTATAGGCTCTGGCCAGATCGATCAATGAAATACGTTGCGCGCTCAGCGCTGTGGAATGAAGGAAATGCGCATCGGGATCGGATTTGGATGTTATTCTTTGTAGTTGTGTTACAAATGGAACGGTCTTTCCCCGCCGAACACAAGTTACTTAACGTTACACGGGTCGCGCTATGCAGATGCTTAGCTTGCTAACGTTAAGATAGCAGTGTAATGCTTGATGAGAGCAGAGCGCTCTCTCTGTGTTCGCACCTCTCAAGTGCCTGGAAGCATCTCCCTGTAACACGCAGCGGGCCCCGCCTCCCTCCTCCTTGGAACAAACATTCCACCCAAAAACTGAATTTCAGTCCAGTTTCAATCTGAACTATTAACAGCGGAGCTGTTTTGTAATCTTCACAATCACTCGTCTGTCTCGCACTGCAAGTAAATGATTTTTCCGGTGTGCACACACACATATTATTAGGGGCAAATACGCACTGTAGAGCATATATATAATTATATATATAATTAGTAAACTGTCGGGGGCTTTTTTTGCCCCGCTTAACTGATTATCAAGGGCATTTGGTCAATTTTCGAGGGCATTTTGCCCCAAGCCCCCGTTAATTTCGAACCCTGCCCTGATGTAAACAAGACTAAAGTCTTTCTCTGGTCTGCATCCCCTTAACAATTGTGTGTATTGAGCCGTACTGTGTATTGTACCCATTCTGCAATCTGTTAATAAAGTTTTCAATCAATTGAGAACCACTGCACTAAGCTGACAGCCTGACATGTCTCCTCTCCTGTGCAGGTGATCTCTGCGGAGCAGCGTTCCAACAAGCACTGGGAGCTCACAGGGGAAGGCAGCGAGATCGCGGAGCAGGGCAGCCACGAGGCCAGAGTCTTCAGCGCCATCCCCACGGAGGGCCTGCCCCAGAATGAGCTCATGGTGAGTGGGTTCAGAACCCGGCCCAGCGGTCGGCCAAAGGGAGAAGTCACCCTCACCAAGGCAGATATTTAGGCCTACAATGTCTCAGGCAGGACTATACTCTGCCAGACGGGGGGGGGGGGGGGCATGTGGTACTGGTGGCAGGATGCAGTAAGATTGTGGTTGCGTTCCAGTTTGCACATGATGATATGTCATCTCAAATCCCTTTGACCCAGCAGCGTATGTATCATCACTGTTTACATGATTTGATTCAATTTGATTTTAATATCAGTTCCATGAGGCTTGATGCCGCTGGTTTCAGGGGGCCTGCACCTGGTTTCAGGGGGCCTGCACCTGGTTTCAGGGGGCCTGCACCTGGTTTCAGGGGGCCTGCACCTGGTTTCAGGGGGCCTGTGCCTGGTTTCAGGGGGCCTGCACCTGGTTTCAGGGGGCCTGCGCCTGGTTTCAGGGGGCCTGCGCCTGGTTTCAGGGGGCCTGCACCTGGTTTCAGGGGGCCTGCACCTGGTTTCAGGGGCCTGCACCTGGTTTCAGGGGGCCTGCACCTGGTTTCAGGGGGCCTGCCTGCACCTGGTTTCAGGGGGCCTGCACCTGGTTTCAGGGGGCCTGCCTGCACCTGGTTTCAGGGGGCCTGCCTGCACCTGGTTTCAGGGGGCCTGCCTGCACCTGGTTTCAGGGGGCCTGCCTGCACCTGGTTTCAGGGGGCCTGCCTGCACCTGGTTTCAGGGGGCCTGCCTGCACCTGGTTTCAGGGGGCCTGCCTGCACCTGGTTTCAGGGGGCCTGCACCTGGTTTCAGGGGGCCTGCCTGCACCTGGTTTCAGGGGGCCTGCCTGCACCTGGTTTCAGGGGGCCTGCCTGCACCTGGTTTCAGGGGGCCTGCCTGCACCTGGTTTCAGGGGGCCTGCACCTGGTTTCAGGGGGCCTGCCTGCACCTGGTTTCAGGGGGCCTGCCTGCACCTGGTTTCAGGGGGCCTGCCTGCACCTGGTTTCAGGGGGCCTGCACCTGGTTTCAGGGGGCCTGCACCTGGTTTCAGGGGGCCTGCCTGCACCTGGTTTCAGGGGGCCTGCACCTGGTTTCAGGGGGCCTGCCTGCACCTGGTTTCAGGGGGCCTGCAGTTGTGAAAAGATGTCAGTTGGTCGACTGAGTCTCTGGAAACTCGGCACAAAGAGAACTAGACACGTCTGGCCGCTAAAAGGCTGATCTTGCGATTTTTAAGAATCAATTCATGTTCAAATGAAACAATTCAATATAGATTTTTTTGGGATATTCTTTAGCAGCCCTACCAGCATATTTTTAAACGAGTCATAAAGATGTAGCTGATTGTAGCTGTCGGCATGGCAACCAGAATGCAACGGGTATGGAACACAATGTAGATCATGTGTGTTGACGAGCAAATACTGATCTTTTAAAATGTTGTTTTTAACTAATGTTACTGTTCTTCCTTTGTCTTTTATCTATACGTGTAGGAACTGTCCTTTGGGAAGGTCGGCTTCAGCAAAGCTATGTCCAACAAGTGGATCCGATTGGATAAAGGGCATGAAGGCGGGCCCAGGATATTCAAGACTGTATGTGTGCCTTTATGTCTACATAACTGTGAAGGTTGCTCACCAATAATACTCCTAATGTACTCAGTCTAATGAAGTGTGTGTGCGCGCGTGTGTGTGTGTGTGTGTGTGTGTTCAGGTGGAGAGCATGGAGGACCAGGTTAGGCACAGGCTGCTCCTGGTGCAGAAAGGACAGACGTCTCAGCTGGACGAGAAGGAGAGGAACGAGCTGAAGAAGAGGAAGCTGCTGTCTGAAGTGTAAGACGAGACCTTTAGTCTTTTCAGCGTTGGCTTCTTTTTCTCTTGTTAATTTCAACACAGCGACGATGTTATGCGTTCCTGAGAGCTGAGCACTGGAAGCTGGAAATATTTGAAACTTTTGAGCAAAAGAGTGCTGTATTTCCAACACGGTTTCAATACTCGCCTAGCAACAGCAGCAGGATGTCAATAGTCACCTAGCAGAAAACAGCTGGTTTTCAATAGTTGCCTAGCAACAACAGCTGGTTTTCAATAGTTGCCTAGCAACAACAGCGGCTTTTCAGTGGTCGCCTAAGAAGCAACTACCCCCATTCAAAAAAAGCAGCTAGCAACAACAGCAGGTTTTCAATAATCTCCTAGCAACAACAGCAGGTTTTCAATAGTTGCCTAGCAACAACAGCAGGTTTTCAATAATCTCCTAGCAACAACAGCAGGTTTTAAATGGTCACCTAGCAACAACAGCAGGTTTTAAATAGTCGACTAGCAACAACAGCAGGTTTTCAATAATCTCCTAGCAACAACAGCAGGTTTTAAATGGTCACCTAGCAACAACAGCAGGTTTTAAATAGTCGACTAGCAACAACAGTGGGTTTTAAATAGTCGCCTAGCAACAACAGCAGGTTTTCAATAGTCACCTAGCAACAACAGCAGGTTTTCAGTGGTCACCTGAGAAGCAACATTCAAAAGAAGGGGAAACTGTCTGATGAGAAGGAGACCTACGTGTGGAGGCAGCAGCATGTCTGTAAATCACATGCCCATAATCCAGAATTGATAGGAAAGTTCCTACAAAACAAAGTTTTAGAAGAAGAAGAAGTCTTTATTTGTCATGCAGATTTAACATACACACATGCGATGGGCGACCCACAGGAACACACACACACATGCACTGAGTCGCTGAATGAAATGTTTTCTGCACTTCCCATCCTGTCATCCTACCCCCCAAGGGCAGCTGGGAGCAGACGAGGGCTGCGGCGAGCGCCGCGCCCGGGGACCAATCCAAGTGCTCCTGTTCGTCTTCGTCAGGGACGCGACAGTGTTAGCGATCTGTTGTGCATGTTTTTCCATTGGGTTTATCTTATCGGGGGGGAAACCCTTGTGAGCACGAGGAGAACATGCAAACTCCACACAGAAACGCCCGGGAGATAGGTAACTGGCAACACGGCAAGCGGGAATCGAACCCAGGACCTTCTAGCTGTGAGGCGACAGTGTTGACCACTACACCACCGTGCCGCAGACTTATTACTGTATAAAAAGCCACTTTTCTGCCATTGATGTCATTGATGATGTAAACAGTGAGGGAGGCAGAAAGGAACATACCTGGTATCTGTAAATGATGATCAAACCTTTCAGAGTAAGATCGCTGGTCTGAGAGCATTTACTGTGAGGATCTGACTGGTTCCACTGGGACTTTTACTTGTTCAATGACTACATATTAATCACAATCAACACAGCACGAAGATGAACCTTTCTGTTAAAAAAATAACAGAATATATCTGTGTGTGTCTGTGTATATGTATAAGTCTACCAAATGTACAAGTTCCCCCAGACATGGATAACCCAGAGATTTTATTTCTGCTCATCCTTGTCCCTCACAATGAGGGGTTATTTGGAAGAAAACGGCTTTTTGATGTTTACCGCTCTCTACCAGTAGGTGGCAGTAGATGCATTGTTCTGTATCACTGGAGGTGAATCAGATGCCTCCATCCCTACTGTGTGAAGTTATGAGTTTATTGCATATGGAGAAAGGTTTGTTTCTACCTGGTGAACTTAAGTAACAGCTCCTCGTCACAGACTATTACCTGGTGGTAATGGAGAACAGGGATCCTCGTCACAGACTATTACCTGGTGGTAACGGAGAACAGGGATCCTCGTCACAGACTATTACCTGGTGGTAACAGAACAGGGATCATCGTCACAGACTATTACCTGGTGGTAACAGAGAACAGGGCTCCACGTCACAGACTATTACCTGGTGGTAACGGAGAACAGGGCTCCTCGTCACAGACTATTACCTGGTGGTAACAGAACAGGGATCATCGTCAGACTATTACCTGGTGGTAACAGAACAGGGTTCCTCGTCACAGACTATTACCTGGTGGTAACGGAGAACAGGTATCATCGTCACAGACTATTACCTGGTGGTAACAGAACAGGGATCATCGTCACAGACTATTACCTGCTGGTAACAGAACAGGGATCATCGTCACAGACTATTACCTGGTGGTAACAGAACAGGGATCATCGTCACAGACCATTACCTGGTGGTAACCGAACGGGGATCATCGTCACAGACTATTACCTGGTGGTAACAGAACAGGGATCATCGTCACAGACTATTACCTGGTGGTAACAGAACAGGGATCATCGTCACAGACTATTACCTGGTGGTAACGGAGAACAGGGATCATCGTCACAGACTATTACCTGGTGGTAACGGAGAACAGGGATCATCGTCACAGACTATTACCTGGTGGTAACAGAACAGGGATCATCGTCACAGACTATTACCTGGTGGTAACGGAGAACAGGGATCCTCGTCACAGACTATTACCTGGTGGTAACGGAACAGGGATCATCGTCACAGACTGTTACCTGGTGGTAACGGAGAACAGGGATCCTCGTCACAGACTGTAACTGAGGGGTACAATTCCCTGACTGTATTGTTAGATATGATATTTAATACCACTACCTCATTTACATTTACATTTACATTTAGTCATTTAGCTGACGCTTTTATCCAAAGCGACTTACAAGTTCTGTACGACAAGCCATCAGGAAGGGCACAACTCTATCAGCTGAGCAACAATGTTCATCAAAGTGTTGAGTGCTACAGTGTAGGTTAGTTTATTAGGACAAGTGCATGACAGTACGGTATGCTTGTCGTACAGAACTTGTAAGTCGCTTTGGATAAAAGCGTCAGCTAAATGACTAAATGTAAATGTAAATGTACGGTTAGTTAGGGTTAGATTTTTTTTTTTTTTTTTTTTTTTTTTTTTTTTTAATTCAGATAATGGTTGAAGAAGTGCGTCTTTAGTCGACGGCGAAAGATTGGACGTGATTCGGCTGTCCTAACTGGGGTGGGTAGTTCATTCCACCATTGTGGGGCAAGGACTGAGAATAGGCGACTTCTCTTTGATGACCCTCCCGGAGCTTGGATAGGAGTAGGTCTGAGGCGGCCAGAAGATGCAGAGCGTAGGGGTCTTGAGGGTGTGTAGTTAGAGACCATTGACCGGAGGTAGGCGGGAGCGGTTCCCTTTGCCGCATGGTATGCTAGGTCGAGGGCCTTGAAGCGGATTCGTGCAGCAATGGGGAGCCAGTGCAGGTCCCTAAGAAGTGGGGTGACATGGGCCGACTTCGGTAGGTTTGAGATCAGGCGGGCCGCTGCGTTCTGAATGAGTTGAAGAGGCTTAGTGGCAGTGGCCGGGAGGCCAGCGAGCAGTGCATTGCAGTAGTCGAGGCGGGAGATGACTGTTGATTGGACGAGGAGTTGGGTGGCTTCTTTTGTCAGGAAGGGGCGTATCCTTCTGACGTTGCTCAGGAGGAATCGGCAGGTTCTGGTCGTCGCTGCGATGTGAGCAGAGAAGTTCAACTGGTCGTCGAGGACAACACCAAGGTTCTTGGCGGTCGGGGACGCAGTCACAGCTGCATTCTCGACTGTGATTGAAAGGTCGGTTAGGGGGGAGGATTTGGCCGGCAGGTGGAGCAATTCTGTTTTGCTTAGGTTCAGTTTGAGGTGGTTGGACGTCATCCAGGCTGAGATGTCGGACAGACAGGCCGAGATCCGCACAGAGACGTGGATATCTGAGGGAGGGAAGGAGAGGAAGAGTTGAGTATCGTCGGCATAACAATGGTAGGAGAAGCCATGAGACGTGATAATGTTACCCAGTGATTTAGTGTAGAGGGAGAAGAGAAGGGGTCCTAAAACCGAGCCCTGGGGGACACCCGTCCGCAGGGGGCGGGTGGCCGACAGGGTCCCTCTCCATGACACTTGGTAGGAGCGGTCATTGAGGTATGATGACAGCCATGTCAGCGCAGAGCCAGCCACTCCCATTCCTGCGAGGGCCGCAAGGAGGATCTGGTGGTTGACTGTGTCGAAGGCTGCAGATAGATCTAGGAGAATCAGGACAGAGGAGAGGCCTTTCGCTTTTGCTAAGTGAAGTGCCTCTGTGACCGCAATGAGGGCTGTCTCTGTGGAGTGACCAGTCCTGAAGCCTGACTGATTAGGGTCTAGGAGGTCATTCTGTAAGAGATAAGTAGTAAGTTGGTTGGATACAGCACGTTCAAGTGTTTTAGAAAGGAAGGAGAGAAGAGAGACAGGACGGTAGTTGCCTATGACAGTAGGGTTCAGGGTTGGTTTTTTTATGAGCGGCGTGACTCTGGCTTGTTTTAGGGAGGTGGGGACCACCCCCGAGTTGAGTGAGGAGTTGATGGTTGCAGTTAGGAATGGGAGGATGTCTGGTGCTATGGTCTGGAGGAGTGGGGAGGGTAGCTGGTCCAGCTGGCAAGTAGTCGGACGGTTTGACGTTACCAGTGTCAGGGTCTCTGCTTCTGTAATGGGAGAGAAAGATGACAGAGTGAAGGATGAGGTTCTCGATTCAGCATTTGGAATGGGTGGGGGTTGGGAGAAGGAGCTGCGGATGTTCTCCACTTTTTCCTCAAAGAAGATCGCAAAGTCTTCGGCAGAGAAAGATGAGGGAGGGGGGGGTGGGGGGGGAGTGAGGAGGGAGGACATGGTAGCATGCAGTTTGCGAAGATTCTTGGCAGAGGCCTCGATCCTATGGTGGAAGAAAGAAGCTTTGGCATTAGTGATGGTTTTGGAGAATGTTAACAAGAGGTTGTGATATGTGTCGATGTCAGCAGTGAGGCGTGACTTTCTATACTTCCTTTCAGCTGCTCTCAGGACCTGTCTTTGTTCTCTCACTGGATCTGTCAGCCATGGACTGGGTGGGGAACGGCGGGCAGGTTTCTCAACGAGGGGACAGAGCTTGTCGAAGGAGGTTGCCAGGGCTGAAAGGAGGGTGGAGGTTGCCATCTCTGTGGAGAGAGCAGAGAAGGTGTCACTCAAAGGTAGAGCGGATAGTATGTCAGAGGAGAGGGTGGAGGGGGATAGGGAGGGCAGGTTGCGTCTGAGTGAGACTGTTTGAGTTGGGGTGAAGACCTTTCGGTTAAGCATGAGAGTTAGTGAGAAGGATATGAAGGAATGGTCAGATACATGTAGGGGAGTTACCGTGGTGTTAATGATGCTGGAGTTACGGGAAAATATGAGATCCAAGGAGTTGCCTGCTTTGTGGGTGGGAGGCATGGCAGTGGGAGTCAGGTCAAACGATTGTAGGAGGGAGACTACTATGACTGACTGAGATGAGTCAGGCAGGTTGAAGTCGCCCAGTAGAAGGAGAGGGGTACCATCTTCCGGTAAGGAGCTAAGAAGCATGTCCAGCTCATCTGTGAAGTGATCGAGCGGACCTGGAGGGCGGTAGAGTGTAACAATGGTGAGATTGAAAGGATTAGAGACAGATACTGCATGATATTCGAGAGAGGAGAGTGACAGTTCTGGGAGTGGTGTTACGTTTGTAGCCCATGAAGGAGATGTCATGAGGGCAGTGCCTCCACCCCGTCTGGAAGGTCGAGGTGTGTGAGTGAAGTTATAGTTTGTAGATAATGCTGCAGGTGTTGATGAGTTATTGGGGGTTATCCAGGTCTCAGTTAGAGCCAGGAGCTGCAGATTTAGACTATGGGCGTAGGCAGTAATGAAGTCAGCTTTCTTGACTGCTGATTGACAATTCCATAAGCCTCCCCGTACTGTGACAGGTGTATTAGTGGCTGTAGGAGGGTAGGAGAGATTATCCGGGTTACTAGCAAACTGTCGTGGATGGGTAGAGTCAGTTCTGGAGGAGCAGATTGTGGATATAGGTATGAGACACATTGTATTGTCGAGAGTGGCAGGGAGGAAGTAGAGAAATAGCAGTGTGGGAGGGAAATATAGGATTATGGTGTACTTAGCACTGGGTGGATCGGTGGATCCCTCGGCGGTGAACTCCAGGATAACTCCTCCTCTTTGTCCCTCTTCGTTTCTCGACGCTTCGCTGACGCTACACCAGCAAGCCTTTAAATCACTATCACTAATTAGTGCTGTCTTAACACCTGGCCCTTAATGGGGGCACTTAACTAAACAAAATGGCCGTTTTAAACACGCCCCTTTAATCAAGTCAGCTGGTTCCTCACTTTTAAGATTCACTAATAAACTTAAAATGGCTTACCCTAGTTTTCAGTATAAAGCAATGTTTCTCAGTGAGAGTGTCCTGTCCTTCCTTAACAGAGCCCAGTACAGAGTGACTTCAACACAGTGTGGACCTCTGCTTTTAAACAGGGCAGGCTCTTAATGGCTCACTCAGCAAATCAGATGCTACTAGTAAACAGGAAACAGTCCCTTAATGGGGGCACTTAACTAAACAAAATGGCCGTTTTAAACACGCCCCTTTAATCAAGTCAGCTGGTTCCTCACTTTTAAGATTCACTAATAAACTTAAAATGGCTTACCCTAGTTTTCAGTATAAAGCAATGTTTCTCAGTGAGAGTGTCCTGTCCTTCCTTAACAGGGCCCAGTACAGAGTGACTTCAACACAGTGTGGACCTCTGCTTTTAAACAGGGCAGGCTCTTAATGGCTCACTCAGCAAATCAGATGCTACTAGTAAACAGGAAACAGTCCCTTAATGGGGGCACTTAACTAAACAAAATGGCCGTTTTAAACACGCCCCTTTAATCAAGTCAGCTGGTTCCTCACTTTTAAGATTCACTAATAAACTTAAAATGGCTTACCCTAGTTTTCAGTATAAAGCAATGTTTCTCAGTGAGAGTGTCCTGTCCTTCCTTAACAGAGCCCAGTACAGAGTGACTTCAACACAGTGTGGACCTCTGCTTTTAAACAGGGCAGGCTCTTAATGGCTCACTCAGCAAATCAGATGCTACTAGTAAACAGGAAACAGTCCCTTAATGGGGGCACTTAACTAAACAAAATGGCCGTTTTAAACACGCCCCTTTAATCAAGTCAGCTGGTTCCTCACTTTTAAGATTCACTAATAAACTTAAAATGGCTTACCCTAGTTTTCAGTATAAAGCAATGTTTCTCAGTGAGAGTGTCCTGTCCTTCCTTAACAGAGCCCAGTACAGAGTGACTTCAACACAGTGTGGACCTCTGCTTTTAAACAGGGCAGGCTCTTAATGGCTCACTCAGCAAATCAGATGCTACTAGTAAACAGGAAACAGTCCCTTAATGGGGGCACTTAACTAAACAAAATGGCCGTTTTAAACACGCCCCTTTAATCAAGTCAGCTGGTTCCTCACTTTTAAGATTCACTAATAAACTTAAAATGGCTTACCCTAGTTTTCAGTATAAAGCAATGTTTCTCAGTGAGAGTGTCCTGTCCTTCCTTAACAGGGCCCAGTACAGAGTGACTTCAACACAGTGTGGACCTCTGCTTTTAAACCTCATGTACTTTAACTTCTGGCCACCCAGTACAAGATATAAGTATGATGAACACTTTCCCACCTGATGAAACGAATCCACACAAATGTACCAAATCGAAGGTTTAATACAGCAAAAGGTGTATACAACGATCACTTAATTACATTTATGATTTGAAATATGAAATATGCACTTTTATGGCAAATGAGTATTCGTAGGTAAATCAACATTGAATGTCCAATCTCTGGTTACGCAGGGAGTAAGTATACAACCTGGAATATTTAGGAAACGATAGCGATGGTACTTAAATGATTATAGCTGGATACACTAAGGGGGGGGGGGGTCCCGCTGGTTGTAAGACAGTAGGAGGGGGGGGGGGTTAGAGAAGCCGCTGGCGGTATCCCATCTGGCCGACGGTGTCTTGGGAGAATCCAAAGTCTTGGACACGGTGCCCACAGAACCTCGGACCGCAGACGAATACAGCTGGACCCTCTGTGGACGGTATCTGCCGGTCCACAACGGAGAGACGTGAGGCGACCTCACGTGTAGAGCGCCGTCTCACCTGGAGTCCTCTCCGGGGGGTAATTCCAACACTCCGCAGTGTTGGCCTTTATCCATGGAATAATCAAAGCACACAAAGCATAATCCAAGCCGTGGAAGGCTCGCCGTCGTCCGGGTAGAGTAATCCAATATACAGGTCCAGTCGCTCTTGGCCCGGAGCTCCTCGGATGCAATCACCACTAGGGGTCTGACCAGCCTGGTTAAGCGTCCAGATAACGTCAGGAACGATGGGGGTACTGATAACTTTAGAACTCTAACCGAACGATGCACCATACATAAATAGACTATTATTAGCTTAATAGAATACGTCCAACTCGACGGTATAGTGCCAAACTATGACTATTCAACTATTAATCTACACGATATCTCAATGCCTATTCTGGGCCAAGTAGGCCTTACTACACCGCACGTGCGTCGTGGGGAGGCTTTTGCGTCTGTCACTCTGTTGGAGGGTAAAGAACTGGACTAAAAGGAAGTTCTACTTTACTAGCGCCATATATATATGCGCTATGAACAAATAGTACCATTCGTATTTCGCCCGACATATTACTGCGCGGAACCGGGGGTTGCCACGACATGTTAGGCGGCACGATTGAACTTGGACCTAGGGGTATGGCAACCTGGCGCCAGGTTCTCGTCCAATGGTAGAATGAAACTATTATGGGCTGTTTAGTAGAAACGGGGATATTCAATGCATATTGTACAAGGAATATACAGGGGATATCAAACGATATACAAATACAACTAAATATATATATATAAATAAATATACATATTCGGTTTAATCTGATCCTTCACAACAGCCGCCCCCTAATTAGTCCCACCTAATTAGCTAAGCAGAGACAGATTAACCGCACTGTCTACCACTCAAGGTCCGCTGTAAGGGTCAGTCAACTCACAAAGTCATGGGGTCATGGTCATCATCGATAGTATCTGGGAGTCGGGGCAGTTCTATGAGCCTCGCCACGGGACGTGTGTAAGTGCGCCCTTGGACGAGTACTTCAGCTGCTCGGACCTTGCCATCGGCACCGGTGATCACTTTGCTTACGCGGCCAGCCGGCCACATAGCTCTGGGTAGTGACTGGTCAATAATCATGACGACTGTTCCTTCTGTCAAATTGTCTCTCTCTTTTACCCACTTCTGGCGGGTCTGTAGAGACGGTAGGTAGTGAAGTAGGAAGCTGCTCCAAAACTTGTCAGCTAGTACTTGGCTGTACCTCCACATTCTTCGGCCGTTCGCTTCTTCAGGCCTGTACATTGTCTGGGGTAGCGCGGGGTCCAGCCGCCCCATTAGGAGTGTGTTGGGGGTGACTGGGTCGACATCTGCTACATCACTGGAGACGTAACCGAGGGGCTTTGAGTTCAATACTCCCTCGATCTCCGTGAGGACTGTCATTAGGACTTCCTCCGCCACAGTCTGGGCTCCGAGTACGGCGTACAGGGCTGTCTTTATAGAACGTACTTCTCGTTCCCAGGTTCCACCGAAGTGGGGTGCGTTCGGGGGATTAAACTGGAAGTCAATCTGGGCTGGAGCGAGGTGAGTCTTAAGTTCTGGGCCCATAGCTTGGAAGCTCTCTCTCAGCTCTCTTTCTCCGCCTTTGAAGTTGGTCCCGTGATCAGACAACAATGTAGACGGTTTTCCTTTCCGTGATGTGAATCTCCGGAAGGCCATAAGGAATGAGTCTGTGCTCATGGTCGGAAGGAGCTCGATATGTATCGCTCTGGTGGTCATGCATTTGAATACAATACCCCACCGCTTCTCGGTGCCTCTTCCTCTCTTTATATACAACGGGCCAAAGCAGTCCATGCCTGTGGAGTGGAATGGCTTGTCGCTGATTCGGAAGCGACAGGGGGGTAAGTCAGCCATCCGTGGTATGCTGGGCTGCGCGCACCACTTACGGCAGTCTAGACAGGTTCGCTGGAAGCGCCGTACTGCTTCTCTCCCTTGCAATATCCAATAACGACGTCTGATCTCCGCGAAGACTCTCTCTGCTCCTGCGTGGTGTACATCCTCGTCGTATTTCTTTATGATCAGCTCTGTGACCTTGTGTCGGCTGTTCAAGACGATCGGGTACTTAATGTCATCTGGTAGATCGGGGGCTCTCCGCAGGCGACCACCCACTCTGATGAGATTATGGGCGTCACTCTCTGGTGCCAGGTGAATCAGTCTGCTGTCTGATGGGACGGGGTTTCCTCCCTGTAGACAGTCTAGCTCATCGGGGAACGAGTCTCTCTGGGCTCGTTGTAGTAGAAGAAGTTCTGCTTCTTCGTAGTCAGCTGCTGACATGTCAGTGGTGGACTGAATCTCTGGATGGTGCCGCAGGAATGTTCTTTGTTGCGCACTCTCTAGGGTAATGCAGTCATCTATGTTGGGGTCTGTGGAGGCGACAGTGCTCAGTCCACAGAACATAGGTTTCTTGTTCTCAGCCTCCTCGTTACTTGCTTCCCTCGGGGTGGGCGTAGGCCAATCTCCTTCCGGGAGCTTGAGGAATGCTGGTCCGTCACTGTAGATGTTGCGACGGGTTAGGTCATCCAGAGACATTCCCCGGGTGATGACGTCAGCTGGGTTGTGTTTGGTGTCCACATACCGCCAGCTTGCTTCTTCTGTTAATTCTTGAATCTCGGTGACTCTGACTCCCACGAAGACCTTGTATCTGCATGAATCAGACTTGATCCATGTGAGTACTGTCGTGGAATCTGACCACAAGATTGTTCTATGCACCGGAATGGTGAGTTCACGTTGGATTAACGTGGCTAGATGCGCTCCTGCGAGGGCTGCGCAGAGCTCTAGACGTGGGATAGATTGTTGCTTACGTGGGGCTATTCTTGAGCGGGCCAGGATGAAAGCAGTGTGTATCTTTCCTCCCATCTCTTGGGCACGCAAATAGGCCACCGATCCGTAGGCTACTTCGGAGGCGTCGCTGAAGACGTGTAGCTCAATCTCGCATGTCTCTGGCCTCACTGTGGATGGGAAGTAGCTGCGGCGTATATTGACACCTGGGAGTGAGCGGAGTTCGGTCTCCCACTCTCTCCATGTTGAGGCAAGGTGTGCGGGTATTGGGTCGTCCCAGCCCTGGTCCTTGTCCCATAGTGCTCGTACAATCATCTTTGCCCTGGTGGTGTAAGGTAGAATACATCCCAACGGGTCATATTGTCTGGCGAGTGTTCTGTACACACTCCGTCTGGTCGCCGCCGACCTTCCTTGCTCTGGAGCCAAGGGTTTGTGTCTATAGTGGAGCGAGTCTGTTTTGAAGCGCCAGACTAGTCCTAGTGTCATTTCTTGGGCTTCTCCTGGGATTGTCGCCATCCAGGTCTCGCTGCTGGCAGCCTTGTCCGCGGAGGAGAGGCTGCGCAATACGTGCGGGTCGCTGCTGGCCCACTGCCTGAGATCAAAGCCGCCTTTGATTAGGGAGGCGCGTAACTTGATTAGGAGAGCCTCGGCTTCTTCTTGAGTCGAGACGCTTTGTAAACAGTTGTCCACGTAGAAACTGTTCTTCACACTGTGTTGGACCTCTTCATCTGCTGCTGGGTCCTCTGTGACGTGTTTCTGTAGTGCAAATGTAGCACAGCACAGGCTGCATGTGGTTCCGAAGGGGAGTACTTCCCACTGGTAGATGGATGGGTTCTCATCTCCGATCTTCTCTCTCCATAGGAACCGTAGCAGAGGCTTGTCCTCCTCTACTAGTCTCACCTGCAAGAACATCCCTTTGATATCCCCGCTTATAGCCACCTTGTCCTGGCGGAAGCGCAGTAGCACGCCTAGTAGGGAGGGGCCGAGTGTGGGGCCGGGCAAGAGCTCTTTATTCAGATTTTGGGATCCGATCTGGTAGCTGCAGTTAAACACAATGCGATCCTTGCCGTTGTGATGGACCTTGTGATGCGGCACGTACCATGATTCGGTCGTCTGATCGGCCTCTTTAATGTCAATCTTTGTTACGTGTCCCGCTGTGATTAGCTTCTCAATCTCAGCTCGGTACACACTCTCTTGAGCGGGGTCTTTGGCTAGGCGCCGCTCTGTGTTCAGTAGATAGCGCTCCGTGGCGTCTTTCTTTGCGTGAAAGGTGGGCATTCCCTCTCGCCTCAGGAGTGGAGTTGCGTATCTCATCACTCCGCCGACTGTGACTCTCTTTGTCCCCTGCTCGAGTAGGTTGATGGCGTAAATGTCTTCTTTAGAGCGAATATCTTTCTTTTCGTTCTTAAAGGGCATTGTCTCTAGGGTCCATAGCCTCTCGACATGCTGCAGGAGAGTGGTGTCTTCTTCTGTCGTTCTGGAGTGGAAGCAGCTAGTGGCTGCTGTTCGGTTGAGAGATTTAGCGAGGGGGCCTTGGAGGGTCCACCCTAGGCGGGTCTCGACTGCTGCAGGACAGCCTCGGGGGCCTGTATGGACCCGGTCAATCGGGACTATGAGTTCTGCATGGTCGGAGCCTATCAACAGGGTCGGGGTAGCGCCGTCTATGAGCGGGATAGGTAATTGGCGCAGGTGCACATATTTATCCATCAACTTGGTGACAGGGTAGGTGTACTGCGATAGTCCTATTTCTTGGCTGGTGAAAGCATTTGTGATCTTGTACCGTCGCTCTGGCTGCCCGTTGGCTGCGATGGTGAAGGAGACATTCTCGCCCTTTATCGTCTTTAAATCTCTTCTTATTGTCCGAATCGTCATTTCGTTCTTGCTCCCCCGCAGTCCCAGCTGGGTCGCAGCGGAGGCGAGCAGAAGGGTCTTCTCTGACCCGTCATCAAGGACGGCGTAAGTGTCCATGACTTTATCTTGGTAGCTCAATGTCACACGGACTACCTTTAAGAGCACTTGGGCTCCGCTGCTGCTGGCGGGGTCAATGTACATGACACTTGCCTTGGTGCCGCTCCGTGGTGCAGGTATAGGCCGTCTTCCGTTACTTTCGTGTAGTATATCTAGATGGGCTCCATCGCATCGGCTGCACCTTTTCTTTAGGCGGCATTCGGCTGCCATGTGGGGCCGCGCACATCGATAACAGCGCCGGTTGGACTTTATCCATTGACTCACTTCTTCTGCATTCATCTTTGTGAATAGGTCACATTGTGACAGCCAGTGTTCTTTCTCACAGTAGGGACACGCTATCTTCCACTTCTCTTTTCTCGAGGGGGTGCTGTGACTCTTACTGCTCGGTACCGACTCTGATTGGTGCATGACAGTCACCGATCTTCTTCCATCATTTATTCTCCTGGGTCCCTCTCTGGAGCTTGGCGTGCTCCGCCCGAAGGTGTCCAGTCGTAAGCTGCTGACCTCTCTCGCCAGGAAGTCGGCCAGATCAAGGAGGGATGGCTCGGGGCCGTCGGGGTCTCGGTAATCCCTCTGCCGCCTAAAGCGCTCCTGTCTTGCGGGTGGCAGCTTCTCCAAAATCCTCTCGACGTTAGAGTTGGCGTATAGCTCATGCATGCCCTTCTCCCGTTGCGCTCCCAGCATCCCCACCAGGGACTGCACTTTGATTGACAGGTCGTCTAGTGAGCGATTGTCTGTGGCTGGGGGTAGGCGGTCAATATGCCTTATCTCATGGATTACGTAATCCCATATACGTCCATATCTCTGATCCAGCGCTGCAAGGGCCGCTGTGTATGGAGTCGAAGAGGTAGCATAGGCTAGCGCTATATTGTGCGCTCGTGGTACTTTTAGGTGCTTCAGTAATATTGCATACTTGTGGTGTTCATCAGCGACATCCACCATCATTGTCTCTAAGCACATCCGGAGCTCCGTGTACTGTGCTCGACTCTCATAGGCGAAGTCTGGGAATGACGGTGTGGCATTGTATGACGCCGTGGATGGCTGATACATCGGCGAGCGTTGGGGGAGAGACCTCCTGGGCGAGTCCCCTCTTGCGCCTCGCTGTGGGCTGGTACTGGCAGGGTACCATGGCCCGCTGGTCCAGGTGCTGTTCCTCGGGGCTGGTCGTGCGTCGTGCTCACCCGTGAATAGAGTCGGGGGTCTGTAGCGCAGCGCCGCGGGGGTATAGCCTGGACTGTATGGGACCTCCTGGTCCGGTGGAGTACTGTGCTGTCGTCGGGCTTGGTTCTCCTCTTCTCCCTCTTCTTCCTCTATCAGATCTTCCAGATCCTGTAATCGTTTATTTAGCTTCTCCGCAGTGTAGGCCGCTCCTTCCTTGTAGCTGGGTCTCGCTTGGACCGGTATGGGAAGGGGGTCTGCGGGGGGTCTAGACTCGGTCTGTTGGTCAAGTTCAGGGTCGCTTGCTCGTTGTGGTGACGCTGCTCTTGACTGTTGTCTCGACGAGTTCCTTGAACCCCTAGCGGAGGGAGAGGGTGTTGTCCTTTTGATCAGCTGCTCTATTAGTTGCGCTTGTAGTCTGTCGCGCTCTGCGTCTCTTTGGGCACCGGCAGCGGCACGCTGGGCGTCGGCCCGGTCTCTTGCCATATTCTCTTCTGTCTGGAAGCGTCTCATCTCCAGACGTGTGCGCTGTTCTTCGCTCCGTTGCTGCGCTTGGAGTCGGTCGCGTTCGGTAGAGGCTGTCAGGCTGACGAGGAACGCCTGTTGTAGTATCCTCTCCGCTTCGCTGGGGGAAGGCGGTTGTGGAGGTGAGCCGCTCCTGCGTGAGCCGCTCCTGGGGGTACTCGTTGGGGAGTCCTGGAGCTCTAGTTCCTCGGCGCTCTCCTCCTCTTCTTCCGTGCAGAGTTCTCTCTCTGTAGGGTTGTCTTCCTCCCGGGGCTGGTCGGGGACTACTTCTTGAGTAGTGGCGGGGGGTAAAGGCATGTCAATTCCCTCCTGGTCCCCACCGTGAGCTTGGTCAGTTACATTAGGACCTACTAGGGCCTCTGTGGTCGGGGAAACCTGCTCGTTAAGGTCAGACATAATTTTACTTTCTATTTTTACCGCGTTTACCGTTTGTCGAAGGCTAGGTAGTTGACTGACAGTGTAAGCCTCTAAGTACTGAGGTGTCTGTCGTCTGCGCCGCGGGCGTTCTAGGTTAGGAGGATCGTTTCGTGGAGTGTTCATCATAGGCCATTTCGATATTAATAACACTATATTAATATTACACTAGTTACCATCCGGCTCGAAGGACCAATTGTAACTGAGGGGTACAATTCCCTGACTGTATTGTTAGATATGATATTTAATACCACTACCTCATGTACTTTAACTTCTGGCCACCCAGTACAAGATATAAGTATGATGAACACTTTCCCACCTGATGAAACGAATCCACACAAATGTACCAAATCGAAGGTTTAATACAGCAAAAGGTGTATACAACGATCACTTAATTACATTTATGATTTGAAATATGAAATATGCACTTTTATGGCAAATGAGTATTCGTAGGTAAATCAACATTGAATGTCCAATCTCTGGTTACGCAGGGAGTAAGTATACAACCTGGAATATTTAGGAAACGATAGCGATGGTACTTAAATGATTATAGCTGGATACACTAAGGGGGGGGGGGGTCCCGCTGGTTGTAAGACAGTAGGAGGGGGGGGGGGTTAGAGAAGCCGCTGGCGGTATCCCATCTGGCCGACGGTGTCTTGGGAGAATCCAAAGTCTTGGACACGGTGCCCACAGAACCTCGGACCGCAGACGAATACAGCTGGACCCTCTGTGGACGGTATCTGCCGGTCCACAACGGAGAGACGTGAGGCGACCTCACGTGTAGAGCGCCGTCTCACCTGGAGTCCTCTCCGGGGGGTAATTCCAACACTCCGCAGTGTTGGCCTTTATCCATGGAATAATCAAAGCACACAAAGCATAATCCAAGCCGTGGAAGGCTCGCCGTCGTCCGGGTAGAGTAATCCAATATACAGGTCCAGTCGCTCTTGGCCCGGAGCTCCTCGGATGCAATCACCACTAGGGGTCTGACCAGCCTGGTTAAGCGTCCAGATAACGTCAGGAACGATGGGGGTACTGATAACTTTAGAACTCTAACCGAACGATGCACCATACATAAATAGACTATTATTAGCTTAATAGAATACGTCCAACTCGACGGTATAGTGCCAAACTATGACTATTCAACTATTAATCTACACGATATCTCAATGCCTATTCTGGGCCAAGTAGGCCTTACTACACCGCACGTGCGTCGTGGGGAGGCTTTTGCGTCTGTCACTCTGTTGGAGGGTAAAGAACTGGACTAAAAGGAAGTTCTACTTTACTAGCGCCATATATATATGCGCTATGAACAAATAGTACCATTCGTATTTCGCCCGGCATATTACTGCGCGGAACCGGGGGTTGCCACGACATGTTAGGCGGCACGATTGAACTTGGACCTAGGGGTATGGCAACCTGGCGCCAGGTTCTCGTCCAATGGTAGAATGAAACTATTATGGGCTGTTTAGTAGAAACGGGGATATTCAATGCATATTGTACAAGGAATATACAGGGGATATCAAACGATATACAAATACAACTAAATATATATATATAAATAAATATACATATTCGGTTTAATCTGATCCTTCACAACACAGACTATTACCTAGTGATAACAGAACGGGGCATCTCGTCATCTGACGCCTTTATCCAAAGCAATTTACAAGTTCTGCAGGTCAGCAGGAAGAGGGTACAACACTGTGGCAGCTGAGTAACAATGTTCATCACACAGTGGTGAAACATAGTAGTAGAGACATATTAGCGTAGTAGGTAGTAATATAGGCAAGGGCGATTATTTAGTGGCAAAGTGCACTTCAAATATTGATTTAAGAATTGTGTTTTTTAGTCAAAATGGTCAGCTGTCCTAACTGGTGGGAAGTTCGTTCCACCATTGTGGAGCAAGGACAGAGAATAGATTAAGATTAAGATGATCCTTTATTAATCCCCTTGGGGAAATTCTGGTGTCAATAAAGCAGCAGGGGGGGGGGATACAGACTAGGCAGCTTCTCTTGGATGACCCTCCCGGAGCTCGGATAGGAGTGGGTCTGAGGTGGCCAGAGGATGTAGAGCGTAGGGGTCTTGAGGGTGTGTAGTTAGAGACCATTGACCGGAGGTAGGAGACAGCCGTTCCCCTCGTTGCACGGTATGCCAGGTCAAGGACCTTGAAGCAGATTTGTGCGATAATAATAATAATAAATCTCAACAGATTTCCAAGATTAGCATAAAGACCCCCAATTTACAAGCTTTGTAACACGAAGTTCAATAGCAATCTAGAATCGAATCTATCAAATTACCTAGATAAACGTAGAGAAGTGAGAATGGATTTGAAATAGAATAGGATTTTAGATTAATAATACCATATGGGCTGTTATCAGTCCAGGATATTAATATTGGGCTAAGTCTCTAGTCTAGTCATTAAACTTTCAATGGAGAATCCACAGTAGAACTGATATCTTCCACATGGCTTAACCCATCCAACAGATGCATAAATTATATTATTGGTGAGTTTGGAGCTTAAAGAACTAATGGGGTCAGGGTTCGACTTGGAACATTGTACTTAAAGTCCATGTATCAAAACCCTGAATAAATCTATGGCTTCTTAATGTCAGAGATGAAAGATTAGTCAATTATAGCCATAACTAGTCACCAGGTGCCAGTGATGTCTGTATTGGGCGGGTGAGTGAGATGATTGACGGTGTGTTTCTGTGTTGTTTCTCAGGACAGTCAAGTCCTACTGGATCAGTAAAGGCAGCTGTTTCAGTACCACCATCACCAAGCAGGAGACGGAGCTCACCCCAGAGATGATCGCCAGGTGAGTCCAGGGACACCCATAGTTATCATGTCTAACAGAGATGATCGCCAGGGGCTGGTTGCACAAAGCACCTTAAGTTAAGATTTTTCTTCAAATCCAAGTTACGGTTTCCTAAAAATAAAATCGGTAGCACAAAACAACCTTAAGTATACTTCTTAAGGTTTCCTTAAAATGTTCACATAAGTATGTCAAGTTTTCTCTTATACTTAAGGAGTCCCTTAATCGGGCGGCTACGCGGTGCAGTGGGCAAGGCGTTCACCACGAATAGACGCTGGGTTCGCCTGTTCGAAGCTCCACATTGCTTTCAGTTTAGCTGGTCGTCCGTACTAATACACATTGGCAGTATTAGGGGGTGGGAAACTGATGGGTGGGGATCGGGCGTTGTGGACAGCGACTCCTACAGGTCGGTTGGTGCGCCTGCGCAGTAGAATCAGGAAGCGATGGGGGCGCCGCCCCTCCAAAGCGCAGACCCCTGAGGCTGAAAGATCGCGCCGCGCAGGTGAAAAGATGCGACTGCTGTTACCTCGAGTATTGGAGGGGAATGAATGAATGAATGAAAACTTTATTTAACAGATTGCAGAATGGGTACAATACAGTACGGCTCAATACATACAATTGTTAAGGGGATGCAGACCTGAGAAAGACGTTTGTCTTGTTTCCATCAGGGTCCCCCATTTTCAATTCATATAGACATTTATGACATACACAACATACATGACATTTATGGCATAGGGACATATAGGTATTTAGTACCGATACATTTGTGACATAAGCGGTATTCAAATATACAGTACTGTTACCTCTAGATCCTGACGGAGTATATACATATGATGGGGAGGGGACTGTACATTAGGAGGGGGTGGGTGGGTGGGAGGGAAATATACATACGGCGGGGAGGGAATATATACATGCGGTGGGGAGGAGACTGTCTATTAGGAGGTGGTGGGGGTTTTGGGCATTTACGGTGGCCAGTTTCGAATTGCAGCCTCCCGTAGGTGCTCTTTAAGAGCGGTTTTGAATGTGGGCAGGGATTCACATTCCTTTACAGCTTTGGGTAGGGCGTTCCACATTGTTGTGGCATAATTGCGAAACGTGTTTAGTCCCTTGTTTGAGCCGAATCTGGGTTTAACATGATTTGTTGAGCTTCCTCTGGTGTAGTGGTTGTGGTATTCACTGACCTTTGGGAAGTATTTTGACATGTACATGGGCACCCCGGTCGTATAGTGTATCTTGTAGACCAGGCCCATTGCAAGTTGCTGTTGCTGGGGTGAGGTGGGTTCTGGGGTTCAGGTCAAGTAGTAGTCTGACCAGTTTGTTTTGTGATGTTTGTAATTTTGTTTTAAGCGCCTTTGAGGTGCTTTGGTACCATGAGGTGCACGCATAGTCATAGTACCCTTGAATGAGTGCTCCTGCCAGAGTCTTCAGGGTATTCTTGTTTACCAGAGAGGAGATCCGGTACAAGAATCTAGTTCGTTGGTTGACTTTTTTTTATTACATTGGATGCCATTTTGTCACAGGAAAGATTTGCCTCTAGGATGGAACCCAGGTAGGTAATTTCGTCTTTCCTTGTGACAATATTGTCACCCACTGTGACTGAGAAGCCGTCGGTCTTGCTGAGTTTGTTATTTGAACCGAAGAGAATGGACTCTGTTTTGCCCATGTGTAATGATAGTTTGTTATCAGCGAGCCATATGCAGATTTTGCCTAGTTCCGTGCTGAGGGTTTTTTCAACCTGCAACTTGTTCTTGTCAGAGACCAGCAGGGCTGAGTCGTCCGCAAACAGGAACAAGTTGCAGTCACAGGCTGACGACATGTCATTTGCATAAATTAGGAAGAGTAGCGGTCCTAATATGCTTCCTTGTGGAACACCACAGCTCACTGTGAGGGGGGGGGGATAGAGTACCGTTTACCTCTACCATCTGTTCTCTCCCCTCCAGGTAGGATTGCATCCAGCTCACTGATAAGCTATCAAAACCAATTGCTTTTAGCTTGTCCATTAGAATGGAGTGATTGACAGTGTCGAAGGCCTTTTGTAGGTCCAGCATGACCATGCCGCAGTATTTGCCCGCGTCCACCTCTTGTTTGATGTGGTCGTTCAAATAGAGGAGGCATGCGTCAGTGGAGTGGGACGTTCTGAAGCCATATTGGAATTCGTAGATTAGATTTTTTTCCGCCAGGTACTTTTCGACCTGTTCGTAGACTATTTTCTCCATGACTTTCGAGATGGAGGTAAGAATAGAAACAGGGCGGTAGTTGCCTGGGTCTAATTTGCTGCCCTTTTTGTGCAGAGGGGTCACTCTCGCAATTTTGAAGTCCTTGGGGACGTGCCCCTGTTTTATAGAGAGGTTTATTATGTGTGTGATGACTGGGGTGATGGCGGCTGCTGCGTCTCTGAGGAATTTGGAGGGGATGTTGTCATGGCCAGTGGCCTTGTTAGGTTGGAGGGCGCTAAATTTTTTGAGTACCTCATCGGTTGTTACCATTTCAAGTTTGAAGTCGTCTTTGTGGACCCCTAGGTTTTTGTAGTATGCTACTATGTGTTCTACCCCATAATGCCCTGAGTGGGAGGGTAGTTTGTTTACCAGTGTTGTGGCTATGTTTGTGAAAAAGATGTTTAAGTAATTGGCTACATCCAGCTTGTCTGTGATGAGCGTGTTGTCCGTCTTTATGTTTATGTTTGAGAATCTGGTTTTAAGTTTTTTACTGCAGCCTAGTTGATTATTGAGTAATTTCCAAAGTTTGCGGGGTTTGTTTTTGTTTTCCTCAGTTTTGTCGTTGATGAAATTTCTTTTTGCGGTTCTGATCATGGTGTTTACGTCATTTCTTAGTCTGTTTCGTTGAATTTTTTGTTCAACCACGTGGGCTTGGAGTTCACTGTTTGAGCTTTTGGAAAGCTTTGTCTGACTTTTATGAAGTTCAGAGCATTTTTTGTCTCTGGTTTTCATAGCGGCCAGTATTTCAGTGTGCATCCATGCCTCAGCGCGATTTTTAACCCTGGTGGTTCTTATGGGTGCCATGTTGTTGAGTATTTCTGTGAATTTGGTTTTGAATCCAAGCCATGTTCCTTCAACCTGTGTACCACTGAGTTCATCTGACCAGTCCAAGCTCCCCAGTTCTAGGTTAAAGGCCTCTCTAGAGTAAGTTTTGAGGTCTCTAGATGTGACTGTTTTGTGACAGCCGGCCTTCTGTTTTAGCCTTTTGCGGGTACAGAAAATCATATAATGATCACTTAACCCGCATGCTATCACCCCTTTATTGGAGATCATTGACTTGTCAGAGGTCAAAATGAGGTCAATGGTGGTTTGTGTCGAATCGCATACCCTTGTGGGTTGGGTGATTAGCTGGCTGAAACCGTGCAGATCAGAAAATCTACTGAAGGCCTTGAAGACGGGTGCTGCTTTACGCAGCATATCCGTGTTCCAGTCCCCAATAAGAATTTTTTCTACCCCCTCCACCCCAGCTAAACACCCATCAAGTGTGTCATAAAAGCCACTCTGTTCTGGTGGTCTATAGATTGTGCCTACTAGTACTGGTTTCGCCCTGTCTAATAAGATTTCAATCCAAACGGTTTCAATTTCATCATGGTTAAGGTCAGTACGGTTGATGTATTTGGTATCCTTGTGTATATACACACAGACACCACCTCCATACTGGTTCCTATCCCTCCTGACTATTGAGTAGTATGTATGACTTAGTCCACATTGCAGCCGGCTTGTGGGAGGCAAGAAACAGCGTTCGAGACAGGGGAGGGTAGATTTGGATGATACGAAAATTGGGATGGGAGAAAAATAGAAAATGGGAGAAAAAGTGGAAAAAAAAGGAGTCCCTTAATCGGTACCATTGCACAAAAGACATTAGCAACCATAGTAAGGAGGGAAAAGGTATTTTTGTTGCAATTTCCTCCCACATTCTTAGTTTGCCATTATTTATACTGTATATATATATATACACTGTTATTTATTGCTGTGTCATACTTAAGGAGAGAAGTTAAGAGTCCAGGAGTACCTTTATTTATCACACGTTGGAGAATTGATGGACCAGACTGCTCAGGTCACATGACCATATACACATCACTATGATAGGATTATCTTTGCATGGCCATAGATGATCGTGTAAAATCCATCCTCTATCTGATCTCTGACCTATTTCAATATTTGTCTTTGTTTTTGACGCTATAATGGTATTTGACAGTATAGTTTTCCAATACAAATTACAACGTGATATGACTGCTATGAATGCTGCTGCAAGGAATATTTTTTTGATTAAAAGATTTCAGCCTGATATTGGGCTGGGTTCCGCCCATAAGCACTTTCAGTGGCAGTCATCCACACAGTCTGCGAGAGAGAGAGATTTTTAAGAACCTTTATTTCAATAAATCATATTCACACATAGACGCTATTTAAAACCTCACAGAAATAAATGGTTAAAACGGAGCTGCTCATCAACAATCAATTGAAGCACCAACGCTCCAAAAAACTGTGGAAAAACAGACTGGTTCCTGACAAAAAGCACATCAACAACCAAACAAACAAACAAACAAACCAAAAAAAACAAAAAGCTTCATTGAAGCACCAAAGCTCCAAAAAACAGTGGATAACAGACAGAAAAAACACTCCTTTCCATGGCTCTTCAGTTTGCCATCTGTGTGCTAGGTATCGCGAGTCCATGTTCTTCCATTTGTCCTGAAGAGAAAACATGTTGATCCCGGTCCCTGAGACCACTGGGGAGCCAGCGGGGCCCCTCCCATGCAGCAGGGTGGTGCTGGGCCTCACAGGCACAGTTTTTCTCCCTTAGCTGTGGGTACAGGTCTAAGGGACACTTCTCAGAGTGCTGCTTAGAGGTCAGAGGTCTCTTGGGGTCGTAGGTCAGGGGTCTCTTAGGGTCAGAAAGTGTTTTCCGCTTCAACGCCATCCGACAAGAACTGTTCTCGGAGGTCTCTCCCTCCGTCTCGTCTTCGTGATACGAGCGGGAGACATTAGGACTGTAACCTTTCCCCATCCCTCGTGGCTTTGAGTGAGACTTGCAGGCTTCACAAGTCTGTAATGGCGCTCGCTCCCTCTAGTCCTGGACTAGCAGACATACGGATCCTGTGCTTTGCCAGACATCTTGCACAAAATTGTTTCCCCTTGGGACCACAAGGGTTAAACATTTTCCCATTTACATTTCGGTTAGTGCAGCAAAAAAATCCTTGATCAAATGGAGTCAGGTCACATAAACATATAAATTTACATTCCAATAAAAACAAAAAAACATCCAATTTCAAACCTTGTATTAAAACAAAACAAGAAAAAACACACAGGAACCAGCCTGTCCTAGAGCTGTGTTTCACCATCATTGAACATTACCTTTTTTGATATTCTGCATTATTTTCTTCAGTCTGAACCCCTCATTTGCAGTATAACCTCCCTTCTCTCTGCTTCTCAACTGTGAGTTGACAGAGGAACAAAGAGCCTCTTTATCTGAGAAATAATCTTTAATTTCACACTTCCCTTCACTTTTTTCAGACCAGCTCTGCCAGCCGCCTTCGCTTCCCCCATCGTCTTCCTCTTCCTCATCTTCCATACTAGAACCAGATGACTCTGACTTCTCTTCCGGCTTCCTTCCCTTGACCACGCTTACTGCTTTCTTGGCCTGAGAACAGTCTATTTGAGTATTTTCTTTTCCCTTTCTTTTAACAGCACCAGGGACTTTGAAAGACTCGTCCATCAATTCACCATCACTATCTACCGTTTCTTTACTCTCCTTGTTTTGACTTGTCAAACTTGACATTTGATGCACCATGAGTTTGACTCAGTTACAGTGCCTTCCTCTCTGCGTACACCAGTCTGATCTCCTGTTGTTTTTTCACTGTCATTCGTTTTCTTATTAGCATTAGCCTTCCTCGCCACTGCATCAGAAAAACTCCTCGGTGCGTCCGCACCTGCTCCCCCCCCCCCCCCCCCCCCCCCCCTGCGCTCCCGCAGTGGGAAATTTATCAGGACAGTCCCGATAGAAGTGGCCATGCTGTTTACAGCCATGACAGGTTGACACCCCAGAGCTCACATATACCGGTACTACATATTCAAAACCATCAACGTTCAACTTGAACACCAGATCAAGCTCCTCGTCATGTTTCTTCATGATCATTAGAGCCTGGCGTCTGTGTGACACAACGTGCACCAGTAATGGGGACTTACAGCCGGATGACATTTTTCTAATGGGTGCGACTATTTTACCATACCGCGACAATTCCTTCACTAATAAATCATCACTGATTAGCGGTGGTATGTTCGAGATGGTAACTCTTGTATACGGCATAGACCGAGGAGTCACCGTCACAAAAGTGTCTTTAACCGTGACGCCGGTTTCAGTCAACTTATTCACTTTTTCAACGTGATCCACAAACATAACCATCGCGCCGTTCATCCGAGCGGCAGATACAATGTTGTCGTAGCCCACAACTTTTCCCACCGCTAAACTGCAATCTTCCACTGACACATCAGCTCCAACTGCGAGTTTAAAGCCATGTTTTCTGCTGAGAGTAGGAACCTCCATTTCAGCGGCCTATTCCAACCAGCGAGCGCTGGCCGACAGGCGACAGCGACACGCAAACCGAGATTAACCAACCTCCGTGTTAACACAATAACACTAAAAATAGCAACCTACCAATAAATAAGCAAGACTCTAATTCATAACATTAAAACAAAACACAGATAGAAAAAAGATCAGAAACTCACGCACACGCAGTCTCTCAGCAAGCCTCCCCACTCCGCTCCAAACACACGCATGCGCACAGAGAGAGAGAGAGAACGGTCAATTTTTATATATATTTTTTTTAATCCACTTTTTCGCCTTATTTTCTATTTTTCTCTCATCCCAATTTCGTATTTCCAATTCTTCCCTCCCCTGTCTTGAACGTTGCTAGACTATGCCTCCCACTGGTCGGCTGTAGTGAGGATAGAAGCCTTGCATCACGTGTCCCCTCCGGTACACGAGGAGGCAGCTTGTCGCATCTTTTCACGCTGCCCCCGATACTTCCTGTTTCCGGCGTCACCCAACCGACCTGTAGGAGTCGCTGTCCACAACGTCCAATCCCTACCCACCGGCTTTCCCACCCTCTAACACTGCCAATTGTGTTAGTATGACGGCCGGCCAAGCCGGTAGCAATGCCAAGAGCTGGGCTCGATACCAGCATCTCCTGCGTTAGTGGCGAGCGCCTTGCCCACTGCGCCACTCAGCCGCCCACACGCAGTCAAGTTTGTGTGTAAATGCTCCGACGAGGGAGAGAGACGGCGCACACACATTTTTACACACTCCTGCACGCGGTCTCTCTGGTCCCTCTCTATCTCTCGCTCGCTCGTTCTCTGCCTCTCTGTCAAAACCCGTTTGAGGAAGTGTCGGGTTACACTATGCGCTACAACCATAGAGGGGGCGTTACTGCAAATCAGTACCTTATTCACGTCAGCAATACTGTCAAATCAGAATGGCTTAGTTGAGTGAGGGAAGATCTCGTGAACTCGAGACTATACTGATGAGTCAATATGATAATTAACGACACAGACCACATTGATATAATCCCCCATTGCTAGGAAACAATGCTAAACACTGGAAAAGGCCATTTATAATGCATGGGACCTTTAACACTTTCCATTGCCACGCTTATGTACATCCTTATACCATCCTCTGCCAGCTCTATTTGTCTATGGAGAAGTTCCCCTTCTTTGCAGGGCTATAACTTTTTAAATTGTATTGCTAAATTGACATTACTATGGCCCATTCAACGTCAATTATCTATCGTTCAGGATGTAGGAACGTTGTACTTTTTCATTCATACTAAAATACGGTCTAAAGTATAAATATGTTTTTATCGTTTTCTGCAGCATTCTGCAGAACGTGATTTATAGCCCTAAATGCATTATATTGATGATCAAATACAGTTTGATAGCGATCGGTGCCAGATAAAAAATTTCAAATGGACGTGCTTCTAGAAGTTACTACTTATCATCTGATGTTGACCGGATGGGGGGGGGGGGGGTCGTTTATAAATCCGTGGCTAGGGATGGGTACCGAATTCGGTACTTTTGAGGTACCGAACCGAAACACGTCGGTACTACCGAGTATCGAATGAAGTGATTTTTTTTTTTTTTTTTTTTTTTTTTTTTTTTTTTTTAATTTATGTCAACGTTGACTTGATTCAACAACAAAGCAGTCGGAGCAATGACAAGCCGAAAACTGTCGAAATTGTAGTTATTTGAAGTTTGGATTTTTTTTTTACGACTGAGGTAGGTAAATTAAATTTCTTGAGACTAAAGTACAGAAAAAAGGTACCGTTGGGTACCGGTATCGATTCACAGAGAGAGAAAAACGGGAACAATATCTTTTGGTTTTACTAAAACCGTTAACAAATTCAAATCCTCCAGCGGTGACTCTGCGAACAAGGACGACGAGCGAGATTATTTAACCGGCATTGATGCGAGGGAATTGAAAAGTACGAAGCCTTCAGAGAAGCCAAAGGAACTCGTCATTCCCCTCATTCAGAAGAACCGCTGGTGTAAGATAGACCGAGCTACTGAAGTCAGCGAAGCCAAGAGAGAAACGCCCCCACCCCCAGAACAGGACTCTGTGGAATCCCAGGCTGTAAAAGAGATTATCGAAGATTCTCAGAGGCAGCTGGAGAAGTGGCAGAATGGGCCTACCGAGCAGAACCTCACAATCCCTCTGTTGATGCAGAACCAAGTCCCAGAGGGCTTTGAGGATGGACACCGGATCTCGGTTGACCTACGACCTGAATCTTCCACAGATGCAGACTATGATAGCGTGCCCGTGGAGGCGTATGGACTGGCCATGCTGAAAGGGATGGGCTGGAAGGCGGGGGAAGGCATTGGACGCACCTTCAAACGAGACGTGAAGCCGATCGAGGCTCAGCTCCGGCCCAGGGGTCTGGGTCTCGGCGTGGACCGCTCGTCCATAAAGGACCTGGAGCCCAGCGGACATTCTAGAACATAGAACCTTCTAGAACGTTTGTGGTAATGTCATAATAGACCATTCTAGAACATAGAACCTTCAAGAACGTTTGTGGTGCTGTCATAATGGAGCATTCTAGAACATAGAATCTTCTAGAACGTTTGTGGTGATGTCATAATAGAAAATTCTAGAACATCAAACCTTCTAGAATGTTTGTGGTGCTGTCATAATAGACCATTCTAGAACATAGAACATTCTAGAACATTTGTGGTGATGTCATAATAGAACATTCTAGAACATAGAACCTTCTAGAACGTTTGTGGTGATGTCATAATAGAACATTCTAGATGACATATTGATTATAGCTGAATCACTGATAGTTCTCCTGTAAAGAAAGATGGTTTAAAGGGCAAATTCACCTAATAAGGTATTTGCATCCCCTGATAAACTGATATAGAGTTACCGATGATAACCTCAGAGACGTCTGAACGAACCCCAATGTGTTGATCCAATCGACCTAGGCCTTGATATCGACCTAACCCTCCCGAAAGGAGAGGTTACTGAAATAACCTAAAAGGGATACTTCAAAGCATTACTTGTACTTTACGTCTGTATGTATTATTACTGTTTAGCTAGCGCGCTTTTAATTAAAACACCGGTTATTGTTATAACTCTGCCTCTGGTCTACTATTCTTTTAATTGTGCATATTACTCCTCGCCTCATTCAAACCTAGAACTATGCCCGTGGCGAACAGCTGTTACTGTTAGTGAAACAAGTGCTACACTATTCATCTCAAAATGCCAGATATCAGCCCAAATAAGTGTAATATCGCTAGCATTGTGTGCTAATTACAAGCTGTGGCCTTGTGGAGAAGCTGTCTGCCCTGCTCTGTCGGTCAGTGACAGTGTTCTGGGACTCAGACCTGAGAAGCTGTCTGCCCTGCTCTGTCGGTCAGTGACAGTGTTCTGGGACTCAGACCTGAGAAGCTGTCTGCCCTGCTCTGTCGGTCAGTGACAGTGTTCTGGGACTCAGACCTGAGACGCTGTCTGCCCTGCTCTGTCGGTCAGTGACAGTGTTCTGGGACTCAGACCTGAGAAGCTGTCTGCCCTGCTCTGTCGGTCAGTGACAGTGTTCTGGGACTCAGACCTGAGAAGCTGTCTGCCCTGCTCTGTCGGTCAGTGACAGTGTTCTGGGACTCAGACCTGAGAAGCTGTCTGCCCTGCTCTGTCGGTCAGTGACAGTGTTCTGGGACTCAGACCTGAGACGCTGTCTGCCCTGCTCTGTCGGTCAGTGACAGTGTTCTGGGACACAGACCTGAGAAGCTGTCTGCCCTGCTCTGTCGGTCAGTGACAGTGTTCTGGGACTCAGACCTGAGAAGCTGTCTGCCCTGCTCTGTCGGTCAGTGACAGTGTTCTGGGACTCAGACCTGAGAAGCTGTCTGCCCTGCTCTGTCGGTCAGTGACAGTGTTCTGGGACTCAGACCTGAGAAGCTGTCTGCCCTGCTCTGTCGGTCAGTGACAGTGTTCTGGGACTCAGACCTGAGAAGCTGTCTGCCCTGCTCTGTCGGTCAGTGACAGTGTTCTGGGACTCAGACCTGAGAAGCTGTCTGCCCTGCTCTGTCGGTCAGTGACAGTGTTCTGGGACTCAGACCTGAGAAGCTGTCTGCCCTGCTCTGTCGGTCAGTGACAGTGTTCTGGGACTCAGACCTGAGAAGCTGTCTGCCCTGCTCTGTCGGTCAGTGACAGTGTTCTGGGACTCAGACCTGAGAAGCTGTCTGCCCTGCTCTGTCGGTCAGTGACAGTGTTCTGGGACTCAGACCTGAGAAGCTGTCTGCCCTGCTCTGTCGGTCAGTGACCGTGTTCTGGGACTCAGACCTGAGAAGCTGTCTGCCCTGCTCTGTCGGTCAGTGACAGTGTTCTGGGACTCAGACCTGAGAAGCTGTCTGCCCTGCTCTGTCGGTCAGTGACAGTGTTCTGGGACTCAGACCTGAGAAGCTGTCTGCCCTGCTCTGTCGGTCAGTGACAGTGTTCTGGGACTCAGACCTGAGAAGCTGTCTGCCCTGCTCTGTCGGTCAGTGACGGTGTTCTGGGACTCAGACCTGAGCAGCATATTAAAGGGGACAAGTCCAAAGAGACACACTTTGTCCTAAAGGCAAGGTGGGATAAATAAAGACGTAATACTGTCTCCACGTGATTCATTCATTTAACCTTTATTTAAACTCGTATCACTGAGGTTGCCCTCATTTACAGCGGTTTTGAGTGACAGACGAGTACAATAAATAATATTTAATTTAATATAAAAAAAAAGTAGTTGCACAGAGTGATGATATCATGGAAGGGATTTGACTAAAAGCAGAAGCCAGATGTCTTTCTATCTCTCTTTCTAACACACCTGTAAAAGTAATACACGTAACTAAACATGTAAAATAAGTAAATAAATGTGTCAAATAAATAAATGTCTAAAATAAATAGATAAACTTGTCAAATGAATAAATATGTAAAATATATCCATCAATATAGCCAGTCTGCCACCACTCTAAGCCTATGGAGATGTTCACCTTCTTTGCAGGGCTATAACTTTTTTAATTGTATTGCTAAATTTACATTACTATGGCCCATTCAACATCGATTATCTATCGTTCAGGATGTAGGAACGTTATACTTTTTCATTCAAACATTCATATAAAAATACCTTCTAGAATATAAGTATGTTTTTATCGTTTTCTGCAGTAATTCCTAGAACGTGAGTTATAGGCCTAAACGCATATATAGATTATCGATTGCCGTTTATTCCCGATACACGCTATATAAAAAAATTCAACTGTATATGATCCTATACGTTATGCGTCATCATGCATGGAGGAAAGGGGGGGGGGTCGTTTATAATTCCGTGATAGTCAGTAAATGCTTTATGTAGTATGGGTGATATATTGATCAGATCGGTTTGCAGTGAAATGAATAAACAATTGGGCTGAAAATGACGTTAGCGTCCTCTTACCGTTCGCCAATGAGACTGGCGGTGAAAGATCCCAGGTATAGGATGTCGATCGCCTAGGTCCATTTCCGGTTTGTATGTCGCAATAAACGCCGAAATCATATAGATTATTAAGTTTATAAAGCCATCCATTATGTATAGTGTCTGTCGGGAGCCTTGCGACAATATCTGACGGCCGGATGAATTTAATCGACGCACAGCAGCCACTTCCTGTTGTTCGAGTGTAACTCGCTCGACCATCCACCAGGCGGCGGTATTGAGCCGTCGTTGTATTGAGCCGTAGGGTCCAGCTGCAGCGCCGGAGGTGTATATATGAATTATGAATGCCATGGTGAAAAAATTTAATATTTATCTCAATATCGCTGTACAGCGTGGTGTGGCAGACAACGCATGGCGGGCAATAACGCTGTACAGCGTGAACGGCGGTGGATGTGTTAATAAACCTGTAAAATAAATAAACCTGTAAAATGAATAAATATCAAAATAAATATGTAAAATATATTAACACATTGGTCGCCAACAACGTCGTAATTCGTTATTGCCCGCCATGCGTTGAACGCCAACAACGGCGTAATTCGTTGTTGGGATCAATATAATTTTTTTTCGCCATGGCATTCATAATTCATCCAGCCTCCCTCCGGGATTGCAGCGGCACCCTGTCTGATATTGCAACGCCTCAATACCGCCGCCTGGTGGATGATTGGGCGAGTTACACTCCACACCAAACCGGAAGTGGCGCTGGTGCATCGAGGAAATCCCTCCGGCAGTACTATCTTGTTACGTGGATCAAGAGACACAATCGAGTCCATTGGGATCGCTTTCTAAACGCAATATTCTATATTAGGGGTGTAAAGGTACACGTATCCGTACCGAACCGAACAATTTTCAGTGTGTACCGTACCGAACGGCTGTGTAGTGTACCGAACGAATACAACGGTATGTTAACCACTAACGACCGCCCACCGGGGCTGTTTTTTTCACAATCTAATATAATAATTATTATAATTTTTTTTTACAAGTCGATTATTAATTTCAATATAGAATATTCGTTGACGGTTTGAGCCCAGCTCTCCACATTGTTTTCAGTTTGGCTGGTCGTCCGTACTAATACAATTGGCAGTATTAGGGGGAAGGAAAACTGAGGGGTGGGGATCGGTCGTTGTGGACAGCGACTCCTACAGGTCGGTTGGTGCGCCTGCGCAGTAGAATCAAGAAGCGATGGGGGCGGCGCCCCTCCAAAGCGCAGACCCCTGACGCTGAAAGATCGCGCTGCGCAGGTGAAAAGATGCGACGGCTGCTACCTCGAGTATCGGAGGGGACTCGTGCTATGTATGGCTTCGTCCACATTGCAGCCGGCTTGTGGGAGGCATGGCCAAACAGCGTTCGAGACAGGGGAGGGTAGAATTGGACGATATAAAATTGGAATGGGAGAAAAATAGAAAATGGGAGAAAAAGTGGATAAAAAAAAATAATATTTGTTGACAGCCCTACAATTACAATTAGTTACTGCACACTACATCACCCCTGAGTGGAACATGGAAAGCCAAACTTTCCCCCACTGTACCGAAAACCGTACCGAACCTTGACTTCAAAACCGAGGTCCGTACCGTACCGTGTTTTTTGTGTACCGCTACACCCCTATTCTATATGATTTCGGCGTTTATTGCGTCATACGGGAAATGGATCTAGCAGATCGAAGTCAAATAATTGGAATATTTTTCCTCCAGTCTCATCAGCGAACAGTAAGAGGTATATAACGTTATTTTCTGCTTGATTGTCCATTTCTTTGTTTGCAATCCATCTGGTCAACATATCAACCCATACTAAATAAAGCCGTTACTGACGATCAAGGAATTATAAACGACCCCCCCCCCCCCCCCTTTTTCTTCATGCATGATGAAGCATAATGTATACCGATCATATACATTTGAATTTTTTAATATAGCGTGTGTAGGAAAGAAACGATAATCTATCATATGCTTCAGGGCCTATAACTCGCGTTTTTGGAATTACAGCAGAAAAGCTTAAAACATACTTATATTCTCGACGGTATTAACACAACAATGTATGAATGAAAAAATATAACGTTCCCACATCCGGAATGATAGATACCCGATGTTGAATGGGCCATAGTAATGTCAATATAGCTATAATATTTAAAAAGTTATAGCCCTGCAAAGAAGGTAAACATCTCCATAGGCTTACAGTGGTGGCAGACTGGGTATAATGATGGGCATACTGCGTGGCAATCAAAGTGTTAATAAACCTGTAAAATGAATAAATAAGTAAATAAACACAGATACAAATGTTAAATGAACCTGTAAAATAAATATATAAACCTGTAAAAGGATTAAATAAGTAAATAAACCTGTAAAATAAATAAAGGGCAGTCGTTCTTATAACGCAGCTTACTGTTGGCAATCTGATGGTGGGAAATTAAAAAGCTATTAAAACCTCTTCCCTATGTCTCCATGTGATGTTGTCATGGAAGTAGGGGTGTAACGATTCGACCTCACAACGATTCGATTCGATTACGATTCTTCAGGCAACGATTCAATGCATCATGAAATCTCTTCATTTGACTTCGATTCGATACATTTTCGATGAATTTTCTATCGGTTAATTCCCCCAAAAAAATGTAATACACAAATGTGGCTGGGGGAACTGATTCACTCGGCATGAATGGACTATATGTCAATAAAAACAATACACACACAAAAAACATTAAAAAAAATTATTTCTTTTTTAATTTAGATTATAATCGATTCTAATATATTCAAATCGATGCATCGAATAGAACACATTAGAATCGATGCATTTCGATTAATTGATGCATCGTTACACCCCTACATGGAAGGTATCTGATTAAAAGCCACCAGATGTCTTTCTGTCTCTCCAAAAAGATGTTGCTCTTTTCTTGTTTGCCGTTCTGTTGTTGTTGTTTTTTATCATCAATTTCATGGTCTATCAAATATCTTAACCAGGGATGAAGAGTTCAAATTATGAGATTTTTAAGCGGCACGGCTCCATTGTCATGATTTAGCAAAAATTATGATGTGATTAGAGAAAAGCTACTGGCTGAGAGAAGCTTAGTAAACAGGCTTATATCCTGCAGTATAACTCTATACACCATTGAACCCTCCCGGACTTTGCTATATTTGAAAATGTTCCCCACTCGGTAGAGTCAAGTTTATTTGTAGATCACCATCATCATCACACAATGATCAATGCGCACAATGCACAATCAATGCGGGCATGACCACCCGCATTTCACTGTATGCCCTGGTATGTATGTGACAAATAAACCTCTTGATTCTTGATCATGTCTCAGAGAGCTTCACAGTGAAGAGGAAAAACTCGGAAAAGTATTCTGTATTTTACTATGACAACTAATAAACAAACTTGAAACTTGAAATGTGTTTCAACCATGGGGAGTCAGTAAACCATGTTGCACCTCTGAGTCCACACGTTTCATAAGGGGGTTTCAATAAAATCCCTCCAACCAGGGTGGTCAGGCCAGCATGCTATAGACCAGTGGTTCTCAACTGGTCTAGCCTCGGGACCCGACATTTTCCGTAGTCATTAACACAATCCCGCCCAAGAACGGATATATCCGTGTTTCGATTCCATGCTTAAAGGACCGAAGGACGGATGTATCCGTGGCAAGTTGTTTTGGCTTTTATTCCATTTTAACACTTTGGATGCCCAACCCGAGTTTTCTCGGGTTTACCCCCCACGGGTTGAATGCCCATAACGAGAATATTCGTTTTTTTTTTTTATTAGTGATCTGAATTCATATTTCATCAACCGAGTCTACCGTTGGTAAATCAGCCACTCCAGGCGCTCAGATGTGAAAAAAGCGCCCCCTATCGTCTCCCAGATGGTAATTCACCCTTTTGGATTGGACTCAATGAAAAGGCATGAGAAAAAAAGACCCGGACTCCACATTTTACTTCTTACGCATGTGACCGGAGTCGATCAGCTTCATTCTGGACCCTCAGAGCAGCGGGGATTATGTGTTGTACAGTATACGCGGTGGATCAATAAAAGGATCGATTTTCGGAATGGCGATCAGGAATTGGAATAATCCATTTGGATACCATCTGATCTCAGGTAAGGAATCTATTTTACCAGTATTACGATAATCAGACCCGTTTTTCGCGGAGATATAAGCTTTTTCCTTTTTTTGTGATATGGCTGTTTGACTCTAAGAGCGATCAGGAACTGAGAGAATCGATTTTCAGCGCGCGGCACTAGCGTGCACACGTACACATACTATCGATAATCTAGCGTTTATTTGAAAACTATTCATAAATTGGCCGACAAATGACAACGTTCTAGAATATTACAGTACGGGGCGATTATCATGGAATCCTCTTTTTTTTCTGTGAAAACGAGGGTTTTTCTAAATGCTATGAAACTGAAATGAACCGATAAAAAAACAATCTGCTTCGACAATGTTGACTGGAAATAGGTCATTGATAATGCGACGGGCAGATTAGACACATAGCCATAATTTAAAACATAGATTAGGCGATATTAATGCTAACATTGAAGTGGATGTGGGCATTCAAGCACTAAATGTGCGCCCCCTGCTGGGCATTCAAAGTGTTAATAACCTATTCAAGGTCGCCGAGCTGCACTGCAGATGTACCCTACTCTTTGAAATCGACAAAGTGCATTACCGGCCAGATCCTCTTAGGGGCGCTGTCGCGATAATGCAGTGTGCCCTGTGGCTGAACGGTGCATTTTTTTTTTTTTACTTTCAATGGAGTTTCCAGGTAGCTAGATTCTGGATGTGCAGCCTGTAGCTTGGAATATGTTTTGGATCGCGGATTTCACTATGCAATAAGGGGATTTATCATCAGCCAATGGACATATCGATCTACCAGATGGCGATCGATAACGGGGAAATGCTCGGGGGGATCCAACCGGCTCATGGTAAGATCTTTTTCACGTAAATTACAGCCCGATCGGGCCTTGTTATGATACTCAACCAGGCGATCAGCGTATGTGGCTACTTAGACGAACACGGTAAATCAATAATAAGAAACGATCATATGCAGTTTGAGTTTTAACTGTAGCTTATGTATAACGGAAATGCCATTGGATATAACGTCAGTATCTATTTTGCCCTTTATCTCGCCTTCCAGGAAATGTCCTAGCCGGAATCCCGTATAACGCTTATATTCACGGCGCTATAAAATGAGAACGTATTGATGGAAAAAAATAAATCTTTAAGCCATTTTGAAGGGACGGTTTATGGTCTCAATTGACAATGAGAATGGACAGATAGCAATACTATAAAGTATAGATTTAGCTCTACAAACAGCCCCAAGTCTGTTTACATAATGCTGGTCGTGACTCTAGAGTGATATTAGACGCATCCCAGTGGCTGCCAATGTGTTAAGTCGCGACCAAAATTTTTTAACCACTATGATTTATTTCAAAAAAATTTATTGCAGTAATACACAATCTTTCATGCACTGTTAAAAACATGAAATAAACACAAAAAAGTGCAACAAAAGTGCAACTAGGGCTAAAACCCCAATTAAATAAAATAATAATAAATAATATTATGCTTCTTAGCAGATTTCTTAGCTTAACATAACAGACCTACAGTAAGTTTGGGGGAACTAATGGGATAACTGGGGTTGCAACAAAAGTGCAATTAGGGATAAAAACACAATGAAATAATATAATAATAATAAATAATATATCCTTCTTAGCAGACTTCTTAGCTTAACATCCCAGGGGAAAAAAATGTGTACAAAAAAATATATAATAATAATAATTTTATTTTTTAATTTTTTACACCCACTCAAAATGGCTCGCGACCCACCAGTTGAGAAACACTGCTATAGACAACTTGCTCTGCCTAGTTAGTCCCTGACATCCGACCATAATCTCTCTATCTTTCTCTCTCACCTCTATTGATCTCTAATTTTCTCTTTATCCATCTCATCTTCTCACTCTCTCTCTCTCTCTCTCTCTCTCTCTCTCTCTCTCTCTCTCTCTGTGTGTCTATCTGTCTCTCTGTAGCTGTTTCTCTCTTTCTCTAACTGTATCCTTCTGTCTCTCTCTCTTTTATTTATGTCCATCACCTAGTTCCCAGCTCTGTTCTATCTAACACGCTCTGCCTCTCTCGTTGTGTTTCAGTGGCAGCTGGAAAGACATGAAGTTCAAGCCCTATAACTTCGAGGCGATGGGAGCGGCTCCAGACTGCGGTCACCTGCACCCGCTGATGAAGGTGCGGACCCAGTACAGACAGATCTTCCTGGAGATGGGGTGAGTTGCTGCTGCTGTTCACACCGGTCTGACTGGACTATGGGTCCCTTTCTATGTACTGTGTCACAGACTCATGTGAGGTGGAAAATTCAGACATTTACATTTAGTCATTTAACGGAACGTAGACCAAATGCGTCCACATTTTTATAGGATTCTAGCACATTTTCATAACAATAGCGAATATTACCGTTTTCATTGAGGTTTCTTACAAATGAACAATGCTTTATGTTGTCCTTTATATGCCGATTATCATTAAAATCTTAAATTGTACCATATGTCCCCCTTTAGACAACGCTACCAGCGCACTTTTGTTAAGATAATTAGTTTACCATTCGCGGTCGCTATACCGAGGTCGCAGTAATAGTTTACCGCTGTTCAGATCACGGCGAAGAATAGACACATCCCAGTGACCTGTGCTAAGGATCTTGGGAAATGTATTCATGTAGTTTTCAACATTTTCACCTTTTAATTTTAAACCAATGCTGCCATCTACTGACAACAGAAAGTGTTGTCTATCGTCACTTCCGTATACAGCGTCGCCCGAAACCCATTCTAGAGATTCCCACTTTTTACTGGGAATGGGGCGTGGCCGTATTTGGTCCCAGACAATAAGAGTGGCTGCGATTGGTCACTGTGACATTAGCTGACGCTTTTATCCAACGCGACTTACAAGTTCTGTACGACAAGTCATCAGGAAGGGCACAACTCTATCAGCTGAGTAACAATGTTCATCAATGCATAACACGGACATCGTAAAGACACATGACTTCACATAGACATAACATAGACACGTAAAAAGATGTAAAAGTGGTGTGACATCATCATGTCAACCTATACCATTGCACAGGCAAGATGTGACATCATTTTCACCTATACAGTTGCACCGGTAAGACGTGACGTGACACAAGGTGTTTGTTGCCTGTAAACACAAGGTGAATAAACTGTCTTATTACAGTTTGTCGAATCACATCGGTACTACCGAGTACCGATTCACGCTAGATCAATCTGTACCAGATTTCGGTACTTTTACATGTTTAGTATATTTAGTATAAGAGTGTAATATGCTAGACAAGAGGGAGCCTTTTCCACAAATATATATATTACTGTCCCGTCTCTTGGGTCTTTGGAAAGACCAGACGGGGTCAGAGGAGTTTGATAATATTTACTGAGGATGCCCAAATAATGTTGATATTTAAACATTTAAAAACATAATACATGATCATGCAATTTATTTTGTGTGGTGTTTTACAACAATAAATAACAATGTTCTAAATAAATAACAATGTTGAAATTGAGAAGTTTGGACTTATATTTTTTACAACTGAAATAATTAGTTTTGTTTATTACAGAGAGAGTTAAGTTACAGAAAAAAGGTAGCGCTGGGTTCGAATGTGAACGGTACCCAACCCTAGTTGTGTGACTTCACTGAGACGTAGGCGGTGTGTCTGTTGTGTCTGTAGGTTCACTGAGATGCCCACGAACAACTTCATAGAGAGTTCCTTCTGGAACTTTGACGCTCTGTTCCAACCCCAGCAGCACCCAGCCAGAGACCAGCACGACACCTTCTTCCTGTCCGGTGAGTGTGTGTGTGTGTGTGTGAGTGTGTGTCTGTCTGTCTGTCTGTCTGTCTGTCTGTCTGTCTGTCTGTCTGTCTGTCTGTCTGTCTGTCTGTCTGTCTGTCTGTCTGTCTGCCTGCCTGCCTGTCTGCCTGCCTGCCTGCCTGCCTGCCTGCCTGCCTGCCTGCCTGCCTGCCTGCCTGCCTGCCTGCCTGCCTGCCTGCCTGCCTGCCTGCCTGCCTGCCTGCCTGCCTGCCTGCCTGCCTGCCTGCCTGCCTGCCTGCCTGCCTGCCTGCCTGCCTGCCTGCCTGCCTGCCTGCCTGCCTGCCTGCCTGCCTGCCTGCCTGCCTGCCTGCCTGCCTGCCTGCCTGCCTGCCTGCCTGCCTGCCTGCCTGCCTGCCTGCCTGCCTGCCTGCCTGCCTGCCTGCCTGCCTGCCTGCCTGCCTGCCTGCCTGCCTGCCTGCCTGCCTGCCTGCCTGCCTGCCTGCCTGCCTGCCTGCCTGCCTGCCTGCCTGCCTGCCTGCCTGCCTGCCTGCCTGCCTGCCTGCCTGCCTGCCTGCCTGCCTGCCTGCCTGCCTGCCTGCCTGCCTGCCTGCCTGTCTGTCTGTGTATTCTGGTCTCTCTGTATATACGCTTGCTTGTCTGTGTGCTTGTATATTGATATGATCATGTTGTGGAATATTTTAATATGAGCCAAGACGGTGAACTGTAGAAATTCAGATGAGTCAAATTGTATAAGAAAGAACATTTATTATTTCTGTGGCCACAGTTTACAATCAGAGACGAGTCTAAACGCGAGCATCTGACCAGAAAGTGAGAAAGAGCTCTGGTCAGACTTACAATAAATACCAGCTGGGAATGACAAATGAAAACAGAAGATGGGTTTAGGGGTTTTGTCGTGTCTCACACAAGACTGATATGAAGAAGAACAAGATGTGATTTACTTGGACATGTCATATCTAAGTTAAGCTGTCCTGACCTAGTCAGTCTCCTAATGTCTTGACTAGTTAAACTAGTTAAAGCTTTGTACAGAGAAATATGTATTTATAACAGAGCTATGAACATGATAATATCTTCGACCACCGTCACCGTCGTTGGTATTCAGATCACTTGATGAGTGATGATTTGTCCCACCTTGTGTTCCAGACCCCGCGCTGTCCCGTGAGTCTGACTTCCCCCCAGACTACCTGGAGCGGGTCAGGAGGGTCCACTCTGAGGGAGGCTACGGCTCGCAAGGGTGAGACCACGGCTTCCCATGGTGGATGCACCCGTACCGTTCTGCAATCTGTTAATAAAATGTTCATTCAATCAATCACCGTGCAGATTGATTGATTGAATGAACATTTTATTAACAGATTGCAGAATGGGTACAATACAGTACGGCTCAATACACACAATTGTTAACGGGGATGCAGACCAGAGAAAGACTTTCGTCTTGTTTACATCAGGGTCCCCCATTTTCAATTCATACTGAATTGTAAGTAAGGGTGCAACTTGCTCCGTGCAATCCATTCTTTGTGGATCTAGCCCTTAGACCGTCCGTTCGGGGGCGTTGTACGAAAAGGATGGAGATGTGTATATAATGCATTCTTCTGAAATTGAGAACTAACCCTTTAAGTATGTGATTGGTTTCGTCTGCAGGCACAAGTGTGACTGGAAGATAGAGGAGGCTCAGAAGAACATCCTCCGCACGCACACCACAGCCGTCAGCGCGCGCATGCTGTATAAACTAGCACAGCAGGTGAGACACCGTTCAAATACTCTGTTCAAATCTCACTACAATTATGCTGTTATGGCCAAAACTGGGCCAATTCATAATAATAATAATAATACACTTAATTTATACAGCTGTTTTCTAAAAGCCTTGATAAACCTCTTTAAAAGTAAACTTGAAGTTAACTAATACATTCTAAAGTTTATTAAGCCTGCTAAAGTGAACCATGACTTTTTCCTCCCACTCCATCCATCCATCCATCCCTCCATCCATCCACCCCTCTATCTGTCTATCTACCCCTCCGTCTGTCTTATCTACCCCTCTATCTGTCTATCCACCCCTCTATCTGTCTATCCACCCCTCTATCTGTCTATCCATCCCTCCATCTCTCTATCCACCCCTCTATCTGTCTATCCATCCCTCCATCTCTATCCATCCCTCCATCTCTCTATCCACCCCTCCATCTCTCTATCCACCCCTCCATCTGTCTATCCACCCCTCTACCTATCTATCCCTCCCTCCGTCTGTCTATCCACCCCTCCATCGCTCTATCCACCCCTCCGTCTGTCTATCCCTCCCTCCGTCTGTCTATCCCTCCCTCTATCTGTCTATCCCTCCCTCCGTCTGTCTATCCCTCCCTCCGTCTGTCTATCCCTCCCTCTATCTGTCTATCCACCCCTCCATCTCTATCCACCCCTCCATCTCTATCCCTCCCTCCGTCTGTCTATCCCTCCCTCCGTCTGTCTATCCCTCCCTCTATCTGTCTATCCACCCCTCCGTCTCTATCCCTCCCTCCATCTGTCTATCCCTCCCTCCGTCTGTCTATCCCTCCCTCCGTCTGTCTATCCCTCCCTCCGTCTGTCTATCCCTCCCTCCGTCTGTCTATCCCTCCCTCCATCTGTCTATCCCTCCCTCCGTCTGTCTATCCCTCCCTCCGTCTGTCTATCCCTCCCTCCGTCTGTCTATCCCTCCCTCCGTCTGTCTATCCCTCCCTCCGTCTGTCTATCCACCCCTCTATCTGTCTATCCCTCCCTCCATCTCTCTATCCACCCCTCCATCTGTCTATCCCTCCCTCCGTCTGTCTATCCCTCCCTCCATCTCTCTATCCCTCCCTCCATCTCTCTATCCCTCCCTCCATCTCTCTATCCCTCCCTCCGTCTCTCTATCCCTCCCTCCGTCTGTCTATCCCTCCCTCCATCTCTCTATTCACCCCTCCATCTGTCTATCCACCCCTCTATCTGTCTATCCACCCCTCCATCTCTCTATCCCTCCCTCCGTCTGTCTATCCCTCCCTCCGTCTGTCTATCCCTCCCTCTATCTCTATCCCTCCCTCCGTCTGTCTATCCCTCTCTCCGTCTGTCTATCCCTCTCTCCGTCTGTCTATCCCTCCCTCCGTCTGTCTATCCCTCCCTCCATCTGTCTATCCACCCCTCTATCTGTCTATCCCTCCCTCCATCTCTCTATCCACCCCTCCATCTGTCTATCCCTCCCTCCGTCTGTCTATCCCTCCCTCCATCTCTATTCACCCCTCCATCTCTCTATCCCTCCCTCCATCTGTCTATCCCTCCCTCCGTCTGTCTATCCCTCCCTCCGTCTGTCTATCCCTCCCTCCGTCTGTCTATCCCTCCCTCCGTCTGTCTATCCCTCCCTCCGTCTGTCTATCCACCCCTCTATCTGTCTATCCCTCCCTCCATCTCTCTATCCACCCCTCCATCTGTCTATCCCTCCCTCCGTCTGTCTATCCCTCCCTCCATCTCTCTATCCCTCCCTCCATCTCTCTATCCCTCCCTCCATCTCTCTATCCCTCCCTCCGTCTCTCTATCCCTCCCTCCGTCTGTCTATCCCTCCCTCCATCTCTCTATTCACCCCTCCATCTGTCTATCCACCCCTCTATCTGTCTATCCACCCCTCCATCTCTCTATCCCTCCCTCCGTCTGTCTATCCCTCCCTCCGTCTGTCTATCCCTCCCTCTATCTCTATCCCTCCCTCCGTCTGTCTATCCCTCTCTCCGTCTGTCTATCCCTCTCTCCGTCTGTCTATCCCTCCCTCCGTCTGTCTATCCCTCCCTCCATCTGTCTATCCCTCCTCCGTCCACCAGGAGGAGTTTACTCCTGTGAAGTACTTCTCCATCGACAGAGTGTTCCGTAACGAGACTCTGGATGCCACCCACCTGGCAGAGTTCCACCAGATAGAGGGGGTGGTGGCCGACCGCGGCCTGACGCTGGGGGACCTGATGGGCATCCTGCACCAGTTCTTCACCAAGCTGGGTCAGTGCGGGGCGCTCTGTGAGAACATCTCGTGGAATGAGGACAACGAGGAACATCGGAGCCTCAGTGACTGAATAGCGGTTAACTGGAAAGATGAAAGCCTTGATGTTTATGTTTTTCATGTTAATCATTTCACTAAACTATTATTATTACTTCCCTGAATAATACATAAAAAGTAACATCACATATCTTCTCATGACATCACATATCTTCTCATGACATCACATATCTTCTCATGACATCACATATATTTTCATGACACCACATATCTTCTCATGACACTACACATCTTCTCATGACATCACATATCTTCTCATGACATCACACATCTTCTCATGACACCACATACAGTATCTTATCATGACATTACATATCTTCTCATGGCATCACATATCTTCTCATGACACCACATACAGTATCTTCTCATGACATCACATATATTCTCATGACACCACATATCTTCTCATGACACCACATATCTTCTCATGACATCACATATATTCTCATGACACCACATATATTCTCATGACACCACATATCTTCTCATGACACCACATATCTTCTCATGACACCACATACAGTATCTTCTCATGACATCACATATGTTCTCATGACACCACATACAATATCTTCTCATGACATCGCATATGTTCTCATGACACCACATACAGTATCTTCTCATGACATCACATATCTTCTCATGACATCACATATCTTCTCATGACATCTGATGGGCTTTGAACAGCCATTGCATCTAGACTGGAGTGGTTTGTGAATGGTTGTTTTGTGTCGTAGGAATCACCAAGCTCCGCTTCAAGCCTGCCTACAACCCATACACAGAGCCTAGCATGGAGATCTTCAGCTACCATGAAGGTACACATGTGAGATGTTACCCCTGTTGGTTAGGGAGGCTGCCTGGTCATTGAAGGGTTGCTGGTTCGATCCCCATTACCATCAGTGCCAATACTGCCAAAATGTGTCCCTGAACAAGGTCGTCTACCCCCCACCCCCCCCCCTAACCTAAAGTAGAGATGTGTGATCATGGATTTTGAAAATCGATGATTGAAAGCAATTTTCTTTTACTTTGCGGCTTAGCCGTTTAGGGACAAACCACCTGCCAGCGCTCCTCACAAACAAACAAACCAACCAACCAATCAACCAATGTGAGCATAGGGAGGTGTAGTCTGACGTCACTTTAGTTTCCCGCGCGGTCCACCCGTATAGGGATTTATCATTGGGGAAAATGTATTATCGGCTATTGTAATAATTCTGCCTCATGAACATTGGCAAGCTTTCCATTTTTGCACAAAATGAGTTCCCTTCTATCACTAACATTATTAAGCATTTTTGGTTGAAATAAAGTTAGTTATAAGGTTGTTTAATTTGTCGTTAAAAAAGAACTACACTTACCAGTAGAACGCCTGTTGTTCAGTGCTGTCGCCTAATACACACGTCACGGCCATTGACAGAGTGAAGTGTAGTTCCCCGGTGAACGAAAACATAAACATTGTTATTTTGCTACCTTTACGATTTAATTGTGATTTTTTTTTCGTGTTGAGCTATAGATTGTGGATGAATACACACAGAATGGTACACCATGCCAATGTTCCTGCTTTATTTGTTTTAAACTAGATGATTTAGAATTGTGTCCATTGGATATACATTGCGATTTCAAGAGGGGTGGACCGCGTGGGAAACGGCAATGACGTAACAACCACTACACCTATTAGCAGGTGTAATAGTCGTTAATTAGCTCAAACTAACAGTCTGACATCTGGTGAGTGAGTTAAATGCACAGAGCTTATGGTAGAGCCTCCACCCATGGAAACCCCCAGGTAATGGGATTCAGTGCAGATTAGCAGCAAACTAGCTTAGGCAGTGGTGACTGAAAAACCAGGGTTCCGTTCTTCTAAAACATTTAGAAGGGATAGTTCAGATGTTTGGAATCCTAGCCCTATTTGCTACTTAACCAATGATGATGTTAATAATAGACAGAGTAATTTCTCAGGACAGTGTCTGGACATGTCATACCATCTCCGGCTAGTTGGCCACCATTACCCCATACAAAGCCAATGGGGTCAAGCGCCTGTCTGTACATGCTGACCGAGGGCAACTGAAATCTACCTTGTGTGCACCCGGGAGTCAATTTCATTGCCCTCACTCAGCTTGTAGTTGTACAGACAGGAGCTAGACACCATTGGTTTGTGGCTTAACTATCCCTTTAAACCCTTTCACTACCACACTACAGAAGGTTAACCTTTCACTACCACACCACAGACAGTTAACCGTCTGTAGTGTGGTAGTGAAAGGGTTAACCTTCTGCAGTGTGTTTGTGAAAGGGTTAACCCTTTGTCGTGTGGCAGTGAAAGGGTTAACCTTCTGTATTGTCGCAGTGAAAGGGTTAACCCTTTGGTAGTGGGGTAGTGAAAGGGTTAAGGCCAATTCATAATGAAACACAAGATCCTTGTGTCCCTAATCATACGGATAAGCAATATTTATCTATAGTCGGTATCCATACTAATGTTTTTTCTTTCAAAACTAAAAGGAAATGTATGTCTCTCCATCTCTCCCTCTCTCCCTCTCTCCCTCCCCCTCTTTCTCTCCATCTCTGCAGGGCTGAAGAAGTGGATGGAGGTGGGTAACTCGGGCGTCTTCAGGCCGGAGATGCTGCTGCCCATGGGTCTTCCTGAAGACGTGTCCGTCATCGCCTGGGGACTGTCTCTGGAGAGGTGAACTTCAGTCCAACACACACACACACACACACACACACACACACACACACACACACACACACACACACACACAGTTCTGTAACAGAGTTATATATAGACACGGTGTGTGCATTGTGCGAAGACATAATCAGGTTAAGATCTGCCAGGGGGCTGGATTCTTGTCGAGGTGGAGTTTCAACGGAGAGAGCGCCACAGTTAACCCTTTCACTGCCACACGACAGAAGGTTAACCCTTTACTATCACACTACGGTAGTGTGATAGTAAAGGGTTAACCTTCTGTCGTGTGGCAGTGAAAGGGTTGACCTGCTGTTTTGCGGCAGTGAAAGGGTTAACCTTCTGTGTATTGTCGACGGTGAAAGGGTTAACCGTTTTGGTAGTGCGGCAGTGAACGGGTTAACCTCCAACCCACCGGTGTCCTCCCTCCTCATCCAGGCCCACCATGATCAAGTATGAAATCAACAACATCCGAGAGCTGGTGGGACACAAGGTGGACCTGCAGATGGTCTACGACCACCCCATATGTCGACTGGACTCTTGAATCCTACGCAGGCGAGCGTTTGGACAGGGGCGACTACTTCTGCAACAACAACAACAATACCCTGTGTCGTTCTAGACCTGGAGAACCCTCAACAGCTGTCTTTAGGCCCCCTTTCTAGACCAGGAGAACCCTCAACAGCTGTCTTTAGGCCCCCTTTCTAGACCAGGAGAACCCTCAACAGCTGTCTTTAGGCCCCCGTTCTAGACCAGGAGAACCCTCAACAGCTATATCTATATGAATTGAAAATGGGGGACCCTGATGGAAACAAGACAAACGTCTTTCTCAGGTCTGCATCCCCTTAACAATTGTATGTATTGAGCCGTACTGTATTGTACCCATTCTGCAATCTGTTAAATAAAGTTTTCATTCATTCATTCATTCAGCTGTCTTTAGGCCCCCTTTCTGACTGATAATACTTGTACAGACTGAACAATAAAATAAAGATTTTTCAAGACACTGCCTCATATCTGTTTCGCTACTAGTCTGTTGTTGATACTTGTTACTGCAGGTCAAATCCTTTACAGGGATGGGAGGCTCCCTGAAGTCTATCTGGAGGAACAGACATGTAAATAAATGTCTGTTCTGCTGCTCCCTGTCGCCGATTGCCGTGACACAATAGTGATGCCAGCTGTACCCGGTTCATGAACACCTTTTTATATTCGCTGTTCTAAACAGTGGTGCATTCCTGGGAAAATCATCCGGAAGGAACGCCAGTTTGTTTGGAATAAATACAAGACAAACTCCATAGTAGGCGTGGCTTTCCGAGATGGAAAGGCAAGTAAGTGGAGGGCAAAAACGCAACGGCAATTTCCGCTTATCACAAAAACTAACAAATATAACATTTACACTGCAGTAATGTACAGTTCCAGATCCAGTTTAACCATACAGGTGCTTCCTGTATTTTAAAAATTCAATGTCATTTAATTCGTCGCTATTAGGGGTGTAACGATGCGACCTCACAACGATTAAATTTTATTACGATTCTTCAGGCAACGATTCAATGCATCGTGAAATCTCTTCATTTAACCACGATTTGATTTGATTAACCCATTCTCCGCCGATGACGTTAACGCGTCATTCTCCGCCATGCGTAATCTGCCAATGACGCCGTAAGGTGTCTTTGAGATCAATATTTCATATTTTTGTCATGGTATTCACATTTCACCCACGGAGTCTTGGCTGGTGCTGTAGGACTCCGCTCAACTCTGCAACGCTTCAATACCGCCACCTCGTGGCCGATCGACGAGTTGCCAAACCGGAAGTGCTTGGTCCGTCCCCTATTTTCGTCCGGCCACTCGGTGATCGTCCCGGGGCTCAATACAGACACCGTGGATATGGATCTTTGCCATAACTCAATAATCAACATTATTTGGACGTGTATTAGTAATATACAACCCGGCAATGGATCGCATCGATCAACATCCCATAATAGCGATCTTTTTGCTCCACTCTCATCACCCAACGCTACGAGGAGACTGGGGTGAGTTTCAGCGTTTTTCTTTACCATTTTCGATACAAATTGCTCTGATCAATATATCACCCATACTACATGAATCATTTAACGTCGGTCACGGAATTATAAACGACACCCCCCTCCGTTCATCCGCACATGATGAGTCATAACGTCTAGGACCATGTACAGTTGACATTTTTAATCTGGCGTCGATCGGTATCAAACTGCATTTGATGATCTAATATATGCATTTATGGCTATATCTCACGTTCTATGAAATACTGCAGAAAACGATAAAAACATTTATACTCTAGACCGTATTTTTGTATGAATGTGTGAATGAAAAAGTTAAACGTTCCTACATCCTGAACGATAGATAATTGATGTTGAATGGGCCATAGTAATGTCAATTTAGCAATACAATTTAAAAAGTTATAGCCCTGCAAAGAAGGTGAACGTCTCCATAGACAAATAGAGCTGGCAGAGGATGGTTTAGGATGGGTACAATGCCCGGCAGAGAATGGGTTAATTTTCTATCAGTTAATTCCCCAAAAAAACAACCTGCTGTGACGAGTGTGGCGATTATGTGAGACTCTTTAACTCAAAGGATTTATAGAGTTGGACGTTGTAATTCCAAGGGGTTGGGATTATGATTAACGACCCACACCTGTGAGCTATTTAATTGTATGTGGGGGAGTCCCTAATCTTTCTGTGTGTGTGTGTGTCTTCCTGTTTGTATGTGCGTCAGACAGGATACACAGCGCATGAAATAGATTGACAGGGAAATTGACCAATATATATATCGGAATATTTTTGCATCGGAACACGGCTCCGTTTTCACTATCATTACCGCATTCCTACATATATATATATATACAGGGGGAAATAGATTGAGGCTTTACGATTAGCATTACATTTGATGTTTTGAATTCAATGGGACTTTGCATGTGATTTAATTTTTAATGATCCTTATAACTTGGGAGACCAGGAATAGAAGCTGCTGTGATTGGGTAACCAACAGGATGTCACAGTTGGGTAACTGTGTGGACGGGGGAATCCTAGAGAACGTGTGGGTGTGTGTCGTCTGCGATAATGACCACAGGATTAAGTCTTGCTTACTTGATGAATCGCTGGACCTCTCCTAAATCCTTCTCCTATAAGCTGATCCCCCGGTGTCTGGAAATAACATTGTAAAGCTGAGGAGATGTTACCTGAAGAAAACACCAAGCAAACCTCTTACTACAGCCTCACCTCTGAGTTCTGTGTCAATGATTGATGATCTTGGTGTTATCTTTGCAGGGATCCGCACTAAACAAAGATGTTTTCTTAAAGGAACACGCCCACATTATGGGAAATGCGCTTATCGTCTTCTCCAGAGTTAAGACAAGAAGATAGATACCAATTTCCTCCCTGTGCGTTCAGTAGCAAGCTAGCCTAGCTTAGCACAAATTAATGGAAGTGGATACGGACCACTAGCCTAACTTAAAACTCTGGGCGAGGTGTTTTTGGCCAACAGCTAGGCTAGCTGGTCTGTATCTGCTTCCATTCATTTGTGCTAAGCTAGGCTAGGCTAGCTTGCAGCCAGATAGCTTTCTACTGAACGCACAGAGGAAATTGGTATGCGTATGCGCATTTTCCATATGTTGGTGTGTTACTTCTAAGTTTGTAGAATACAATTTGTAGGCTGAATGGGACATTTCAATGGTATTTTGACACCTTTTTCAACCTTTAACAAATATTGCACCTCCTGTGATTTTAATATTGCAGTATAGGCCATATTGCAATATCAATAAAAATGCTGATAAATTATTCAGCCCTACTACTGTAGATACCGCAGCACCAATCCCCAGTCCTACATCACTTAACAAAAACACGGAGCTTGCCATGTGTGTGTATCCATGTTCACTTTATACATGTTTGAATTACACAGCTGCTGATTTGGGACAGTTTCTGTCATCCTGCAGCTTTTTCTCTTTTTCATTTCCTTTGTTTCAGTGGATACGCTGCACATCGAAAGCAACAACACGACAACATGTAACAGCGATAGCCTCAAGTTCACAAATAAAAGAGACTATATACTATTTAAGTTGAAGATGTGAACTTGTAATCATGTGATTTTAAACCTTATTTCTTATATGGATGCAGCCCTTTGTCAGAACCAGTGGGTAACCTCCCCTCCTCTGCTTCTGTTACCGATACATGAGATATACAGTCAACCACACTGTAACATTAACCTTCTGTATTGTCGCAGTGAAAGGGTTAACCCTTTGGTAGTGTGGTAGTGAAAGGGTTAAACACAGTTCCACTGGTACACGGCCAAGCAACACAGACCACTCTGCACCCAACATGTCACTGGAGAAGAAAACCAGGAGGCTACATTTAGTTCAATCAAACCTGATCTTTCCAGTCATCTGAGACTCAAATCGATTAAATACATTTAACAATACAAATTTAGCTCAGGTGAAAGACAGTTATTTTCATTTGTACTCATAGTTTTTTTATCCTCATCTTCTGATATCCTTTTTGTCTTTTCCTATTTTGGTTTTGTTCTTGATGTGTAATACAGATACCATGGTAGAAAAGGGTAACCACTGCGCTCAGACAGGTGCGTAGTCCAATATTAATTATGCAAAAAAGGGAGGTAGGGACCGCACTCTGAATATCGTTGGTTTTTATTTTCAAAGGACACAAAACGTTTTCGGCCATCCGGCCTTCATCAGTGTGTGACACACTGATGAAGGCCGGATGGCCGAAAACGTTTTGTGTCCTTTGAAAATAAAAACCAACGATATTCAGAGTGCGGTCCCTACCTCCCTTTTTTGCATAATACAGATACCAGTCTTTAGTAATTTTTGCAGGGTTACACGTTATGTAAGAGAGAGCAACTCAACATAGTATATATCGGGTGTAATTCCGTTTCCCAGAGTCTTTTAAATGTCTGACGGGACCGGGGTGGAAGATGATGAAACATGGGTTGATCTTCAGCTTCTTCTTCTTTAAAAAAAATTAAAAATGTTTCACACATATTACAATAATATCTTCAAGGCGACAAAACAGAAAGGTGACCTCACCAATCACGTTTTGTTCTATGAATAATCTATTTCAAAGTCACCGGTCACATCCGCCCAGCTCTTGTAAGCACTTGCAGTCAAAGCAGAAAGCATGTAGCAAAAGGTCATCAAGTTCTCTCCCAACTGCAGCCTGAAGTGTCGTCCCTTTCGCTACCGGGCCATCCCCACCGACGAGCCTGTTTGGTCATCATTAGTGCCGATAATCATGAACCGATTCTATCTTTTGTGAAAATCGAAGATCAAATATCTCTGGGGATGTTGATCTTTGTGCCCGCGGGGCCAGGGCTGTCGCAGTAGTCCAGCGGAGCGCGGCTGAGAGGGCTGTAGGAGTCGGGGCTGTGGTGGAAGACGTGAGAGTGGGGGTCAGAGCCGGGGAACATCAGCGACGGGATGTAGTGGATGGCGGCCAGACGCATGGGGCTGCACGGCGGGCTGTCGTCGGGGGACAGAGGGATGATGACGTCGTCGTGGTCCCAAACGTGGAAGGCGTTGTGAGACAGAGACATGGCGGGGGGAGGGTGTCTGGGGGGTTTGTGCTTCAGCCTGTTCTGGTCCTTGTCGTCGTCGTCGGGAGGACCCAACACACAGTCTGCAGAGGGGAGAGGGACTTTAGCTTTATATATATATATATATATATACTCCACAGAGGCCACTGGAGGACCCAACACACAGTCTGCAGAGGGGAGAGGCACTTTAGCTTTATATATATATATATATATATACTCCACAGAGGCCACTGGAGGACCCAACACACAGTCTGCAGAGGGGAGAGGGACTTTAGCTTTATATATATATATATATATATACTCCACAGAGGCCACTGGAGGACCCAACACACAGTCTGCAGAGGGGAGAGGGACTTTAGCTTTATATATATATATATACTCCACAGAGGCCACTGGAGGACCCAACACACAGTCTGCAGAGGGGAGAGGCACTTTAGCTTTATATATATATATATACTCCACAGAGGCCACTGGAGGACCCAACACACAGTCTGCAGAGGGGAGAGGCACTTTAGCTTTATATATATATATATACTCCACAGAGGCCACTGGAGGCCCCAACACACAGTCTGCAGAGGGGAGAGGCACTTTAGCTTTATATATATATATATACTCCACAGAGGCCACTGGAGGACCCAACACACAGTCTGCAGAGGGGAGAGGCACTTTAGCTTTATATATATATATATACTCCACAGAGGCCACTGGAGGACCCAACACACAGTCTGCAGAGGGGAGAGGCACTTTAGCTTTATATATATATATATACTCCACAGAGGCCACTGGAGGACCCAACACACAGTCTGCAGAGGGGAGAGGGACTTTAGCGACATCGATAACAACAGAATATGAACCATAGTGTGAATTATAGTTCTTGGTGGATCTTAGCCACCCTGAATGACGCTTGAGCCTCCCTATAACCTAGATTCTATCTATAGTAGTCAAGTCAAGACATTGTGTTCCTTTATTAATCCCCTTGGGGAAATGCAGGTGTCATAGCAGCGTGGGGAAGGAGGGGGTACCGGCAGAAAAGATAACGAGTGGCAGAATTCAATCAATAATAATAGTTATGGTAATATAATGTAGTGTACATGGTGTATCGTGGTACTATTACTCACTAATGACTGCCTTTAACAAAAGGAGGGCCTAGCTAAATTACTTGGTATAGTTCACGCACAGTGGTTTTTCACCCACTCAGTGTAGTTGAATAGTAGTTGAGGCTTTTGACTAAAACTATAGCTGTAGCTACATCAGATAGTTCTGACCAGGGACTGTTGGCTATCCCCATAGTTCTGACCAGGGACTGTTGGCTATCCCCATAGTTCTGACCAGGGACTGTTGGCTATCCCCATAGTTCTGACCAGGGACTGTTTGCTATCCCCAGGTCTAGTTCTGACCAGGGACTGTTGGCTATCCCCATAGTTCTGACCAGGGACTGTTGGCTATCCCCATAGTTCTGACCAGGGACTGTTGGCTATCCCCAGGTCTAGTTCTGACCAGGGACTGTTGGCTATCCCCATAGTTCTGACCAGGGACTGTTGGCTATCCCATTAGTTCTGACCAGGGACTGTTTGCTATCCCCAGGTCTAGTTCTGACCAGGGACTGTTGGCTATCCCCAGGTCTAGTTCTGACCAGGGACTGTTGGCTATCCCCAGGTCTAGTTCTGACCAGGGACTGTTGGCTATCCCCAGGTCTAGTTCTGACCAGGGACTGTTGGCTATCCCCATAGTTCTGACCAGGGACTGTTGGCTATCCCCATAGTTCTGACCAGGGACTGTTGGCTATCCCCATAGTTCTAACCAAGGACTGTTGGCTATCCCCAGGTCTAGTTCTGACCAGGGACTGTTGGCTATCCCCATAGTTCTAACCAGGGACTGTTGGCTATCCCCATAGTTCTGACCAGGGACTGTTGGCTATCCCCAGGTCTAGTTCTGACCAGGGACTGTTGGCTATCCCCATAGTTCTGACCAGGGACTGTTGGCTATCCCCAGGTCTAGTTCTGACCAGGGACTGTTGGCTATCCCCAGGTCTAGTTCTGACCAGGGACTGTTGGCTATCCCCATAGTTCTGACCAGGGACTGTTGGCTATCCCCAGGTCTAGTTCTGACCAGGGACTGTTGGCTATCCCCATAGTTCTGACCAGGGACTGTTGGCTATCCCCATAGTTCTGACCAGGGACTGTTGGCTATCCCCATAGTTCTGACCAGGGACTGTTGGCTATCCCCAGGTCTATAGGCTTGTTTCCAAAGGTCACCCTGTAACCTCTGTAACCTCTTCCCTCCACAGATCAGATCTGCCTCATCAGTAGAAGCTTTTAAGACACGTCTAAAAACCTAGTTTATAGTTTAGTTTAAAGGTAGAATCTGTAATGTTGTCAAACAGCGACCTCTAGGCAAAAGAGCCCATCTTGGTATTGCGCTCTGCCAAGAGTGGTTTGGAGAAATTCACAGTATAATAAATGACTAAACTCCAACCCACATGTCAGACAAAAACACGAAAAATAAAACAAAGTGCAATACCAAGCGGGGCTCTTTTGCCTAGAGGTCGTTGTTACAGATTCTACCTTTAATGTTTATTTATAGGGACAGATACATAACACCAAATCTGTATCGTAAGCACTAGATCTGTCTTAGCTAGTTTCACCTCTGTGTTGGTTTGTATTGTTTCATGCTGTTACCATCATAGTACAGCTGTGGGTCATTGCTCCCGCTCTTTTATTTATTTGTATTACTTTATTACTTTCTAAATGTTCTCTTTTATATCATTCTATCATGTCTCGTGAAGCACCTTGTATAAATAAACCTGCTTTGCATGAACTAAAAGCCATGTGTCATTGTTGCCATTGCATTGTCATAATATAGTATTGTGTGCAGATGTGCAGTTGCATGGCTTTATCTCCGTTGAGCTGCAGAACAGCCACTGTACCTGTACTGTACCCTGCATGATACATTCATAAATCCCTACGTTGCCTATATTGTATTTCATGACTAATGTGAGTGACTATGACTCAGCTATATGACAGTAGGCAACTTCAGAGAAATTAGCAAGTGAGTTGACCTGCTCAGCAGAAATAGAGCGAGCTCTGCACGTGCAACATAGGTTTTCCACAGACTCCCAGAGGCACCTGCAGCTTAATAATAATAATAATATAAATAATAATAATAATAATAATAATAATAATAATAATAATAATAATAATAATAATAATAATAATAATAATAATAATAATAATAATAATAATAATAATAATAATAATAATAATAATAATAATAATAATAATAATAATAATAATAATAATAATAATAATAATAATAATAATAATCTGATGCGACCCCAGGAACACCACTTGGCAGAAATATCTGATTGGTTATCATCGATGCAGGGAGTTGATGTTTTTAGCCAGATATTTTGGCCTGCCAAGTGGTCTTCCTGTGGTCATACCAGACAACTAAGACCACCATCACTCCTCTTCCTCTACATGCTCAGATGCTGGGGAATGTATTTATTTTTTAATGAAATTGTATGCAGTTTAACTGGTGCCTCTGGGAGTCTGTGGTTTACATTTGTTGCCCTTACATGGGCTTGAAAAGTGATGGAGAGCTTGCTTTATTTCTGCTGGGCAGGTAAAATCACTCTTGCTCATTTCTCTGGAGTCGTACTGCAGCTTTAACCTATATGATGTATAGTAGTCCATACCTGCTATGTCAATAGCCAAGTCCTTGATGAGATGTCCGACTATGGCATAGGCAACTCCAACCACTACCAATGCAGCCATGAGCAGATAAAGCACCGCCTTCGGCAGCGGGATGAGGTCCTTCACGCCGGGCTTGTACTGCTTGAACAGCGGGTCCTCTGTCGGCGTGACGTATTGTTGCGAGATGTGCGCTGCGCCGGAGGAGAGGTTGAAGCCGCTGAAGTTATAGGTGTTCATGACTAGTGGAGAGCTGGTCCCCGCCAGAGAACAACGAGGTCAAATCCTTGGTCGATCTCTCACAGTTACACTCTTTTCTATTCTAATTCTGGGTAGCCTCCGATTTTTTCAAACAGATTTTGAGCCTGTAAAGGAAGAATACAAAGTCATGAAAAGTTCCTGTTTAGACTACATCGCGTTTAAAAAGTGCTACTTTTTGTGTTCCATCTTCTTTAATCACGTTTCTCTGTTTGTATCTTATTTTTTATTTTATCCTTGTAAACAGGAATATGTTGATTACCAGCCACTAACGACACTGTCTGTTCGCTATAACAATACACATCAATTGGAGACATTTTATTTTATTTCACTGCAGAGAATAATTTGAGAAAGAAATTAACTAACGGTAATTAATCAGAAGAATAGCTTGACTTAACTATTTCAGCACATGGCTTACCTTATTTCGGGAATCCAAACACCTAAAGGTGTTTGACTGCATCTTGGGACACCTGAATCAAGTCTTTTGTTGCATATGGTTAATTCCACGTTTTCTATACAGAATTTAAAAATAGAAATATGTTGTCCCTCAGGTTACATATATATATATTATTGTCCCTGTGTAAAGTCCAACTTCAGGAATCGGGTCTGGTTTTCCCCAGACGCGCACTTATTGCCTGCAGGTCTGTCGCTGTCCGAGGTGCTGAAATGAAATACCGTATAGGTGCTGTGCGTACATTCAAGTTCCTTGTCCCGCCCACTCGATCATTCGCCTCGGGGAGGCAACGTATTGACACAACACTCCTTGGCTCCTAGCCTATACAGTCCACACAACGTGCCCTTGATTTTATTTTATTTTATTAGACATTTAAAAAAAAATACAAGATTCCAGAAAGACTCATTTCCATTGTGGTCCTTGGTCTCAGACAAGCAATACAAGACATGACCATAAATAACAATTTGACAAACTACATAGACATGAACATTTTAAATGCAGTACATTTAAATTATTCAGTTTACAGATATAACGAGAATTCGTAAAGACCCGGTGGCCATTGTTGTCGGCAGATCGCGTGTGGAGAGGGGTTCGCATGTGGGATCGCATGTGTTAATCCTTGCTGTTTAGAAACAAGTCTGTCGACCACTCTAATGTAGTCTATGTAAACAACGCTGGCATGCTACAAATATCACAAAACACCATACGCTTATACTAACATCCCAGACACCGGTCAGATGAAGATATAGCATATTCAAGCAACTGACATTCATTGCAAACTTCTCATCAAGATTAAGACCCCATGTCAAACACGAACACACGCGCCAGGGGGATTAGCTGTTTAAGCAGGACTCAATGTCTCATCTTTTTACTTAACAACTTGTCAAACACACACACACACACACACACACACACACACACACACACACACACACACACACACACACACACACACACACACACACACACACACACACACACACACACACACACACACACACACACACCACACACACACACACCTCAAGGGCTGGCGGCTTGACCTTCAAGATTCAAAGTGAGAGATTGCTTCAACAGGAAAAGTCTATTAAAGGGTTAGTTCTGATTCTTGGAGCCCTATTTCCTACCAATAGGGTTGTTGACCTGCACAGTCCTTTCTCAGCACCACGCTGTTTATAGTAGCTCCAGATAGTTAGCCATAAACTAATGCAAAGTCAATGGGGTCAAGCTCCTGTCTGTACAAGCTGCCTGAGACTTGACCCCATTGATTTAGCATTCAATGGACTGCAAGTTCAAGTTTCAAGTTTCAAGTTTCTTTAATAGTTGTCATACAGAAGTACAGAATACTTTTATACAAAATGCTTCTTACTGTTACGCTCCAGAGACTGTGCAAGACAAGATAAGTATGAAATAAAATAACATAGTATAGCATGTAAATTAGAAGTAAAAAAAAATGAGGTCACAGTGTTCAGTATAGACATATGTACAATGTTCGATGCAGAATAGACGTAACTGAGTTACCATATAATATACAATATACTATGCAGTGTACTAATATACAATACTATATAGTGCAAGGCAGAAATGGGATGAGGTGCAATTTAGGTACAATTTACAGTAGGTGTACGAGTTGTAGTGCAAATCCTTTATCAATAAATATAAAGTGTGTTTGTGTGATCTAAAGTGTGGAGAGTGGGTGCTGCAGTGTGTTGTTTGTTTAAGTGAGTGTGTGCGTGTGGGTGTGTGTGCTGTGTGCATTTGATGGTTGTTGCATAGTGTTTATTGTTCGTTTAGCAGCCTGATGGCCTGGGGATAGAAGCTTCTTCTGAGTCTTTCTGTGCTCGCCTTAAGACTCCGGTATCGCTTGCCTGACCGCAGCAGTTCAAATAGGCAGTTGTTCGGGTGGCTGGAGTCCTTGATGATTCTCTTAGCCTTCCCCCTGCACCGCTTGTTGTAAATGTTCTGGAGGGTGGGAAGCCCCCCTCCAATTGTGCGTTCGGCTGAACGTGTCACTCTTTGTAGTCTGCTCCGGTCTTGTGCAGTGCTATTCCCAAACCAGGAGGTGATGTTGCCAGTCAGGATGCTCTCTATTGTACATGAGTAGAAGTTCCTAAGGATCTTCTGACTGACTTGGAACTTCCTTAGGCGACTGCATTCATATAACACTTTTATCCAAAGTGCTTTACAACTTGTGTCTCCCATTCACCCACTCACTCACACACCAATGGAAGAGGCAACCATGCACGATTACAACCTGCTCATCGGGAGCAGTTAAGTGTTAAGTGCTACCAACAGTCATGTCTAGCCTCAACTATACTGCACTGCTTGCTGGTCTACCGACCACTGCCACCAAGCCACTTCAACTCCTTCAGAACGCAGCCGCCCGCCTCATCTCCAACCTACCTAAGTCAGCCCATGTTACCCCACTTCTTAGGGACCTGCACTGGCTCCCCATCACCGAATTATGCTTAAAGAATTGTATCAATCGACATCATCATTGGTAAATAAGAGAGCTATAGGGTTCCAAAAATCTGAACTTTATCCCTTTAATTAAAAGTTTAGTTTCTCAGATTTTCCATCAGCTTTAGATAGAAAACACACCCAGAGCAGTGAAAATCACAGAGCAGGCCTCATGAAGGCTGTAGTTCGGTTGTTGGGTAGAGGATGATTTTAAACTTGATTATTGTCCAATCGCAAATGTGATTTTAACCAAACCCATGCTTACAAATACCAGAAATTCCATCTCATGAAATGACATTTAATCTTATATTTAGGTAGATTCATCAGATTCATGGCCACCGGCCATGACAACATCCCCTCCAAATTCCTCAGAGACTCAGCAGCCGCCATCACCCCAGTCATCACACACATAATAAACCTCTCCATAAAACAGGGACACGTCCCCAAGGACTTCAAAATTGCGAGAGTAACACCCCTGCACAAAAAGGGCAGCAAATTAGACCCAGGCAACTACCGCCCTGTTTCTATCCTTACCTCCATCTCGAAAGTCATGGAAAAAATAGTATACGAACAGGTCGAAAAGTACCTTGCGGAAAAAATTCTAATCTACGAATTCCAATCTGGCTTCAGAACATCTGCCTTCTCTATTTAAACGACCACATCAAACAAGAGGTGGACGCGGGCAAATACTGCGGCATGGTCATGTTGGACCTACAAAAGGCCTTCGATGCTGTCAATCATACCATTCTGATTGACAAGCTAAAAGCAATTGGTTTTGATAGTCTATCAGTGAGCTGGATGCAATCCTACCTGGAGGGGAGAGAACAGATGGTGGAGGTAAACGGTACCCTATCCCTTCCCCTCCCAGTGAGCTGTGGTGTTCCACAAGGAAGCATACTAGGACCGCTACTGTTCCTAATTTATGCAAATGACATGTCGTCACCTTGTCACTGCAACTTGTTCCTGTTTGCAGACGACTCAGCCCTGCTGGTCTCTGACAAGAACAAGTTACAGGTTGAAAAAACCCTCAGCTCGGAACCAAGCAAAATCTGCATATGGCTCGCTGATAACAAACTATCATTACACATGGGCAAAACGGAGTCCATTCTCTTCGGTTCAAATAACAAACTCAGCAAGACCGGCGGCTTCTCAGTTACAGTGGGTGACAATATTGTCACAAGGAAAGATGAAATTACCTACCTGGGTTCCATCCTAGAGGCTAATCTTTCCTGTGACAAAATCTCAAATCTCAAAACAAACTGGTCAGACTACTGCTTGACCTTACTCCTAGAACCCCTCCCCCCTTTGAAAGAGCTAGACGACAGAGTACAGCAACTTGCAATGTGTGTCTACTATGGATGGCTTAGAGTAGACGACCAGTAGTACAGCAACGCCATGTACATGTCAAATTACTTACCAAAGGTCAGTGAATACCACGATCACAACACCAGAGGGAGCTCCACGAAATCATGTTAAACCAGATTCAGCTCAAACAAGGGACTAAAACGTTTCGGCAATTTATGCCACATCAATGTTGTGTTGCGCGTTTCAAGGTGTAAAGGAATGTGAATGCACTACCACTTTTAAACACTCTCAAAGAACACCCTACGCCGAGAGGGAGACTTGCAATTCGAAAATGGCTCCTGTAAATGTGCCTAACCCAACCCCCTCAATGGTACCAGAAACCAATGTATGGTTTTGTCATTTAGGTTTGTACATGTTTCACAATGATACAGTGTTCCACCCTCCTACAGTGTCCCCCCCCCACCCTCCCCTCCTACCCAACCCCCCCCCCCCCCCCCCCCACCTCCAATGTACAGTCCCCCCACCCCACCTACCCAACCTCCTCCAATGTACAGTTTCTACGTCAAATGTATATACTCTCTTTTCTGGACTCTTTTTGTATCACAAACAGTACTGTATTTGCAAATCTGGTATGTCATAAATGTATAGATGTAGCAGTACTGTCTATCTGTATGTCGTGTGTGTCATATATGTTATGATGAATTGAAAATGGGGGACCCTGATGTAAACAAGACGAAAGTCTTTCTCTGGTCTGCATCCCCTTGACAATTGTATGTATTGAGCTGTACTGTACTGTACCCATTCTGCAATCTGTTAATAAAGTGTGAGGATAGGGGTTTTTGTGGATCCCAATAGCAACAACAGGAGGGTTCTTTAATTGTTTCTTCCCCAAACAGGCAGAGTAATAACAGGAATGTGCGATAGACAGGGGTTATAATGTTCTTGGGGGGGAATGAGAACAGGTGTACTTCCAGTGCAGCTGAAGGCAGAGAGCACAGGTCTTGTGTCGCTGAGAGAGAGCAGGGGTACTCCTTGTTAGGCGTGAGACGTCCAGGCAGGAAGGGCGCTGGAGCGGGGGTCCTGGGGCACAAGAGACACAGGGTTAGAGAAGGGATACAACAGGAGTGATACAGCAGGTCTTCAGGTAGTCGTCGTACCTAGGTAGGCAGTTTAACACTGCGATGCCGGATGACAGGATCTGCCAGGTGATATAGGGATCTGCTGATGAGGGAATCCCTCGCAGCTGCGCTGATTGATCCTCATCTGGCAGCGCGGGAACGCTCCAGCAGGAAGCCCATGTATGGGTGCGTCAGGATAACGGCAGAGGAAGGCCAGAGCCCCGATCGTGACATACATTTTTCAATCAATCAATCAATCAATCAATCAATCAATCAATCAATCAATCAATCAATCAATCAATCAATCAGGATTGGTGTGTTTTGTCCCCAGTTGAATGCATTACATACAGTAACAGGATTGTCACTAGATGGTGCGAAATGCATCATGAAATAAAGTTTTTCCTTTTTCTTTTATTAGACCCCCCCATGGCTGCTGTCCGTGTGGATGTGTGTGTGGATGCATCAGAGAGAAAAACGTATTTTTGTCCAGAATCCAGTTCATTTCATACGAGTGATCATGTATTTTGGACTGCATTTATATAAATGATTGTGTCAACCTGTCATCCCAAAGAAAACACACACACACGCACACACGCACACACGAGCACGCACGCACACACGGACACACACAAAGTCTGTCTCATCAACTCAGTTTAGTCACAGTAAGTCACATCTACACACGGCCTCAAAGATGAGAGACCATTGGTCACTAAACAAAGAGAGAAAAAAACAGTGTTGTTATGTAAGAGCCTGCAGAGCCTCGACTGTACGACGTGGGAGTCAGGTCTGTAATTCCCTCCACTTCAAAGCGACGAGGACAGACATGCGATGAGGCTGGAGAGACTTTATCTTCCTTGTTTAACATGCACCAGTAATTCTGTGATGCACTATTTAAGATGCACCTGTAATGTTGTGATGCACTGTTTAACATGCACCAGTAATTCTGTGATGCACTATTTAAGATGCACCTGTAATGTTGTGATGCACTGTTTAACATGCACCTGTAATGTTGTGATGCACTGTTTAACATGCACCTGTAATGTTGAGATGCACTATTTAACATGCACCTGTAATGTTGTGATGCACTATTTAACATGCACCTGTAATGTTGTGATGCACTGTTTAACATGCACCTGTAATGTTGTGATGCACTATTTAACATGCACCTGTAATGTTGTGATGCACTGTTTAACATGCACCTGTAATGTTGTGATGCACTATTTAACATGCACCTGTAATGTTGTGATGCACGTGCCATTTCTGGTTGATGCACCTGACCCTGTATCTTGGTTTTCCCGGAGCAATGCCTCTGTCCAGCCTGTATACTGTTACCTAGAAGCGGAGCAGTGAGGACACGGAGGGACTGGATGTCACCGGGTCTCAGTTTCTCACCCAGTTTCCTTCGTCTTATTGTAAGACAACGCGACACTCTAAGAATGGACACGCCGACCTCAGACACTGCGGCAAAGTCACCATAGCAGATCATAAGATGGTCAGAATATAGTCTGAATATGAAACCATAGAAGCCAGTTTTATATATCGCCTGAAGCTCCCAAATACTGCCCTGAAAGGCAGTGTCCCTCTGAGGGGACTGTACTGTACTGTACATAATGTACATAATGGTCTCAAGGGGGACACGGTGTCTTACAGAGCAGCATTTGGTCACACTGTACAGCGGGGCTAAAGACTTTTGTGTAAACTATTGACTTCACGTTAACCCTTTCACTACCACACTACAGAAGGTTAACCTTCCACTACCACACTAGACGGTTAACCTTCTGTAGTTTGGTTTTGAAAGGGTTAACCCTTTGTCGTGTGGCAGTGAAAGGGTTAATCTTCTGTATTGTCGCAGTGAAAGTGTTAACCATTTGGTAGTGTGTGATAGTGAAAGGGTTAAAGGCTCAATCAGCGATCCAAACATAAACAAATGAATATAGCCTTTCACCAAAAACAAGAAATACGAAATTGAGACATGTTTTGATTGAATGAGCTCTTGGTATAAGGACTAAACCATGTACATGGTAACAGATTGATGCATTTCTAATTGTATGCTACTGTATTTTGTGACTGTAGAAAGTTTGGTTACGTTGGTAATGTTTGTAAACAATAGAGTAAGACAACCCAATGAAACTGACCCGCAGGGAGCTGCCAATGAATCCCCTGTAGGGGACATAGCTTACAGATACAGATAGTAGTACAATACCCTTACAGATACAGATAGTAGTACAATACCCTTACAGATACAGATAGTAGTACAATACTCTTACAGATACAGATAGTAGTACAATACCCTTACAGATAGTAGTATAATACCCTTACAGATAGTAGTACAATACCCTTACAGATAGTAGTATAATACCCTTACAGATAGTAGTATAATACCCTTACAGATAGTAGTATAATACCCTTACAGATAGTAGTATAATACTCTTACAGATAGTAGTATAATACTCTTACAGATAGTAGTATAATACCCTTACAGATAGTAGTATAATACCCTTACAGATAGTAGTACAATACCCTTACAGATAGTAGTATAATACCCTTACAGATAGTAGTATAATACCCTTACAGATAGTAGTATAATACCCTTACAGATAGTAGTATAATACTCTTACAGATAGTAGTATAATACTCTTACAGATAGTAGTATAATACTCTTACAGATAGTAGTACAATACCCATACAGATAGTAGTATAATACTCTTACAGATAGTAGTATAATACTCTTACAGATAGTAGTATAATACTCTTACAGATAGTAGTATAATACCCTTACAGATAGTAGTATAATACCCTTACAGATAGTAGTATAATACCCTTACAGATAGTAGTATAATACCCTTACAGATAGTAGTATAATACCCTTACAGATAGTAGTACAATACTCTTACAGATAGTAGTATAATACCCTTACAGATAGTAGTATAATACTCTTACAGATAGTAGTATAATACCCTTACAGATAGTAGTATAATACCCTTACAGATAGTAGTACAATACCCTTACAGATAGTAGTATAATACTCTTACAGATAGTAGTATAATACCCTTACAGATAGTAGTACAATACCCATACAGATAGTAGTATAATACCCTTACAGATAGTAGTATAATACTCTTACAGATAGTAGTACAATACCCTTACAGATAGTAGTATAATACCCTTACAGATAGTAGTATAATACTCTTACAGATAGTAGTACAATACCCTTACAGATAGTAGTATAATACTCTTACAGATAGTAGTATAATACTCTTACAGATAGTAGTATAATACTCTTACAGATAGTAGTATAATACTCTTACAGATAGTAGTACAATACCCTTACAGATAGTAGTATAATACCCTTACAGATAGTAGTATAATACTCTTACAGATAGTAGTATAATACTCTTACAGATAGTAGTATAATACTCTTACAGATAGTAGTATAATACTCTTACAGATAGTAGTATAATACTCTTACAGATAGTAGTACAATACCCTTACAGATAGTAGTATAATACTCTTACAGGTAGTAGTAGAATATTCTTACAGATCGTAGTAGAATACTCTTACAGATAGTAGTATAATACTCTTACAGATAGTAGTACAATACCCGTACAGATAGTAGTACAATACCCTTACAGATAGTAGTACAATACTCTTACAGATAGTAGTACAATACCCTTACAGATAGTAGTACAATACCCTTACAGGTAGTAGTATAATACTCTTACAGATAGTAGTATAATACTCTTACAGATAGTAGTAGAATACTCTTACAGATAGTAGTACAATACTCTTACAGATAGTAGTACAATGGCCTTACAGATAGTAGTATAATACTAGAGATAGATAGATAGATAGATAGATAGATAGATAGATAGATAGATAGATAGATAGATAGATAGATAGATAGATAGATAGATAGATAGATAGATAGATAGATAGATAGATAGATAGATAGATAGATAGATAGATAGATAGATAGATAGATAGATAGATAGATAGATAGATAGATAGATAGATAGATAGATAGATAGATAGATAGATAGATAGATAGATAGATAGATAGATAGATAGATAGATAGATAGATAGATAGATAGATAGATAGATAGATAGATAGATAGATAGATAGATAGATAGATAGATAGATAGATAGATAGATAGATAGATAGATAGATAGATAGATAGATAGATAGATAGATAGATAGATAGATAGATAGATAGATAGATAGATAGATAGATAGATAGATAGATAGATAGATAGATAGATAGATAGATAGATACTTTATTGTTCCCCTTGGGGAAATTCATGTATCCTATAGCTCTCATCAGTTGACAAACAAGCCGCTGCCCTTGCCTGAGGTGTTAAACAGTCTGATGGCTGAGGGGACAAAAGATCCCCTGTACCGCTCAGTCCGCGAGCGCAGTGAGATGAGCCGTCCAATGTGGCTGCTCCTCTGTCCTTCCAGGGTGTGATGGAGAGGGTGGCTGTCGTTCTTCATGATGTCCTGCATCTTACTCCTTGTGTGTCTTTCCGCCACGACCCCCACTGAGTCCAAGCTCCTACCCAGCACATAGTGTTCCTCTCTGCCATGTTGCCTCCCCAGCAGACTGCAGCAGAAACAACTTACAGATAGTAGTACAATGCCCCTAGGGTTGGAGCATCCAGTACAGAGCAGAACTAGAGCAGCTGGAGGCTGGGGTGGTGGTGGTGGTGGTGGTGGTGGTGGAGGAGGGTGAAAACCTTACTTGAAGTTACAGCAGTAGCAGATCAGTGGCAGTGGTGTATGTGATAGATCACCAAATCAGAGTATATAATAATAAACTGGACTTTTGAGGAAGTCTTTATTCATCATGCAGTGACACACACATGCCATGGGCGGCACACACAGGAACACACATCCAATAATTTGTTTTGGGTCACCGATGAAATTTAGTCTCTGCAGCCGGGAGCAGATAGGGGCGTCAGCGTGGGGCCGCGCCCCGGGGACCAATCCATGTGCTCCTGTCCGTCTTTGCCAGGGAACGCGACAGCGTTAGCGATCTGTTGTGCATGTTTTTCCATTGGGTTTATCTTATCGGGAGGGGAAACCCTTGCGAGCACCGGGAGATACCCCACCTGGAAACACGGAACCCTGGACCTTCTGGCTGTGAGGCGACAGTGTTAACCACTACACCACCATGCTGCCCGTGGTAGGCGGGCACCTTCCTGTGTCATGACAGAACTCACCTCCTACCATGGAGTTGTTAGTCTGACTGTGTGCTCTCATGTTTGCTGCTGTTTGTCATAAACTCCAATATGTCCAAAACTCTGCTGCCCGCGTGCTCACCTCCACCCGTTGCTCTGATCACATCACGCCTGTCCTCCACGACCTCCATTGGCTTCCGATCAAATACAATACAGGATACAATTTAAAATACTACTCATCACATTTAAAGCCCTCAACAACCTTGCCCCTCCCTACCTGTCCGACCTCCTCCACCGTCACACGCCCACCCATCGCCTTAGGTCTGCTGATGCCAACCTCCTAACACCTCCCACGACCAGGCTCTGCTGCTGCCCCCTCCCTCTGGAATGCCCTCCCCAGCCATATCCGTGATGCAAACACCCTGACATCTTTTAAATCAGCCCTCAAAACCCACCTTTTCAATCTTGCTTTTGACCTCTAATTCTGTCGGTTTTATTTAATTTGTCATGTATTGTTTTTGTTCTGTTTTTGTCTTCTACCCATGTAAAGCGTCTTTGAGCATCTGGAAAAGCACTATATAGAATAGATGTATTAATAATAATAATAATAATAATAATAATAATAATAATAATAATAATAATAATAATAATAATAATAATAATAATAATAATAATAATAATAATAATAATAATAATAATAATAATAATAATAATAATAATTATTATTATTATTATTATTATTATTATTATTATTATTATTACTAATGAATTGAGTTTTAAAGTGCATTGCAAAACATTCCATGTTTCTGGGAATCCATTGAGTTTGCATTGGTTTGTGGCTACTGGCTACCTAGCTGGAGCTAGTAGGAGGAACAGCATGGATTGTGCTGAGAAAGGACTACAGATCAACAACATAATTGGTAAGTAGCAAAAAGGCCTACTACCAGTATCACTTTAGTCACTATTCCATAATCATCTATACTGTGGTTTAGGAGATAACAAATGAGAGTGAAACCTAGAATCAGAATATTACTTTATACATCTTACTGCATCTTATTGAACTTATAGTCAATTCATTAAACTACGGCACTCCTCTCTTTTTGCCTGGGATCTCCTCAAGGACCCCTGGGGGTTCCTGGACCCCAGGTTGAGAACCGTTGCCATATGGAACAGCTGTTCACCATAGCATTACTTACACAGGATAGGTAAGAGAAGGAACGCACATTGGTATTGGAGGTGTCGACCACGATGAGAATAGTGGGGAAAGGAGGGCAGTTGCACACTCATAGCCACGATGCAAACATTTATTTAGTGAGAACCATTGTCCAATCTGATAGTTGCTCACTATAGCGTTGCTACTAAATCCAGCGTTCAGAGCCGACCAGCTACTGGTGCTCTGGTTGTGGATATAAGGTGACTACTGCTAGTCCCCAGGCCAGTAGGGCTGATCACCCTAAACCTGAAACAGTCCACCTGGGTATATGTAGTTGTTATTGCTGTGTAATTGTCAGAGAATGTGCTGTGAGTAAGTGCTTTTAGCCCTTTTTTCAGAACTACTACAGCTTTCAATATCTGTTATTGTTTTGAACTTACTGTATGTTTTGAGTGTGTATCACAAACTGTTATTAGACAAGAAAAACAAAAATCTGGTTTTTAGTGAAGTAGACACTGCAATTGAACATCAATTTAACTTTGCACATGTACATTTTGAACTTGGAACTATTATGCAACTGCAATAAAGTTTGTGAACCCTGGCCTTTTAGATTGATGCTTCTTAGGCCTCACTTTCTTCTAGGCGGAATTTTGACCTTGGTGGTTGACCTTGAAGCAGGTAGAATTCTACTTGTGTTTACTTCCTCAATAACTCCCACAGTTCTTGGAGTACCATAATAAACCATATATGTGAAGAAAGCTCAGCTCCTTGGCTTTCAGACGGCGCTGATAAATACTCGCAAATACTCAAAGAGTTACGGTACAGAGAAGCAGCAGTGGTAAATGGGCCCCAGGAGGGGCCTGTAAACCCCTAGCTAACCGCTGCTGGTGGATCCCTCATCAGAAACCATTGTCACATTGAGACACCACTCCTAAAATAAAGCATTCCTAAATACTCTCTCCCTTTACTTTCTATGCTCTGGCTCTCAGAATATGTAGTTAATAGACAAATGGGGGCGACAGTGGCTCAGGAGGTAGAACGGTCGTCTGGTAATAGGAGCGATTTGCGCTCCTATACCGGCAACGTGTCGAGGTGTCCTTGAGCAAGGCACTTAACCCCTAACTGCTCCCGATGAGCAGGTTGGCACCTTGCATGGTTGCCTCCGCCGTCTGTGTGTGAGTGAATGGGTGAATATGAGGAGCAAATTGTAAAGCGACTTTGGATAAAAGCGCTATATAAATGCAGTCCATTATATCTAGGGTGACCATATTGTGATTTCCAAAAAAGAGGACACTCTGCCTCCAGATACTTAAATGATACTCGAAGTTTACTCAAAAATGCCTTATAATTTTTATATATTTAAAGTATGCTTCCACTGTATGGATAGAAAATGATTATTTATAACAAAATAATATATCTCTATAACCAAAGTTACTCAACATGCTTTATTACCTATAACAATACATAACATATAACAAGACTTTTCAAGTCTTACTGGACAAAATAAATGAATTAATGTTCTAAATAATACCTCTTCCGTATTAGAAGATCCAGCCTTTAAAAATATATCTTTGTATCTATCTTTCAATTTAATATGGACCCTTACCGTTGGATTAGCGCGTCGCCACCCTGTGGCCCAAACAGCACTTTCAGTCTTCAGCTCTCTCCTCCCATTCTGTCCCCCCACATGTAGGGCATTCAGTGGAAAAATCATTTGGGGCAACCGTGATTTTATTTGTATTTATTTATTTTGGCCATAACAGACATTACCATACATTTGAGATGGTTGTCAAGAGACATGATGAAGCAAAGGTACATATTGGAAGCTGGCCGACAGATTCTGTATATCTGCCTCAGTGTTAAAACATGTCAGAGATGAGAGCAGTTGTCATTCCTCATAGTTCCATGCAGTCAAGCTCACAGTACAACATCAGCAGCCCAGGCATTCATTTCATTTGTTCCTTTTGCAACCCAACATGATTACATGTTTATTAAGAGACAGACTGAACACACACCTTTCTCTCTACCTGCACATTAACACAGACACCACAGCTTTAATAACATGCTATGGACATATAGTTAATATCCGCTACTACAGCCACACAACGGCTCCTATTCAAACATTAAACTGTTACAACATCACACCTCATTGTGTGATTATCACAATGATAAATAACAAAGTCTCTGGAGTGACTTTCAGATGCATTTTCACTGAATTAAAATCAGCCAGGGCAATCGATGCAATGTCTTTTTATTCAGTAATGGCATCTATTTGATGATAAATGTATTCAGGGTATCTGCAGGTTTCAACAAGTTAAATGTAAGACTTTTTAAGACCTTTTTAATACCACTTAGAGCAAGATGTAATACAAGTTTCAGAGCATACAAGCAAAAATAAATAAATTATAATAATACAAAATTATAAAAAAATACAAATTCTCGCCACACGCACCAAGCTCCCGGTAGCGGCGCAAAAAAACAACGACTTGAATACAAAAACATTTAATCAATTTCATATTATTTCATGTCCCGACAGCTGGGCTGTCCCCCAAAAACTTGAATACCTGTGCAAAATACTTTTAAGGCCTTAAATTGAGAATAAGGAATTTAATACTTTTTAAGACTTTTTTTAATACCCCGCAGATACCCTGGTATTTCGACAACCACTCAGTAAGGTGTTTCTTTAGCAGGCGAGGGCAGTTGAGAGGCATCATTAGAGCCAGCAGGCTGCTCTACTCTGTGCACAGCACAGCCACGCCTCGCTCGTAGAAGTTATGCGGGTCTTCCTTGGTGGCGATGTCAAAGTCCACGGTGAAGATGAGGTCAGACCTGGTGAAGTTCAGATACACCGGCAGGGTCACCTGGAGAAGAACGGCACAAGTTAACCATTTCAGTACTGAATTCTGATTCCTTGATGCATGAAAATGTTTAAAGGAACATGCTAACATTATGGGAAATGCGCTTACTGTCTTCTCCAGTGTCAGACAAGAAGATAGACACCAACTTCCTCTCTCTCTCTGCCTGTTCAGTAGAAAGCTATCCGGCTGCAAGCCCTCTCTCTCTCTGCCTGTTCAGTAGAAAGCTATCCGGCTGCAAGCTAGCCTAGCTTAGCACAAATGAATGGAAGTAGATAAGGACCACTAGCCTAGCTTAAAACTCCGGGAGAGGTGATTTTGACCAACAGCTAGGCTAGCTGGTCCGTATCTGCTTCCATTCATTTGTGCTAAGCTAGCTTGCTGTCAGGTTGCTGGTTCTACTGAACGCACAGAGAAGAAATTGGTATCCATATTCTTGTCTGACTCTGGAAAAGACGGTAAGAGGCTGTTCCTTTAATTGTAGCCCATACATCCCTTGCCTCTGGGTCACTTGGAAAATGGAAAAAGCGACAGGTGTTGGTATGTTATTGACAACCATGACAAAGACGGTGTCTCCAGAGATGACAGGTGTCTCCGAAAGTTGTTTATGTTTCATAAAATGGCGTGTGCACCTTCGTTAGGTTTGAGTTTGACAATACGCCAGTATCACTATAGTTGTGAAGATGAGGTTGTGTAGCGGTGTAACGATACAAAAATGTTCCTATTCGATACAAATTTAGATTGTGAAGTCATGAATCGATTTGACCACCAGTTAAACTGAGAGAAAAACATTGGGAAGAGAATGAGAGAGGGAGAATCGTTGATACAGTTTTAAATGCGGATAAACTCCATAGAATGTAGATTTATTTTTCTTCAAACTTTTGATTATTTATTGAGATTGCTACACCTCTATTAGGTCATGTCAGATCCACGGAACGCGGGTCACTCTGGACGGAGAGCTAGCTTAATTGCGTGCGTTCCATGGGTGTGACGTGTGTCAGGCTAGGCTGGTATGCGTTGGGGATGGTTCTGTGCTACCATGTGTCTCTTCTCAGTGCTGCACTGGGTGATCCAGCGGAGCTGAGTGAGAGGCAGCTCAGTGGAGATGGTGTTGGACAGGGACAGCTTGTTGTTAGAGCAGGTGGCTCCCTGCAGCTTCAGTCCTGGACGACACAGAAACACAAGCACTAGGTCAGAGCTGGGATATCCATGCAAAGGACCTGCTCTGACTACTGCAGATATTATGCTGAGACATTTGACCTTTGATCCCGAAGCTGCAGGCGTCCAGAGCGGCACCCTGAGCGTTGGTCACGTTGACCTCCAGAAACAACTCCTCCAGAGACCAGCTGTTGACCTGAGCCACGTACTGACGGGTGGCCGTGATGTAGGCCTCTGGCGCGAACAGACTGCCCAGACACACATGGATGTTCTGGAGAGGAGGGGAGAGGAGAGGAGAGGAGAGGAGAGAGGAGAGAGGAGGGAAGAGGGAAGAGGAGAGGGGAGAGGAGAGAAGAGGATGGAGGAAAGAGGAGAGAGGAGGATGAAAGGAAGAGAGGAGAGGAATGGGAGGAGAGAGGAGATGAGAGAAGAGAGAAGGAGAGAGGAGAGAGAGGAGAGGAAGAGAGAAGAAGAGAGGAGAGGAGAGGAGGGTGGAGGGAAGAGAGAAGGAGAGAGAAAGGAAAGAAGCCAGTGAGTCTGAGAACTTGAGCAAAGTCAAAGTACATTAAGTCACATACACTTTATACATGTACGCAGTACACATTATACATGTACGCAGTACACATTATACTCGACTATGCATAAAAACATCTAAAAACAAGATCATGGGGGTGTACATGAAAATGGTAAATGTTTTACATGTGGGTGTTCAAGTAAATATACACAAACACAGGAAATGAAGACTATGGAAAGTAGCGTAGTGCAGACAGACACACGTAGGGTGTCTCCCGACCCCGAGGTCGGTGCAGCCGCGCTGTGGAGCGCTTTCTGTACCTTGAGCTCCTTGGCGCCCCCACTGGCGGCTCCCTGGGAAATCTGCTGCAGCTGTTTGATTCTCTCGCTGAAGTCGGCCACCCACAGGATGACGGTCATGGAGGCGGGGACGGTGTAGCGACACCAGCTACGAGGAAGGATCCCTGGGAGAGACGGGACAGACTGGAGTTAGTAACACAGAACAGTAGCCTGCCAGTAGCCAGTAACCTGCCAGTAGCCAGTAGCCTGCCAGTAACTGTAGTAGTAAAAAATATGAGCAAGAAACGTCCAGAGTGAAGACTGTGAGACTGTGCGTTACCTTTGACCAGGTCGTTGGTCTGTGAGACTGTGCGTTACCTTTGACCAGGTCGTTGATGAGCGTCCGCAGATCGTTGGTCTGCTTCTTCTTGGCCTCACACACGTTCACCACGTCGGTCAGGTCCTGACGGACATCCTGGAGCATCTTGCCTCCCATCTTCACCTCACGCTCAAAGAACCGGAACAGGGGGTCCTGGTGTGTGTGTGTGTGTGTGTGTGTGTGTGTGTGTGTGTGTGTGTGTGTGTGTGTGCAATTATGTAGGAAAGAAAACATAATTTTGTTATCATCAAAAGTTGTATAGATCCATGATGAACAAGGAGGCAAGGATGCGGTCTGCTAGGATACATTAAGACTCCTGTCCCTGCTAGGAGACATTAAGACTCCTGTCCCTGCTAGGAGACATTAAGACTCCTGTCCCTGCTAGGAGACATTAAGACCCATGTCCCTGCTAGGAGACATTAAGACTCCTGTCCCTGCTAGGAGACATTAAGACTCCTGTCCCTGCTAGGATACATTAAGACTCCTGTCCCTGCTAGGAGACATTAAGACCCATGTCCCTGCTAGGAGACATTAAGACCCATGTCCCTGCTAGGAGACATTAAGACCCAATGGGGGGGGGGGGGGGGTCTGCTGATGGAGACTCAGTGTTCAGGGTAACAGAGCATGAGGTGAGACGGATCTTTAAAAAAGTGAATATCAGGAAGGCAGCAGGACCGGACGGCATCCCCGGCCGCGTCCTAAAAGTCTGTGCCGACCAACTGGCCCCGGTATTCACTGACATCTTCAACCTGTCCTTGGAACAGGCTGCCACCTGTCTGAAGAAGTCCACCATCATCCCTGTACCCAAAAAATCTACGCCCGCTTGCCTCAACGACTACCGCCCTGTAGCCCTCACCTCCATAGCCATGAAGTGCTTTGAGAAGCTAGTGAAGGGCTACATCTGTTCCTCCCTCCCCATCAACCTGGACCCTCTGCAATTTGCATATCGCCCCAACAGGTCCACGGAGGACGCCATAGCCCATGTGCTGCACACAGCAGCATCACACCTGGACAAGAGGCAGGGGAACTATGTGAGAATGCTGTTCATTGACTACAGCTCAGCATTCAATACCATAGTCCCCTCCAAACTCATAGCCAAGCTCAGGGACCTGGGCTTGAACTATGACCTCTGCCAGTGGGTCTTGGACTTCCTGACGGGCAGACCCCAGGTGGTAAGAGCAGGCAACTGCACCTCCTCATCCATCACGCTCAACATAGGGGCCCCCCAGGGCTGTGTTCTGAGCCCCCTCCTCTACTCCCTGTACACACATGACTGCGTAGCACAGCGGAACAACAACACCATCATCAAATTTGCTGATGACACAGTAGTGGTGGGCCTGATCTCTGCCAACGACGAAAGGGCCTACCTGGAAGAGGTAGAGAACCTGTCACAGTGGTGTCAGGAGAACTGCCTCTCCCTGAACGTCAGCAAAACAAAAGAGATGATTGTGGACTTCAGGAGGTCGGGGGTCAAGGACTACAGCCCCCTCAGCATCGACGGGGCACCGGTTGAGAGAGTGAACAGTTTCAAGTACCTCGGAGCCCACATATCCGAGGATTTGACATGGACCACACACATTGACAGTGTTGTGAAGAAGGCACGACAACGCCTCTACTTCCTCAGGCACCTAAGGAAGTTCCAAGTCAGTCAGAAGATCCTTAGGAACTTCTACTCATGTACAATAGAGAGCATCCTGACTGGCAACATCACCTCCTGGTTTGGGAATAGCACTGCACAAGACCGTAGCAGACTACAAAGAGTGACACGTTCAGCCGAACGCACAATTGGAGGGGGGCTTCCCACCCTCCAGAACATTTACAACAAGCGGTGCAAGGGGAAGGCTAAGAGAATTATTAAGGACTCGAGCCACCCGAACAACTGCCTCTTTGAACTGCTGCGGTCAGGCAAGCGATACCGGAGTCTTAAGGCGAGCACAGAAAGACTCAGAAGAAGCTTCTATCCCCAGGCCATCAGGCTGCTAAACGAACAATAAACACTACGCAACAACCATCAAATGCACACAGCACACACACCCACACGCACACACTCACTTAAACAAACAACACACTGCAGCACCCACTCTCCACACTTTAGATCACACAAACACACTTTATATTTATTGATAAAGGATTTGCACTACAACTCGTACACCTACTGTAAATTGTACCTAAATTGCACCTCATCCCATTTCTGCCTTGCACTATATAGTATTGTATATTAGTACACTGCACAGTATTGTATATTATATGGTAACTCAGTTACGTCTATTCTGCATCGAACATTGTACATATGTCTATACTGAACACTGTGACCTCATTTTTCTTTTACTTCTAATTTACATGCTATACTATGTTATTTTATTTCATACTTATCTTGTCTTGCACAGTCTCTGGAGCGTAACAGTAAGAAGCATTTTGTATAAAAGTATTCTGTACTTCTGTATGACAACTATTAAAGAAACTTGAAAGTTGAAACTTGATGTCCCTGCTAGGAGACATTAAGACCCATGTCCCTGCTAGGATACATTAAGACCCATGTCCCTGCTAGGAGACATTAAGACCCATGACCCTGCTAGGAGACATTAAGACCCATGTCCCTGCTAGGAGACATTAAGACCCATGTCCCTGCTAGGAGACATTAAGACCCATATCCCTGCTAGGAGACATTAAGACTCCTGTCCCTGCTAGGAGACATTAAGACTCCTGTCCCTGCTAGGAGACATTAAGACTGATATCCCTGCTAGGATACATTAAGACCCATGTCCCTGCTAGGAGACATTAAGACTCCTGTCCCTGCTAGGAGACATTAAGACTCCTGTCCCTGCTAGGAGACATTAAGACTGATATCCCTCCTAGGATACATTAAGACCCATGTCCCTGCTAGGAGACATTAAGACTCCTGTCCCTGCTAGGAGACATTAAGACCCATGTCCCTGCTAGGATACATTAAGACCCATGTCCCTGCTAGGAGACATTAAGACCCATGACCCTGCTAGGAGACATTAAGACCCATGTCCCTGCTAGGAGACATTAAGACTGATGTCCCTGCTAGGAGACATTAAGACCCATCTCCCTGCCAGGAGACATTAAGACCCATGTCCCTGCTAGGAGACATTAAGACCCATGTCCCTGCTAGGATACATTAAGACCCATGACCCTGCTAGGAGACATTAAGATTCATGACCCTGCTAGGAGACATTAAGACCCATTTCCCTGCTAGGAGACATTAAGACCCATGTCCCTGCTAGGAGACATTAAGACCCATGTCCCTGCTAGGAGACATTAAGACTGATGTCCCTGCTAGGAGACATTAAGACCCATCTCCCTGCCAGGAGACATTAAGACCCATGTCCCTGCTAGGAGACATTAAGACCCATGTCCCTGCTAGGAGACATTAAAGGGGAACTATCTTATAAATGGCCTTTTTGAGTGTTTAGCATTGTTTCCTAGCTATGTGAACTTATATTAATAGGATATATGTCTCTAATTCTCATATTGGAGCATTCTTCCAATTCTCCTCCCACAATATTCACCCTCACTGAACTGAGTCATCTGAAAATGTGATGATTTGTGATGTCAGAGAGACTCAGCTGCATGATAATGTGGCTGTGTGGCATCAGGTACATGATGAGCTGCACACAGTGGTTGGAGCCCAGGCTCAGAACGGCTCGAGATCTTGAGGTAGAAAAATGCTGTTTTTGAGGACTTGATTAGAAATACAAAACAATGAATAAAAAAAAATAATAATTACAGAGGTGTTCCATAGACTCACATGAATTGTGTAAAAGTGCCCAAATAGTGAAAGAAATAGTAAAATAGTTCCCCTTTAAGACTGATGTCCCTGCTAGGAGACATTAAGACCCATGTCCCTGCTAGGAGACATTAAGACTCCTGTCCCTGCTAGGAGACATTAAGACCCATGTCCCTGCTAGGAGACATTAAGACCCATGTCCCTGCTAGGAGACATTAAGACTGATGTCCCTGCTAGGAGACATTAATACCCATGTCCCTGCTAGGAGACATTAAGACTGATGACCCTGCTAGGAGACATTAAGACTGATGTCCCTGCTAGGAGACATTAAGACTGATGTCCCTGCTAGGAGACATTAAGACTGATGTCCCTGCTAGGAGACATTAAGACTGATGTCCCTGCTAGGAGACATTAAGACTGATGTCCCTGCTAGGAGACATTAAGACTGATGTCCCTGCTAGGAGACATTAAGACCCATGTCCCTGCTAGGAGACATTAAGACCCATGTCCCTGCTAGGAGACATTAAGACCCATGTCCCTGCTAGGAGACATTAAGACCAATGTCCCTGCTAGGAGACATTAAGACCCATGACCCTGCTAGGAGACATTAAGACCCATGACCCTGCTAGGAGACATTAAGACCCATGACCCTGCTAGGAGACATTAAGACCCATGACCCTGCTAGGAGACATTAAGACCCATGACCCTGCTAGGAGACATTAAGACCCATGTCCCTGCTAGGAGACATTAAGACTGATGTCCCTGCTAGGAGACATTAAGACTGATGTCCCTGCTAGGAGACATTAAGACTGATGTCCCTGCTAGGAGACATTAAGACTGATGTCCCTGCTAGGAGACATTAAGACCCATGTCCCTGCTAGGAGACATTAAGACTGATGTCCCTGCTAGGAGACATTAAGACTGATGTCCCTGCTAGGAGACATTAAGACCCATGTCCCTGCTAGGAGACATTACGATTCATGTCCGCCACCACAGCTCTCCCGTTACCTTGATGTTCTCCACGGTGCGCTTGAGGGGGTTGACGTTCTGGGGGATGAGCTGCAGCCAGTTGGTGGCGGTGCCGTGGAGGATCCTCATCCAGGCCGGCTGGGTGTCTGCGGAGGACGCGGTGCGCTGCTTCTTCTCCGTCTCGTACGCCAGGTCGTCCTCGTCCTCCAACATCTGCATCTTCAGCATCTTACCCATCATGTCGTAGCCTTGGCAGTCCAGAGGAGAGAGACAGTGAGCAGGGTGGAGGCAGGGAGGGAGGTAGGGTGGAGGCAGGGAGGGAGGCAGGGTGGAGGCAGGGAGGGAGGCAGGGTGGAGGCAGGGAGGGAGGCAGGGTGGAGGCAGGGTGGAGGCAGGGAGGGAGGCAGGGTGGAGGCAGGGTGGAGGCAGGGTGGAGGCAGGGTGGAGGCAGGGAGGGAGGCAGGGTGGAGGCAGGGTGGGAGGCAGGGTGGAGGCAGGGAGGGAGGCAGGGTGGAGGCAGGGTGGAGGCAGGGAGGGAGGCAGGGAGGGAGGCAGGGAGGAGGCAGGGAGGGAGGGTGGAGGCAGGGAGGGAGGCAGGGTGGGAGGCAGGGAGGAGGCAGGGAGGCAGGGTGGAGGCAGGGAGGGAGGCAGGGAGGCAGGGTGGAGGCAGGGAGGGAGGGTGGAGGCAGGGAGGGAGGCAGGGAGGAGGCAGGGAGGGAGGCAGGGAGGCAGGGAGGGAGGCAGGGAGGCAGGGAGGGAGGGTGGAGGTAGGGTGGAGGCAGGGAGGGAGGCAGGGTGGAGGCAGGGAGGGAGGCAGGGAGGCAGGGAGGGTGGAGGCAGGGAGGGAGGGTGGAGGCAGGGTGGAGGCAGGGAGGGAGGCAGGGTGGAGGCAGGGAGGGAGGCAGGGTGGAGGCAGGGAGGGAGGTAGGGTGGAGGCAGGGTGGAGGCAGGGAGGGAGGCAGGGTGGAGGCAGGGAGGGAGGCAGGGTGGAGGCAGGGAGGGAGGCAGGGTGGAGGCAGGGAGGGAGGGAGGGTGGAGGGAGGGAGGGAGGCAGGGTGGAGGCAGGGTGGAGGGAGGGAGGGTGGAGGCAGGGAGGCAGGGAGGGTGGAGGCAGGGAGGGAGGGTGGAGGTAGGGTGGAGGCAGGGAGGGAGGCAGGGAGGGAGGCAGGGTGGAGGCAGGGAGGGAGGCAGGGTGGAGGCAGGGAGGGAGGCAGGGTGGAGGCAGGGAGGGAGGCAGGGTGGAGGCAGGGAGGGAGGCAGGGTGGAGGCAGGGAGGGAGGTAGGGTGGGAGGCAGGGTGGAGGCAGGGTGGAGGCAGGGAGGGAGGGAGGGAGGCAGGGAGGGAGGCAGGGTGGGAGGGAGGGAGGAGGGAGGGTGGAGGCAGGGAGGGAGGCAGGGTGGGAGGCAGGGTGGAGGCAGGGTGGAGGCAGGGAGGGAGGCAGGGTGGGAGGGAGGGAGGAGGGAGGGTGGAGGCAGGGAGGGAGGCAGGGTGGGAGGCAGGGTGGAGGCAGGGTGGAGGCAGGGAGGGAGGCAGGGTGGGAGGCAGGGTGGAGGCAGGGTGGGAGGGAGGGTGGGAGGGAGGGTGGAGGCAGGGTGGGTGGAGGCAGGGAGGGAGGCAGGGAGGGAGGCAGGGTGGAGGCAGGGTGGGAGGCAGGGTGGAGGCAGGGAGGGAGGTAGGGTGGAGGCAGGGTGGAGGCAGGGTGGAGGCAGGGAGGGAGGTAGGGTGGAGGCAGGGAGGGAGGCAGGGAGGGAGGTAGGGAGGAGGCAGGGTGGAGGCAGGGTGGAGGCAGGGAGGGAGGTAGGGAGGAGGCAGGGTGGAGGCAGGGAGGGAGGTAGGGTGGAGGCAGGGTGGAGGTAGGGAGGGAGGCAGGGTGGAGGTAGGGAGGGAGGTAGGGTGGAGGCAGGGTGGAGGTAGGGTGGAGGCAGGGTGGAGGTAGGGAGGGAGGTAGGGTGGAGGCAGGGAGGGAGGTAGGGTGGAGGCAGGGTGGAGGCAGGGAGGGAGGTAGGGAGGAGGCAGGGTGGAGGCAGGGAGGGAGGTAGGGTGGAGGCAGGGTGGAGGCAGGGTGGAGGCAGGGTGGAGGCAGGGAGGGAGGTAGGGTGGAGGCAGGGAGGGAGGCAGGGTGGAGGCAGGGTGGAGGCAGGGTGGAGGCAGGGAGGGAGGCAGGGAGGGAGGTAGGGTGGAGGGAGGGTGGAGGCAGGGTGGAGGCAGGGTGGAGGCAGGGTGGAGGCAGGGAGGGAGGCAGGGTGGAGGCAGGGTGGAGGCAGGGTGGAGGCAGGGTGGAGGCAGGGAGGGAGGTAGGGTGGAGGCAGGGAGGGAGGCAGGGTGGAGGCAGGGTGGAGGCAGGGTGGAGGCAGGGAGGGAGGCAGGGAGGGAGGTAGGGTGGAGGCAGGGTGGAGGCAGGGAGGGAGGTAGGGTGGAGGCAGGGTGGAGGCAGGGAGGGAGGTAGGGTGGAGGCAGGGAGGGAGGCAGGGAGGGAGGCAGGGTGGAGGCAGGGAGGGAGGCAGGGAGGGAGGCAGGGTGGAGGCAGGGAGGGAGGCAGGGAGGGAGGCAGGGAGGGAGGGTGGAGGTAGGGAGGGAGGGTGGGTGGAGGCAGGGAGGGAGGCAGGGAGGGAGGCAGGGTGGAGGCAGGGAGGGAGGCAGGGAGGGAGGCAGGGTGGAGGCAGGGAGGGAGGCAGGGAGGGAGGCAGGGAGGGAGGCAGGGTGGAGGCAGGGAGGGAGGGAGGGAGGGAGGCAGGGTGGAGGCAGGGAGGGAGGCAGGGAGGGAGGCAGGGAGGAGGTAGGGTGGAGGCAGGGAGGGAGGCAGGGAGGGAGGCAGGGAGGGAGGTAGGGTGGAGGCAGGGTGGGGGTAGGGAGGGAGGTAGGGTGGAGGCAGGGAGGGAGGCAGGGAGGGAGGCAGGGTGGAGGTAGGGAGGGAGGTAGGGTGGAGGCAGGGTGGAGGCAGGGAGGGAGGCAGGGAGGGAGGCAGGGTGGAGGTAGGGAGGGAGGTAGGGTGGAGGCAGGGTGGAGGTAGGGTGGAGGTAGGGAGGGAGGTAGGTGGAGGCAGGGAGGGAGGTAGGGTGGAGGGAGGGTGGAGGTAGGGAGGGAGGTAGGGTGGAGGTAGGGAGGGAGGTAGGGTGGAGGCAGGGAGGGAGGTAGGGTGGAGGGAGGGTGGAGGTAGGGAGGGAGGCAGGGGGAGAAGAAGTTAATTGTGGAACAAAGGTATACAGACAGGAATACATTTGAGATGCTTTCAGGAAAAGACACAGGTTGAACGGGAATCTGGAGGAGGTTTTAGGAGAGAATGGATGTGAATGTGTTGAATGTGGAGGAGAATGTGATGATGAGCCGTACTAACATCTGATCTGGGGTCAGTACCAGGGTGAAGCAACATGACGGATGTGTTATATTGCTGCTGGAGGGTGAGGAGACAAACCAGCTTTGGGCAGAACACCTCCTTAAAAATCTAGTCTAGTATCAGAGTTGTGATAGTGGTAATCCACAAGATCCTCAATCTTGTTTGTTTTGGCGACATCTGTTGGTGATAAGTGATCATTGCTGTTGGGTTTTTACACAGTACAGACTTGCCTTCCATTACTTCATGACTGACTACTTAGTACGAACTGTCATCATTACTGATCATTACTGGTATTAACTTCACGACTACTATGAACTATAATTACTGATCATTACTGGTATTAACTTCACGACTGCTATGAACTATCATTACTGTTTTTTTTTTTTTTTAAATAAAACGGTCTGGTTTATTAACCCTTTAACCACTGCCACACGACAAAGGGTTAACCCTTTCACGACCACACTACAGACGGTTAACCCTTTACTATCACACTACAGACGGTTAACCAGTCAGTAGTGTGACCAGGGGCGGACCTTCCTACAGGCGATATAGGCGGTCGCCTATAAAATTATTTTTTTTATTTTTTTTTATTTTTTTTTCTGTGCAGTTTTGGCGCCCCCCTCTATATCTGCAACCATTATTTTTACATTAAAAAAATTCTAACATAAGGGAAAATGAGCCAAAAATCTAAAACGGTCGGTCGGTCTGAGCCTCAGCTTTAGGTGTTCACAGTCAGAACATGCTAGAGCGCTGTGCATTGATGGGTATCGGTCAAGTGTTTATAGAATTGAACATTGAGGAAAGAAAGACTAACGTTAGAGAACTATGAAGAAAAAAGCAAAAAAAAGCAATGGCGCAGTGGTGAATCTCGCCTAGGGCGCCAAATGGGCTAGGTCCGCCCCTGAGTGTGACTGGTTAACCGGTTCAGACTGATACTGAAGACAAACCGAAGAGTGGAGGAATAAACTGGGACATTTAGCAGGAGGTGGAGGGTTGATGATGTAGACAGGTGAGGAAGCAGAAGCAGGAAGCTTCACAGTCATGTGACTACAGACTACAGAATTCCAGAGAGCCGATTGGCCAAGAGGGGGCATACCCTGGGTGGTGAGCAGGACCCTCTCTGCGTTGCTAGGCAACCCAAGCCAAGATGGCGTCTGGGTGTCTGGAAGCATTTCCACCCAATGCACGAACTCCTCTCGTCTGGAAGACACAAAGTTACAGACAAGATGTTATCAGAAAAACACGGTCCTCTCGTCTGGAAGACACAGGGGCGAATTCACAAAGGAAGCGCAAGGGGTGAAATGCGGTGGCAATTGCGTTTCCATCAGCATTGCGTCTCGGTGCGTCAGTGCTATTTGCGAGTATTTAAATGAGGTAATATGGGCGGAACATGTGCCCCTTTCTATGCAAATGAGCCTCATTCAAAAACACTCCCAATTCACAAAGGTCGGCACTAATTGCCACGCGCAGTTAAAGCGACGCTATTTACGTCTTGAGAGATTTGGTGGTAACTAAGTGCATTTATAAAGGGGTGTCATTGCCAGCGTCTCGGGTGATCATGGCAGCAGTAATTGTTGCCAGGCGAAGGCATCGTAATGCCAGGCGTGCTCATGAAAGAATATTTCTAAAGAGAATATCACTTTTTGATTTAAGCGAGACCGAAATCATCCGGAGACACAGGTTGCCAGCTCAAACAATTCTTGATCTACTCGATGAAATCAAGGATGATATTGAGCCAGCCACCCAGAGATCCCATGCAATCTTATTTATTATTTAAATATTGTTATTTAACATTGTCGGCTTCCCCAATGTTGTCGGTGCTATTGATTGATTGATTTTGTAACGAGATTTAGATTTTGCATCATGCTGCAATTTTTATTTGTCATGCAGCACAAGCACAATACAATGAAAATAAGTTTGGCATCTAACCCATTATTATTTATTTATCTCAAATTAACATTCCGACGCCCGTCTGTAGGCAGTTGGCCCCGTGCACGTCGCAATACATTAACAGCCGTCTATTATAATCAGTTAATCACACTTAACATTTTAAGCATTTTATGAGCAAACAAAATTTGTTAGATTGGACATTTGAAAACGGTCTCGAATGGCCAAAACATGTCTGGAGATTATAGCTTGCTAACGTGAGCAATTAAACTTTTTTTCCACCAGTTAACCTGAAAGGCGTGCTGCTGATCAGCAGTAATGCAACGTCGTCATGATTGTCGATTGATGGGAGTATCGATAAACAGACACATTTGTTTATGTAGGCTATATTAAGCAGCACATATAAATGACTAACTAACTTAGTTAATTAATAACTAACATAACTAGCATGGTAATAATATGTAGGTTATTGATCAATGAATGTATTGATAAATAAATGTCTATTACAACTGATACACCAGTAGAAGTCATGTTATTTCCTCATTGTGAACTTGCTGCACGATTGTCGCTCGAAAGTCTCCCGCTGTGTGGGTTCTCTCATTCATAACAATGGAAGCGATAAGGCCTAACAAAAATAATAGTTGGTTTCAGGTTGGTTGTCAGTTTGGCCATGGGTAGGTAGGGAATTTTTTTTTATTTTTTTTTATTTTATTCTTTCCCACGGCGACTATGGATAGGGAATTTCTTTATTTAATTAACCCTTTCACTGCCACACGACAGAAGGTTAGCCCTTTACTATCACACAACCGACGGCGATGCTCCATCATTAGCATCATTAGCTCCGCGGATGCGGAGCTAATGATGCTAATGATGGAGCATCGCCGTCGGTTGTGTGATAGTAAAGGGCTAACCTTCTGTATTGTCACAGTGAAAGGGTTAACCGGCTGTCGTGTGGCAGTGAAAGGGTTAAAATGTTCACAACAACATGGATGCATGTACTCTGCCAGCATGTTTAATATCCATAATACTAAATGTTTGACTAAGATTTCTATGAAACTTTATTCTTTAAAAAAAAAAAAAAAAAAAAAATGATTTTTTTTTTTTTAATATATAATTTTTTTTTAAAACTCATAAAATATATTGGGTCGCACCTAAATCGGCAGGGTCGGTCGGCAACCTGAAACCAACCATTATTTTTGTTAGGCCTAACATTCTATCGTCGCCTGGCAGAAATCGCCCGCCGTGTGCATTGGATTTAAGAGCTTCCCTCTCCCTCATTTTGGATTTATTTTCCTCCTTCCTGATATCTGCCAACAGCACTGTCAGGTGCAAACTGCTCCGTGAGCCAACTGCACTGACAGATATCAGGAGCAAATTGCACACCTATGGGCATGTTTGCGCTAGTATCTCATCCATGCAATATCCTTAGTGAATGGCTCGCAAAGACGGAGCAAATAGCGGGTGCTAATCACACGCAGTTAAGGGTGCTATTAACGCCGCGCAATCCATTCTTTGTGAATTCGCCCCACAGTGTTACAGACAAGATGTTATCAGAAACACACTGTCCTCCTGACCTCCAGTAATTTATTTATTAGTAATTTATTTATTTAGTAACATATACCTCACATTATGTATGAATTTCAACACAAGGGTCAGATCTAGGCCTGGGCAATATATTTCTTTTGGTATGAATTGTAGTACACAATTTGTTGTGTAAATTGATACAAAAAACAGTTCAGGTTGATACTGTATCACACTTCCTATTTCCATGCAGTTGAATATGATGGCTTGGATTGTCTAAATGGACCTATCTCAAGCCCCGCCCTCTTTTCTTGATCCTCCAACCCGGGAAGCAACAGTTGTGATTGGAGGATGGGGCTGGAGTCAGGTCTAAATGACACCACCCCCCCCTCCTTCTCCACCCAATCGGAAGCAGCCACTGACCGGATGCCGTCGGGCATCTTGATGTCGTTGTGTCCGTCAACCTTGAAGGCCAGTTTGAACTCGCTGTCGAAGCTCCTGGTGGTGAAGATCCTGTCCAGGAAGGTGTTGAGCAGCCTCTGGTCGAACTCGTTGTCGATGCGGCCGCCGTAGATGGACTGAGCCATCAGGGTCTTCAGGGCCGCCCAGGGGATCTTGTCCGGGGAGATGTTCTGACGGCCCTGTGTGTGTGTGTGTGTGTGTGTGTGTGTGTGTGTGTGTGTGTGTGTGTGTGTGTGTGTGTGTGTGTGTGTGTGTGTGTGTGTGTGTGTGTGTGTGTGTGTGTGTGTGTGTGTGTGTGTGTGTGTGTGTGTGTGTGTGGAGGGTTTAGAGAAGAGAGTCAGTATAATTTCCTACTGAATATAAATGTGCAGTAAGTAGTAATGGATTCTGCAGACAGACAATTCTCATGACAATTCTGAGGAAGTAGTAGGCTAAGTATTTTATTTATTAATTTTCTTTTTACGAAAATGTATTTTCTAAATTAGATTATTTTTGATCCACTGTTTCTCCCATTTTTCTATTTTTCTCCCATCCCAATTTCGTATAATCCAATTCAACCCTCCCCTGTCTCGAACGCTGTTTCTTGCCTCCCACAAGCCGGCTGCAATGTGGACTAAGTCATACATAGCACAAGTCCCCTCCGATACTCGAGGTAACAGCAGTCGCATCTTTTCACCTGCGCGGCGCGATCTTTCAGCGTCAGGGGTCTGCGCTTTGGAGGGGCGCCGCCCCCATCGCTTCCTGATTCTACTGCGCAGGCGCACCAACCGACCTGTAGGAGTCGCTGTCCACAACGCCCGATCCCCACCCATCAGTTTCCCACCCCCTAATACGGCCAATGTGTATTAGTACGGACGACCAGCTAAACTGAAAGCAATGTGGAGCGCTGGGCTCGAACAGGCGAACCCAGCGTCTCCAGTATTCGTGGTGAGCGCCTTGCCCACTGCACCACGTAGCCGCCCTCTAAATTAAATTATTTAAAACCATGTGTGTTCATGGTGAGAGGGCTTTGTTGCATAGTACCTGCCAAGGGATGTTTGTAATTTGCTTTCTATCCAACATTAAAAACAAATGTTGGTAGGAATGCAGCTCATTGTGTTCTAAAGCCCCTCAGTGCATAAGGTCCGGCCACAGCCTCGTCACCTTAGCCGTGTCGTCCAGCCAGGTGTCCACGGTGTCGCAGGCCGAGCGCAGGTCAGACTCCCCAAACTCGTACTTCTTGGACCAGCCCAGCGGGGCGTAGCGCAGCCGCTCCTGGATCACAGCGTGGAACCAGGCCAGCAGGAAGTACAGACGGGCGCGCTCGTTGGGAGACTGTAGGGGAGGGGTGGGGGGGTTACAGGTGAGACTTTGGGAATTCTTCTGTAGTGGAAAATGTATTATTATATACCATCAAATCATAAATGACTGTTAACTTTCTGTGATTTGAAGTTCATGTGAGGATAAAGCTGTCCTCTGTGAACCTATTTGACTTGATTGAAGTTTATTTCAAATATGCAACGCAACAAACAAACATCAGTTAGTACAGATATAGCCTTAAGCCGTTCAAATAATAAATGTATATATAAGGAAAAAAAGTCAAACTAAAATGTTTCTTTTTTCTTTTTGTCATTTACCGTACATATTTGAAAATGAGTGGGAAGAAGCATACACTTATTTAATCCCACCCCTTTTTACTCATCAGATCATACTATATTATATTTACTAATTCATACTTTACTAGACTTATATTGAAAAAAAATTACTTAAATGTTAATTTATGTTTACAGAAGTACTGTGGGAAGAGGGCTGATATGACTCAAGGCCTACTGTGTACAGAACAGGGAGATGGGACAACCCAGGTGTTGGAGGCGGGGCATCAGGACCTGGTCAAGGCTTTTGAGGAAAGGGGGAGGAGCTAAGCCCTGTGATCTCTTGTCCTGTGACGCGTTGATCAGGATGATTCTGAATGATGACACCTGTCAGGACTGACGGGTCATCCCCATCATCTTTAACCCTTTCACTGCCGCACGACAAAGGGTTAACCCTTTCACTGCGACAATACAGAAGGTTATATGACAAGAGGTATTGTGAAACTTCAGACACATTTCTCTGGAAGCCGTGCGCGCGGTAACCAACCTTTTTCTATGTGACTCCATATTACTTAATAAAGTAACCGGTAATCAATCAATTCCAGTCTTTCTCGATCTTCCCTAAGTTCCCGCTCCACAACACTTCCTAAGAATCCTATCTTAGAATTCGACCGCTCTACAGACGGTTTCACTGGAGTTCTGTTGCTAGGGGAACAGTTTGGACCCAAGTGTATTTCCTGTCAGTTATTGCCTTAGAAAACATTGTAACGGGAAATAAAACCATTTCAACGTCATCATTAGAATGTTAAGTTCTTCAAAGTTCCAATACACCTGACTGAGGTGAGTTACCTCAGAGGAAATATTCACATAATTGACACTAATTGAAAAGAAAATGGAAGACATTGATGCTGCTTCGTTAGATACAGTATAGACTGACAAGTAAACATGAGGGGGCAGTGGGGTGACGTGCAACAAAGGTCAGGGGTCAAATTCAAACCCAGGGCGTTGTGATTATATGCTTGGTGAGCCGACATTCATGATTTTAAAAGGAAATCAAACAGGCAAATTAAGATTAGTGAGGTGCAGGTAAGGTGTGCGTGTGTGTGTGTGTGTGTGTGTGTGCGTGCGTGCGTGCGTGCGTGCGTGTGTGTGTGTGTGTAGGGTCACCTTGCACATGCGCGCCACAGGGATGCTGCTGAAGGTCCGGAGCATGTTGGCCTTCACACCAGGAGGGGGTTCGAACACGAAGATACGACCCGCCCTCAGGAGGTTCACTGGCACCTGGCGAGGAGCAGCAAGGTGACTCGTTAGTGCAGCATACTCTTCAAACATTTACAGCGTGTTCCAGTAGGTTTCTATGTGTTTTAGGGGGTTTTAATGCGTGGTTTGATGTTGATGTGTTCTGTGTAGGAGGTAGTAACTGTTCCACCTCATTTCTCGTCAATAAAGAATTAATCAATCAATGAAACATCCTGTGCAAAGGCCTCGAGTAAGGTGTGAGCGTGACGTGGTTCACCTTGGGGTTGATCTCCATGGTGAGGAAGAGCCTGAAGCTGGCGTGAGGCTGCATGGAGTGGAGCTTCTTCTCCAGCTGCATCAACCAACCAGGAGCCAGATGGACGTTCTCCAGCATCACCCACCTATAGGAGGCCAACATGATGAGTAGAACAACACATAACAACCAACCAGGAGCCAGGTGGACGTTCTCCAGCATCACCCACCTATAGGAGGCCAACATGATGAGTAGAACAACACATAACAACCAACCAGGAGCCAGGTGGACGTTCTCCAGCATCACCCACCTATAGGAGGCCAACATGATGAGTAGAACAACACATAACAACCAACCAGGAGCCAGGTGGACGTTCTCCAGCATCACCCACCTATAGGAGGCCAACATGATGAGTAGAACAACAACATAAATGGACGCACCACACACACAAACAAACACATATGCATACACTCACTCACACACACACACACACACACACACACACACTCACTCACACACACACACACACACACACACACACACACACACACACACACACACACACACACACACACACACACACACACACACACACACACACACACACACACACACACACACACACACACACACACACACACACACACACACACACACACACACACACACACACACACACACACACACACACACACACACACACACACACAACCCCTTGGCCCACCTGCCAGACTTCACAGCCGTGTTGATGTCTCGGTCAGCCTTATTGAAGCCCTCAGCAGAACCTAAGAAGAAGAAGAAGAATTTGTATTAGAATATACTATATCATATCTTCATGTTAAATCCTGCTCAACACTGAGTGGTTCTGAAGGCTGGTTCTGGTTCTGTTACCGATAGAGATGGACGTGATGTGTTTGCTCTGCTCTGCAGCCAGATCCCTGACCAGGCCGCTGGCGTCGTAGCCCGGAACAGAACACATCAGCACTGGAGTACTGGGCTTCACCTGCAGAGGGAGTGAGTGAGAGCGAGAGTGACATTATGGAACTGCTCAGTTAGCAAGGTATCGTTCAGTATCTGCTGTTATTGGTAGCTGCTCAGTTAGCAAGGTATAGTTCAGTATCTGCTGTTATTGGTAGCTGCTCAGTTAGCAAGGTATCGTTCAGTATCTGCTGTTATTGGTAGCTGCTCAGTTAGCAAGGTATCGTTCAGTATCTGCTGTTATTGGTAGCTGCTCAGTTAGCAAGGTATCGTTCAGTATCTGCTGTTATTGGTAGCTGCTCAGTTAGCAAGGTATCGTTCAGTATCTGCTGTTATTGGTAGCTCAGTATGGAGGAGACGCTGCTTTCCCCTGCTTCTGTTATTTTCATCATCTGTGTTATTATCTTAACATAAATAAACCATTAAAATATGTGTGTACGTGTACCTCACTGTCCACGATGTGAGCCAGGTCCATGGGCTGTTCGATGATGCTCATGAAGGTGTCTCCCAGCACCTTGGAGACCACGATGTGAGCCATGGCCAGCATGCGGTCCGGGCGGAACGCCTGGATCAGCAACAGCTGGTGAATCGCCTGGCCAATGGGAGCTGAGCAGGAAGTGGAAACAGGAAGAGCGCCGGGGAAGTTCACATTAAGAGTGTGTGTAGAGGCGGTCAGGTGGCATAGCGGAGATTGTGCTCGTCACCAATGCAAGAGGCTGTGGTCTCGACTCCCGGAGAGTCAGCATTGCCTTGGCTCGGGCTGATCGCTATACTAACTCGTTTGGCTGAGTTAGGGGGAGGGGAGCCGTGGGTGGGTCCTGGGCGTTGTGGACAGCGACCCCTACAGTTCGGTCGGGCCGCCTGCTCAGCGAGGGTAGGATCTGGAGAGAGGTAGTGCGGCCTCCCACACGCTACACTCTCCCCGGTGAGAACCTGCGCGGCCAGGCTGGCTGCCGGCTGGCTGCACATGCGTCGGAGGAAAGCATGTGACAGTCTCCGGCCTCTCGGACCAACAGTAGGGTGGGGTGCGCAACAACCAGGAAGGGGGTTGGGAATTGGCATAACGACTAACAGTGGGATGGGAGCATTTGGGATTGCCAGCATTTGGAACACACGCGCCGCTTCTGACAACAAACCTATCCATTGCGAGTGTCCAGGTTAAATGAATCAAATCAGCTTTATATGCTTGGCCTGGAAAGTCCCCCCCCCCCCCCCCCCGGAAGTGCTTTAGTTACGAGACAGTGTCGATCACAAATATCCCAGTAGTGTACTGTACACATTGACTCACAAAAGACCAGACGATATACCTGCGCAGGGCTGTCATTCACGCCGCGGCACTTTGCGCTCCTCTGACTCACAAAAGACCAGACGTGGCCTCAGTGATTATACCTCTGCACAGGATGTATGATGTGTATTGAAATACTGTGCCTCCGTTGATGCAGAGGGGCGAGACGTGGCAAATACACACAGCGGCCAGGTGGGGCGAGACGTGGCAAATACACACAGCGGCCAGGTGGGGCGAGACGGGGCAAATACACACAGCGGCCAGCAGGGGCGAGACGTGGCAGATACACACAGCGGCCAGGTGGGGCGAGACGGGGCAAATACACACAGCGGCCAGGTGGGGCGAGACGTGGCAAATACACACAGCGGCCAGGTGGGGCGAGACGGGGCAAATACACACAGCGGCCAGGTGGGGCGAGACGGGGCAAATACACACAGCGGCCAGGTGGGGCGAGACGGGGCAAATACACACAGCGGCCAGCAGGGGGCGAGACGGGGCAAATACACACAGCGGCCAGGTGGGGCGAGACGGGGCAAATACACACAGCGGCCAGCAGGGGGCGAGACGGGGCAAATACACACAGCGGCCAGCTGGAGAACCAGGTGGAGTTGGGATCGCGGATTTTCGCTTGATCTTTTTAAATAGTTTTTGCCAATACGCAACCCCACTGTGACCTACCCCCGCGACCCGTAGTTTGAGAACCGCTGGATTGGTTGATTGATTAGTTAATATTACTGGATTGTTTCTCATCAGTCTACAGGTAGGGAACTGACAGATTGATTGATTGATTGATTAGTTAATACTCACTGGACTGTCTCTCCTCGTTCCACAGGTAGGGGACTGACAGATTGATTGATTGATTGATTGATTGATTAGTTAATACTCACTGGACTGTCTCTCCTCGTTCCACAGGTAGGGGACTGACAGATTGATTGATTGATTGATTGATTGATTGATTGATTGATTAGTTAATACTCACTGGACTGTTTCTCCTCGTTCCACAGGTAGGGGACTGACAGATTGATTGATTGATTGATTGATTGATTGATTGATTGATTAGTTAATACTCACTGGACTGTCTCTCCTCGTTCCACAGGTAGGGGACTGACAGATTGATTGATTGATTGATTGATTGATTAGTTAATACTCACTGGACTGTTTCTCCTCGTTCCACAGGTAGGGGACTGACAGCTCGGGGGTGTTGCTCTCCATCCACATGAAGAACTGCTGAAGTCCCAAACACACAGAGTAAAGTGTGACGAGAAGGATCACTGGTCTAAAACATTTCACACCACAATATCAAACAGACCCACCACAAATAGATTTCCCAAACTGACCTCCGAACACGCTTTTGACCTGAGATATGAATATTATTTAGATTTAGATGATAACAGACTATATCTCCTGTCTTCTGGATTAGATGATAACAGACTATAATCTCCAGTCCTCTGGATTAGATGATAACAGACTACAGTCTTCTGGATTAGATGATAACAGTCCTGGATTAGATGATAACAGTCCTGGATTAGATGATAACAGTCCTGGATTAGATGATAACAGTCTAGTCTTCTGGATTAGATGATAACAGTCCTGGATTAGATGATAACAGTCCTGGATTAGATGATAACAGTCCTGGATTAGATGATAACAGTCTAGTCTTCTGGATTAGATGATAACAGTCATCTGGAGAAGATGATAACAGTTTTATGGATTAGATGATAACAGTCTTCTGGAGAAGATGATAACAGTTTTATGGATTAGATGATAACAGTCTTCTGGATTAGATGATAACAGTCGATAACAGTCTTCTGGATTAGATGATAACAGGTTTATGGATTAGAGGATAACAGTCGATAACAGTCTTCTGGATTAGAGGATAACAGTCGATAACAGTCTTCTGGATTAGAGGATAACAGTCGATAACAGTCTTCTGGATTAGAGGATAACAGTCGATAACAGTCTTCTGGATTAGATGATAACAGTCTTCTGGATTAGATGATAACAGGTTTATGGATTAGATGATAACAGTCATCTGGAGAAGACCTCCGTCTCACCTCGTCCGCCTCCACCTTCTCCACCAGGTCTTTGAAGGCGAACACGCGGCTGAGGCGCACCATGGCCTCGCTCTGCTCCGTGGTCAGGTCCTTCACGTTGGGCACCGTGACGCCCGTCAGCACGATCTCCTTGCCGCGCAGGAGGTGCAGGAACTCTGTGTCGTACGGGGGCTCGCTGTCGGGACACACAAGTGCGTTACGGGGAGAATTATAGTGACTATTACTGTAAAAAATAAAACAATATACTTACCTTAAGCATACCGCACCTTATGTGAATACTGTATAGTTTATCAGAGCATATATTTAGCATTTGAGCAATTGGCATTTTTTTTTTTTATTATATATTAGATTCAATTTAGACTATTGGATTATTAGATTATATATTGCATATATTTAGCATTTTAGCAGTTCGTTTTTTTTAGATTATATATTAGATTAGATGTAGATTATTAGATTATATATTGTAACTATATTTATTGTAGGGCAAAATAACTGAGAGGGCATACATACCCTCATCTCGCACCTTGTTGCGCCTATTGCGCATGTCCAGAGTTAATTATACTGTATATTGTTTACACTGCCTTTTTATTCTATTTGTATTTTTACTTCTCCACTGTACTATAATTCTGTGACCTGTACCTGTATGTCTTCTACTACCTGTACCTCCCCTCCCCCCTCCCCCATGCTGCTATGATGCCTGAATTTCCCCAAGGGGATCAATAATGGAACATCTTATTTTATCTTAATTCAGTACTTGTGTAATACTACTCATACTAGGGCTGTCCCCGACTAAGGATTTGTATAGTCGACTTGTAGTCGCCAAAATTTGCCAATAGTCTTTTTTTAGTTTTTTTTATTAATATATCTTTTTTTATCATTCCATTTGGGCTGTGGGGGGTGCTTAATGTCTGAAGGAGTCAACGGAAGGCTTCTTGTCCTCTGCGAAAGCATGCAATTGGTCCACTGATGGATACATCTTGATATTTGTCTAGTGTGTTCATTAGATGGGTGAAATCCTCTTTCAGTGCCTCTGTGCCTGTTTTCTTAGGCAGTTAGCCTCGCTGGTATGCGTGCCATTAGCGTTAGCCACGCGCTTCTGTGTGTGTGTGTGTTTCTCTTACGCGGGCATGCCCTTCAGGTTGATTCTAGCCAGCAGCATAGCAAAGGTGATGTGGTCCTGGTGCAGCATGCCTCTGGCCACTCTGTTGAATGCCACCTACACACGCACGCACGCACGCACGCACGCGCACACACACACACACACACACACACACACACACACACACACACACACACACACACACACACACACACACACACACACACACACACACACACACACACACACACACACACACACACACACACACACACTAAAAGATAAGCAGGCTTCTACCACCTTCATAGCACCTGTTAAAACCATTTAGCCGTGTCGATACCATTTTCAATATTTCATTATTTTCTTGTGTGTGTTATTTTTCCTGACATTGTGTGTTGAATCTGATGTTAACATATTGGGGACAAAGCACGGAGAAATCCGTGTTTCGAATCCATGCGTTGTGGACAGAATCACAGAGATCTCCGTGGGAAGTTGTTATTGCTTTTATTCCATTTTAATAACCTATTCAAGGTCGCCGAGCGGCACTGCAGATTTTCCCTACTCTATGAACTCGACAAGGTGCAATACCGGCCAGATCCTCTTAGGGGCGCTATCACGCTACTGCAGTGTGCCCTGTGGGCGAACGGATCAGTCTATTTTTTTTCTTTCAACAGAGATTTCAGTTAGCTGGATTCTGGATCTGCAGCCTGTAGCTTGGATTACGTTTCGAATCGCAGATTTCACCATGCAATAAGGGGATTTATCATCAGTCAATAGACATATCGATCTACCAGATGGCGATCGATAACGGGGAAATGCTCAGGGGGATCCAACCGGCTCATGGTAAGATCTTTTTCACGTAAATTACATGCTGATCAGAGCTTGCTATGATACTCAACCAGCCGACCAGCGTATGTGGCTACTTAGACGAACATGGTTATTGGTAATCAATAATAATAAATTACTTCCCCCGCCCCCCCCCCCCCCCCCCCCTTTCATGCATAGATGCTTTGGGATCGTCCGGATCATATGCGGTTTGAGTTATTTCTGTAGCATCTGTAAAACGGAAATGCCATTGGATATAACGTTAGCAGCTATTAGCTCTATAACTAGCCTTCCAGAAAATATACTAGACCAAATCCGCTATAATGCTTATATTCACAGCGCTATAAAATGAGAACCTATTGATGCATTTTTTTTTCTTTAAGCCATTTTGAAGGGACGGTTTATGGACTCAATTGACAATGAGAATGGACAGATAGCAATACTATAAAGTATAGATTTAGCTCTACAAACACCCCCACGTTTGTTTACAAAAGCTGGCCCTCTACCATTATATTAGACAGGCCCCAGTGGCGGCGAAAGTGTTAAAGGTGCTATAGATACACATTTTATGTAGAGTAATCTTTTTATTTATTGTTTTATTTTTCAACTAATACATCCACAGAGCTTTTGGAAAAGTGGGGGAAAAAAGTCTTGCTTTTCCCCCCCAAATAATTCTTGATACATTTTTTAAAGTTTTGTGGGTCCAAAATGAATGTTGTTGTTTACATGTTGCCTGCATGCGTGATTTTTGTTCGTAGCCGTAGTTTGCGAATACGCTCTCTGATTGGCTAGCCCGTGTACAGCGAAGACCATCTCTGATTGGTTTAGCTCCGAAGGGCTCTTCCGCCTTGACCCTTTCACTCTTTCGAAGTGGGTTATGCTTAGAGTTTATCTTTAGAGCAGGGCGATGGACCACCAGCCCTGATTCCAAACTCTAAGCATAACCCACTTCGAAAGAGGGCCAAAGCATAACCACTTCGAAGCAGAGAATATATGTGTGAGGCGGACATTTCTATCCCAGAGCCCTTCGGAGCTAAACCAATCAGAGGGTCTTCGCTGTACGCGGGCTAGCCAATCAGAGAGCGTCTTCGCAAACTACGGCTACGAAAAAAAATCCCGCTGCGTGCATGTATGCCCTCCCTATTTCCCATTTTCCCCACGTGGACTGCACCTCTTTGGATAATGACGTGCCGGTGCTCTAGTGCGACATCTAGTGGCTGAATGTTATATATAGCACCTCTTTTTTTTTTTTTTTTTTTTTTTTTAATCTTTTTCCCCCTCCTTTTTCCTCCGACACACGTCTAGCCAATCAACCGCTTCTTTTTCACCTGGCAGTGCGGACTCTCACTGAGAGGGTGTAACGTGTGGAAGGATCACACTAACCCCCTTAGTTCCTATCCGCGCTGAGCAGGCGCCCCGACCGAACTGCAGGAGTCGCTGTTTACAACGACCCGGACCCACCCCGCCAGCTTTTTCCCACCCTCTAATACTGCCAATTGTATTAGTGTGAACGGCCAGCCAAGCTGGTGACAACGCCGGAGCTGTGAGCTGGATTCGAACAGGTATATAGCACCTCTTTAACAGTTAGCAAGCAAAGTTAATTCTACTGACAGCTAATATAACAGCAATATGTATTGCTAAATTTCCCTAAACCTAAGCGCCACTATGTGTTTAAAAATAGATTTGCAGTGAAAGCTTGGCGCCATCTTAGAAACAGACGCATCATTGTCTAATACGTGATTGCCCTCTGTTCCTCTGTGTGTGTGTGTGTGTGTGTGGATGCATGCGTGCATGCGTTTTCATGTTCAACATTAAACTATTGTGCAACATTATACACTGTACTTAAATAAATAACTTATTTTGAACTTCCCCTTGTGTATTGTATTGTATGTTTTCTTTTTTTTATCCACTTTTTCTCCTCTTTTTCTATTTTTCTCCCATCCCAATTTAGCCGTGCCAATTCTCCCCTCCCCTGTCTTGATCGTTGCTCGCATGTGCCCCACACTGGCCGGTTGTAGGGAGGATAGAAGCCCATCGCATGTCCCCTCCGATACATGTGTAGGCAGCCAGTCGCATCTTTTCACCTGCCAGCGCGGACTCTCATTTGGCGAGGAGTAACGTGTAGGAGGCTCACACTGCCCCCGCCATTCTCCTGTCTCTGCTGTGCAGGCGCCCCAACCGACCTGTAGGAATCGCTGTTTACAACGTCCAGATTACCACCCATCGACTTCCCACCCGCTAACTCTGCCAATTGAGTTAGTATGACGGCCGGACCAAGGCAACACCGACAGCCGGATTCGATACCGGTGCGTTGGTGACGAGTGCAATGTCCGCTGCGCCACCTATCCGCCTGTATTGTATGTTTTTCAGTTGCAGGAAATGACAGGAAATGGCTTTCTTTATTGCAAGTCTTTTGGCCTCCCAGACGGGGGGCACAGCCTCCCTCCAGACCACCCCCTAGTGAGAGTCCTGGGGAGGCCCTGTGATGGAGCGGCGGGGCGGACAGCTCTACCTGGAAGAGGTCCTTGGTGATGACGGCCAATCTCTGCGTGTGGTCGCTGATGCCCGTGAGGTTGGGGTTCTCATACAGCACCGTGTGGTAGGTGTCCAGGAAGAAGTGGAGGGAGTACTGGTACAGGAAGTGGATCTGGAGGAGGAGGAGGAGGACAGAAAACAGCGTCAGTGTGTGCGTTGGTGTGTGTGGTCGGAGGTGTAGTCGGAATATCAAGGTAACGCTGGAAAAGTACATTTCCTGGAGAAGATATGTGGGTCGTAAAGTCTGAAGTATGACATTTTAGAAAGTATGATGTGTATCAAGATAACATCATGTGACGCTTGCTGTGTTTTCTGGAGGTCTGGAGTGTGTGAATGTATGAGAGAGTGGTGGTGAGAGGGTTAAGAGAGTAAACACTGTACATTTATTCGTGTCCGCCAAAAATTCCTCAAACTGACAAGAGTGACGTATTGACAGTGTTCTGCCTGCAGGAGCGCGACGCATCCTTAGACTCAACCACCTATATGTGGAATAAGCACATCGTTTCACGATCCTCACTGCCCCTGAAAGAGAATCATGTGACTAGATTCGGCCACTAACCTTCTGTATTGTCGCAGTGAAAGGGTTAACCCTTTGGTAGAGTGGCAGTGAAAGGGTTAAACGATGTGCTCGTTACACGTTGGAACTATCTCAAGCCCTGCCCTCTTTTCTTGATCCTCCAATCAGAACTGTTGCCCGTTTGTCCGAGGGAAGCGTCGGTTGTGATTGGATGGAGGAAAGAGGGGGCGGTCCTACCTGGTTGAGGGCCTCCATGGTGAAGTAGATGCTGCTGCAGGCGCTGGACAGAGACAGGTACTGCTGGGACACGGCCTCCACCTCGGCCATGATGATGTCCGTCTCCTCCACCTTCCTCGTCACCTCCGCCGCCTCCTTCTTCAGGTTCTCCAGCGTGGTGATGATGGTGTCGTCGTCGAGGATACGACCCTTGACCTCGTTGAGGGCCTGCAGGAGGGACTTCTCCAGCTGGCGCAGACGCAGCTGGAACTCACCTGAAAGTGTGAGGGAGAGGGAGAGAGAGAGGGAGAGAGAGGGAGAGAGAGAGAGGGAGAGAGGGAGGGAGAGAGAGAGAGAGAGAGAGAGAGAGAGAGAGAGAGAGAGAGAGAGAGAGAGAGAGAGAGAGAGAGAGAGAGAGAGAGAGAGAGAGAGAGAGAGAGAGAGAGAGAGAGAGAGAGAGAGAGAGAGAGAGAGAGAGAGAGGGAGAGAGAGAGAGAAAGAGAGAGAGGGAGAGAGAGAGAGAAAGAGAGAGAGAGAGATCGAGATCGATAGTCGCATATAATTAATTATAATTTTATATCATCTTTATTTATTTATTTCTATAGATATTTGTGTTGTCCTTCCTGTACTATATATAAATGATTTGGAGTTGTGTATGAAATTCTGAGCAATTGATTGATGTGTCTCAATCATTCAATTCTGATATGACTCTAGATGTGTTGTTTTGTTTGTCCTCTTTGTGCGACCAAACACGTGAGACAGATTCCTTGTATGAATCTTACTTATACTATAAATGTCCTGGTGTCATTGTCTCTCTGTCTCACCCTGCAGCTTGAGGAGGTCGGAGGTCATTGTGTTACTGTCTCTCTGTCTCACCCTGCAGCTTGAGGAGGTCGGAGGTCATTGTGTTACTGTCTCTCTGTCTCACCCTGCAGCTTGAGCAGGTCGGAGGTCATTGTGTTACTGTCTCTCTGTCTCACCCTGCAGCTTGAGCAGGTCGGAGGTCATTGTCTCTCTGTCTCACCCTGCAGCTTGAGCAGGTCGGAGGTCATTGTGTCACTGTCTCTCTGTCTCACCCTGCAGCTTGAGCAGGTCGGAGGTCATTGTGTCACTGTCTCTCTGTCTCACCCTGCAGCTTGAGCAGGTCGGAGGTCATTGTGTTACTGTCTCTCCGTCTCACCCTGCAGCTTGAGGTCAGAGGTCACTGTGTTACTGTCTCACCCTGCAGCTTGAGGTCAGAGGTCACTGTGTTACTGTCTCACCCTGCAGCTTGAGCAGGTCGGAGGTCATTGTGTTACTGTCTCACCCTGCAGCTTGAGGAGGTCGGAGGTCATTGTGTTACTGTCTCACCCTGCAGCTTGAGGAGGTCAGAGGTCACTGTGTTACTGTCTCACCCTGCAGCTTGAGGAGGTCAGAGGTCACTGTGTTACTGTCTCACCCTGCAGCTTGAGGAGGTCAGAGGTCACTGTGTTACTGTCTCACCCTGCAGCTTGAGGAGGTCAGAGGTCACTGTCTCTCTGTCTCACCCTGCAGCTTGAGGAGGTCAGAGGTCACTGTGTTACTGTCTCTCTGTCTCACCCTGCAGCTTGAGCAGGTCAGAGGTCACTGTGTTACTGTCTCACCCTGCAGCTTGAGGTCAGAGGTCACTGTGTTACTGTCTCACCCTGCAGCTTGAGCAGGTCAGAGGTCACTGTGTTACTGTCTCACCCTGCAGCTTGAGGAGGTCAGAGGTCACTGTCTCTCTGTCTCACCCTGCAGCTTGAGGAGGTCAGAGGTCACTGTGTTACTGTCTCACCCTGCAGCTTGAGGAGGTCAGAGGTCACTGTGTTACTGTCTCACCCTGCAGCTTGAGGAGGTCAGAGGTCACTGTCTCTCTGTCTCACCCTGCAGCTTGAGGAGGTCAGAGGTCACTGTCTCTCTGTCTCACCCTGCAGCTTGAGGAGGTCAGAGGTCACTGTGTTACTGTCTCACCCTGCAGCTTGAGGAGGTCAGAGGTCACTGTGTTACTGTCTCACCCTGCAGCTTGAGGAGGTCAGAGGTCACTGTCTCTCTGTCTCACCCTGCAGCTTGAGGAGGTCAGAGGTCACTGTGTTACTGTCTCACCCTGCAGCTTGAGCAGGTCAGAGGTCACTGTGTTACTGTCTCACCCTGCAGCTTGAGGAGGTCAGAGGTCACTGTGTTACTGTCTCACCCTGCAGCTTGAGGAGGTCAGAGGTCACTGTGTTACTGTCTCACCCTGCAGCTTGAGGAGGTCAGAGGTCATTGTGTTACTGTCTCACCCTGCAGCTTGAGGAGGTCAGAGGTCACTGTGTTACTGTCTCACCCTGCAGCTTGAGGAGGTCAGAGGTCACTGTGTTACTGTCTCACCCTGCAGCTTGAGGAGGTCAGAGGTCACTGTGTTACTGTCTCACCCTGCAGCTTGAGGTCAGAGGTCACTGTGTTACTGTCTCACCCTGCAGCTTGAGGAGGTCAGAGGTCACTGTCTCTCTGTCTCACCCTGCAGCTTGAGGAGGTCAGAGGTCACTGTCTCTCTGTCTCACCCTGCAGCTTGAGGAGGTCAGAGGTCACTGTGTTACTGTCTCACCCTGCAGCTTGAGGAGGTCAGAGGTCACTGTGTTACTGTCTCACCCTGCAGCTTGAGGAGGTCAGAGGTCACTGTCTCTCTGTCTCACCCTGCAGCTTGAGGAGGTCAGAGGTCACTGTCTCTCTGTCTCACCCTGCAGCTTGAGGTCAGAGGTCACTGTGTTACTGTCTCACCCTGCAGCTTGAGGAGGTCAGAGGTCATTGTGTTACTGTCTCACCCTGCAGCTTGAGCAGGTCAGAGGTCACTGTGTTACTGTCTCACCCTGCAGCTTGAGGAGGTCGGAGGTCACTGTCTCTCTGTCTCACCCTGCAGCTTGAGGTCAGAGGTCACTGTGTTACTGTCTCACCCTGCAGCTTGAGGTCAGAGGTCACTGTGTTACTGTCTCACCCTGCAGCTTGAGGTCAGAGGTCACTGTGTTACTGTCTCACCCTGCAGCTTGAGGAGGTCAGAGGTCACTGTCTCTCTGTCTCACCCTGCAGCTTGAGGAGGTCAGAGGTCACTGTGTTACTGTCTCACCCTGCAGCTTGAGGAGGTCAGAGGTCACTGTGTTACTGTCTCACCCTGCAGCTTGAGGAGGTCAGAGGTCACTGTCTCTCTGTCTCACCCTGCAGCTTGAGGAGGTCAGAGGTCACTGTCTCTCTGTCTCACCCTGCAGCTTGAGGAGGTCAGAGGTCACTGTGTTACTGTCTCACCCTGCAGCTTGAGGAGGTCAGAGGTCACTGTCTCTCTGTCTCACCCTGCAGCTTGAGCAGGTCGGAGGTCAGAGGTCACTGTGTTACTGTCTCACTCTGCAGCTTGAGCAGGTCAGAGGTCACTGTGTTACTGTCTCACCCTGCAGCTTGAGGTCAGAGGTCACTGTGTTACTGTCTCACCCTGCAGCTTGAGGTCAGAGGTCACTGTGTTACTGTCTCACCCTGCAGCTTGAGGAGGTCAGAGGTCACTGTCTCTCTGTCTCACCCTGCAGCTTGAGGAGGTCAGAGGTCACTGTGTTACTGTCTCACCCTGCAGCTTGAGGAGGTCAGAGGTCACTGTGTTACTGTCTCACCCTGCAGCTTGAGGAGGTCAGAGGTCACTGTGTTACTGTCTCACCCTGCAGCTTGAGGAGGTCAGAGGTCACTGTGTTACTGTCTCACCCTGCAGCTTGAGGAGGTCAGAGGTCACTGTGTTACTGTCTCACCCTGCAGCTTGAGGAGGTCAGAGGTCATTGTGTTACTGTCTCACCCTGCAGCTTGAGGAGGTCAGAGGTCACTGTGTTACTGTCTCACCCTGCAGCTTGAGGAGGTCAGAGGTCACTGTGTTACTGTCTCACCCTGCAGCTTGAGGAGGTCAGAGGTCACTGTGTTACTGTCTCACCCTGCAGCTTGAGGTCAGAGGTCACTGTGTTACTGTCTCACCCTGCAGCTTGAGGAGGTCAGAGGTCACTGTCTCTCTGTCTCACCCTGCAGCTTGAGGAGGTCAGAGGTCACTGTCTCTCTGTCTCACCCTGCAGCTTGAGGAGGTCAGAGGTCACTGTGTTACTGTCTCACCCTGCAGCTTGAGGAGGTCAGAGGTCACTGTGTTACTGTCTCACCCTGCAGCTTGAGGAGGTCAGAGGTCACTGTCTCTCTGTCTCACCCTGCAGCTTGAGGAGGTCAGAGGTCACTGTCTCTCTGTCTCACCCTGCAGCTTGAGGTCAGAGGTCACTGTGTTACTGTCTCACCCTGCAGCTTGAGGAGGTCAGAGGTCATTGTGTTACTGTCTCACCCTGCAGCTTGAGCAGGTCAGAGGTCACTGTGTTACTGTCTCACCCTGCAGCTTGAGGAGGTCAGAGGTCATTGTGTTACTGTCTCTCTGTCTCACCCTGCAGCTTGAGGTCAGAGGTCACTGTGTTACTGTCTCACCCTGCAGCTTGAGCAGGTCAGAGGTCACTGTGTTACTGTCTCACCCTGCAGCTTGAGGTCAGAGGTCACTGTGTTACTGTCTCACCCTGCAGCTTGAGGAGGTCAGAGGTCACTGTGTTACTGTCTCACCCTGCAGCTTGAGGAGGTCAGAGGTCACTGTCTCTCTGTCTCACCCTGCAGCTTGAGCAGGTCAGAGGTCACTGTGTTACTGTCTCACCCTGCAGCTTGAGGAGGTCAGAGGTCACTGTGTTACTGTCTCACCCTGCAGCTTGAGGAGGTCAGAGGTCACTGTCTCTCTGTCTCACCCTGCAGCTTGAGGAGGTCAGAGGTCACTGTGTTACTGTCTCACCCTGCAGCTTGAGCAGGTCAGAGGTCACTGTGTTACTGTCTCACCCTGCAGCTTGAGGAGGTCAGAGGTCACTGTGTTACTGTCTCACCCTGCAGCTTGAGGAGGTCAGAGGTCATTGTGTTACTGTCTCACCCTGCAGCTTGAGCAGGTCAGAGGTCACTGTGTTACTGTCTCACCCTGCAGCTTGAGGTCAGAGGTCACTGTGTTACTGTCTCACCCTGCAGCTTGAGGAGGTCAGAGGTCACTGTCTCTCTGTCTCACCCTGCAGCTTGAGGAGGTCAGAGGTCACTGTGTTACTGTCTCACCCTGCAGCTTGAGGAGGTCAGAGGTCACTGTGTTACTGTCTCACCCTGCAGCTTGAGGAGGTCAGAGGTCACTGTCTCTCTGTCTCACCCTGCAGCTTGAGGAGGTCAGAGGTCACTGTGTTACTGTCTCACCCTGCAGCTTGAGGAGGTCAGAGGTCACTGTGTTACTGTCTCACCCTGCAGCTTGAGCAGGTCAGAGGTCACTGTGTTACTGTCTCACCCTGCAGCTTGAGGAGGTCAGAGGTCACTGTCTCTCTGTCTCACCCTGCAGCTTGAGCAGGTCGGAGGTTAGAGGTCACTGTGTTACTGTCTCACCCTGCAGCTTGAGCAGGTCAGAGGTCACTGTGTTACTGTCTCACCCTGCAGCTTGAGCAGGTCAGAGGTCACTGTGTTACTGTCTCACCCTGCAGCTTGAGCAGGTCAGAGGTCACTGTCTCTCTGTCTCACCCTGCAGCTTGAGCAGGTCAGAGGTCACTGTGTTACTGTCTCACCCTGCAGCTTGAGCAGGTCAGAGGTCACTGTGTTACTGTCTCACCCTGCAGCTTGAGCAGGTCGGAGGTCAGAGGTCACTGTGTTACTGTCTCACCCTGCAGCTTGAGCAGGTCAGAGCGCTTCTCGTCCACGTCGGGCCGCTCTGCCTTCAGGACCTCGTTCAGACACTGGCTCTGCAGGCTGCTGCGGGTCACCGTGAAGTTCACAAAGGTCACGCGGGAACACAGGTCCGGAGGGAACTCAACCTGAGGGACGAGAGCCACGGTAGAACACAGTTAGACAGAACTATGATAGAACACGGGTCTGGAGGGAACCCAACCTGAGGGACGGTAGAACACAGTTAGACAGAACTATGATAGAACACGGGTCTGGAGGGAACCCAACCTGAGGGACGGTAGAACACAGTTAGACAGAACTATGATAAGAACATAGGTCTGGAGGGAACCCAACCTGAGGGACGGTAGAACACAGTTAGACAGAACTATGATAAGAACACAGGTCTGGAGGGAACCCAACCTGAGGGACGGTAGAACGCAGTTAGACAGAACTATGATAAGAACACAGGTCTGGAGGGAACCCAACCTGAGGGACGGTAGAACACAGTTAGACAGAACTATGATAAGAACACAGGTCTGGAGGGAACCCAACCTGAGGGACGGTAGAACGCAGTTAGACAGAACTATGATAAGAACACAGGTCTGGAGGGAACCCAACCTGAGGGACGGTAGAACGCAGTTAGACAGAACTATGATAAGAACAGGTCTGGAGAGAACCCAACCTGAGGGACGGTAGAACACAGTTTGAAGGAACTATGATAAGAACAGGTCTGGAGGGAACTCAACCTGAGGGACGGTAGAACGCAGTTGGACAGAACTATGATAGAACACATAATAAAACATAATATCTTTTATTTTTGACGAATGACATAGATCTAGGTTTTTGAATGACAGCCTTAGTGCTTCTATATTTAAACATCAATACGTCAATATGAATGATGCATAATTCAAGTCAGAACACCAACCCCATTAATCTGTCTTGAAGGGATACTTGGACATTTAGAATTGTAACTGACTACAGTATGTTTGATTTTTTGAATTCCTCGTTGAAAACCACGGGGAACTCCTAGCTTGGAGATAGCTGTGTCAAAAAGTGAAAAAGCCTTTAAAAAGATATGAACATAATTGACACGACGTGAACAGTAACCAGATCCTGTACCGTCGGGTCTCGCGTGGACAGGAAGATGACGAAGGAGGGAGACAGGTCGATGTCCTGGTCTCCCAGGGTGATGAGGACACGTCCTCCGGTCCTGCGGACCTCTCTGTTCAGCACAGGGTTCAGGATGGGGTCGTAACTCTCTACGTCCTAACAGACAGACAGACAGACAGAAGGGAGGAAAGAAGGGAGGGAGGGAGGAAGGGAGCGAGGGAAGGAAGGGAGGAAAAAAGGGAGGAAGGAAGGATGGGAAGAATGAAAGAAAGACAGTAAACAGGTTGAGTGAACCAGTAAATCAGTGGAAAAACTATTAGTATTGCTGAGTTTTTGAATAGAAGTATCCATTTTACAAATACTGTAGTGAATCAGTACATAGTTTCCACGGTCAATCAAACAGTGTGAATGAAAAAACAACAGGAAAATTTAGAATCACTATGATATATATGTACTACTGTATATACTGCACGGACACAGGAATACTATACAGTAGGTTTACTGTAGTTCATGTTCGTATAGAAGAGGTTAGGTGCCAGGCTCAAGGGCACAGGGTGTGTTACCTGCACCAGCAGGGGGTTTCCGAAGCGCAGGGCGCTCTCCAGGTTCTTCCTGAAGGCGTCGTCCAGGAAGCTGGTCCGGGTGATCTTGCGGTCCTTGTACTCGTTCATGATGAACTCTGTGGCCTGGCCCGACGGGTCGATGATCAGGGGGTACCTGGAGAGGGCGGCACGCAGGGGTCAGAGGTCAAACAGAGCAGATTTGGTGCAAAACATTTATAAATAACAATTCACCTTTTCAGGTTTTAACCCTTTCACTGCCACACTACAGAAGGTTAACCCTTAGTAAAGGGTTAACCTTCTGTAGTGTGGCAGTGAAAGGGTTAAAGGTGCTATAGTAACATTCAGCCACTAGATGTCGCATTAAAGCACCAGCATGTCATTTATCAGGTGGGTTCCACGTGGGGAAGTAAGTAGGGAGTAGTGTTGTCACGATACTGGAATTTCTAACTTCGATACGATACCTTGAAAAGTATCGATATTCGATACCATTTTCGATACCACGGGGAAAAGATTTTAATCTTAAAATGTAAATTTCTTTATACATTTTTTATTTTTTAGCTTTTGTTGCTGGTCGATTCTCCTCACCTTCTCTCTGGTATTATAAGAGAAGAGAAATATAACACTTTTAAAACCCTTTGTTTTAGGGCTGGGCAATATGGCCTAAAAATAAAATCTCTGATAATTTTTTTTTAAATCCGATTTACGATTTTAATCGATTTTTTTCTCTTGAAAACTAGAAATCATTCAAATAACCTTTGTTTTTATTTGACAAAAAAAAATATCAAACCAAGATGAATTTCCCTATTGGGATTGAAGTGCAAACCTAACTTTCACCAATCTTCATTTAAAAAAAAAAAATAATAATAATAATATATATATAAAAGGTTACACTTGATCAAACAAAGATGAATGTCCCTATTGGGATTAATAGTGCAATAACTTGCGTTTTCACCAAACTTCACTTAAAACAAATAAAAGGTGCCTCTTGATCATCAAACAAGAATGAATTTCCCTATTGGGATTAATAAAGTGCAAATCTAACTTTCACCAAACATCACTTTTTGTAAAATAAAAGGTGACTATTGAAAGAAATATATATAATAATAATAATAATAATAATAATAATTATCGATATTGCGGGAGGGGGTACATGCATGCAACATGTAAACAACAACATTTATTTTGCACCCGCAAATATTCTTCGAATGATAAATTCATTAATAAATAATCTTTTGGGGGAAAAGCAATCTTTTTGATTCCGCACCTTTCTAAAAGCTCTGTGGATTGTATTATTTAAAACGAAATTATTACTCTACATAAAAATTGTATCTATAGGCTATAGCACCTTTAACACTTTGAGTGCCACGGACGCTTTATGTCGTTAGTTCATGCCGCCCGTTGAATACCAGCAATGCTATATAGCGTTTGTTTGTCTTTTTTTTTTTTTGCGATTTTAACACTTTGGTCGCCAGGCTTATTTTCTTAATAAACCATCCCACGCCAGCTCTATTTGTCTATGGAGAAGTTCCCCTTCTTTGCAGGGCTATAACTTTTTAAATTGTATTGCTAAATTGACATTACTATGGCCCATTCAACATCAAGTATCTATTGTTCAGGGTGTAGCAACGTCAGGGGCGTAACTCCCACGGGGGTCTTTGGAATGTGTCCCCCGCATTTTTTCAGAATGCAGTTATGTCCCCCCCCCTTCTGACTACCTGTCCTATTATTATGCAAAGAGGAGTAGATGGGGGTCGCATTCTTGCCCTTATCTAGAGCTAAACCAGCAGCAGTGACGACACCAGCAGTGTGTGTGTGTGTGTGTGTGCAGTGAGTGGTGCGTTCCTGAAATCAACTGGGATTGCATTCGCTATTTGCATATCAATAGCGCCGGTCGTCAGGTGTGTTAAATACGACCGGCGCTATTGATATGCAAATAGCGAGTACTTATCTGGGCTTGCACTTAGTGCACCCCCGTCCCATGAAGAACGCATGCCTACAGTGTGTGTGACATAGAAGAAGAAAATTATACTTAAAAGAATAATGTTTACCGATTACTCATCAGATATTCTAGACTCCAAACGTTTCATGATCGCAAATTGTTTTAATTGTTCTTCATTCTGTTCCCCCTGTTTTGTTGATAGATTATATGAAGACCAGAAGTCAAATGTATTCTGATGCCGGCAATGTTCATTCCACTAAAAGATAAAATAGGTTTTCTTGGTGTGAGAAACTCTTTTAACTGGATTGGAGATAAACATGACATTTCATTTTCTGCAGATGAAGTGGCAATTAGAAATGCTTGAAAGTGCTCTTTAGTTCACAGATGAGTTGGACCCTGTTTTTTTGGCACGTTCCTCTGGTTATTGCAGTGATCTCATGTTGAAAGAAGAATTTCAGCATGAGTTCATTTACTGCAGTGTTGTGTTTTGGGGGAATCAGGAGTAAGGATTTTGATTTGCTTCTTTAGAATTCTATGCTGTAGCTTTGTCACAACAATCCCACATTTGATTCACATGCTGTACACTTTAACAAGTTTGCTTGACTCCCATTTCTAAGAGCAATTTGCCATAGCAAAGACCATTACCTGGAGATCTCTGAATGCAATGGAAATTCTGTATGTATGAGCTCAGTGTGTCGTTTACATGGAGAAATGGCGCCACCGCCTGGGAAAATGCGGTATTGCACCCCTGGTATTAAAAAAAAAAATCGAGGTAGAGAGGGGGGGGGGGGGCCCCCCTAACCCCCCCCAGCGACGTCACTCGCCACGCCCACAAATCTGTCCCCGGCACACCTGGAGAGAGAGTTACGCCACTGAGCAACGTTATACTTTTTCATTCACATTGTTGTGAAGGGCCAGATTAAACCGAATATATATATTTATTTATATATATATATTTAATTGTATTTGTATATTCTCTAATATTCCCTGATATCCCTTGTATATTCCTTGTACAATATGCATTGAATATCCATTCTAGCCTACTGAACATCCCATAATAGTCTCCATTCTACTATTGGTCGAGACCTTGGTGCCAGGCTGCCATACCCCCCAGACCCAGTTCAAACGTACCGCTCAACATGTACGAACAAGTCCTAGTTCCGCGTAGGAATCTGGCTACCGCACCACTAATGGTACTATTTGTTCATAGTGCGTATATATACTGCGCTACTAAAGTAGGACTTTCTTTTAGTCCAGTTTCTTACCCTCCAATAGAGTGACAGACGTAAAGCCTCCCCGCGACGCCACGTGTGGGAGTAAGGCCAAGTTCGGCCTACCATCGGTATTGAGACATCGTGTATATTAATATTTGAATAGTCATATTTGGCACTATATCGTCGAGTTGGACGTAGTCTATTAAGCTAATAATAGTCTATTCATATGTAGTGCTTCGTGCGGTGAGAATACTATCGTAGTCAGCACCCCCATCGTTTCGGGTAGAACTGGCTGCTTATCCAGGGTGGCCGACCCCATGTGAGGCTGCACCCGAGGAGCCCCAGAGCCGACGAGCGAGTGGACCTGCATACCGGATTATTCTACCGACGACAGCCCGCCTTCCCAGGCACGGATTATGCTTTGTATACAGTGATTATTCTATGGATAAAGACCAACACTGCCGTGTGTTGGAAACCCCCCCCCCGGAGAGGACGACAGGTGAGGAGACGCTCTACACGACGAGGTCGCTTCACGTCTCTCCATCGTGGACCGGAGGAAGCCGGCCCACAGAGAGTCCAACTGCTTTCATCTGTGGATCGAGGATACCCTCGGCCAGACGGATACAGCCAGACTCTACCCCCCCCCCCCTTCTCCAGTTGTCTTACAAGCGACCGGAATCCCCCCTAGTGTATCCAGTTCTATAATCATTAAAGTATCATTGCTATTATTCCTTAAATATTCCAGGTTGTATATTTACCGCCTGCGCCACCAGAGATTGGACGTTCTCTATTGATATACCAACGAATACTCATTTGCCATAAAAGTGCATCCTATTTCAAATCATAAATGTAATTAAGTGATTGCTCTACATACCTTTTGCTATGTATTAATTATTATTAAACGCAGACTTTCGACTTGGTACATTTGTGTTGGATCGTTTCATCTACGTGGGAGTGTTTACCATAATTATTTATGCCTAGTACTGGGTGGCCAGAGTCTAAAGTACAAGAGGTAGTGGTAGTAAGTATCATATCTAACAATACAGTCAGGGAATTGTACCCCTCAGTTACAATTGGTCCTTCGAGCCGGATGGGTAATTAGTGTAATATTAATATAGTGTTATTAATATTGAAATGGCCTATGATGAACACTCCACGAAACGATCCTCCTAACCAACACCCGCAGCGCGAACGACGGCTCCCTCAGTACTTAGAGGCTTACGCTGTCAGTCAACAACCTAGTCTTCTACTAACAGTAAACGCGGTAAAACTAGAAAGTAAAAGTATGTCTAACCCCAACGCCCAGACTACCCCGACCATAGAGGCCCCTACGGGTTCTAATGTAACTGACCAAGCTCACGGTGGGGACCAGTGGGAACCAGACATGACTTCACACCCCGCCAGTACTGAAGAAGTAGTCCCCGATGAGTCCCGGGAGGAATACAACGCTACCGAGAGAGAACTCGGCACGGAAGAAGACGGGGAGAGCACCGTGGAGATAGAGCTCCAAGGCTCCGCAAGGAGTACCCCGAGGGAAGGCTCCCCTATACAACCGCCTTCTCCCAGCGAGGCAGAGAGGACCCTACAGCAGGCCTTCCTCATCAGCCTGAACGCCGCTGCTGAACGCGACCGACTGCAGATCCAGCAGCGGAGCGAAGAAGAGCATATACGTCTAGAAATAAGACGCATTCAGATGGAAGAGAATGTGGCCCGAGACCGAGCAGACAACCAGCGAGCAGCTGCTGGTGCTCTACGGGACGCAGAGCGCGACAGACAGCAAGCGCAACTAATAGAACAGCTGATCAGACGGACAACACCCTCTCCCTCCGCCAGAGGCTCCAGGAACTCGTCTAGACACACCTCCAGGGCGGCATCCCCTAGCCGAGTAAACAACCCTGAACTTGACCAACAGACGAGGTCTATACCCCCCACAGACCACCTCCCCCCACCGGTCCAAGCGAGACCTAGCAACCGGGAAGGAGCAGCATATCCTGTGGAGAGGCTAAACCAGAGACTACAAGCACTGGATGACCTAACTGAAGACGAAGAGGAAGAGGAGGAGAACCACGCCCGACGACAGCACAGTACTCTACCGGACCAGGAGGTCCGGTACAGCCCAGGCTATACTCCCGCGGAGCTGCGCTACAGACCCCCGACTCTATACACGGGTGAGCACGACGCACGACCCGCACCGAGGAACAGCACCTGGACAAGCGGGCCATGGTACACTGCCGGTACCAGCCCATACCAAGGAGCGGGAGGAGACTCGCCTAGGAGGCCTCTCCCCCAACGCTCGCCGATGTATCCACAGTCAGCGTCATACATTGGCACGCCTATGGTACCCGACTTCACCCAAGAGAACCGGGCCCAGTATACAGAACTCCGCATGTGTCTGGAGACCATGTTGGTGGATGTATTGGATGAACGCCATAAATACGCCATCCTACTGAAGCACTTAAAGGTACCCCGCGCACATAATATAGCGCTCGCCTACGCGACCTCCACCACCCCATACACAGCAGCGCTGGTAGCATTGGACCAGAGGTATGGGCGCATATGGGATTACGTGATCCAGGAGATCCGACACATCGACCGCTTACCCCCAGCAATAGACAATCGAGCACTGGACGACCTGTCCATCAGAGTGCAGTCCCTGGTAGGGATGTTGGGAGCGCAGAGAGAGAAGGGGAGGCATGAACTTTACGCCAACTCAAATGTGGAAAGGATCTTGGAGAAGCTGCCGCCCGCTCGACAGGAGCGTTTTAGGCGGCAGAGAGACCACCGAGACCCGAATGGCCCCGAACCGAACCTCCTCGATCTAGCAGACTTCCTGGCGAGAGAAGTCAGCAGCCTACGGCCAGATACATTCGGACGGAGCACCCCTGGCTCCAGAGAAGGAACCAGACGACTAAATGATGGAAGAAGATCGGTGACTGTGATGCACCAATCGGAGTCAGTACCGAGCAGCAGGAGCCACAGTACCCCCTCCAGAACGGAGAAGTGGAAGATAGTGTGCCCCTACTGTGAGAAAGAACACTGGCTAGCGCAATGTGACTCCTTCCCCAAGCTGAACGCGGAGGAAGCAAGTCAATGGATAAAGTCCAACAAGCGCTGTTTTCGCTGTGCGCGCTCACACATGGCAGCCGAATGCCGCTTAAAGAAAGGGTGCACCAAGTGCGATGGAGCCCATCTGGACATACTTCACGACAGTAACAGACGGCGCCCTTCACCCGCACCATCCAGCAGCAAAGCGAGCGTCATGTACATCGATCCCGCCAGCAGCAGTGGAGCCCGAGTACTCCTAAAAGTAGTGCGTGTGACACTAAGCTACCAGAATAAAGTCCTGGACACTTACGCCGTCCTCGATGACGGGTCAGAGAAGACCCTTCTGCTCGCCTCCGCTGCGGCCCAGCTAGGGCTGCGGGGAAGCGAAACCCAAATGACAATTCGGACAATAAGACGAGATTTGAAGACGATAAAGGGCGAGAATGTCTCATTCTCTATCGCAGCAAGCGGCCAGCCTGAGCGACGGTACCAGATTACAGACGCTTTCACCAGCCAAGAAATAGGACTGTCGCGGTACACATACCCCGTCGCCAAGCTGATGGAGAAATATGCACATCTGCGCAAGTTACCGATCCCGCTCATAGACAATGCTATGCCGACCCTGTTGATAGGCTCCGACCATGCAGACCTCATTGTCCCGATAGACCGGGTTCATACCGGACCCCGAGGCTGTCCTGCAGCAGTCGAGACCCGTTTGGGATGGACTCTCCAAGGCCCGCTCGCCAAATCTCTCAACCGAAGTACAGCCACTAGATGTCTCCACTCCCGAGTCACAGAGGGAGAAACCGCACTCCTGCAACACGTAGAGCGGCTATGGACCTTGGAACAAATGCCCTTTAAGAACGGAAAGAAAGACATTCGCTCTAAAGATGACATTTACGCCATTCACCTCCTCGAGACAGGGACCAAGAGAGTCCCGGTCAACGGCGTGTTGAGATACGCCACGCCACTCCTGCGGCGAGAAGGAATGCCTACTTTCCACGCCAAGACAGACGCCACAGAACGGTACCTGCTGAACACGGAGCGGCGCTTAGCCAAGAACCCCGCCCAAGAGAGTGTATACCGCGCCGAGATTGAGAAGCTCATCACAGCGGGACACGTCACAAAGATGGACATTAAAGAGGCTGACCAGACCATTGAATCGTGGTACGTGCCTCACCACAAGGTCCATCACAACGGTAAAGACCGCATAGTATTTAACTGCAGCTACCAGATCGGATCCCAAAATCTGAATAAAGAGTTACTGCCCGGTCCCACACTCGGCCCCTCCCTACTCGGCGTTCTACTCCGCTTCCGCCAGGAAAAGGTGGCCATCAGCGGGGACATTAAAGGAATGTTCCTGCAGGTGAGATTAGTAGAGGAGGACAAGCCCCTGTTACGGTTCCTATGGAGAGAGAAGCCAGGAGATGAGCACCCAGCCATCTACCAATGGGAAGTCCTCCCCTTCGGAACGACGTGCAGCCCCTGCTGTGCTACATTTGCACTACAGAAACATGTAGCAGAGGACCCAGCAGCGGACGAAGAGGTCCGACACAGCGTAAAGAACAGCTTCTACGTAGACAACTGTCTACAAAGCCTTTCAACCCAGGAAGAAGCCGAGGCTCTCCTGATTAAACTCCGCGCCTCATTGATCAAAGGCGGCTTTGATCTCAGGCAGTGGGCCAGCAGCGATCCGCAAGTACTGCGCAGCCTCTCCTCCGAGGACAAGGCAGCCAGCAGCGAGACCTGGATGGCTACAATCCCGGGAGAAGCCCAGGAGATGACCCTGGGATTGGTGTGGCGATTCAAAACAGATTCGCTTCACTACAGACACAAGCCCCTGACTACGGAGCAGGGAAGGCCGGCGGCGGCGCCGACCACCAGACGGAGTGTGTACACAACACTCGCCCGACAATATGACCCGCTAGGATGTATTCTACCGTACACCACCAGGGCAAAAATGATTATACGAGCATTGTGGGACAAGGACCAGGGCTGGGACGACCCCATTCCCGCACACCTTGCATCCACCTGGAGAGAGTGGGAGATGGAGCTCCACTCACTCCCTGGCGTTAACATGCGCCGAAGCTACTTCCCACCCACGGTGAGGCCAGAGACATGTAAAATGGACTTATACGTCTTCAGTGACGCCTCAGAGGTCGCATACGGATCAGTAGCCTACTTGCGGGCCCAAGAAGAGGGGGGAGAGATCTACACAGCATTTGTCCTCGCCCGCTCGAGAATAGCCCCACGCAAGCAACAATCTATCCCACGTCTAGAGCTCTGCGCAGCCCTAGCCGGAGCGCACCTAGCCACGCTCATCCAACGTGAGCTCACCATACCGGTGTCTAGAACAATCCTGTGGTCAGATTCCACGACAGTACTCGCCTGGATCAAATCGGACTCATGCAAGTACATAGTCTTCGTGGGAGTCAGAGTCACCGAGATTCAAGACTTAACCGAAGAGTTAACCGGAGAAACAGAGTGGCGCTACATTGATACAAAACAGAACCCAGCTGACGTCATCACCCGGGGAATGCCCCTAGATGACCTCACCCGTCGCAATGTCTACAGTGACGGCCCAGCATTCCTAAAGCTCCCGGAAGGAGAGTGGCCCACGCCTATCCCGAGGGAAGCCAGTCAAGAGGAGGCTGAGAATAAGAAACCTATGTTCTGTGGATTGAGCACTGTTATCTCCGCAGACCCCAACATAGATGATTGCACTACCATAGAGAGTGCACAACAAAGGACATTCCTACTGCACTACCTACCGTCTCTACAGACCCGCCAGAAGTGGGTAAAGGAGAGAGACAATTTGACAGAAGGAACAGTCGTCATGATTATTGATCAATCACTGCCCAGAGCTATGTGGCCGGCCGGCCGCGTAAGCAAAGTGATCACCGGTGCCGATGGCAAGGTCCGAGCAGCTGAAGTGCTTGTCCAGGGTCGCACTTACACCCGTCCCGTGGCGAGGCTCATAGAACTGCCCCGACTCCCAGACACAATCGATGATGACCATGACCCTATAACCTTATGACTTTGTGAAGTTGACTGACCCCTACAGCAAACCCTTATGTGTAAATAGACAACGCGATTAATCTGTCTCTGCTTAACTGATTAGGTCTGGGACCAATCAGGGGGTGGCTGTTGTGAAGGGCCAGATTAAACCGAATATATATATTTATTTATATATATATATTTAATTGTATTTGTATATTCTCTAATATTCCCTGATATCCCTTGTATATTCCTTGTACAATATGCATTGAATATCCATTCTAGCCTACTGAACATCCCATAATAGTCTCCATTCTACTATTGGTCGAGACCTTGGTGCCAGGCTGCCATACCCCCCAGACCCAGTTCAAACGTACCGCTCAACATGTACGAACAAGTCCTAGTTCCGCGTAGGAATCTGGCTACCGCACCACTAATGGTACTATTTGTTCATAGTGCGTATATATACTGCGCTACTAAAGTAGGACTTTCTTTTAGTCCAGTTTCTTACCCTCCAATAGAGTGACAGACGTAAAGCCTCCCCGCGACGCCACGTGTGGGAGTAAGGCCAAGTTCGGCCTACCATCGGTATTGAGACATCGTGTATATTAATATTTGAATAGTCATATTTGGCACTATATCGTCGAGTTGGACGTAGTCTATTAAGCTAATAATAGTCTATTCATATGTAGTGCTTCGTGCGGTGAGAATACTATCGTAGTCAGCACCCCCATCGTTTCGGGTAGAACTGGCTGCTTATCCAGGGTGGCCGACCCCATGTGAGGCTGCACCCGAGGAGCCCCAGAGCCGACGAGCGAGTGGACCTGCATACCGGATTATTCTACCGACGACAGCCCGCCTTCCCAGGCACGGATTATGCTTTGTATACAGTGATTATTCTATGGATAAAGACCAACACTGCCGTGTGTTGGAAACCCCCCCCCCCGGAGAGGACGACAGGTGAGGAGACGCTCTACACGACGAGGTCGCTTCACGTCTCTCCATCGTGGACCGGAGGAAGCCGGCCCACAGAGAGTCCAACTGCTTTCATCTGTGGATCGAGGATCGCTGAGGCACCGAGCCGCACAACCGTGGGTTCTCCCAGGATACCCTCGGCCAGACGGATACAGCCAGACTCTACCCCCCCCCCCCCCCCTTCTCCAGTTGTCTTACAAGCGACCGGAATCCCCCCTAGTGTATCCAGTTCTATAATCATTAAAGTATCATTGCTATTATTCCTTAAATATTCCAGGTTGTATATTTACCGCCTGCGCCACCAGAGATTGGACGTTCTCTATTGATATACCAACGAATACTCATTTGCCATAAAAGTGCATCCTATTTCAAATCATAAATGTAATTAAGTGATTGCTCTACATACCTTTTGCTATGTATTAATTATTATTAAACGCAGACTTTCGACTTGGTACATTTGTGTTGGATCGTTTCATCTACGTGGGAGTGTTTACCATAATTATTTATGCCTAGTACTGGGTGGCCAGAGTCTAAAGTACAAGAGGTAGTGGTAGTAAGTATCATATCTAACAATACAGTCAGGGAATTGTACCCCTCAGTTACACACATATTCATACTAAAATACGGTCTAAAGTATAAGTATGTTTTTATCGTTTTCTCTAGCTTTCTCCAGAACGTGATTTATAGCCCTAAATGCATTATATTGATGATTGTATACAGTTTGATAGCAATCGGCGCAAGATAAGAAATTTCAAATGGACGTGCTTCTAGAAGTTACTACTTATCATCTGATGTTGACCGGATGGGGGGGGGTCGTTTATAATTCCGTGGCCAACGTTAGATGATTCATCTAGTGTGGGTGATATGATCATCAGAGCAGTTTATATCGAACATGTTAAAAAAAAACGCTGAATCTCACCGTAGCTTCCTCGGGCCGTTGGGCGATGAGCGTGGAGCAGAAATATTCCTATTATGGGATGTAGAAATATGCGATCCATCTCCAGGTTGTATAATAGTATATACGTCCAAATCATGTTGTTTATCGAGTTATTGGTAACGGATTGCTATCCATTGTGTCTAGCTTGAGTCCTGGGACTATTAGCGAGTGATCGGACCAAATTGGAATGAGCACCAGCTTCCGTTTCCTGTTTCCGGTTTGAGCGATCCGCCGATCGGCCACCAGATGGCGCTCTTGAACCGTTGGAGAGTTGAGAGGGGATCAACAGTAGATCTCAAGTCTCCGGGGGAGAAATATGATTGCGATCACAAATTTTTGAAATATTGATCTCAAAGACGTGGTACGGCGTCTTTGGCAGAATGAGCATGGCGGGGAATGACGTGGTAAGGCGTTTTTGGCGACCATAGTGTTAATTCATATTTCATTAATCGAGCCTCACGCTAGTGCAGCAACCTCTCTCTGAGCTCCATTGGGAAAATACCGCCCCCTATCGTCTCTCCCTGTGTAACTGCACCCCATTGGATTAGACTGATGGGGGGGGGGGTCCAGTTTCCTCATTTTACTTTTCCGGCAAGCCATCTGAAGGATCGAAGTGATTGCCGAGCCGGAAAACAGCGTGGAATACATATTTACAGTACCCAGCGCTGAATCAATAAACACGATCGATATTTGGAATGGCGATCAGGAATTGGAATAATCTTTTTGGAGAACATCTGATCTGAGGTAAGGAATCTATTTGACCAGTCTTAGGATAATCGGATCTGTTTTCACAGAGATATCAGCGTTTGCCCCATGTGTGTGTGTGTGTGTGTGTGTGTGCGCGCTGATCAGGAAATGAGAGAATAGATTTTTCAGCTCGCTTCTCTAGCGTGCATAAGTACACATATACTATCGATAATCTAGCGTTTATTTGAAAACGATTAATAAATAGGCAGAAAAATGACAACGTTTTTTGTGTATTCCAGAATATTCCAGTAAATGCCTTTTATCACGGAATCTTTATATTTTCCTGAAACTATCAAGAAAACGAGGGCTTTTCAAAATGCTATAAAACGGAAATGAACCGATTAAAAAACAATCCGTTTTGACAATGTTGACTGCAAACAAGTCATTGATAAGCGACGGGCAGATTACACACACGCCATAATTTAATACATAGATTATGCGTTCACAACGCTATCATTGAAGTGGGTGCTGGCATTCAACCATGTTTTACCATGTTAACCAGTGGCACTGATAGTGTTAAGGTTTTGGATTGTTCCCTCGGAATTCTATCTTGGAATTCTAGAATTCCATAGCTTTCTCAATGGCCACTAGCCACTGTTACCGTGTACACCTGGAAGGGGTAGAAATAATATAAATAAAACCAGCGGCGGACAGGACACACTGACCTGTTGAACCTCTTCAGCATGATGGCGTTCTCGGTGCAGAGGTCGTCAGCAGGGAGGGAGCTGGCCTGCCAGCGGAGCCTCTCGTCTGCGTTGGACAGGTACTCCGTCCTGGCGATGTCCGTGCGGAACTAAGGAAGACAATCGAGCGAGAGGCTGTTAGACAGGAGACAATGCTGAAGGAGCTCCAGCATCACATTAACCCTTTCACTACCACACTACAGACGGTTAACCCTTTCGCAGTGTGGTAGTGAAAGGGTTAAAAACACAGGAAATGTGAGGTTTTGCCCGCTGCTCACTACCTTTTCTCTGTCTTCTTTAGGCCTACTGTTAGGAATTCCCTATTCTCTGTCTTCTTTAAGCCTACTGTTAGGAATTCCCTACTCACTCTCTCTAGCCCCCACCCTCTCGTTCCTTACCCTTAGTGGCCACACCTGTTTGATATTCTATTATCTCTCGCACCTGTGGTGGCAGGCTAATTAGTCCCCCTGTGGGCTTTAAATACCAGGGCGCTTCCCCTCGTTTTGGCGTGGGGTCGTGTTGTATACTTGCCGAGTCATATTCTTTAAACATCTAGACTCTTTCGGGAGATCCTCTGTCTGCCTATGCTGTTCCATTCTCCGGCGTCGAGATGTTTGCTCCAGCCTTCGCCTGCTGTCGCCGTTGCCTGAGAGTGGGACTGGTCTGCGCTCCCTAGACTTCCACGGGAGGCATCCCAGTCATCCACTTCAGACCCCCCGCGCAGCTGTCGTCCTGACGCACATCCAGACCAGCGCAGACGCTCTCCAGTCCACAGCGCGCAACGCGCATCTTCCAAGGACGCTCGAGCTTGGCACGCTCTCCAGACCAGCGCGCAACGCGCATCTTCCAGACCTTCGAGCTTGGCACGCTCCTCCGTACCAGCGCGCAACGCGCATCTTCCAAGGACGCTCGAGCTTGGCACGCTCTCCAGACCAGCGCGCAACGCGCATCTTCCAGACCTTCGAGCTTGGCACGCTCCTCCGTACCAGCGCGCAACGCGCATCTTCCAAGGACGCTCGAGCTTGGCACGCTCTCCAGACCAGCGCGCAACGCGCATCTTCCAGACCTTCGAGCTTGGCACGCTCCTCCGTACCAGCGCACTGACGCGCATCTTCCGGACCTTCGAGCTTGGCACGCTCCTCCGTACCGGCGCACAGACGCGCATCTTCCAGACCTTCGTGCTTGGCACACTCCTCCTGGCAGACGCACCCCGATGCGTCTCTCTGTTCCGACGCGCACACCGGGGTGTGGCGCGCCACTCTGTTCCTCGGCTCCGACAGTGGCTACCCGGTGGACGACATCCTCGTCACCGCCACTGTTCCAGCTCCCTGTTCCGACGCGCACACCAAGGTGTGGCGCGCACTCTGTTCCTCGGCTCCGACAGTGGCTACCCGGTGGACGACATCCTCGTCACCGCCACTGTTCCAGCTCCCTGTTCCGACGCGCACACCAAGGTGTGGCGCGCACTCTGTTCCTCGGCTCCGACAGTGGCTACCCGGTGGACGACATCCTCGCCACCGCCACTGCTCCAGCTCCCTGTTCCGACGCGCACACCAAGGTGTGGCGCGCACCCTGTTCCTCGGCTCCGACAGCGGCTACCCGGTGGACGATGCCCTCGTCACCGCCACTGTTCCAGCACTCTGTTCCTCGGCTCCGACAGCGGCTACCCGGTGGACGATGCCCTCGTCACCGCCACTGTTCCAGCACTCTGTTCCTCGGCTCGGACAGCCAGCCACCCGGTGGCGATGCCCTCGCCCCGCTGCTGTCCCTGTTACCTTTACGCATACGCCTGGGTGAGTTTTGATTGTGATGTCACTCACTCAGCGTAGTGCCCTTGCCCCCGTTCCCGCTGCTGTTCCTGTACCTTTACGCATACGCCTGGGTGAGTTTTGATTGTGATGTCACTCACTCAGCGTAGTGCCCTTGCCCCCGTTCCCGCTGCTGTTCCTGTACCTTTACGCATACGCCTGGGTGAGTTTTGATTGTGATGTCACTCACTCAGCGTAGTGCCCTTGCCCCCGTACCCGTTGCTGTCCCTGTACCTTTACGCATACGCCTGGGTGAGTTTTGATTGTGATGTCACTCTCCCAGCGTATTGCCTCTGTTAGTTAGTTTGGACATTTCATCTCCCAGCGTATTGCCTCTGTTAGTTAGTTTGGACATTTCATCTCCCAGCGTATTGCCTCTGTTAGTTAGTTTGGACATTTCATCTCCCAGCGTAATGCCTCTGTTTTTGGTTCTCACTTAGAATAGTATTTTTGGACTTTACATCTCCCCCTGTGTGTTTGTCACACGAAGATATTATTACTTTGTTCACTTTGTTATTTGGACTGTTCTGCACCTGCTCTGTTATTTCCCTTTTGTGCATTAACTATCTCCTCTGTCCTGCAGAGCGGCCCAGATGATTTCCACCAGTCCTCCCAGTTCCTCCCTGTTTCCCAGCCCGCCTCCGCGGGCCTCAGTCCCCTCTGTTCCCTAGTTCTCCCCTTCTAGTTCCACCTAGTTCCTGTTCCCTAGTTCTCCCCTTTCTAGTTCCACCTAGTTCCTGTTCCCTAGTTCTCCCCTTTCTAGTTCCACCTAGTTCCTGTTCCCTAGTTCTCCCCTTCTAGTTCCACCTAGTTCCTGTTCCCTAGTTCTCCCCTTTCTAGTTCCACCTAGTTCCAGGTCCCAAGTTCTCCCCTTCTAGTTCCACCTAGTTCCTTGTCCTTAGTTCCCCAAGTCCCCGTTTCTCCTGTTTTCCCTAGCTCTCCTAGTCCCTAGTCCTCTCTCCCTAGTTCTCCTTGTCCCTGGTTTTCCTAGTCTCTAGTTCCTCTGTCCCAAGGCGTTCCCTTAACCTTCCCTTAGGCGTTCCCTAACTTTCCCTTAGTGTTCCCTTTTCCTGCCCGCCTCTTAAAGGCACCTTTCCTTCCCCTCATTTTATATTCCTGTGTTTGTGATTCTCCCTTAAAGGGACAGTGCCCTTTTCCCTGTATTTCCCTGTTGTTCAATAAATATCTGTTTCTTGGCAAACCATCATACCTGTCTTGTGTTGTGCGATTGGGGTCGGTTACAAACCATAACAGTACGACCCCACCAAATCGACGACCCCAGCCAGCACAGACGGTGTATGTTGAGTTTGCCTTTTTTTTTCTTGTTCCCTCTAGCTCCCCTGTTAGCCCTGTTAGCTCCCCTGTTAGCTTGTTAGTCTCCCCTCTAGCTCCCCTGTTAGCCCCGTTTAGCTTCCCTGTTAGTCCTGTTTAGCTCCCTTGTTGGCCTGTTACTCCCCTGTTTAGCTTGTTAGTCTCCCCGGTTAGCTCCCCTGTTTGCTTCCCGTTTTGCCCTGTTTGATCCCCCTGTAGCTAGCCAGGCCCAAGCAGCTAACCCGGTCCCTCTGCATGGCCTCCACCTTTTTGTGTAGTTTATCCCACTGCTAGGACTGCCCTTTCAGCTAGCAAGGTCAGTTTTTCTCACACAGCTAGGACTGTCCTTCCAGCTAGCTTGTGCTCTCATGCTGGTCCAGCCCTGTCTGCCAGCCTAGCTCCGGCAGCTAGCGCAGCCTCTATGTTGATGTAGCGGTACAGCTAGCATAGGCCCTGTAGCTATCAGTGCCCTGGCAGCTACCCTTTCCCTCTGCTAGCCTGGCTCCGGCAGCTTGCGCAGCCTCTATGTTGATGTAGCAGTACAGCTAGCATAGGCCCTGTAGCTATCAGTGCCCTGGCAGCTAACCTTCCCTCTGCTAGCCCTTTCCCGGTGCTTCCATGGTTACCCCTTTGCTACCCTGCTTGCCCCTCAGTTCTCTAGACCCAGTTCCTCTAGACCAGTTCTCTAGACCAGTTCTCTAAACCAGTTCTCTAGACCAGTTCTCTAGCCCGGTTCTCTAGCCCAGTTCTCTAGACCAGTTCTCTAGACCAGTTCTCTAGACCAGTTCCTCTAGACTAGTTCTCTAGACCCAGTTCCTCTAGACCAGTTCCTCTAGACCAGTTCCCCCAGTTGCCCCTCTGCTACCCTAGTTACCCCTCGGCGACCCTGTTTCTTTTGCTAGCCCCACTCTTGTGGTGGCTTCCCCTGCTGGCTTGGCCAGTACCTCTTGTTTTGCCCCCTGCCACTCTGTCTGTATTTGTTTTGGGTCGCCGGGTGGCTCCCGTTGGAGGGGGGGATACTGTGAGGTTTTGCCCGCTGCTCACTACCTTTTCTCTGTCTTCTTTAGGCCTACTGTTAGGAATTCCCTATTCTCTGTCTTCTTTAAGCCTACTGTTAGGAATTCCCTACTCACTCTCTCTAGCCCCCACCCTCTCGTTCCTTACCCTTAGTGGCCACACCTGTTTGATATTCTATTATCTCTCGCACCTGTGGTGGCAGGCTAATTAGTCCCCCTGTGGGCTTTAAATACCAGGGCGCTTCCCCTCGTTTTGGCGTGGGGTCGTGTTGTATACTTGCCGAGTCATATTCTTTAAACATCTAGACTCTTTCGGGAGATCCTCTGTCTGCCTATGCTGTTCCATTCTCCGGCGTCGAGATGTTTGCTCCAGCCTTCGCCTGCTGTCGCCGTTGCCTGAGAGTGGGACTGGTCTGCGCTCCCTAGACTTCCACGGGAGGCATCCCAGTCATCCACTTCAGACCCCCCGCGCAGCTGTCGTCCTGACGCACATCCAGACCAGCGCAGACGCTCTCCAGTCCACAGCGCGCAACGCGCATCTTCCAAGGACGCTCGAGCTTGGCACGCTCTCCAGACCAGCGCGCAACGCGCATCTTCCAGACCTTCGAGCTTGGCACGCTCCTCCGTACCAGCGCGCAACGCGCATCTTCCAAGGACGCTCGAGCTTGGCACGCTCTCCAGACCAGCGCGCAACGCGCATCTTCCAGACCTTCGAGCTTGGCACGCTCCTCCGTACCAGCGCGCAACGCGCATCTTCCAAGGACGCTCGAGCTTGGCACGCTCTCCAGACCAGCGCGCAACGCGCATCTTCCAGACCTTCGAGCTTGGCACGCTCCTCCGTACCAGCGCACTGACGCGCATCTTCCGGACCTTCGAGCTTGGCACGCTCCTCCGTACCGGCGCACAGACGCGCATCTTCCAGACCTTCGTGCTTGGCACACTCCTCCTGGCAGACGCACCCCGATGCGTCTCTCTGTTCCGACGCGCACACCGGGGTGTGGCGCGCCACTCTGTTCCTCGGCTCCGACAGTGGCTACCCGGTGGACGACATCCTCGTCACCGCCACTGTTCCAGCTCCCTGTTCCGACGCGCACACCAAGGTGTGGCGTGCACTCTGTTCCTCGGCTCCGACAGTGGCTACCCGGTGGACGACATCCTCGTCACCGCCACTGTTCCAGCTCCCTGTTCCGACGCGCACACCAAGGTGTGGCGCGCACTCTGTTCCTCGGCTCCGACAGTGGCTACCCGGTGGACGACATCCTCGCCACCGCCACTGCTCCAGCTCCCTGTTCCGACGCGCACACCAAGGTGTGGCGCGCACCCTGTTCCTCGGCTCCGACAGCGGCTACCCGGTGGACGATGCCCTCGTCACCGCCACTGTTCCAGCACTCTGTTCCTCGGCTCCGACAGCGGCTACCCGGTGGACGATGCCCTCGTCACCGCCACTGTTCCAGCACTCTGTTCCTCGGCTCGGACAGCCAGCCACCCGGTGGCGATGCCCTCGCCCCGCTGCTGTCCCTGTTACCTTTACGCATACGCCTGGGTGAGTTTTGATTGTGATGTCACTCACTCAGCGTAGTGCCCTTGCCCCCGTTCCCGCTGCTGTTCCTGTACCTTTACGCATACGCCTGGGTGAGTTTTGATTGTGATGTCACTCACTCAGCGTAGTGCCCTTGCCCCCGTTCCCGCTGCTGTTCCTGTACCTTTACGCATACGCCTGGGTGAGTTTTGATTGTGATGTCACTCACTCAGCGTAGTGCCCTTGCCCCCGTACCCGTTGCTGTCCCTGTACCTTTACGCATACGCCTGGGTGAGTTTTGATTGTGATGTCACTCTCCCAGCGTATTGCCTCTGTTAGTTAGTTTGGACATTTCATCTCCCAGCGTATTGCCTCTGTTAGTTAGTTTGGACATTTCATCTCCCAGCGTATTGCCTCTGTTAGTTAGTTTGGACATTTCATCTCCCAGCGTAATGCCTCTGTTTTTGGTTCTCACTTAGAATAGTATTTTTGGACTTTACATCTCCCCCTGTGTGTTTGTCACACGAAGATATTATTACTTTGTTCACTTTGTTATTTGGACTGTTCTGCACCTGCTCTGTTATTTCCCTTTTGTGCATTAACTATCTCCTCTGTCCTGCAGAGCGGCCCAGATGATTTCCACCAGTCCTCCCAGTTCCTCCCTGTTTCCCAGCCCGCCTCCGCGGGCCTCAGTCCCCTCTGTTCCCTAGTTCTCCCCTTCTAGTTCCACCTAGTTCCTGTTCCCTAGTTCTCCCCTTTCTAGTTCCACCTAGTTCCTGTTCCCTAGTTCTCCCCTTTCTAGTTCCACCTAGTTCCTGTTCCCTAGTTCTCCCCTTCTAGTTCCACCTAGTTCCTGTTCCCTAGTTCTCCCCTTTCTAGTTCCACCTAGTTCCAGGTCCCAAGTTCTCCCCTTCTAGTTCCACCTAGTTCCTTGTCCTTAGTTCCCCAAGTCCCCGTTTCTCCTGTTTTCCCTAGCTCTCCTAGTCCCTAGTCCTCTCTCCCTAGTTCTCCTTGTCCCTGGTTTTCCTAGTCTCTAGTTCCTCTGTCCCAAGGCGTTCCCTTAACCTTCCCTTAGGCGTTCCCTAACTTTCCCTTAGTGTTCCCTTTTCCTGCCCGCCTCTTAAAGGCACCTTTCCTTCCCCTCATTTTATATTCCTGTGTTTGTGATTCTCCCTTAAAGGGACAGTGCCCTTTTCCCTGTATTTCCCTGTTGTTCAATAAATATCTGTTTCTTGGCAAACCATCATACCTGTCTTGTGTTGTGCGATTGGGGTCGGTTACAAACCATAACAGGAAATTAACTGGATGTTGGTTGATTGATTGAAAACTTTATTTAACAGATTGCAGAATGGGATACAATACAGCCTGTTGAAGGTGATGCGACGGCTCCACTATGACTGACCCAGAGTCAGTTTAACTACCTGGATGTTGGCCTGTTGAAGGTGATGAGACGGCTCCACTATGACTGACCCAGGGTCAGTTTAACTACCTGGATGTTGGCCTGTTGAAGGTGACGAGACGGCTCCACTATGACTGACCCAGAGTCAGTTTAACTACCTGGATGTTGGCCTGTTGATGAGACGGCTCCACTATGACTGACCCAGAGTCAGTTTAACTACCTGGATGTTGGCCTGTTGATGAGACGGCTCCACTATGACTGACCCAGGGTCAGTTTAACTACCTGGATGTTGGCCTGTTGATGAGACGGCTCCACTATGACTGACCCAGAGTCAGTTTAACTACCTGGATGTTGGCCTGTTGAAGGTGATGCGACGGCTCCACTATGACTGACCCAGGGTCAGTTTAACTACCTGGATGCCTATAACTGTTCCGCAACTGTAAATTACTTCCGGGGTAGGCCTGATTGGCCCCGACAGGCACGTGACGCGCAACTTTCTCTGCCGCGCGGCACGCTCCGCGGAGCGGAGCGGCAGAGCTTGCGGTATTATGTGACCGCCCTAATCCGCCATGATTTTCATTCGGCGCTTCAGCTCACCTGGCAGAGCAGCGGTCCTGCGGTCCTGCGGTCCGTTGTTGACGAGTTCGAATCCCATCAAATTTTTTTTTTTAACGTGATTTTTTTTTTAACGTGTATTCTTTCGCCGGTTAAGGTTAGGCATGGTTAAGGTTAAGGTTAAGGTTAGGCATTGTTTCGGAGTTGGTTAAGGTTAGAACGGTTAAGTTTAGGCGCTGTTAAGGAGCTGGTTAAGGTTAGAGTTTGTGTTAGAGAATGGCAATAGACAGCCTATTTCCGCGCGACAGCTCTCAGCAGCCTCGTTGCGCGTCCTGAGTTTGCCGCGTCACGTGCCTGTCGGGGCCAATCAGGCCTACCCCGGAAGTAACTTACAGTTGCGGAACGGGTACAGGCGACCAGGATGTTGGCCTGTTGAAGGTGATGCGACGGCTCCACTATGACTGACCCAGGGTCAGTTTAACTACCTGGATGTTGGCCTGTTGATGAGACGGCTCCACTATGACTGACCCAGGGTCAGTTTAACTACCTGGATGTTGGCCTGTTGAAGGTGACGAGACGGCTCCACTATGACTGACCCAGGGTCAGTTTAACTACCTGGATGTTGGCCTGTTGAAGGTGACGAGACGGCTCCACTATGACTGACCCAGGGTCAGTTTAACTACCTGGATGTTGGCCTGTTGAAGGTGATGCGACGGCTCCACTATGACTGACCCAGGGTCAGTTTAACTACCTGGATGTTGGCCTGTTGAAGGTGATGAGACCAGGTGGTGAACAGGTTCTGTCTCATCTGCTGCTCAAAGTAACCGGCGTAGGCGATGAAGGCTGCCGACAGCAGACAGTCTCCAGCGATGGTGGACATCTGGTTCTTGAAGGTCTCGCTGGTCTGCTCCCAGCGCTCCCTCTCAGCCGACAGGCTCCTCAGCAGAGCCGTGCTGCGGTTCACCTGGGAGAGGACACATATTATTATATCTCATATCATATCAGTTCCCACTGTCAGAACTGAATTATGTATCATATCATGTTCCCACTGTCAGAACTGAATTATGTATCATATCATGTTCCCACTGTCAGAACTGAATTATGTCTCATATCATGTTCCCACTGTCAGAACTGAATTATGTCTCATATCATGTTCCCACTGTCAGAACTGAATTATGTCTCATATCATATCAGTTCCCACTGTCAGAACTGAATTATGTCTCATATCATGTTCCCACTGTCAGAACTGAATTACAGTATGTCTCATATCATGTTCCCACTCAGGAACTAGATATACAGTGTACTGATAGATGGATAAGCAGTTACCTGAGTAGGGAACTAGATATACAGTGTACTGATAGATGGATAAGCAGTTACCTTAGTAGGGAAGTAGATATATTGTGTACTGATAGATGGATAAGCAGTTACCTTAGTAGGGAAGTAGATATATTGTGTACTGATAGATGGATAAGCAGTTACCTTAGTAGGGAAGTAGATATATTGTGTACTGATAGATGGATAAGCAGTTACCTGAGTAGGGAACTAGATATACAGTGTACTGATAGATGGATAAGCAGTTACCTGAGTAGGGAACTAGATATACAGTGTACTGATAGATGGATAAGCAGTTACCTGAGTAGGGAACTAGATATACAGTGTACTGATAGATGGATAAGCAGTTACCTTGGCCTCCACGGCGGCCAGGTCAGCCTTGATGGCCTGGGCCTCAGAGATGAGGACGGCGTACTCCTCCTTGTAGCGGGCGATGCTGGACTCCAGGTCTCGGATCATCTGCTCCACCTCCTCCGCCTTCGACTTGTTGTCCTTAGCGTGGTCCTCCAGCTTCTGCAGCTCGTTACGCAGCGGCTCCACCCGCTTCAGCATGTCAGCATAGTTCAGCTGGGGGAGACAGGGGACAGCATGTCAGCTAGGGGAGACAGGGGACAGCATGTCAGCTAGGGGAGAGAGGGGACATCATGTCAGCTAGGGGAGAGAGGGGACAGCATGTCAGCTAGGGGAGACAGGGGACATCATGTCAGCTAGGGGAGAGAGGGGACAGCATGTCAGCTAGGGGAGAGAGGGGACAGTATGTCAGCTAGGGGAGACAGGGGACAGCATGTCAGCTAGGGGAGACAGGGGACAGCATGTCAGCTAGGGGAGAGAGGGGACAGTATGTCAGCTAGGGGAGAGAGGGGACAGCATGTCAGCTAGGGGAGACAGGGGACAGTATGTCAGCTGGGGGAGACAGGGGACAGCATGTCAGCTAGGGGAGACAGGGGACAGCATGTCAGCTAGGGGAGACAGGGGACAGCATGTCAGCTAGGGGAGAGAGGGGACAGCATGTCAGCTAGGGGAGAGAGGGGACAGCATGTCAGCTAGGGGAGACAGGGGACAGTATAGCTCAGCTAGGGGAGACAGGGGACAGCATGTCAGCTGGGGGAGACAGGGGACAGCATGTCAGCTAGGGGAGAGAGGGGACAGTATAGTTCAGCTAGGGGAGAGAGGGGACAGTATGTCAGCTAGGGGAGACAGGGGACAGCATGTCAGCTAGGGGAGACAGGGGACAGTATGTCAGCTATGGGAGACAGGGGACAGTATGTCAGCTAGGGGAGACAGGGGACAGTATGTCAGCTAGGGGAGACAGGGGACAGTATGTCAGCTAGGGGAGACAGGGGACAGCATGTCAGCTAGGGGAGACAGGGGACAGCATGTCAGCTAGGGGAGACAGGGGACAGCATGTCAGCTAGGGGAGACAGGGGACAGCATGTCAGCTAGGGGAGAGAGGGGACAGCATGTCAGCTAGGGGAGAGAGGGGACAGCATGTCAGCTAGGGGAGACAGGGGACAGCATGTCAGCTAGGGGAGAGAGGGGACAGCATGTCAGCTAGGGGAGACAGGGGACAGCATGTCAGCTGGGGGAGAGAGGGGACAGCATGTCAGCTAGGGGAGACAGGGGACAGCATGTCAGCTAGGGGAGAGAGGGGACAGCATGTCAGCTAGGGGAGAGAGGGGACAGTATAGTTCAGCTAGGGGAGACAGGGGACAGCATGTCAGCTAGGGGAGACAGGGGACAGCATGTCAGCTAGGGGAGAGAGGGGACAGTATGTCAGCTAGGGGAGAGAGGGGACAGCATGTCAGCTAGGGGAGAGAGGGGACAGTATAGTTCAGCTAGGGGAGAGAGGGGACAGCATGTCAGCTAGGGGAGAGAGGGGACAGCATGTCAGCTAGGGGAGAGAGGGGACAGTATAGTTCAGCTAGGGGAGAGAGGGGACAGCATGTCAGCTAGGGGAGACAGGGGACAGCATGTCAGCTAGGGGAGAGAGGGGACAGCATGTCAGCTAGGGGAGAGAGGGGACAGTATGTCAGCTAGGGGAGACAGGGGACAGCATGTCAGCTAGGGGAGACAGGGGACAGCATGTCAGCTAGGGGAGAGAGGGGACAGTATAGTTCAGCTAGGGGAGAGAGGGGACAGCATGTCAGCTAGGGGAGAGAGGGGACAGTATGTCAGCTAGGGGAGAGAGGGGACAGTATGTCAGCTAGGGGAGAGAGGGGACAGCATGTCAGCTAGGGGAGAGAGGGGACAGTATGTCAGCTAGGGGAGACAGGGGACAGTATAGTTCAGCTAGGGGAGAGAGGGGACAGTATGTCAGCTAGGGGAGACAGGGGACAGCATAGTTCAGCTAGGGGAGAGAGGGGACAGTATAGTTCAGCTAGGGGAGAGAGGGGACAGTATAGTTCAGCTAGGGGAGACAGGGGACAGCATGTCAGCTAGGGGAGACAGGGGACAGTATAGTTCAGCTAGGGGAGACAGGGGACAGCATGTCAGCTAGGGGAGACAGGGGACAGTATAGTTCAGCTAGGGGAGACAGGGGACAGCATGTCAGCTAGGGGAGACAGGGGACAGTATGTCAGCTAGGGGAGACAGGGGACAGCATGTCAGCTAGGGGAGACAGGGGACAGTATAGTTCAGCTAGGGGAGAGAGGGGACAGTATGTCAGCTAGGGGAGAGAGGGGACAGTATAGCTGAGCTAGGGGAGACAGGGGACAGCATGTCAGCTAGGGGAGACAGGGGACAGCATGTCAGCTAGGGGAGAGAGGGGACAGTATAGTTCAACTAGGGGAGAGAGGGGACAGAATATCTCAGCTAGGGGAGAGAGGGGACAGAATATCTCAGCTAGGGGAGAGAGGGGACAGAATATCTCAGCTAGGGGAGAGAGGGGACAGAATATCTCAGCTAGGGGAGAGAGGGGACAGTATAGTTCAGCTAGGGGAGAGAGGGGACAGTATAGTTCAGCTAGGGGAGAGAGGGGACAGCATAGGATTAGTGGTAAAAGCCCAATCTGTTTCTTTTTATTTTGTATTTGTGGATCATAACAATGTGAGGTATATTCACATACATTCTTGAAGGGTTTCATCTGTAGATGGATACTTTCTTAACCCATTGTATATTGGAACGTAGATCTGTTTATAAACATTAACACTCACAGCCACAAAATACAGTGAATACAATTCAAAACTCATATCTATCTGTTGTCTAGTGTCACTGTATCAAGAGCTCAGTCAATCAACTAGAGAATGAATACATCCATTTCTAATTTCTGATGGTAGGCTCCCCATTTGTTTACATTTGGATCACTGGTTGGGCCTTTAATCCTCACTAAAATGACCTGACAAACTATACCAGCCCTAGTGGCTTGTGTTCATGTCTTACCCTGGTTAGATTAATCATTGTGTAAAACTACTGATGAGTCAGTCGCAGTCAACCAGCACCTGCTAACGGGTCTGGCCCTTAGCTCAGCTGGTTAGTGTGGCCGCTTGTGAATCCTATGGTCCCAGGTTCAAATCCACTCGGTTACAATAAGTAAATCTATTGAAACACAATTAATTCATCAGTAAGGATGATCGTTTCAGTGTCATATTACACCATGGTGCGTTTGCCTATTCAGCCCAGCCTGGGAGGGCAGGGACCTCCTGCGTGGGACCTCCTTACCTGAGCTATGGCCCACTTGACCATGGGCCCGCAGGCCAACGACGCTCTGTTGACCTGCTCGTAGTTATAACCGGGAAGGGACATGTAGTTCTTCTTCATCTTCTCACGGATGGAGTCACTGAGGTTAGAACATCATGTCACAGATTGTTGTTAGAGAAATAAAACAGAGCGGTCGTTATATAGAGGGGGATGTCATTATCTACTGTAGAGAGATTATAATGAAGAGAGAAACATGGAGATAAATATGTAGATACTTTATGAATGGTTTTCTCTAGAAGCACTGTATTCTACTCATTTTAAAATATTAAATATATAGAGATATATAACGAAAAAGAGGAATAGAGAGAGAATGAGAAAGAGAGGGAGGGAAGGGGGAAAAAGAGGAAACAGGAGAGAAATAGAGACAATTTGAGAAAGAGAAAGAGCGAGAGACAGTAGAAAAAAGAGAGCGAGAGACAGAAGAAAAAGAGAACGAGAGAGATAGAAAAGAAAAAAGAGAGCGAGAGAGAGATAGAAGAAAAAAGAGAGAGGAAGAAGAAAAAAGAGAGCGAGAGACAGAAGAAAAACGAGAGAAAAAAGAGAGCGAGAGAGACAGAAGAAAATTTGTGAAAGAGAGATAGAAGAATAAAAAGAGAGCGAGAGAGACAGAAGAAAAAGAGAGAAAAAAATAGAGCAAGAGACAGAAGAAAAATTGTGAAAGAGAGATAGAAGAATAAAAAGAGAGCGCGAAAGAGATAGAAGAAAAAATAGTGCGAGAGAGGAAGAAAAAAGAGAGAAAAAAAGAGAGCGAGATACAGAAGAAAAAAGAGAGCGAGAGAGATAGAAGATAAAAGAGAGAGCGAGACAGAAGAAAAAAGAGAGTGAGAGAGATTGAAGAAAAAAGAGGGAGAGAGAGATAGAAGAAAAAAGAGAGCGAGAGAGAGAAGAAAAAAGAGAAAAAAGGGGAACAAATTTAGAAAAAAAGAGAGATTAGTAGAAAAATGTTGATTAGTGATTCAGATTCAGATTACTTTATTCTGAATCTGAATCTGAATCACTAATCAAATTTCTTCTAGTAATCTCTCTTTTTTCTCTATTCCCCCCCCCCTTAGTTAGTGATTAGTGATCAGTTGTATTTAAAAGCCTTCTTCTTCTTCTTCTTCTTCTTCTTCACCTGATCTCGTCAGCGGAGAAGTTGATGATGGTGGGGATGAAGTTCTCCCTCATGATGATGGACCTGATCTGCTTCCAGTCCGTGGTGCTCTCCCCCAGCAGCAGGCAGATGGACTCCAGCGCCAGCTTCACCGCGTTGGGCGGGTTGGCCATGGACCGTACCTCCACCAGGTGCTGCTTCTTAATGGACTTGACGGCTACGAGGACACAAGGGTCAAAGATGCAACGCATTCATCACGACTGGACTGGTCTCACACACAAAGTGTCGTGCATCAGTGCCACCACTAGGGTTGAGTTACTGACGAGCCGATTTAGAAAAAAAAAACTAAACGACTACAAACTACAAACTCGAAGAGGAGAGACATCTTCCAAGAGAGTGAACAGAGGGTTGATGGGCATCTCACCTGAACATACTATGGTTAACTCACATGCTCGCCATTGTAGCAACGACCAATTACACCAAATGTATGAAAACCAGTCCTTTCAGCAAATATACTGTTATTCCTGTCTGCTCTATGACAATGCAGTACATCAATACTGTGTGAATGAGTCAAATCTCCAGTACCGTTCTGAGCTTCTATGACAGCGGGCTCCACCTGGTCCAAGTCCACTTTCACATTCAGCTGCTTGTCCTTGATCTTCTCCTGTTGCTTATAAACAGATTCCTGGATCTCCTGACTCATCACCTGTGATCGCCACGGAAACACACTGGGTTGGTGACAGGATCCTTTGATACCGCGTTGAACGCACACACAGTGCAGATGTGAAATGATACACGACATCCATAGCTGATCAACATATAAACAGTCCACAGTATCAGGATAATAGGTAGACGATAAGAGTTTGATCTTTATACCCATACTGTACGACTCAGAACTCTGTTGCCTACTCAATTTATACCCACTTAGTGCCTTCACTGTCTACAACTGTCCTACACTGTAATCATAGTAATCATAATAATCTTAACTACCCATCCCACTATAGTATATGTTCTGTATGATAGCATGTGCAGGTAGTGCTGTATATACTGCATATATACATTATATATTTATATTTACAGCATACTGTCCATATCCATATCTGTCTGCATATAATCCTCATATATACCTACTTATACACCTGCATATAAACCATATGCATATAATCCAACTCTGTATGATAGCATGTACAATAATGCTGTATATACCTTATATATATATATGTATTCTTACCGTATATATCTATCCACCTGTCTCTATATACCTGCACATAATCCTTTTACATATCTGTAGATACTATATCTATATCTGTACATACTGTATCCCTTACCTACTCTACTAGTTACGCTGCTGGCCAGTATGACTATGACCATACTGTCTATATAACTGTATCACAGTGAGTGCCCGTCTCCTGGCGCTGACTAAGGTGATGGATGCCTCGGGGTCTTGGCCAAGATTGTAGTGACTGCTCTACATGCACCTCCGAGGCCTTCGATCAGTTATTTACCGTCGTCTGTCCGTGGTCCTGTCAACTGATTAACAGCATTAACAGACTGTTAACAGATTAACAGTCAACGCGGTTTCATTGCTGGGTTAAGTACTTCTATTCTATTCACATAATATGCTTACTTCATATATCTACTCCATTCACATATATGCTTACCACTTGTATCTATTGCTATGTCCGCCCACTACAATCACATGAGCTGTCTAACGCCTGTCCCGTCTCCCTGTCCCCCTATGACTTGCTGTCCTGGAGTGCTGACCGGAGTGTCGGACATCCCGTGATGAAGGCCGGGAGGTTGCGACCCCCTCTGCGTGACCCCCTGTCTCCGGAGGTCTCGTAGTGGTGACCGGAGTGCCGGACGTCCCGCGATGATGTCGGGGAGTTCGCGACCCTCTCTGCGCCGCCCCCTATCTCCCTGTCTCCGGCTGTCCCTGAGCAATGACCGGAGTGTTGAATGTCCTGTGACTAAGACGGGGAGGACGTGACCCTCTTTGCGCCGCCCCTGTGCCTCAAATAGATCCGCTATCAGCTCTATCTTTCAAAATGTTCAGTTGCTATCGCTATTTGCTTTATCTTTAATCTTTCAAAATGTTTAGTTGCTATTGCATGCACTCATCTGTGTTTCACTACACACATGAGTGCATGCTTACCAACTGTCCGTCTGCAACACTACTATCACCAACATCTAAGAAGGGAGATCCCCCCTTGAATGGCCCTTCTAAGGTTTCTCTCCTCCACACTGCCTGTGGAGCTTTTTTCCCTATTGTTAGGTTTTAGTGAGTTTTTCCCTTACCTTCGCGTGGGGTATGTCTGGGAGTGCTTGCATTCTTTAATTTTTAATTTAAATTTTTTGCATTCATCTAAAAATGTTTGGACCTTATGGTGTTCTTGTTCTGTTCTTGACTTATTGTTATGTTTTCTTCTTGACTTGTTTAAAGAAGACCTGTACGGCCCATGGGGACATTAACGTGTGTTGTCGGGCCTTATAAATAAATTTGATTTGATTTGATTTGATTTACATATTGGTATTACAACTCTGTACATACATCTGATTAGCACTACACCCAGTAGTACTAATTTATACATTTTATACCTAGTGTAATCACCAGTATATTGTTATTGCACTTTACTGTTACATTTGCACTCTGGTTGAATGACAAACTTATTTTCGTTGTACTGTACTTGTGCTATATAATGACATACATTTTAATCAAATTTAATCTAATAGAATGAATGAATCAATGAATGAATGAATGAATGAATTAATCTATATAGCGCTTTTCTAGACTTTTTTAGAAGAGCTTTTCTAGAAGACTGTTCTTTTGTAAAGCACCTGCTCCACCACCAATGTGTAGCACACAACCTTGCCATAAACATTGGCGCCAGACACCAACACACACACACACTGGCTGAAAGGCCGGGGAGATCAGATGGCCTTGATGTCAGAGACAATGTAAGTGTCAGTGTAAATGTGGCCAGAAATGTTACACAGATCTGCAGAAGGTGACGGAACATCATCGTCTAGAATTCCACCGTCGCTCCTTGTGTTCCTGAGGACAGACTCAGGGTGTTGTTGTTGTTTACCTTCTTCTTCTCCGCCTCTTGCTGGTCCTTCACCATCTTCTTCAGCTTGTCGTTGGCGGCGGCGTTCTTCACCTCCAGCTCCTGACTCTTGATCCTCAGATCACGCCGCAGCTCCTCCACCTTGGAGAGGACGGAGAGAACGAGCGGTCAGTCAGACAGGAGCAACTAGCACCTCCTCCACCTTGGAGAGGAGAGAGAACGAGCGGTCAGACAGGAGCATCTAGCACCTCCTCCACCTTGGAGAGGAGAGAGAGAACGAGCGGTCAGTCAGACAGGAGCAACTAGCACCTCCTCCACCATGGAGAGGACGGAGAGAACGAGCGGTCAGTCAGACAGGAGCAACTAGCACCTCCTCCACCTTGGAGAGGACGGAGAGAGAACCATCTTTGCTTTGTTAGTAACTTTTTAGGTCGTTTTTTTCCCCACACCGAATGAGTCATTTCCTGAGTTCCTGCTAAGCACTACATCTAAAAAGAGGTACCTTTGCATTATCGCATTGTCGCAAACACAATTCTACAGTCAGACCGTTGATTAAATCGACTACTTGATTCCAAATTTGCAACGTCCTATGAGAAAATATTCCCACAAAACGTACACCATTCCAAACAGGAGAACCTGTCTCTCTACCTGGTCCACCGTCTCCTTGATCTTGCGCAGGCCGACGTTCAGGTGCATCTGCTGCTCCTCCAGCTCGCTGCGCTTCTCGTTGAACAGGTCGGCGTAGTGGTTGATGAAGTCCAGGTAGTGGCGCGGAGTGATGGCCATGGTGCGGCCGCCACGCTTAGCCAGACGGTTGTTGGCCTGAAGGGGTTAACACAAGCAACATGAGAGGCTGAGGTTAACATTAACATTCCATGGAGAAATCCCATTTCTTTGTTTGGTTGTGTTACCATAATGAAAATGTGTCATCTTTTGTAGCTAGGTGGGTCAGGAATTAACTTTTTCTATAGGAGGTCTTTTAGAGCTGGTTTTTGGGGGGGATTTTTCAACGAAACCTCTCACAATAATGTGAGGATTTGGATTTGGTTGACTGAAGCTGTAATGTTTTACCATCTTCTATTCTTTTAGCTGGGGACATTTTTTTGCGCTCGTAATCCCAATTTTGGGAGCATTTAATGAACTTTCACAGACATCTTTACCCCAAGCATGTGTTAAAGGTGCTGTAAGTGGTGTATTTCTTTGTTAAAATAATGTGTTAAATAGCTCTACATTCCAACAGCCATCACTGATATAGAGTTTCTGGTCAGTAATATGGTTCTCCCAGTCCCTCCACTCTGCAGTAAACACAAAATAAATGTTCTGGTATCTGAATGAATGAATGAATGACCTTTATTTATATAGCACCCTTCACAGCACGAATGCACAGGGTGCTTTACACTACAGCTTAATATAAAAACACAATAAAAACAAAATCAGAAATAAATGACAACAACAGCAAACAGCAGTTAAAAACAGTGAAACCAGATAGAAAAAGTAGAATAAAAGAATTTGGATAAAATCATGAGTCACTAATTTTAAAAAAAAACTACAGTGAGGACAAGAAAAAAAAGTGCCTATGCATGACCAAAAGCCTGTCTGAACAAATGTGTTTTTAATTGTTTTTTAAAAGAGTTCTCAGAGGGGGCAATTCGCAGGTCCAGGGGGAGAGCATTCCAGAGCCTTGGTGCTGTCACCTGGAAGGCTCGATCACCCCTTGTTTTAAGCCTGGACCTGGGGACCACCAGGAGGTGCTGATCGGCAGATCTGAGTGAGCGGGTGTTGGTGTAGGGATGGATGAGTTCAGTGATGTAGATGGGGGCCTGACCGTGAAGTGCTCTGAAAGTGAAAGTGAGGACTTTGAAGTGAATTCTATAGTGTACCGGGAGCCAGTGCAGGGATACCAGAATGGGAGTGATGTGGCATGATTTTTTTGACCTTGTGAGTAGCCTGGCTGCAGCATTTTGGACCATTTGTAATTTATCTGTGGATGATTTGGTGAGACAGGTGAAAAGTGAGTTGCAGTAGTCAAGCCTAGAGGAAATAAAAGCATGCACGGACAGTTCTAGTTCAGATTGAGATATGATCTCTTCCCACTTTATCCAATCAGGAGAGAGATATTTTATTAAATTTTTTATTTCAAATAAATTTCAAGTCAAATTTGCTTACTGCACTGGTGTATTATTTTACTTGTTTCAATTACACATTTGCTTATTAAAAATAGTTTTTATTTCTTATTTTTGTCTGACCATTTTTGCAGTGTGTTGTTCTCTCTCCTGATTGGATAAAGTGGGAACGGGATACCAGAACATTTATTTTCAGTTTACTGCAGAGTGGAGGGACTGGGAGACCCATTATTATTTATTAACCAAACACTATATCAGTGATGGCTGTCAGAATGTATAGAGCTATTCTTTTAACACAGACCACTCATTTTAACTTACAACACCTTTAAAAAAAAAAGTACTTACAATTCATTATGAATTGAAAATGGGGGACCCTGGTGTAAACAAGACGAAAGTCTTTCTCTGGTCTGCATCCCCTTAACAATTGTGTGTATTGAGACATATTGTATTGTACCCATTCTGCAATCTGTTAATAAAATGTTCATTCAATCAATCACCGCGCAGATTGATTGATTGAATGAAAATGTTATTTGATCAGACCTATGTTCTCTCTGGACGGACCAGGTGGTCAAGAAGGGGACGAGCATCACTAATCAACCTCTCCACGCTCTGTCTCAGCGGTTTTCACTGTTGCCTTCTGGCCGCCGTTATGACGTTCCACCAAGTAGGACCAACCGTTATGCCAAATCTTTTGTCCCTTCTGCTATTAGACTTTTAAACACAGACAGTAGTCATTTTAAGTAGCCTTTTACACTTAGTTGTCTGTTTTTTTACTTTTACTTTACTGGATTGTGTATCACATGGAATGTTGTTTTTGCCGTGCTGTCATTGAGATGTTTTGTTTTGTTGTTTGTTGTTTTTGTTACTTGTGAAGCTACAAATATGAATTGCCCCACGCGGGATCAATAAAGTTGTCTGAATCTGAATCTGAAAATGAAAAGTATGTGCATGTCAATCTGTGGGGTGGACTTGTGGAACAGTGAGTGGAGTTAGAGATAAAACAGAGTACAAACATAAATCAGTTTAAAAATATGTACAAAAAAATCTTTCTTAAATGGGTATCTGGAAGAGGAAGTGTGTTGATTGGGAGTATGTGTAAGATGTAAATAAAAAATAGAAGAAATTATGTATATCATATGGTATTTATTTAGTATATATATATATATATATTATATTACATATTTATAGGTATATTTATATAAATGTATTTATATATAAATGTATTGGATTGTATAGAGATACAGCGTTCATACATATACATAATTAACAATAGATTCAATTGTAATTTGTGATAGTTAAAAAGGGGTAGGAATTTTAAAAAGTGTATACTTCTTCCTACTCCTTTTTCAAACAGGGTAAACTAGGATTTGTTTATCTGTTTCTCTTTTTGTTGTCTTTTTTTATTATCTTTTGTATATGTCAAATGAACAGATATATTAGTTTTTATACTTGTTCGAAAATAAAAAAAATCTTTCATTCATTCTTTCATTCAATGACCCACCCTTGGGGCCCGCCTGTGTGCCTGTAAGGCTTGGTGTTCTCTGAACTGGGTGAGCTACCTGGTGCAGCGTCTGGTGAACGAACACACAGCCATTGACGATGGCCTCGCGGTGAGTGGGCGGCTGGGGCAACTTGTCGTAGACGACGGGCATGTAGTCTGGCATCTTGTAGTTGGGCTTCTCCAGGTCCAACTTGATGGTGAACTCCTTGCCCACCTGGTACAGAGCCTCTGTGGACCAGTCTCCGAACCAGTTCAGCACACACCTGTCACAGCGGGAGAGGGAGGCGGTAGATAACTGTAGTTACTCTTCATCTAGCGCCCATGGTGTGGAGTTCCCTACTCTTCAAGTTGTATTATATAACATACAATATACACTACATTTGAATGTACTTGTCTTTCAGGGTTAAAGGTCAGTTAAAGTACACGCTAAAGAGGGCAGGTGATGTGTTTTCTAAAGATGGCAGGTCATGTGTTTTCTAAAGATGGCAGGTCATGTGTTTTCTAAAGAGGACAGGTGATGTGTTTTCTAAAGAGGACAGGTGATGTGTTTTCTAAAGAGGACAGGTGATGTGTTTTCTAAAGAGGACAGGTGATGTGTTTTCTAAAGAGGACAGGTGATGTGTTTTCTAAAGAGGGCAGGTGATGTGTTTTCTAAAGAGGACAGGTGATGTGTTTTCTAAAGAGGACAGGTGATGTGTTTTCTAAAGAGGACAGGTGATGTGTTTTCTAAAGAGGGCAGGTGATGTGTTTTCTAAAGAGGGCAGGTGATGTGTTTTCTAAAGAGGGCAGGTGATGTGTTTTCTAAAGAGGGCAGGTGATATGTTTTCTAAAGAGGGCAGGTGATGTGTTTTCTAAAGAGGGCAGGTGATGTGTTTTCTAAAGAGGGCAGGTGATATGTTTTCTAAAGAGGACAGGTGATGTGTTTTCTAAAGAGGACAGGTGATGTGTTTTCTAAAGAGGACAGGTGATGTGTTTTCTAAAGAGGACAGGTGATGTGTTTTCTAAAGAGGGCAGGTGATATGTTTTCTAAAGAGGACAGGTGATGTGTTTTCTAAAGAGGACAGGTGATGTGTTTTCTAAAGAGGACAGGTGATGTGTTTTCTAAAGAGGACAGGTGATGTGTTTTCTAAAGAGGACAGGTGTGTGACATTTGGGGGTTTGCTCTCCTCTGGGAGCAAAAGCCCTAGCGTTACCCGATGGTAATGAACCTGTCTATCTGGCCTGATTGCATTCATTGGTACCTGGTGTGTCTAGTTAAGTTGGCTTTATATGTTCTTCCTGGTTACTATTCAGATCGTCAGTCGATCACTGAACCTTGCCATAAGTAGTACCTTGCATTCTTGCTAAACGCCTTATCGCTCCTTGCCACGGAGGATAAGTTCATTCGCTGTTCATTTATTATCGTGTTGTTGTTTATCGTTTTGTATTACGTTACTGTGTGCTGCTGATGTAGCACCGTCGCCGACGTGTTTATTTTGCTATCTGTTTTGGAGACAGTGTTTCTCCCATTTGCTTTTCCCGTTTTGTGATACAGTTCAGTTTATGTGTATTACTACAGCATGTTTTTGGAGACTTGTTTTCTCCCCTTTACTTTCCCTGTTTTGGAGACAAAGGTTCTCCTCGTTTCTCTTATACGTCGTTGTCGGCGTGTAAGCTCTGCACATTGATAATAAATAATTATCCTTTGTTTGAGAAACAACACCTGCCTCTCGTCTATTCGTTCTGCACTGCACCTGGGTCCAACACACCTACCAAACCCTAACAAGGTGATGTGTCTTGTACCTGAAGAAGAGGGCAGGTGATGTGTTTTGTACCTGTTGAAGAGGGCAGGTGATGTGTTTTGTACCTGTTGAAGAGGGCAGGTGATGTGGCCGCTCTGTCCTTCAGACCCTCTGACGAGGGGTTCATAGTGAAGACCACGTGGAGGTTCCTGATGACCTGGCTGGTGAACCACTTGTACAGCTCCTCGTGAGTGTCCAGCATCAGGCCCTCCTTCTGAGCCCCCTCCTTGCACTGGGTCATCAGGGTGGCATACTCATCTCCTTCAAACAGGCCAGGCACCTGGCGAGAGCAGGGACACATTAGGACTGGGAAATATACACACATCTTTTCTTTCCTATAATTTTTTTTTTTTTTTTATAATTGTAAATCGTGATACACAAGTTTTGTTGTCTAAATTAAGAATAAAAAGCAAATAAAAAGTCAGATTTTCACAAAATGAAATATTTGAGAAAGTGAAAGTGAGAGTTTTGGTTTGTCATCACACCTCTTACTACCATGCAGTCCAGTACAATGTGTAACGATCCCAGGTCCTGGGGGGCCTGGGAGAACAATAACACTGGACACTCTCTACCTCCTCTCAATGGTCTCATACCACCCTCTAGTGGTCACCAGCAGATGGTGCAGGCTAGCACATTAAACATATTGACTAATGTTATTCATATAATTAATAGTATGATTAGTGTTACGATGGGGTTGCTAAATGAAGGTTAGAACACAGTTTGCAGAGAGGGAACGGAGGCAGAGACGAGGATCGATGCTTGGAGAAGGGAAGTTTACTGGAGAACCAAGTGCAATACAAATAACACACTGAAACTCCTTACAACACTTCTCAATACAAAACAACAAAACGCTAACACTTACTAGAATGACAACAGTGCAACACGACGTGGACAGGAACGGGGGGGGGGAAACAGGAGGTATGTCGCCACGACGAGGAGAGGGAGACACACTTAAATACCCCTACTAATTATCATTGATAACACCTGGCAGCCCAGTCTAAAACATAGAAACAAACAACACAACTAAACACTAAAGCAACTCATAACACAAAACCAAAACAGTGAACCACATCACACAAGGGAAGGGAAAGTCAACGACAGCACACACCAGGACACCACATTAATCACACTATTAATTAAAGTTAAAACATTAGTCAGCAGGCGGTTAGGTGGCCGAGCGGAGATTGCGTTCGTCACCAGCCCCGGAGCTGTGAGCTGGATTCGCCTGTTCGAATCCAGCTCACAGCTCCGGGGTTGTCACCAGCTTGGCTGGCCGTCTGCACTAATACAATTGGCTGTATTAGAGGGTGGGAGAAGCTGGCGGGGTGGGTCCGGGTCGTTGTAAACAGCGACTCCTACAGTTCGGTCGGGGCGCCTGCTAAGCGCGGATTGGACTTGAGGGGGATAGTGTGGTCCTCCCACACGCTACGCCCTCTCAATGAGAATCCGCGCTGCCAGGTGAAAAGAAGCGGTGATTGGCTGGACGTGTGTCGGAGGAAGCACGTGGTAGCCTCCACTCTCCCAGATGATTTGACTGTGGGGGGTAAGTGCGCAGCGACCAGGAAGGGACTGGGAATTGGCATACGACTAACATTGGGATGGGAGAAAATCGGAGGAAAATGGAGGGGGAAAAAGACCAAAAAAAAAAAAAAAAAAAACATTAGTCAGCATGTCCAATGTACTGGCCCGCACCGTCTGCGGGTGACCACCAGAGGGTGGTAGGAGACCATTGTTCACCTCATGTCTGTGGTGCTGACTCTCCCCAGGTCTGGCCTGACCTGGGTGTGTGACAGATTAGTGTGATTTCGTGGTGTGTGTTGTCATTGTTGTCGTTCCCTTCCCTGGTGTGATGTTCTCTCCTGTCTAGTGTTGTTGTAATTGCTTGTGTTTAGTTTGTTAATATTGTGTTAGACTGCCCTGACCAGGTGTTGCCAATGTTAATTAGTCAGGGTATATATGTTTGTGTCTCCCTTTCCTCGTCGTGGCGTCATTTCCTCCTGTTACCTGTTTCCTGCCCACGTCGTTGCTCTCCCTTGGTTTGCTAGTAAGTGTAGTGTTTGTTTTTGCCTGTTTGTTTTACGTTCTCCAGTTTATTGTTCTTGTGTCAGTTCGTTTGCGCCATTTACTTTCGTTTGTTTGTGCTCTAGTCTGTTGTTATCGTACCAGCAAGGCTGTGTCATTATTGTTTGTTTCGTGTAGTGCTTGGTGAACTTAAGTAAAGAGTCATTATCTACACGAATTCTGCCGTCTCCGTTTCCTCCATTCATCAGTCATTCTGCAGTTTCGGTGCTCTCCGGTCATTCCGCATATTGGGTTCTACTCCCCCCCCCAGCTTCGTAACAACAATGGAAATCAGTTGGATTAACACGCAACTCTCCACATCTAAGCGGATATTGTGATATATATGCCTGAATGGAGTGAGACGTACAATTGCTTGTACATTTAGAAGAGAACACAACTTCCTCAACTGAAGATGTATTGAAGCAGACAGGAAGTGGTACGAGATGCTGAAGGACGACAGAAGGTTGTTACCTCTCCGTTGGCCAGCAGGGTGTTCATCCTCTCCAGGAAGCCAGAGTCCAGCACGTTGGACTCGTCCATGATGAAGGCGATCTTCTCGTTCTTACAGCCCGAGCGGCGCAGCACCGTGCGCAGGTCCTCGTCGAAGTCATCGCCTGTGTACTTCCTGTGAACCTGCACACACACGCGCGCGCACACACACACACACACACACACCCACAGTTCAGTACAGTCATAAGCTACGTTTAGACTGCAGAAAAAATTGCCCTGAATCTGATGTCTTTGCTCATACTGTATGTGACTCAGATCAGATTTTTTCACAACAGTGTGAACGGCACAAATCACATGGAATCTGATCTTTTACATTCTGATTTGGGCCACTTTCATAATGTGGTCCTAAATCAGATATAGATTTATTATTATTATTATTATTATTATTATTTTTAAAACCTCAGTCTGAACAGTAATGCATTTGTCACAATTCTTATGTCCATCTTCTTTATTGTTGATCAATTCAGGTGTGTGATCAGTTCCCACTGGAATCTGATATTGGCTACACAAAAAAAAAAAAAATGAAAATCAGATCTGAACCATACAGCAGAATGGACCTGTCTCAAAACCCTGCCCCTTTTCTTGATCCTCCAATCACAACTGTCGCTTACCTCGGACAAACCAAGTTTGTCCGAGGTAAGCGACAGTTGTGATTGGAGGATCAAGAAAAGGGGCAGGGTTTTGAGACAGGTCCATTGAGCACCAAGGCCTGCAGTGTGAACGTAGCCTTACAGAAATGGTTCTCGCTCGTATTCATTAGTACAGAGTTTTTGGTTTTCAGAGTGAATATATTCTTACAGGTTAATGTGTGGGTTAAAAGGACTGCTAAACAACTAACCTGTAGTGTTTCATTCAACATGTCTTTTCAATGGACTTGAGAGAAGCTTTGGTTTCATGATACTTATATATAAAATAATTTGGGTGCCTCGTTTTAATCCTCCTAAGACCCAAAGGTGGGTCCCAACCCGCACTTTGAAAAACCCTGGTATTATAGAGCACCGACCTTGATCTGGTAGACGCTCAGCCCGTTCATCCAGGCTACGAAGCGAGACAGGGTGGTCTTCCCTGCTCCGCTCACCCCGATCAGCAGGAGATGTCCCTGGGGCTGGCGGAAGATCCTACAGGGGGACAAGAGACCAGGGTCCAGGTTCACAAAGCCTTTCAGAGTGGGAGTACTGATCTAGAGTCAGCTCCAGTGTGTTAGTTTGAATAAGGTCATGAAGACTAGTGTTCCTGGTTACTGATCTAGAGTCAGCTCCAGTGTGTTAGTTTGAATACGGTCATGAAGACTAGTGTTCCTGGTTACTGATCCAGAGTCAGCTCCAGTGTGTTAGTTTGAATAAGGTCATGAAGACTAGTGTTCCTGGTTACTGATCTAGAGTCAGCTCCAGTGTGTTAGTTTGAATAAGGTCATGAAGACTGGTGTTCCTGGTTACTGATCTAGAGTCAGCTCCAGTCTGTTAGTTTGAATAAGGTCATGAAGACTGGTGTTCCTGGTTACTGATCTAGAGTCAGTCTGTTAGTTTGAATAAGGTCATGAAGACTAGTGTTCCTGGTTACTGATCTAGAGTCAGATCCAGTCTGTTAGTTTGAATAAGGTCATGGAGACTAGTGTTCCTGGTTACTGATCTAGAGTCAGATCCCGTCTGTTAGTTTGAATAAGGTCATGAAGACTGGTGTTCCTGGTTACTGATCCAGAGTCAGCTCCAGTCTGTTAGTTTGAATAAGGTCATGAAGACTAGTGTTCCTGGTTACTGATCCAGAGTCAGCTCCAGTGTGTTAGTTTGAATAAGGTCATGAAGACTAGTGTTCCTGGTTACTGATCTAGAGTCAGTCTGTTAGTTTGAATAAGGTCATGAAGACTGGTGTTCCTGGTTACTGATCTAGAGTCAGATCCAGTCTGTTAGTTTGAATAAGGTCATGGAGACTAGTGTTCCTGGTTACTGATCTAGAGTCAGATCCCGTCTGTTAGTTTGAATAAGGTCATGAAGACTGGTGTTCCTGGTTACTGATCTAGAGTCAGATCCAGTGTGTTAGTTTGAATAAGGTCATGAAGACTAGTGTTCCTGGTTACTGATCTAGAGTCAGTCTGTTAGTTTGAATAAGGTCATGAAGACTAGTGTTCCTGGTTACTGATCTAGAGTCAGATCCAGTCTGTTAGTTTGAATAAGGTCATGGAGACTAGTGTTCCTGGTTACTGATCTAGAGTCAGATCCCGTCTGTTAGTTTGAATAAGGTCATGAAGACTGGTGTTCCTGGTTACTGATCTAGAGTCAGATCCAGTCTGTTAGTTTGAATAAGGTCATGGAGACTAGTGTTCCTGGTTACTGATCTAGAGTCAGATCCCGTCTGTTAGTTTGAATAAGGTCATGAAGACTGGTGTTCCTGGTTACTGATCTAGAGTCAGATCCAGTCTGTTAGTTTGAATAAGGTCATGGCGACTAGTGTTCCTGGTTACTGATCTAGAGTCAGTCTGTTAGTTTGAATAAGGTCATGAAGACTAGTGTTCCTGGTTACTGATCCAGAGTCAGCTCCAGTGTGTTAGTTTGAATAAGGTCATGAAGACTAGTGTTCCTGGTTACTGATCCAGAGTCAGCTCCAGTCTGTTAGTTTGAATAAGGTCATGAAGACTAGTGTTCCTGGTTACTGATCTAGAGTCAGATCCAGTCTGTTAGTTTGAATAAGGTCATGGCGACTAGTGTTCCTGGTTACTGATCTAGAGTCAGTCTGTTAGTTTGAATAAGGTCATGAAGACTAGTGTTCCTGGTTACTGATCCAGAGTCAGCTCCAGTCTGTTAGTTTGAATAAGATCATGAAGACTAGTGTTCCTGGTTACTGATCCAGAGTCAGCTCCAGTGTGTTAGTTTGAATAAGATCATGAAGACTAGTGTTCCTGGTTACTGATCTAGAGTCAGATCCAGTCTGTTAGTTTGAATACGGTCATGAAGACTAGTGTTCCTGGTTACTGATCCAGAGTCAGCTCCAGTCTGTTAGTTTGAATAAGGTCATGGCGACTAGTGTTCCTGGTTACTGATCTAGAGTCAGTCTGTTAGTTTGAATAAGGTCATGAAGACTAGTGTTCCTGGTTACTGATCCAGAGTCAGCTCCAGTCTGTTAGTTTGAATAAGATCATGAAGACTAGTGTTCCTGGTTACTGATCCAGAGTCAGCTCCAGTGTGTTAGTTTGAATAAGATCATGAAGACTAGTGTTCCTGGTTACTGATCTAGAGTCAGATCCAGTCTGTTAGTTTGAATACGGTCATGAAGACTAGTGTTCCTGGTTACTGATCTAGAGTCAGTCTGTTAGTTTGAATAAGGTCATGAAGACTAGTGTTCCTGGTTACTGATCTAGAGTCAGATCCAGTCTGTTAGTTTGAATAAGGTCATGGAGACTAGTGTTCCTGGTTACTGATCTAGAGTCAGATCCCGTCTGTTAGTTTGAATAAGGTCATGAAGACTGGTGTTCCTGGTTACTGATCCAGAGTCAGCTCCAGTCTGTTAGTTTGAATAAGGTCATGAAGACTAGTGTTCCTGGTTACTGATCCAGAGTCAGCTCCAGTCTGTTAGTTTGAATAAGGTCATGAAGACTAGTGTTCCTGGTTACTGATCCAGAGTCAGCTCCAGTCTGTTAGTTTGAATAAGGTCATGAAGACTGGTGTTCCTGGTTACTGATCCAGAGTCAGCTCCAGTCTGTTAGTTTGAATAAGGTCATGAAGACTGGTGTTCCTGGTTACTGATCCAGAGTCAGCTCCAGTCTGTTAGTTTGAATAAGGTCATGAAGACTGGTGTTCCTGGTTACTGATCCAGAGTCAGCTCCAGTCTGTTAGTTTGAATAAGGTCATGAAGACTGGTGTTCCTGGTTACTGATCCAGAGTCAGCTCCAGTCTGTTAGTTTGAATAAGGTCATGAAGACTGGTGTTCCTGGTTACTGATCCAGAGTCAGCTCCAGTCTGTTAGTTTGAATAAGGTCATGAAGACTAGTGTTCCTGGTTACTGATCCAGAGTCAGCTCCAGTCTGTTAGTTTGAATAGAGGGCTAACAGTATCTGGGGGGTTGTTCCTCACCGGTCGATCCTGAGGACGTGGTCCAGCACCTCGTTGAAGAGAACCAGAGGAACGTCCAGCTCCTCCTCATAGAAGACCTTCAGACGGGCCTTCACATAGTCCCTGAGCTCCTCCTGCTCCACGGGGGTGTAGTCCTGCAAGGAGGAGACATGCCTGGTGAGTACTGTACTGTACTATACTATACTGTACTATACTGTACTATACTGTACTATACTATACTGTACTATATTAGATCAATCAAATGACAGTAACTTTAATTTACCATGCACATTAGATCAATCAAATGACAGTAACTTTAATTTACCATGCACATTAGATCATGTGATCAAATATATATATATATATATAATAATAATCTAACCCTAACGAACCTTACTGTCATGCACTTGTCCTAATAAACTAACCTACACTGTTACAAAGGATCAGATTAAACCGAATATATATATTTATTGATTGATATATATTGCATAGTATTTGTATATCGTTTGATATCCCTTGTATATTCCTTGTACATATACACGGAATATCCCTTTAGCCTATTACAGACCATAATATTTCATTCTCCTATTGGACAGCGGTCCACAGGCGCCGGGGCCGTGCCTCCAGAGTCAGGTTCAAGGCCACCGTCAAGACATGTCTGTACATGCCCGGCCTTGCCCAGGGATACGAGACAGAAATGAGGTTGGCACTAGATTGTTCGCCGTGCATATAAATATGGCGCAGGTGAATACAGAAGTAGAGTTACCCAATAAGTTGAAGCCTCACCCACGATACTCCGTGCGGTGAAGTATGGCCTGTTTGGCCCCAAAATAGAGCATTGAGACCGCGTGCGAATTAATAACTGAATTGTCAGAGTTTGGCGCTATACCGTCGAGTGCGACATATTTCTATTAAGTCAGTAATAGTCTATTTGTGTATAGTGTATCGTGCGGCTAAAGTTCTACAGTGACCAGCATCACCAACGCTTCCTCGTATCAGCTAGAGTGCTTATCCAGGCTGGGCTGCTTTCATGGCGCTTTCACCCGAGGAGACCTAGACGAGAACCGTGTGGACATGTACACTGGATTAATCTACCCGACGACTACATAGCCCTTTGCGGCTGGATTATATTTGTTTTGGTCCTGTGATTTATGGAGCGGAGAATCGCCGACGCCTACACGTGTTGGATTTACCCTGTGAGGAGACCAGTCGAGTCTGCGCCTCAGAGAGCCTGAGGCCGGCTAGCTTTCTTCACTGTGGAGCTACAGTCTACGGAGAACAGCTGTATTCGTCTGTGGATCAAGAGGCTATTGCACCGTCTCCTGTACTTGGAGTCTCCTTAGTCATCGTTGACCAGACTCTCTACTACCGACAGATCCTCTACCCCTGCTGGCTTACAACCGGGGGGACCCTTCCAGTATCTCCCGCTATATATTACTAGTGTACCATAGATATAATTCCCTAAGATTCAGGTTGTATAATTACCTCCTGCGTAACCAGAGAATGGACATTCAGTATTGATTTGCCTACGCACATTCCTTTGCCTTATAAGCGCATCCAAAGTAAAATACAGAGAAGTATATTATGTACCTTTTGCTGCAATAAATACTTGATTACACCTTTGTGTGGAACCGATTCATTGTGGGAAGTGTTCATCATATTTATATATCATGTACTGTATGGCCAGTAATTAAAGTACATAAAGCGGTAGTGGTTTAATGATACCATACTTATCAATACAGTCAGGGAATTGTACCCCTCAGTTACAATTGGTCCTTCGAGCCGGAGGGTAACTAGTGTAATATTAATATAGTGGTATTAATATTGACATGGCCTATGATGAACACTCCACAAAACGGTTCTCCTAAAGTAGATCGCCCGCAGCGTAGACGGCAGACACCTCAGTACTTAGAGGATTACGTTGCCAATATACTACCTAGCTTTCTACAGACGGTAAACGCGGAAAAAGTAGATAGTAAAATTATGTCCGACCCTATCGACCAGGCTACCCCGCCAATAGAGGCCCTAGTGGGTTCTAACGTAACTGACCAAGCTCACGGTAGGGACCAGGAGGGACCCGACATGACTTTACCCCCCGCCAAGACCGAAGAAGTAGTCCCCGGAGAGCTCCAGGATAAAGACAGCTCTCCAGGGATGGAACTCTACCCGCTACAAGAAGAGGAGAGCACCCCGGAGATGGATCTCCAGGACTCGCCACAGGAGAACAGATCTCCAACGAGTACTGCCAGGAGCGGATCACCTCAACCAGCGTCTTCCCCCAGCGAGGCGGACAAGATGCTGGCACAGGCATTCCTCGCCAGCCTAGCAGCCTCAACAGAGCGCGATCGACTCCAAGCACAGACGCTTAGTGAGCGCGAACATTCTTCCATGGAAAGAGAACGCCTTCAGGCGCAGCAACGGAGCGACGAAGATCGTATACGTCTAGAGATTAGACGCCTTCAGACGGAAGAGAATATGGTAAGGGACCGGGCCGAAGCCCAGCGCGCCGCCGCCGAAGCCCAGCGCGCCGCTGCCGGTGCCCAAAGAGAAGCAGAGCGCGACCTCGCTCTCACCAAGCGCGAAGCCGAGCGCGACCGATTACAAGCGCAGATAATGGAGCAGCTGATCACCAGGGCAACACCCCCTCCCTCCGCACGGGGTTCCAGGGCCTCGTCAAGACGAGGGTCAAGGGCACCCTCCCCTACCCGATCAAGCGACCCTGAGCCCGACCACCAGAGAGAGCCTATACCCCCCTCCGAACCCCTTCCCCGACCGGTCCAAGTGAGACCCAGCTACAAGGAAGAAACGGTCTACACCGCGGAGAGGCTAAATAGACGACTACAGGATCTAGAGGACCTGCCAGAGGAAGAAGAAGAGGGAGAGGAGGAGAGTCAAGCCCGACAGCAGCACAGTACTCCACAGGACCAGGAGGTCCAGTACAGCCCAGGCTCTACCCCCGCGGCTCTACGCTACAGACCCCCGACTCAATTCACGGGTGAGCTTGACGCACGACCAGCCCCGAGGAACAGCACCTGGATACGCGGGCCATGGTACTCAGCAGGTACCAGCCCACCAAGAGGCGTAAGAGGAGACTCGCCTAGGAGGCCTCTCTTCCAACGCTCACCGATGTGCCAGCCATCTATGGCATCATACATTGGCACACCGACGTTTCCGGACTTCACCCACGAGAACAGAGCACAGTACACGGAGCTACGAATGTGCTTAGAGACAATGATGTCCGATGTAGCTGATGAACCGTACAAGTATGCTATCCTACTGAAGCACCTCAAGGTGCCCCGAGCGCACAATATAGCGCTGGCCTATGCCACCTCTACTACCCCATACACAGCGGCTCTAGCAGCACTCGACCAAAGATATGGACGCATATGGGACTACGTAATACAAGAGATAAGGCATATTGACCGCCTACCCCCAGCCACAGACAATCGCTCACTAGATGACCTGTCTATCAAGGTACAATCCCTGGTAGGGATGCTGGGGGCGCAAAGAGAAAAGGGTATGCACGAACTGTACGCAAACTCTAATGTCGAGAGGATTTTAGAGAAGCTTCCGCCCGCCCGACAAGAGCGCTTCAGGCGGCAAAGAGACCACCGTGATCCTAACGGTCCCGAGCCATCCCTCCTAGACCTAGCCGACTTCCTGGCGAGAGAAGTCAACAGCCTACGGTTGGATACGTTCATGCGGAGCACCCCAAGCTCCAGAGAGGGACCTAGGAGAGCAAACGATGGCCGAAGATTGGTGACCGTCATGCACCAATCAGAATCAGTACCGAGCAGCAAGAACCACAGTACCCCCTCGATGAAAGAGAAGTGGAAGATGGTGTGCCCGTACTGCGAAAAGGAACACTGGTTGTCACAATGTGACACGTTCAAGAAGATGACCGCCGACGAGGTGAGTCAATGGATAAAGTCCAACCGACGCTGTTACCGATGTGCGCGCAGTCACATGGCAGCCGATTGCCGCTTAAAGAAGAGGTGTAATCGGTGTGACGGAGCCCACCTAGATGTCCTACACGACAGTAACAGAAGAAAGCCTGCACCCTCAAGCAGCACAAAGGCAAGTGTTATGTACATTGACCCCGCCAGCAGCGGGGGCGCCCGGGTGCTCTTAAAGGTGGTCCGCGTAACACTGAGTTACCAAGATAAGGTCATGGACACTTACGCCGTCCTTGACGACGGGTCAGAGAAGACCCTTCTCCTCGCGTCCGCTGCGGCCCAGCTGGGGCTGCGGGGGAGCGAAAACCAGATGACGATTCGGACAATAAGAAGAGATCTAAAGACGATAAAGGGCGAGAATGTCTCCTTCACTATCGCAGCAAGCGGGCAGCCAGAGAGACGGTATAGGATTACTAATGCTTTCACCAGCCAAGAAATAGGCCTGTCGCAGTACACCTACCCCATCGCCAAGCTGATGGATAAATATGTGCACCTGCGTCAACTACCTATACCGCTCATAGACGGTGCCACCCCGACCCTGCTGATAGGCTCCGACCATGCAGACCTCATCGTCCCGATTGACCGGGTCCACACAGGGCCCAGAGGCTGTCCTGCAGCAGTCGAGACCCGCCTAGGATGGACATTACAAGGCCCCCTCGCTAAGTCTCTTAACCGAACAGCAGCCACTAACTGCCTCCACTCCAGAGTGACAGAAGAAGACACCACCCTCCTACAGCATGTCGAGAGGCTATGGACACTAGAGACAATGCCCTTTAAGAATGAAAAGAAAGACATTCGTTCCAAGGAAGACATTTACGCTATAGCCCTCCTCGAGCAGGGGACAAAGAGAGTCAAAGTCAACGGAGTGATGAGATACGCAACTCCACTCCTGAGGCGAGAGGGTATGCCTACCTTCCACGCCCCAAAAGAAGCGACGGAGCGGTATCTATTGAACACAGAGCGGCGCCTAGCCAGAGACCCCGCTCAAGAGACGGTGTACCGCGCTGAGATTAACAAGCTAATCACAGGACTTCCGGTTTAACGTACTATGGAGTGACACGCAGATTTAAGAGCTCCGGCAGAATTGCCTAATTATATAATCTAAAGGCACCCTTTCAAGAAAACGTTTTTACTAGTATTGAATATAATACACCCGTGAACTAGACAGTTTTTGTTTGGGCTTCAAAATGCCTCCAAAAGTTACTAAAATACCGTGTGCATCTCAGTCGCAGCAGAAAATAACGCAATGTGGTGCGGCCCCGCTCTCGCGTGAGCCTTCGATCCACTCTCTCCCAGTGGATACCAGGGAGTCAGAAGCCGCTGCCCCCAGGTTGGACATTCTCGCAACAGGCTTCAAAATGCCTCCAAAAGTTACAAAAATACCGAGTGCATCTCAGTCGCAGCAGAAAATAACGCAATGTGGTGCGGCCCCGCTCCCACGTGAGCCTTCGATCCACTCTCTCCCAGTGGATACCAGGGAGTCAGAAGCCGCGGCCTTCAAGTTGGACATTCTCTCAACTGTGCGCAATGATATTGCTGAAATCTTTAAAGCTGAGTTGCACTCGGCTCTGGGAAATGACCTAGTAACCATCAAATCCGAACTACAAGCCATGAAAACTGAATGGTCAGCCAAGATAACAACTTTACAATCTGAGGTAACGTTGATAAAAGGCACAGTGGCAGGAGTGGAAGACGCGCTAACCACATGCACCGACGACGTCGCCATTTTAAAGGAGAAAGTTGAACATCTTGTCAAAGAACTGATTAAAACAGAAAATAAATGTGAAGATCTCGAATCTAGGTCTCGTCGCAACAACATACGGATTGTTGGCGTTCCTGAAGGTACAGGCTCCCCCCTCACGACTGCAGCCGTCTCCAGGCTGCTTAAGGAGGCTTTCAACATGGAGAAGGAACCTGTGTTGGACAGGGCGCACCGTACACTCCAGGCCAAACCCCGACCGGGGGAGCGACTCCGACCGGGGGAGCGACCTCGCACAATTATGGCCAGACTACACTACTTTTCAGACTGTGTCGACATCCTAAAGAAAGCAAGAGAGACGAAGAGGATCATGTACGAGGGGGTGTCCATCTCCGTTTTTCCAGACCACACAGCCAAGATAGCACGGGCGCGTGCAGCGTTTAACGAGGTGAGAAGCCAGCTCCGAGAGGTGGAGGGGCTCCGTTTTGGAATTCGCCATCCAGCCCGCCTCATCGTTACCTATCGCGACAAAGAGAGTCAGTTCGACACACCTGAGGAGGCTGCAACTTTTGTCAAATCGTTGAACAGAAACGGGGACTAGACTGAATTAAAGATGGGACTGTTTTAGATTAGTTTCCACGGACTGATTGGTGAGTCAACGACATATTCGGGCCAACTATTAGTTAAGTTGTATAAAAAAAGAAAAATGAAAGCCTCAACTTGTGCTCGCTACACATAATAGGATGTCAGTCAACTGCTATTTATTTTTTAGATTTGAAAATGCCCCACGTTACATTTTTAGATTTGAGTGGTACAGTGTTTATCATTACTGTGTAGCTGCTGCCACCGCGACCAGGTATGGTGTAGGTCAATACAACAGTCATTTTCTAAACATTAGAGTTGGGTGGTACAGTGTGTATTTTTATTTTTATTATTATTATTATTATTATTATTATTATTATTATTATTATTATTATTATTATTATTATTATTATTATTATATGGCTGCTCGGGCCGTGTGGGTGCGCTGTTCGTGTGCGCTCTGGCCGCGGTCCGTCGCGGTCCGCGGGGGGAGACACTCCTCCGCCTGCGGGTGGTGTGGGGCCGTGGTGGGGGTGCGCGCGGGGGGCGGTGTACGCACATGTGGTACGAGGGCGATCAAGATACCACTTATTCCCTTATATCTGAAAATGTACCACGTTTATTTAAGTTGTAGGGTGTTTTCATCATTACTTTCTGTAGCTGCCGTCCCCACGACACACATAGTGTGATGTCGGTTAGTGCCAGATGTTTTCTGTATCTGGGAACTGACCACGTTTAATTTACATTTATAGCACATGGCCAAGGGGGTCGGGGGTAAACACTAGATTTAAGATGCCCTAGAACTGTGAAGGGAACACGTTCTATATCTGAAAATTGAACATGTTTAATTTACATTTATATCATATAGCCATAAAGCCGTAGGTTGAACAATAGAATTAAGTTGTAATAAGATCTTATCACTACTCTTTGTAGCTGTTGTTCCCACTACACATAGGCGAGAGGTTGGTCAATACACCATTTATTCACTATACCTGAAAGTTGACCATGTTTGATTTACATTTATATCATATGGCCATAAAGTCATAGGTTGAATACTGGATTTAAGTTGCACTGTACTCTTATCATTGCTCTTAGTAACAGTTGTGCCCCTAATCGTATGGTTTGAGGTTGGTCAATATACCATGTATATATATGTATAATTTGTTTTATACCTAATCACGCCTGATTTAAACATCTACCAATTTTCTCCTATTTTTGAAAATTGGCAGGTTCAATCTGCATTTATACCCTATGACCATACATGTTGTAGGTTAAGCACTAGATCTAAGTTGCACTGTATTCTATGTTTAATGAGGTTGACATTGGGAGGGGGGATATTCCGGAGCCTGAATATTCTTTGTAATGGGTGTACCCACTACATATAAGGTCTGGTGTCGGTCAATAACCAGTGGTTTTCTATTTTTGAAAGTTGACCATGTTTAATTTGCATTTACATCCAAGGACCATAAAGTCATAGATTAAACATTAGATAAAATGATCCTTTATTTTGACTCGGGTTGCACTGTATTCTAGGTGCCTAATATTTACATATAACCCTGCTGAGCTCTTTTTTGTTTGTTTTTGTTAGCCATGGTTATAGCCGTAAGTATCACTGAAGGGAAAGGCTCCTGTTGGAGTCAGCACGGTTGTTCCCATCATTCGGGGATGGAACACTTGATGTGCGGGGGGAGGGGGGAGGGGGGTGGGAGGGTTTGTGTTTGCTTTTGTTTTTGTTTTATGGTACTCTGTTACTCTTATACACTCTGTCTGTTTGCTGTGATTGACATTTTAGCGTGTGCTCTTCTAGGTCCGATGCACGGCAGTCTAGGTTGGTACCCTTCCCTGGTTGGGATACTATTATACACTCTGCAACTATTAGGTATGATGTCTGACCCACTAACAACTGACAATGACTAACACAAAGGTTTCGATGGGACTGGGGAACACAGTCAGATTCTTCTCATGGAATGTGGGGGGAATAAATGGGCCGGTCAAAAGGGCTAGGGTCTTCTCCCACATAAAAAAATTTAAAGGCGATATTATATTTCTTCAAGAAACACATTTACGTACCACTGACCAGGGGAGACTCGCTAGACCATGGATCGGTCAGATTTTCCACTCTAAATTTGAAATTAAAACACGAGGGACAGCCATACTGATAGGCAAGAAAGTACAGTTCACTCCCGTTAAGACTGTTTCAGACCCCAATGGTCGCTATATAATAGTAACTGGCTCACTATATCAGACCCCAGTGGTCCTTGTGAGTGTGTATGCACCTAACTGGGATGATGTTAACTTTATAAAGAAACTGCTGTCCTCACTTCCCGACTTGGACACACATCACTTAATACTGGGAGGAGATATCAACTGTGTAATGGACCCCCACCTTGATAGATCGAGTACCAGGACTGCTGTGCCCTCAAAGATGTCTCAAACATTGTCCACTTTTATGAATAACAATGGCTACATTGACCCGTGGCGATTTCTGTATCCTACAGATAAACAATTCTCTTTTTTTTCTCATGTGCATCACTCCTACACACGCATAGACTATTTTTTCTTTGATAAGGCCTTATTACCGTCTTTGTCCTCAGCTAGCTATTCTGCTATAACTATTTCAGACCACGCCCCCGTAACCTTTGAACTTATTTTCAAATCTAAACCCAAAGAGGCCCGTTTCTGGAGACTGGACTCTACCCTACTAGCATCTGATGAATTCTGTAACGTGGTATCTCAAGCGATTGACCTATTTCTCGAGACAAATAAAAATGACGAAACCTCACCCTCATTATTATGGGAGACACTAAAGGCAAATGTTAGGGGCACAATTATTTCATACACCGCACATGCTAACAAACAGCGTCTCGAAAGGCAACAACAATTGGAGACTCTGATTACAGATCTTGATCGTCGCTATGCCGTGGCTCCGACTCCGGAACTTTATAAGGACCGGCTTGGCTTTCAGACGGAACATAATCTTTTATCCACCAAAGAGGCAGAACGACTGTTGCTTAGAACAAGGGGTGCCCTATATGAGAGTGGGGACAAGGCGGGTCGACTTCTGGCCCAACAGCTGAAGAGCAGATCAGCCTCACAACTAATACCACAGATTCGCGATAGTTCAGATTCACTAACAACGGATCCTAAACAAATTAATGACGCATTTGTGTCATTCTACTCACAGCTCTACACATCTGAAACAAGCTAATCACAGCGGGACACATAAAGAAAATTGACATTAAAGAGGCCGATCAGACGACCGAATCATGGTACGTGCCGCACCACAAAGTCCACCACAACGGCAAGGATCGTATTGTGTTCAACTGCAGCTACCAGATCGGATCACAAAATCTGAATAAAGAGCTCTTGCCCGGCCCAACACTCGGCCCCTCTCTACTAGGCGTGTTACTACGTTTCCGCCAAGACAAGGTGGCCATCAGCGGCGACATCAAAGGGATGTTCCTGCAGGTGAGACTAGTGGAGGAGGACAAGCCCCTGCTGCGGTTCCTATGGAGAGAGAGGATCGGGGATGAGCAACCAGCCATCTATCAATGGGAAGTCCTCCCTTTCGGAACCACATGCAGCCCATGCTGTGCTACGTTTGCACTGCAAAAACACGTCGCAGAGGACCCAGCAGCTGATGAAGAGGTCCGACAAAGTGTAGGAAATAGTTTCTACGTGGACAACTGTCTGCAAAGCGTCTCGACGCCAGAAGAAGCCGAGGCCCTTCTACTCAAGCTCCGCGCCTCCCTGATCAAAGGCGGCTTTGATCTCAGGCAGTGGGCCAGCAGCGACCCGCAAGTATTGCGCAGCCTCTCCCCCGAGGACAAGGCAGCAAGCAGCGAGACCTGGATGGCGACCATCCCAGGAGAAGCCCAAGAAATGACATTAGGACTAGTCTGGCGCTTCAAAACAGACTCGCTCCATTATAAACACACACCCCTGACCAAGGAGCAGGGAAGGTCGACTGCACTACCGACCACCAGACGGAGTGTATACAGAACACTCGCCAGACAATATGACCCGTTGGGATGTATTCTACCTTACACCACCAGGGCAAAGATGATTGTAAGAGCGTTATGGGACAAGGACCAGGGCTGGGACGACCCCATACCCGAACACCTTGCATCCACATGGAGAGAGTGGGAGACGGAACTCAGCTCACTCCCAGGTGTCAACATGCGCCGCGGCTGCTTCCCACCCACAGTGAGGCCGGAGACGTGCCAGATGGACCTGCACGTCTTCAGCGACGCCTCCGAAGTAGCCTACGGTTCGGTGGCCTACTTGCGTGCCCGAGAGGAGGGAGGAGAAATACATACTGCTTTCATCCTGGCTCGCTCAAGAATAGCCCCACGAAAGCAACAATCTATCCCGCGTCTAGAGCTCTGCGCAGCCCTAGCAGGAGCGCAACTCGCCACGTTAATCCAACGTGAACTCACCATTCCGGTGCAAAGAACAATCTTGTGGTCAGACTCCACGACAGTACTCACATGGATCCGGTCTGATTCGTGCAGATACAAGGTCTTCGTGGGAGTCAGAGTCACAGAGATTCAAGATTTAACAGAAGTAGCAAGCTGGAGGTATGTGGACACAAAACACAACCCAGCTGACGTCATCACCCGGGGAATGTCCCTGGATGACCTCACCCGTCACAACCTATACAGTGACGGGCCAGAGTTCCTCAAGCTCCCGGAAGAAGAGTGGCCTACACCCACCCCACGGGAAGCGAGTAAAGAGGAGGCCGAAAACAAGAAATCTATGTTCTGTGGATTGAACACACTCGTCTCCACAGACCCCGACATAGACGATTGCCTCACCCTAGAGAGTGCGCAGCTAAAGACATTCCTGTGGCACCACCCAGAGGTTCAGCTCACTACTGACATTACTGCAGCTGACTACGAAGAAGCAGAACTTCTTCTACTACAACGAGCCCAGAGAGATTCGTTCCCCGATGAGCTAGACTGTCTACAGGGAGCAAAGCCCGTCCCATCAGACAGCAGACTGCTCCACCTAGCCCCCGAGAGCGACGCCCATGGTCTCATCAGAGTGGGTGGTCGTCTGCGGAGAGCTCCAGACTTACCGGATGACGTCAAGTACCCGATAGTCTTAAACAGCCGACACAAGGTCACAGAGCTGATCATAAAGAAATACGACGAGGATGTGCATCACGCCGGGGCAGAGAGAGTCTTCGCGGAGATCAGACGTCGTTATTGGATACTGCAAGGGAGAGAAGCAGTGCGGCGCTTCCAGCGAACCTGTCTAGACTGTCGTAAGTGGCGAGCGCAGCCCAGTATACCCCGGATGGCTGACCTACCTCCCTGTCGCCTCCGACTCGGCGACAAGCCTTTTCACTCCACCGGTATGGACTGTTTCGGCCCGCTGTATATAAAGAAAGGAAGAGGAACCGAGAAGCGGTGGGGTATTGTATTCAAATGCATGACCACCCCGAGCGATGCATATAGAACTCCTTCCAACCATGAGCACAGACTCATTCCTTATGGCCTTCCGAAGATTCACATCGTGGAAAGGCAAACCGTCTATATTATTGTCTGATCACGGGACAAACTTCAAAGGCGGAGAAAGAGAGCTGAGAGAGAGCTTCCAAGCTATGGGCCCAGAACTTAAGACCCACCTCGCTCCATCCCAGATTGACTTCCAGTTTAATCCCCCGAACGCACCTCACTTCGGTGGAACTTGGGAACGAGAAGTACGTTCAATAAAGACAGCCCTGTACGCCGTGCTTGGGGCCCAGACCGTGGCGGAAGAAGTCCTAATGACAGTCCTCACGGAGATCGAGGGAGTATTGAACTCAAAGCCCCTCGGTTACATCTCAAGTGATGTAGCAGATGTCGACCCAGTCACCCCCAACACACTCTTGATGGGGCGGCTGGACCCATCGCGCTACCACAGACAATGTACAGGCCTGAAGAAGCGAACGGCCGAAGAATGTGGAGGTACAGTCAAGTATTGGCTGACAAGTTTTGGAACAGCTTCCTACTCCACTATCTACCGTCTCTACAGACCCGCCAGAAATGGGTGAAAGAGAGAGACAATTTGACAGAAGGAACAGTCGTCATGATTATCGACCAGTCACTACCCCGAGCTATGTGGCCGGCTGGCCGCGTAAGCAAAGTGATCACCGGTGCCGACGGAAAGGTCCGAGCAGCCGAAGTGCTCGTCCAAGGACGGATCTACACCCGACCCGTGGCGAGGCTAATAGAACTGCCAAGGCTCCCCGATACTATCGATGACGACCATGACCCCATGACTTTGTGAACTGCCCGACCCCTCACAACAGACAGTAGTGGACAGTGCGGTTAATCTGTCTCTGCTTAGCTAATTAGGTGGGACTAATTAGGAGGCGGCTGTTACAAAGGATCAGATTAAACCGAATATATATATTTATTGATTGATATATATTGCATAGTATTTGTATATCGTTTGATATCCCTTGTATATTCCTTGTACATATACACGGAATATCCCTTTAGCCTATTACAGACCATAATATTTCATTCTCCTATTGGACAGCGGTCCACAGGCGCCGGGGCCGTGCCTCCAGAGTCAGGTTCAAGGCCACCGTCAAGACATGTCTGTACATGCCCGGCCTTGCCCAGGGATACGAGACAGAAATGAGGTTGGCACTAGATTGTTCGCTGTGCATATAAATATGGCGCAGGTGAATACAGAAGTAGAGTTACCCAATAAGTTGAAGCCTCACCCACGATACTCCGTGCGGTGAAGTATGGCCTGTTTGGCCCCAAAATAGAGCATTGAGACCGCGTGCGAATTAATAACTGAATTGTCAGAGTTTGGCGCTATACCGTCGAGTGCGACATATTTCTATTAAGTCAGTAATAGTCTATTTGTGTATAGTGTATCGTGCGGCTAAAGTTCTACAGTGACCAGCATCACCAACGCTTCCTCGTATCAGCTAGAGTGCTTATCCAGGCTGGGCTGCTTTCATGGCGCTTTCACCCGAGGAGACCTAGACGAGAACCGTGTGGACATGTACACTGGATTAATCTACCCGACGACTACATAGCCCTTTGCGGCTGGATTATATTTGTTTTGGTCCTGTGATTTATGGAGCGGAGAATCGCCGACGCCTACACGTGTTGGATTTACCCTGTGAGGAGACCAGTCGAGTCTGCGCCTCAGAGAGCCTGAGGCCGGCTAGCTTTCTTCACTGTGGAGCTACAGTCTACGGAGAACAGCTGTATTCGTCTGTGGATCAAGAGGCTATTGCACCGTCTCCTGTACTTGGAGTCTCCTTAGTCATCGTTGACCAGACTCTCTACTACCGACAGATCCTCTACCCCTGCTGGCTTACAACCGGGGGGACCCTTCCAGTATCTCCCGCTATATATTACTAGTGTACCATAGATATAATTCCCTAAGATTCAGGTTGTATAATTACCTCCTGCGTAACCAGAGAATGGACATTCAGTATTGATTTGCCTACGCACATTCCTTTGCCTTATAAGCGCATCCAAAGTAAAATACAGAGAAGTATATTATGTACCTTTTGCTGCAATAAATACTTGATTACACCTTTGTGTGGAACCGATTCATTGTGGGAAGTGTTCATCATATTTATATATCATGTACTGTATGGCCAGTAATTAAAGTACATAAAGCGGTAGTGGTTTAATGATACCATACTTATCAATACAGTCAGGGAATTGTACCCCTCAGTTACATACACTGTAGCACTCAACACTTTGATGAACATTGTTACTCAGCTGATAGAGTTGTGCCCTTCCTGCTGACTTGTCGTACAAAACTTGTAAGTCGCTTTGGATAATAATGTCAGCTAAATGACAAAATGTAAATGTAAAATGTAGATCAATAAAATGACAGTACGTTTAATTTAGCATGCACATTAGATCCAGCTAAATCCCTCTTGTCTAATAACAACAGCTACAGCAGGATATATTATAGCAGCGTGGCAGTAGACCTTGGAGAGCCAGTTGCTGTAGAGGATGGGTCTGTTGAGAGCCTTGTCCTTGTCGATGTTGGGGAAGTGTTTGAGAGCCACCATGTTGATGTTCTCATCCGTCCATCGTCGCTCCTCATTCTCCACCAGTCTGGAGGGGGGAGGGGCGGGGGGGGGGGGGGGGGGGGGGCGAAGAACAACAGCATGAAGACACGTTGTTCATACGTTGTTATTTAAATATCATAGGGTTGTGGTTCGGTTCTTGTGGCCCATTTGTGAATTTCCCTGATATTCCATCATATCTCCCAGAGAATTTATGAGATTTACTGACTTTTCCAGTCTAGAATACACCTCTCAGAAATGCCATAATATTGCAGAAACATATTGGGAACAATGACATTGAAATTTCAACCAGAACAGGCTGGTGTTTGAATGGGGAACGTCTCCCTCTATAGCCTGCCACCCACCCACCTGTCCTGGAAGAGTCGCAGAGCCTCGTGGGCCCAGATGCGGATGAGTCCCTCCACAGGCAGCGTCTCCAGGGGCCGCAGGGCCTCGAAGATGCCCCTCACCCAGCGGGTCATCTCCCTGGGGGAGTAGATGTAGTGCGGCTGGGTGTCCTGGGTGAACCGCTCCTGAGGGGAGAGCAGAGGGAGATGGTGACATATTATATACGGATAAAACAGTATTGTATTCTTTACTGGCTTCTATGCTCTCTAAAGTCAGCTTTAAGATCATCTTGATCATTGGCTCTCAAACCTTTTCATGTCAAGAGCCCTTAGATTGATTAGGCAGTGGACCCCCATTTGATTGATTGATAGATATAGATAGATAGATAGATAGATAGATAGATAGATAGATAGATAGATAGATAGATAGATAGATAGATAGATAGATAGATAGATAGATAGATAGATAGATAGATAGATAGATAGATAGATAGATAGATAGATAGATAGATAGATAGACAGACAGATAGACAGACAGACAGACAGACAGACAGACAGACAGACAGACAGACAGACAGACAGACAGACAGACAGACAGACAGACAGACAGACAGACAGACAGACAGACAGAACGACAGAGACAGATATACAGATATATATATATATTAGTGCTGTCAATCGATACAAATATTTAACTAGATTAATGGCATGATTGTCCATAGTTAACTTGCGATTAATCGCAAATTAATCGTATTTTTTTTCTACCTTAAACAGATCTTTTTCAAGTTCCAAGTTTTAATACTCTTATCAACATGCGAGTAAAAAATAATAATAAAAATCTTTTCTTAACACTTTGATTGCCACACAGTATGCCCATCATTATACCCAGTCTGCCACCGCTGTAAGCCTATGGAGATGTTTACCTTCTTTGCAGGGCTATAACTTTTTAAATATTATAGCTATATTGACATTACTATGGCCCATTCAACATCGGGTATCTATCGTTCCGGATGTAGGAACGTTATATTTTTTCATTCATGCATTGTTGTGTTAATACCGTCGAGAATATAAGTATGTTTTTAAGCGTTTCTGCTGTAATTCCAAAAACACAAGTTATAGGCCCTGAAGCATATGATAGATTGGCGTTTCTTTCCTATACACGCTATATAATTATTTTTAAATGTATATGATCGGTATACATTATGCTTCATCATGCGTGAAGGAAAGGGGGGGGGGGGGGGTCGTTTATAATTCCTTGATCGTCAGTAACGGCTTTATTTAGTATGGGTTGATATGTTGACCAGATGGATTGCAAACAAAGTAATGGACAATCAAGCTGAAAATAACGTTATATTCCTCGCTGATGAGACTGGAGGAAAAATATTCCAATTATTTGACTTCGATCTGCTAGATCCATTTCCCGTTTGTATGATGCAATAAACGCCGAAATCATATAGATTATTGCGTTTCGAAAGCGATCCGATGCACTCGATTGTGTCTCTTGAACCACGTAACAAGATAGTACTGCCGGAGGGATTTCCTCGATGCACCACCGCCACTTCCGGTTTGGTGTGGAGTGTAACTCGCCTGATCATCCACCAGGCGGCGGTATTGAGGCGTTGCAATATCAGACAGGGTGCCGCTGCAGTCCCGGAGGGAGGCTGGATGAATTATGAATGGCATGGCAAAAAAAATTAATATTGATCCCAACAACGAATTACCACGTTGTTGGCGTTCAACGCATAGCGGGCAATAACGAATTACAACGTTGTTGGCGACCAATGTGTTAAAAGTTAATCGTGAGTTAAAAAAAATAGTGGTGTAACTGAGGGGTACAATTCCCTGACTGTATTGTTAGATATGATACTTACTACCACTACCTCTTGTACTTTAGACTCTGGCCACCCAGTACTAGGCATAAATAATTATGGTAAACACTCCCACGTAGATGAAACGATCCAACACAAATGTACCAAGTCGAAAGTCTGCGTTTAATAATAATTAATACATAGCAAAAGGTATGTAGAGCAATCACTTAATTACATTTATGATTTGAAATAGGATGCACTTTTATGGCAAATGAGTATTCGTTGGTATATCAATAGAGAACGTCCAATCTCTGGTGGCGCAGGCGGTAAATATACAACCTGGAATATTTAAGGAATAATAGCAATGATACTTTAATGATTATAGAACTGGATACACTAGGGGGGAATTCCGGTCGCTTGTAAGACAACTGGAGAAGGGGGGGGGGGGGTAGAGTCTGGCTGTATCCGTCTGGCCGAGGGTATCCTGGGAGAACCCACGGTTGTGCGGCTCGGTGCCTCAGCGATCCTCGATCCACAGATGAAAGCAGTTGGACTCTCTGTGGGCCGGCTTCCTCCGGTCCACGATGGAGAGACGTGAAGCGACCTCGTCGTGTAGAGCGTCTCCTCACCTGTCGTCCTCTCCGGGGGGGGGGGTTTCCAACACACGGCAGTGTTGGTCTTTATCCATAGAATAATCACTGTATACAAAGCATAATCCGTGCCTGGGAAGGCGGGCTGTCGTCGGTAGAATAATCCGGTATGCAGGTCCACTCGCTCGTCGGCTCTGGGGCTCCTCGGGTGCAGCCTCACATGGGGTCGGCCACCCTGGATAAGCAGCCAGTTCTACCCGAAACGATGGGGGTGCTGACTACGATAGTATTCTCACCGCACGAAGCACTACATATGAATAGACTATTATTAGCTTAATAGACTACGTCCAACTCGACGATATAGTGCCAAATATGACTATTCAAATATTAATATACACGATGTCTCAATACCGATGGTAGGCCGAACTTGGCCTTACTCCCACACGTGGCGTCGCGGGGAGGCTTTACGTCTGTCACTCTATTGGAGGGTAAGAAACTGGACTAAAAGGAAGTCCTACTTTAGTAGCGCAGTATATATACGCACTATGAACAAATAGTACCATTAGTGGTGCGGTAGCCAGATTCCTACGCGGAACTAGGACTTGTTCGTACATGTTGAGCGGTACGTTTGAACTGGGTCTGGGGGGTATGGCAGCCTGGCACCAAGGTCTCGACCAATAGTAGAATGGAGACTATTATGGGATGTTCAGTAGGCTAGAATGGATATTCAATGCATATTGTACAAGGAATATACAAGGGATATCAGGGAATATTAGAGAATATACAAATACAATTAAATATATATATATAAATAAATATATATATTCGGTTTAATCTGGCCCTTCACAACAGCCACCCCCTGATTGGTCCCAGACCTAATCAGTTAAGCAGAGACAGATTAATCGCGTTGTCTATTTACACATAAGGGTTTGCTGTAGGGGTCAGTCAACTTCACAAAGTCATAGGGTTATAGGGTCATGGTCATCATCGATTGTGTCTGGGAGTCGGGGCAGTTCTATGAGCCTCGCCACGGGACGGGTGTAAGTGCGACCCTGGACAAGCACTTCAGCTGCTCGGACCTTGCCGTCGGCACCGGTGATCACTTTGCTTACGCGGCCGGCCGGCCACATAGCTCTGGGCAGTGATTGATCAATAATCATGACGACTGTTCCTTCTGTCAAATTGTCTCTCTCCTTTACCCACTTCTGGCGGGTCTGTAGAGACGGTAGGTAGTGCAGTAGGAATGTCCTTTGTTGTGCACTCTCTATGGTAGTGCAATCATCTATGTTGGGGTCTGCGGAGATAACAGTGCTCAATCCACAGAACATAGGTTTCTTATTCTCAGCCTCCTCTTGACTTGCTTCCCTCGGGATAGGCGTGGGCCACTCTCCTTCCGGGAGCTTTAGGAATGCTGGGCCGTCACTGTAGACATTGCGACGGGTGAGGTCATCTAGGGGCATTCCCCGGGTGATGACGTCAGCTGGGTTCTGTTTTGTATCAACGTAGCGCCACTCTGTTTCTCCGGTTAACTCTTCGGTTAAGTCTTGAATCTCGGTGACTCTGACTCCCACGAAGACTTTGTACTTGCATGAGTCCGATTTGATCCAGGCGAGTACTGTCGTGGAATCTGACCACAGGATTGTTCTAGACACCGGTATGGTGAGCTCACGTTGGATGAGCGTGGCTAGGTGCGCTCCGGCTAGGGCTGCGCAGAGCTCTAGACGTGGGATAGATTGTTGCTTGCGTGGGGCTATTCTCGAGCGGGCGAGGACAAATGCTGTGTAGATCTCTCCCCCCTCTTCTTGGGCCCGCAAGTAGGCTACTGATCCGTATGCGACCTCTGAGGCGTCACTGAAGACGTGTAAGTCCATTTTACATGTCTCTGGCCTCACCGTGGGTGGGAAGTAGCTTCGGCGCATATTAACGCCTGGGAGTGAGTGGAGCTCCATCTCCCACTCTCTCCAGGTGGATGCAAGGTGTGCGGGAATGGGGTCGTCCCAGCCCTGGTCCTTGTCCCACAATGCTCGTACAATCATTTTTGCCCTGGTGGTGTACGGTAGAATACATCCTAGCGGGTCATATTGTCGGGCGAGTGTTGTGTACACACTCCGTCTGGTGGTCGGCGCCGCCGCCGGCCTTCCCTGCTCCGTAGTCAGGGGCTTGTGTCTGTAGTGAAGCGAATCTGTTTTGAATCGCCACACCAATCCCAGGGTCATCTCCTGGGCTTCTCCCGGGATTGTAGCCATCCAGGTCTCGCTGCTGGCTGCCTTGTCCTCGGAGGAGAGGCTGCGCAGTACTTGCGGATCGCTGCTGGCCCACTGCCTGAGATCAAAGCCGCCTTTGATCAATGAGGCGCGGAGTTTAATCAGGAGAGCCTCGGCTTCTTCCTGGGTTGAAAGGCTTTGTAGACAGTTGTCTACGTAGAAGCTGTTCTTTACGCTGTGTCGGACCTCTTCGTCCGCTGCTGGGTCCTCTGCTACATGTTTCTGTAGTGCAAATGTAGCACAGCAGGGGCTGCACGTCGTTCCGAAGGGGAGGACTTCCCATTGGTAGATGGCTGGGTGCTCATCTCCTGGCTTCTCTCTCCATAGGAACCGTAACAGGGGCTTGTCCTCCTCTACTAATCTCACCTGCAGGAACATTCCTTTAATGTCCCCGCTGATGGCCACCTTTTCCTGGCGGAAGCGGAGTAGAACGCCGAGTAGGGAGGGGCCGAGTGTGGGACCGGGCAGTAACTCTTTATTCAGATTTTGGGATCCGATCTGGTAGCTGCAGTTAAATACTATGCGGTCTTTACCGTTGTGATGGACCTTGTGGTGAGGCACGTACCACGATTCAGTGGTCTGGTCAGCCTCTTTAATGTCCATCTTTGTGACGTGTCCCGCTGTGATGAGCTTCTCAATCTCGGCGCGGTATACACTCTCTTGGGCGGGGTTCTTGGCTAAGCGCCGCTCCGTGTTCAGCAGGTACCGTTCGGTGGCGTCTGTCTTGGCGTGGAAAGTAGGCATTCCTTCTCGCCGCAGGAGTGGCGTGGCGTATCTCAACACGCCGTTGACCGGGACTCTCTTGGTCCCTGTCTCGAGGAGGTGAATGGCGTAAATGTCATCTTTAGAGCGAATGTCTTTCTTTCCGTTCTTAAAGGGCATTTGTTCCAAGGTCCATAGCCGCTCTACGTGTTGCAGGAGTGCGGTTTCTCCCTCTGTGACTCGGGAGTGGAGACATCTAGTGGCTGTACTTCGGTTGAGAGATTTGGCGAGCGGGCCTTGGAGAGTCCATCCCAAACGGGTCTCGACTGCTGCAGGACAGCCTCGGGGTCCGGTATGAACCCGGTCTATCGGGACAATGAGGTCTGCATGGTCGGAGCCTATCAACAGGGTCGGCATAGCATTGTCTATGAGCGGGATCGGTAACTTGCGCAGATGTGCATATTTCTCCATCAGCTTGGCGACGGGGTATGTGTACCGCGACAGTCCTATTTCTTGGCTGGTGAAAGCGTCTGCAATCTGGTACCGTCGCTCAGGCTGGCCGCTTGCTGCGATAGAGAATGAGACATTCTCGCCCTTTATCGTCTTCAAATCTCGTCTTATTGTCCGAATTGTCATTTGGGTTTCGCTTCCCCGCAGCCCTAGCTGGGCCGCAGCGGAGGCGAGCAGAAGGGTCTTCTCTGACCCGTCATCGAGGACGGCGTAAGTGTCCAGGACTTTATTCTGGTAGCTTAGTGTCACACGCACTACTTTTAGGAGTACTCGGGCTCCACTGCTGCTGGCGGGATCGATGTACATGACGCTCGCTTTGCTGCTGGATGGTGCGGGTGAAGGGCGCCGTCTGTTACTGTCGTGAAGTATGTCCAGATGGGCTCCATCGCACTTGGTGCACCTTTTCTTTAAGCGGCATTCGGCTGCCATGTGTGAGCGCGCACAGCGAAAACAGCGCTTGTTGGACTTTATCCATTGACTTGCTTCCTCCGCGTTCAGCTTGGGGAAGGAGTCACATTGCGCTAGCCAGTGTTCTTTCTCACAGTAGGGGCACACTATCTTCCACTTCTCCGTTCTGGAGGGGGTACTGTGGCTCCTGCTGCTCGGTACTGACTCCGATTGGTGCATCACAGTCACCGATCTTCTTCCATCATTTAGTCGTCTGGTTCCTTCTCTGGAGCCAGGGGTGCTCCGTCCGAATGTATCTAGCCGTAGGCTGCTGACTTCTCTCGCCAGGAAGTCTGCTAGATCGAGGAGGTTCGGTTCGGGTCCATTCGGGTCTCGGTGGTCTCTCTGCCGCCTAAAACGCTCCTGTCGAGCGGGCGGCAGCTTCTCCAAGATCCTTTCCACATTTGAGTTGGCGTAAAGTTCATGCCTCCCTTTCTCTCTCTGCGCTCCCAACATCCCTACCAGGGACTGCACTCTGATGGACAGGTCGTCCAGTGCTCGATTGTCTATTGCTGGGGGTAAGCGGTCGATGTGTCGGATCTCCTGGATCACGTAATCCCATATGCGCCCATACCTCTGGTCCAATGCTACCAGCGCTGCTGTGTATGGGGTGGTGGAAGTCGCGTAGGCGAGCGCTATATTATGTGCGCGGGGTACCTTTAAGTGCTTCAGTAGGATGGCGTATTTATGGCGTTCATCCAATACATCCACCAACATGGTCTCCAGACACATGCGGAGTTCTGTATACTGGGCCCGGTTCTCTTGGGTGAAGTCGGGTACCATAGGCGTGCCAATGTATGACGCTGACTGTGGATACATCGGCGAGCGTTGGGGGAGAGGCCTCCTAGGCGAGTCTCCTCCCGCTCCTTGGTATGGGCTGGTACCGGCAGTGTACCATGGCCCGCTTGTCCAGGTGCTGTTCCTCGGTGCGGGTCGTGCGTCGTGCTCACCCGTGTATAGAGTCGGGGGTCTGTAGCGCAGCTCCGCGGGAGTATAGCCTGGGCTGTACCGGACCTCCTGGTCCGGTAGAGTACTGTGCTGTCGTCGGGCGCGGTTCTCCTCCTCTTCCTCTTCGTCTTCAGTTAGGTCATCCAGTGCTTGTAGTCTCTGGTTTAGCCTCTCCACAGGATATGCTGCTCCTTCCCGGTTGCTAGGTCTCGCTTGGACCGGTGGGGGGAGGTGGTCTGTGGGGGGTATAGACCTCGTCTGTTGGTCAAGTTCAGGGTTGTTTACTCGGCTAGGGGATGCCGCCCTGGAGGTGTCCTGGAGCCTCTGGCGGAGGGAGAGGGTGTTGTCCGTCTGATCAGCTGTTCTATTAGTTGCGCTTGCTGTCTGTCGCGCTCTGCGTCCCGTAGAGCACCAGCAGCTGCTCGCTGGCTGTCTGCTCGGTCCCGGGCCACATCCTCTTCCATCTGAATGCGTCTTATTTCTAGACGTATATGCTCTTCTTCGCTCCGCTGCTGGATCTGCAGTCGGTCGCGTTCAGCAGCGGCGTTCAGGCTGATGAGGAAGGCCTGCTGTAGGGTCCTCTCTGCCTCGCTGGGAGAAGGCGGTTGTATAGGGGAGCCTTCCCTCGGGGTACTCCTTGCGGAGCCTTGGAGCTCTATCTCCACGGTGCTCTCCCCGTCTTCTTCCGTGCCGAGTTCTCTCTCGGTAGCGTTGTATTCCTCCCGGGACTCATCGGGGACTACTTCTTCAGTACTGGCGGGGTGTGAAGTCATGTCTGGTTCCCACTGGTCCCCACCGTGAGCTTGGTCAGTTACATTAGAACCCGTAGGGGCCTCTATGGTCGGGGTAGTCTGGGCGTTGGGGTTAGACATACCTTTACTTTCTAGTTTTACCGCGTTTACTGTTAGTAGAAGACTAGGTTGTTGACTGACAGCGTAAGCCTCTAAGTACTGAGGGAGCCGTCGTTCGCGCTGCGGGCGTTGGTTAGGAGGATCGTTTCGTGGAGTGTTCATCATAGGCCATTTCAATATTAATAACACTATATTAATATTACACTAATTACCATCCGGCTCGAAGGACCAATTGTAACTGAGGGGTACAATTCCCTGACTGTATTGTTAGATATGATACTTACTACCACTACCTCTTGTACTTTAGACTCTGGCCACCCAGTACTAGGCATAAATAATTATGGTAAACACTCCCACGTAGATGAAACGATCCAACACAAATGTACCAAGTCGAAAGTCTGCGTTTAATAATAATTAATACATAGCAAAAGGTATGTAGAGCAATCACTTAATTACATTTATGATTTGAAATAGGATGCACTTTTATGGCAAATGAGTATTCGTTGGTATATCAATAGAGAACGTCCAATCTCTGGTGGCGCAGGCGGTAAATATACAACCTGGAATATTTAAGGAATAATAGCAATGATACTTTAATGATTATAGAACTGGATACACTAGGGGGGAATTCCGGTCGCTTGTAAGACAACTGGAGAAGGGGGGGGGGGGTAGAGTCTGGCTGTATCCGTCTGGCCGAGGGTATCCTGGGAGAACCCACGGTTGTGCGGCTCGGTGCCTCAGCGATCCTCGATCCACAGATGAAAGCAGTTGGACTCTCTGTGGGCCGGCTTCCTCCGGTCCACGATGGAGAGACGTGAAGCGACCTCGTCGTGTAGAGCGTCTCCTCACCTGTCGTCCTCTCCGGGGGGGGGGTTTCCAACACACGGCAGTGTTGGTCTTTATCCATAGAATAATCACTGTATACAAAGCATAATCCGTGCCTGGGAAGGCGGGCTGTCGTCGGTAGAATAATCCGGTATGCAGGTCCACTCGCTCGTCGGCTCTGGGGCTCCTCGGGTGCAGCCTCACATGGGGTCGGCCACCCTGGATAAGCAGCCAGTTCTACCCGAAACGATGGGGGTACTGACTACGATAGTATTCTCACCGCACGAAGCACTACATATGAATAGACTATTATTAGCTTAATAGACTACGTCCAACTCGACGATATAGTGCCAAATATGACTATTCAAATATTAATATACACGATGTCTCAATACCGATGGTAGGCCGAACTTGGCCTTACTCCCACACGTGGCGTCGCGGGGAGGCTTTACGTCTGTCACTCTATTGGAGGGTAAGAAACTGGACTAAAAGGAAGTCCTACTTTAGTAGCGCAGTATATATACGCACTATGAACAAATAGTACCATTAGTGGTGCGGTAGCCAGATTCCTACGCGGAACTAGGACTTGTTCGTACATGTTGAGCGGTACGTTTGAACTGGGTCTGGGGGGTATGGCAGCCTGGCACCAAGGTCTCGACCAATAGTAGAATGGAGACTATTATGGGATGTTCAGTAGGCTAGAATGGATATTCAATGCATATTGTACAAGGAATATACAAGGGATATCAGGGAATATTAGAGAATATACAAATACAATTAAATATATATATATAAATAAATATATATATTCGGTTTAATCTGGCCCTTCACAACAAGTGGCGTTAATAGAATCGGGCGATAACGCGTTAATACCGTGTTAACTTTGACAGCCTTAATATATATATATATATATATATATATATATATATATATATATAGATGAACCCAGACAGTGTGACGCGTATCTCCTACCTGAGACATGGTGTAGAACTCCACCATGGCGGCAGTGAGGGGCTCTGCATAGGTGCGCAGGGTGGGGATGAGGCGCAGCATGGCGCGGTTGAAGGTCCCGTAGATCTGGGTGAGAGAGGCGGGGCCCGGGTAGTCCACATACACCACTGGGACGTGACGCAGGAACCTGGAGCACATGGTTCAACATAGAGAGTTAGTCCACGTACACCACTGGGACGTGACGCAGGAACCTGGAGCACATGGTTCAACATAGAGAGTTAGTCCACGTACACCACTGGGACATGACGCAGGAACCTGGAGCACATGGTTCAACATAGAGAGTTAGTCCACGTACACCACTGGGACGTGACGCGGGAACCTGGATGGTTCAACATAGAGAGTTAGTCCACGTACACCACTGGGACGTGACGCAGGAACCTGGAGCACATGGTTCAACATAGAGAGTTAGTCCACGTACACCACTGGGACGTGACGCGGGAACCTGGATGGTTCAACATAGAGAGTTAGTCCACGTACACCACTGGGACGTGACGCAGGAACCTGGAGCACATGGTTCAACATAGAGAGTTAGTCCACATACACCACTGGGACGTGACGCAGGAACCTGGAGCACATGGTTCAACATAGAGAGTTAGTCCACATACACCACTGGGACGTGACGCAGGAACCTGGAGCACATGGTTCAACATAGAGAGTTAGTCCACGTACACCACTGGGACGTGACGCAGGAACCTGGATGGTTCAACATAGAGAGTTAGTCCACGTACACCACTGGGACGTGACGCAGGAACCTGGATGGTTCAACATAGAGAGTTAGTCCACGTACACCACTGGGACGTGACGCAGGAACCTGGAGCACATGGTTCAACATAGAGAGTTAGTCCACGTACACCACTGGGACATGACGCAGGAACCTGGAGCACATGGTTCAACATAGAGAGTTAGTTATTGTTGAAATATAACAAGGTAGCCTAGCTCAGTGCTCAACCTGGATGATATATGGCTCAACATAGAGAGTCTACCTGTGTGTGGGGGAGGACATTAAGGGCTTGTGTCCATAGTGGACGTTTTTTTCAAGGCGGACCGCTTTGAAAAAAGAAAAAAAAAGCTCAGAGCGTTTTCCTGGGTCTCGCGACTGCCGCGGCTCCGCCCCTTCCTCGATGTTGATTACCTTGATGAGCGCGCTCCTTTCCAAAAGTTTAACTAGTTTCAACTTTATGCGCTGAGAGCGCTCCGCCCCAAAAACGCTGCCGCCGAGAGCTCATAAACGCGAGGCGCGGGGCTGGGAAAAGGAGCGCGCCTGTCGCGTCTCCAGCATAGAAATGAATGACAGGAAGGAGCTGACAACTCATAAAACGTCCGCTATGGACACAAGCCCTAAGGCTGTGTACCTGTGTGTGATGGAGGACAGTAAGGCTGTGTACCTGTGTGTGATGGAGGACATTAAGGCTGTGTATCTGTGTGTGATGGAGGACAGTAAGGCTGTGTACCTGTGTGTGATGGAGGACATTAAGGCTGTGTATCTGTGTGTGATGGAGGACAGTAAGGCTGTGTACCTGTGTGTGATGGAGGACATTAAGGCTGTGTACCTGTGTGTGATGGAGGACATTAAGGCTGTGTACCTGTGTGTGATGGAGGACATTAAGGCTGTGTACCTGTGTGTGATGGAGGACATTAAGGCTGTGTACCTGTGTGTGATGGAGGACAGTAAGGCTGTGTACCTGTGTGTGATGGAGGACAGTAAGGCTGTGTACCTGTGTGTGATGGAGGACATTAAGGCTGTGTACCTGTGTGTGATGGAGGACATTAAGGCTGTGTACCTGTGTGTGATGGAGGACAGTAAGGCTGTGTACCTGTGTGTGATGGAGGACATTAAGGCTGTGTACCTGTGTGTGATGGAGGACATTAAGGATGTGTACCTGTGTGTGATGGAGGACAGTAAGGCTGTGTACCTGTGTGTGAGGGAGGACAGTAAGGCTGTGTACCTGTGTGTGGGGGAGGACAGTAAGGCTGTGTACCTGTGTGTGGGGGAGGACAGTAAGGCTGTGTACCTGTGTGTGAGGGGCTTCCTTCCGGGGTCCGTGGGAGGATTACAGGCTCCTACAAACTGGATCCTCTCCAGCTTGACCCAGGTCTGGTCTGAGGTCCGGTAGAAACCTCCGTGCTCCACCATCTACACACATAGCAACGGCTTTAGGCAGTAATACATCAAGAGTGGCTTCATAAACATCTAGTTGTGAATGTGTGAGTGAGTGAGTGAGTGAGTGAGTGAGTGAGTGAGTGAGTGAGTGAGTGAGTGAGTGAGTGAGTGAGTGAGTGAGTGAGTGAGTGAGTGAGTGAGTGAGTGAGTGAGTGAATGAGTGAGTGAGTGAGTGAGTGAGTGAGTGAGTGAGTGAGTGAGTGAGTGAGTGAGTGAGTGAGTGAGTGAGTGAGTGTGTGTGTACGTGTGAGTGTGTGCGCATGCATTTGCACGTACATGGATGTGTGTGTTTATCTATGTGTGTGTAATGTATTGATTGATTGATTGAAAAGTTTATTAACAGATTGCAGAATGGGTACAGTACAGTACAGCTCAATACATACAATTGTTAAGAGGATGCAGACCTGAGAAAGACTTTCGTCTTGTTTCCATCAGGGTCCCCCATTTTCAATTCATCATATGACACACACGACATACAGATAGACAGTACTGCTACATCTATACATTTATGACATACCAGATTTTCAAATACAGTACTGTTTGTGATACTAAAAAAATCCAGAAAAAGAGTGTATATACATTTGACATAGAAACTGTGCATTGGGGGAGGTTGGGTAGGTGGGGTGGGGCTGTACATTGGAGGTGGTGGGGGGGGGTTGGGTAAGGGGGGGGACACTGTACATATACTGACATACATTTGACATAGAAACTGTACATTGGAGGAGGTTGGGTAGGTGGGGTGGGGTTGGGTGGGGCTGTACATTGGAATACTGACAAAGCCATGCTTGGTCTTTATTGTACAACTGGGTTAGGACATTTGTAGGGGCCAGTTTTGAATTGCAGTCTCCCGTAGGTGTTCTTTGAGAGTGTTTTTGAAGGTGGGTAGTGATTCACATTCCTTTACAGCTTTGGGTAGGGCGTTCCACATTGTTGTGGCATAATTGCGAAACGTGTTTAGTCCCTTGTTTGAGCCGAATCTGGGTTTTACATGATTTGTGGAGCTCCCTCTGGTGTTGTGATCGTGGTATTCACTGACCTTTGGGAAGTATTTTGACATGTACATGGGTACCTTGGTCGTGTAGTGTATCTTGTAGACCAGGCCCATTGCAAGTTGCTGTACTCTGTCGTCTACTCTAAGCCATCCTAGGTTGGCAAAGTGTGCAGGGGTGAGGTGGGTTCTAGGAGTCAGGTCAAGCAGTAGTCTGACTAGTTTGTTTTGAGATGTTTGTAATTTGGTTTTTAGTGCCTTTGAGGTGCTTTGGTACCATGAGGTGCAAGCATAGTCGTAGTACCCTTGAATGAGTGCTCCTGCCAGAGTCTTCAGGGTATTCTTGTTTACCAGGGAGGAGATCCTGTACAAGAATCGAGTTTGTTTGACTTTTTTTATTACATTGCATGCCATTTTGTCACAGGAAAGATTAGCCTCTAGGATGGAACCCAGGTAGGGAATTTCATCTTTCCTTGTGACAATATTGTCACCCACTGTAACTGAGAAGCCGTCGGTCTTGCTGAGTTTGTTATTTGAACCGAAGAGAATGGACTCTGTTTTGCCCATGTGTAATGATAGTTTGTTATCAGCGAGCCATATGCAGATTTTGCCTAGTTCCGAGCTGAGGGTTTTTTCAACCTGTAACTTGTTCTTGTCAGAGACCATGCATGTGCACGTCTGTGTGCGTGTGTGTATACATGTGTATGTGTGTGTGTGCATGTGTATTTAACGTGCGCTCCCACACACACCTGTCTGAGGAAGGAGATGACCCTCTGCGTGCCGTACTTGTCCATGTCCGGCAGGTTGATCTCGTCACAGAACAGCACCAGCCACTTGCCCAGCTGCACGGGGGCCAGCACCACGCCGTTGGGGGTGCGCCGGTACTCGCAGTAGTGGTCGAAGGTCTTCAGCAGCAGCTCCGGGGTGGTGGCGCTGGAGAAGTTCAGACCCACCACCTGCCAGAGAGAGAGAGCAGAGTGTCATCTCATCTCCATCCAGGTAGGATGCTTGTTGTTTCACACGACGTCGTCTCAGAAACCCTCTGTGCAGAAACACTCCCATTGGACTGGACTGCATCTATTAGCTCTTAAATAATTAAATATTGATAATTGATTTAATTTAAATCATTAAATATACCCAAACTGGGGTTGAACAAGACATGTCTATCTTTCCTCTGTATCTGCATATTGGGTTCAATACCCAGAGACGTAACACCTATATTTATTGTTTCTCCTCTATTACCCTGGCCATACCTGTACCCCCCCTCCCCCTTCCCCCATGCTGCTATGATGCCTGAATTTCCCCAATGGGATCAATAAAGGAATATCTTATCTCATCTCATCTTAAATAGGAGTGAATGTCTCCCGCCATGTGGTCCGGCCCCGCCTCCATGTCTGGCAGGGCTCGCAGGGCGCTGAACTCACCTCCATGTCGGGCAGGGCGCTGAACTCACCTCCATGTCGGGCAGGGCGCTGAACTCACCTCCATGTCGGGCAGGGCGCTGAACTCACCTCCATGTCGGGCAGGGCGCTGAACTCACCTCCATGTCGGGCAGGGCGCTGAACTCACCTCCATGTCGGGCAGGGCGCTGAACTCACCTCCATGTCGGGCAGGGCGCTGAACTCACCTCCATGTCGGGCAGGGCTCGCAGGGCGCTGAACTCACCTCCATGTCGGGCAGGGCGCTGAACTCACCTCCATGTCGGGCAGGGCTCGCAGGGCGCTGAACAGGGTCATGGTTTTGCCGGAGCCGGGAGGTCCACACAGCACCAGGGGCTTGTGCTCCGCCAGCCAGGTGTAGAGCAGGGCCTCGTGGCGCACCGTGTCCAGGGTGGGGACCACCACGTCGGGGGACGCCACCTTGTGAGTCTCCACCTCGATCTGGGGCACCTTGGCCTGCCAGGACTGCCACTCGCCTGAGATGCACACCTGGGGAGGAGGAGGAGGAGGAGGAGGAGGAGGAGGAGGAGGAGGAAGAAGAAGGACATTTTGTAAATTTTTCTTCCTGTCATTATTTTTATTTTTTTTCACTTTTTCTCCCATTTTCTATTTTTCTCCCATCCCAATTTCGTATCATCCAATTCAACCCTCCCCTGTCTCGAACGCTGTTTCTTGCCTCCCACAAGCCGGCTGCAATGTGGACTAAGTCATACATAGCACGAGTCCCCTCCGATACTCGAGGTAACAGCAGTCGCATCTTTTCACCTGCACAGCGCGATCTTTCAGCGTCAGGGGTCTGCGCTTTGGAGGGGCGCCGCCCCCATCGCTTCCTGATTCTACTGCGCAGGCGCACCAACCGACCTGTAGGAGTCGCTGTCCACAACGCCTGATCCCCACCCATCTGCCAATGTGTATTAGTACGGACGACCAGCTAAACTGAAAGCAATGTGGAGAGCTGGGCTCGAACAGGCGAACCCAGCGTTCCCAGTATTCGTGGTGAGCGCCTTGCCCACTGCACCACGTAGCCGCCCTCTTCCTGTCATTATTTGTAGTTTCTTTACTTTATTTTCTCTAAACCTGAAGCCGCATGGCATAAGTGCCTACTTCAGTGTCTATCTGTAGACCAGCTTGTATGTATTATGAATGCATGTTCCTTGTGTGTGTTTGGGGAGGGGTATTTTTCTTTTTATATTGATGTAATCTCAGTATAATTTAGCTTCTTGGTGAATGCCACATACAAGCCCCTAGAGGGTTTTTAGGCAATTCTCCTTCACATCTCTTTGTGGATTATATTGTATTATTTATATGTAATTGTTTTTATGTGTGTAAATGAAAAGAAAGAAAGAAAGAAAGAAAGAAAGAAAGAAAGAAAGAAAGAAAGAAAGAAAGAAAGAAAGAAAGAAAGAAAGAAAGAAAGAAAGAAAGAAAGAAAGAAAGAAAGAAAGAAAGAAAGAAAGAAAGAAAGAAAGAAAGAAAGAAAGAAAGAAAGAAAGAAAGAAAGAGGAGGATGAGGACATCTTCATCCACCAGCAACACAAACATTCCCACAGATAACGGTTGTTGAAACGAATGACTATAGATCTACTGTAGGGAATCACTATAGAAACTGTAGTGTTTCTATGGTAAAACCACAGGAGTACTATAGTGATCCACCTTCATTTTTATGATATTCTTCTACAGAAATACTATGGTGAATCACCATAGTATCACATAGTATCACTATGGGATGCATCAATATTCACATTTTGTACATACTGAAGCAATGTTAGCCCACAATCATGTGCTGCGTCATTGTCACACACAAAAGAAACACACACTCACACACACACTCACGCACGCACGCACGCACGCACACACACACACACACACACACACACACACACACACACACACACACACACACACACACACACACACACACACACACACACACACACACACACACACACACACACACACACACACACACACACACACACACACACACACACACACACACACACACACACACACACACAGGCAGCTAGACAGATAAATAATCATCAGTTGTTCACATTGATCAGCTTTGCTCATCGGACTGATGCGATCAATACAAAAATCACTATCACCAGCTGATATATGTTTATAGATATATATATGAAAATAATCACTGTCATCAACCAATACCCATATGGTCAAAGATATGTTGTGCATGCCTAATAGTGTGTACAAAAACCCCCACAAAAATACTAAATAACAAATTATAGTAGTAGTATTTCTGTGGTAAATCTGTGTACGAAAAAAGAAAACTACTACTAAAGGACATTACTTACTTCTAGGAGCCTCTAGGAACATAACATGACATTTTCTTTTCAGAGCGTCAACGTGAATTTGAGTGCCTCTGTACCTCGTAGTCGATGATGGGCACGTTGGGAGCAGCGGGGAGGGGCACGGTGGTGATGCGCCGGATGTACTCGCCAAGCTCCGCCCTCATCTTCAGCCGTCCGTCACCGGAGAAGGACCAGAGCACGGCGTAGATCAGATACCTCTGTCAAGACAACAGCACGAGTCCGTATTTTTATAATGCCTTATTTAAACATTTAGGTGACGAATAAAAGAGGACTGTGTCGTGAAGTCGATTCATTTGAATGCCGTCGGGAGACGTCTGAAGCGCGGCGCGTAAAAAAAGACACTCGCCTGACATATCGTCATGTAACTCGAGAACCGAGCCACGGATTTGGTCGAGTGAGGTGGCGTTCGAATGGCAACAAATAGATCTTTCGAACGGCAATTTATATGTTCAGCAAAAGATGCCGCTAGACGCTCGCAAAGTGCCGCTGGACTTTCGTGCGTTCCGTGCACAGGCACGTCGGGACGTATACATACAGGAGGTCAGGGTGGTTTACCTGCATGTATCTCTCCAGCTGTTCGAGGGGCATGGAGGAGGTCAGGGTGGTTTACCTGCATGTATCTCTCCAGCTGTTCGAGGGGCATGGAGGAGGTCGGGGTGGTTTACCTGCATGTATCTCTCCAGCTGTTCGAGGGGCATGGAGGAGGTCGGGGTGGTTTACCTGCATGTATCTCTCCAGCTGTTCGAGGGGCATGGAGGAGGTCAGGGTGGTTTACCTGCATGTATCTCTCCAGCTGTTCGAGGGGCATGGAGGAGGTCAGGGTGGTTTACCTGCATGTATCTCTCCAGCTGTTCGAGGGGCATGGAGGAGGTCAGGGTGGTTTACCTGCATGTATCTCTCCAGCTGTTCGAGGGGCATGGAGGAGGTCAGGGTGGTTTACCTGCATGTATCTCTCCAGCTGTTCGAGGGGCATGGAGGAGGTCAGGGTGGTTTACCTGCATGTATCTCTCCAGCTGTTCGAGGGGCATGGAGGCGGTCGGGGTGGTTTACCTGCATGTATCTCTCCAGCTGTTCGAGGGGCATGGAGGAGGTCAGGGTGGTTTACCTGCATGTATCTCTCCAGCTGTTCGAGGGGCATGGAGGAGGTCAGGGTGGTTTACCTGCATGTATCTCTCCAGCTGTTCGAGGGGCATGGAGGAGGTCAGGGTGGTTTACCTGCATGTATCTCTCCAGCTGTTCGAGGGGCATGGAGGAGGTCGGGGTGGTTTACCTGCATGTATCTCTCCAGCTGTTCGAGGGGCATGGAGGAGGTCAGGGTGGTTTACCTGCATGTATCTCTCCAGCTGTTCGAGGGGCATGGAGGAGGTCGGGGTGGTTTACCTGCATGTATCTCTCCAGCTGTTCGAGGGGCATGGAGGAGGTCAGGGTGGTTTACCTGCATGTATCTCTCCAGCTGTTCGAGGGGCATGGAGGAGGTCGGGGTGGTTTACCTGCATGTATCTCTCCAGCTGTTCGAGGGGCATGGAGGAGGTCAGGGTGGTTTACCTGCATGTATCTCTCCAGCTGTTCGAGGGGCATGGGGAAGTCGTGGTGGTTGTTGTTGTAGAGAGCCACGTTGCGACAGGCCTGGTGCAGCATGGAGAACAGGGAGCCCATGCATCGTAGCCGCGTGAAGTCCATGATGTGCTCCATCTTGGAGGCGTGTTCCAGGGCCTTGATCACCAGCCCTGTGGAGGTGAAGTAGGGCTGCAAGACGGTCGCCGTGTCCCGCTGGATCTGGTGGAGGAGGAGGAGGACACAATGCTGTTGTTATAATATAGGGCCGATGGAGGAGTAGGAAGTAAAAAGCTGTATAAAAACAGGTACCACCTGCTGGCCTGGGATTAAACCGCTGCATTGATTTATGGATTGGATCCCACCAGCATTATGCACGGCCCTTTCACTTTTAAAAACGAATGATCCCACTTTTTCAGATCCCGATACTAATACTGACACCTGGGCTTTGGCGAATACCGAGTACAGATCCATTACCGTACTTTTCGGACTATAAGCCGCGACTTTTTCCCCCATTTTTCGACCCTGCGGCTTATATAACGGTGCGGCTTATATGTGAATCGACGTGACCAAACCCCAAAATGTTAAAATCTAAATATTGCTTTTTTGACTGCATTGAAATGTTATTTATCTGTTCCCTTATTTGCTAAACTTAATATAACTTGTAAATGAGTTAATTCTTGTTATTTGTCCAACAGTATTGTGTCCCAATGCTAATTACATATGGTAATTAAACATTAAAACACCTGCGGCTTATAGTCCAGTGCGGCTTATATATGTACACATCATTAAATTTAGCTGCTGCGGCTTATAGTCCGGTGCGGCTTATAGTGCGAAAAGTACGGTACTTTTAATGAACAGTATAGACTTGGACCGTAATGTTGGGGTCATTGGACACAAATTATTGATTGAAAATGTAATTATTGATTATCCTTCTGTCAGCCAAGGATGATAATGAAACGTGGACGTGGACACAGATAACCACCTGAACGTCACACCGGGAGCAGCGACAACCCACCTGCAGCATGGGCGACGCCACCTCATCCTCGTCCTCGATGCCCTTCCTCATGCGCTGAGCCTCGTCTTCGCCCTCGTCCAGCGGGATGCTGCGGAGGCGCGCCAGGAAGTTGTTGAAGACCATGTCGGTGCTGAGGACGTCCTCGCTGAACCACACCATGCCGCAGCGCGACACGGTGGCCAGGGTGGCGTACTTCAGGTCCTGCACCTCGAACATGATGCGCACCTGGAGGACGAGACGCCAGAGTTGAACCCTTCCACTGCCACACTACAGAAGGTTAACCCTTTCACAACCACACTACTACAGAAGGTTAACCCTTTCACTACCACACGACAAAGGGTTAACCCTTTCACAACCACACGACAAAGGGTTAACCCTTTCACAGCCACACTACAGAAGGTTAACCCTTTTCACTACCACACGACAAAGGGTTAACCCTTTCACAACCACACGACAAAGGGTTAACCCTTTCACAACCACACTACGGAAGGTTAACCCTTTCACTGCCATACTACAGACGGTTAACCCGGTGGTAGTGAAAGGGTGAAAGAACCAAGGAGACTATAAAAGAAGGAAGGGTCATTTTATTATAAACATGTGTTGCGTGACCACGGCCGCCATACAGTGATGTATCAGAATGTGTGGGAGGCAGACGTACGTTGGGAGGCAGACTGAGACGCTCCCCGTTGGGCAGGGTGAGCAGCTTGTTGTCGTCCAGGACAGAGTTGAGGTTCTCCACCCACTCTGGGTCCACGTCTCCGTCGAAGATGATCCACTGGCGCTTCTGCAGCTCACCGCGCACGTTGTCAATGATCCTGGAAACCAGGAGGACAACCATCAGCCCCGTTGGGTCAGGAAAGGAGCGCTGCTCCAAATATTTGACCCCGGTGTTCCAAATAATGGTCGTTTTGTCAAATGCAAAGACGGTTCGAATGGCCGGTTAGGACCGATTCACTTCCAATCCAATCAGTTCAAATCGCAGTTTACTTGACGGAGCCTTCATCTTCGTTGACTTGTCAATAGGTTAGATATACAGGACAATCTGCATGCCACACGTTTTTCAGTACTGGAATTTGAAAGAGAATTCACTTACTGAATTAAATATCAAATAACATGTTGAGGACAGAGAACCCTCAATTCCAAGTGCAGAGTTACAATATATAATAAAATAAAACAAAACTAACAAACAAACAAATCCTGGTTTGAATACAGTTAAAACATTATATATATATCCCTATATGCTCCTTATTTATACCTTATATTCCTTATATATACTCCTTATGTATACCTTATATATATACTCCTTATTTATACCTTATATATAATGCTTCAGTGTTTCCCACAGGATTTTGTGAGACTGTGGTGGGTGAACCTCGGCCCCTCTAGGGGAATCCGGGGGCATGCCCCCCCGTTTAATTTTTTTTTTACATTTTAAAGTTAAATGCATAAATCTGGTGCACTTTGAGAGCAAAATAAAGAGGCTAGATTCTATGATGAACTTTGTGCTCAAAACACAAAATCGACTAGACTAGTGCTTCCCAATCCTCTCCTCGAAGCACCCCAGCCGTTCAATGTATTTGTTAAATTCCACCACCAGCACACCTGATTCAACTTAACTAGCCCTTTATTAGTTGAATCAAGTGTGCTGGTGGTGGAATTTAACAAATACATGGAACGGCTGGGGTGCTTCGAGGAGAGGTTTGGGAACCACTGGACTCAAAGAGCATACATTTGAGCCATCAAAGAAATTAAGCTAAAGTGGTTACCTGTGTTGAACTGGTTTATTTTTTAGAAAATAAAAAGATATACTGGATTACTATTACGACTACTACCACTGCCAATACTACTGATACATCCCTATTGGCAAACTTTATATTAAATCTTTAATTATTATTTTTTTATTACATAATTTGTTTTGGTTCATTATAAAACTGTGGCAGGACGCCACAGTCTAGGTAATTAATGGGAAACACTGATGCTTATTTATACCTTATATATATTATACTCCTTATTTATACCTTATATACAGTATACTCATTATATGTACCATATATATACTCTTTATTTATACCTTATATATATACTCCTTATTTATACCATATACTTTCATTTCTATTAGTACTATTGTCTGTATATATATTGTGTTTTCTGTTATATTTATATACAGAAATTATTTCATTTGGTTTCAGATAAATTATGTCATGTTAGTTTGTTTACCTCACCTGCACATCGCATCTATAAATGTATATTTTGTGATCTGTTAAAAAAATAAAAAACAGCACATGGACAGTGCAGAGAACTGACTTCCTGAGGATGTGTGTGAACAGGCCGTCGGTCCACTCGCGCGTGTTGGGGTCCAGGGTTCCGTACAGGTGGTCCTTGCTGATGGCCTTGGGGTCGATGATGTGGGCCACGCCCTCCAGGCCCTCCAGCCTGTCCAGGGCCTTGAGCAGGACCCTCCAGGCCATGGTCTTCCCACTGCCAGAGGGCCCCACCATCATCAGCCCGTGGTTGATCTGGGTGATCTGGTACAGCTGGAGCACCTGCAGGAGGAAACAACTCGGTTAATAACGGTCCAGGAAATACATCCAAACCCATTGGTCTGGGACCATAATGCAAATACGCCATGTGACTTTATTGTGTTATACTGATCATTTTAATGTGATATGCTTGAAGGTATATTGTATTTTAAATACATTCAATCTTATTTGTGGGTAGTGGTAGAAGGAAGGGGTGGGTATTGGTAGTGGTAGAACAAAGGGGTGGGTAGTGGTAGTGGTAAAAGGAAATGATGGGTAGTGGTAGTGGTAAAAGGAAATGATGGGTAGTGGTTGAAGGAAGGGGTGGGTAGTGGTAGTGGTTGAAGGAAGGGGTGGGTAGTGGTAGAAAGAAGGGGTGGGTAGTGGTAGTGGTTGAAGGAAATGGTGGGTAGTGGTATTGGTTGAAGGAAGGGGTGGTGGTTGAAGGAAGGGGTGGGTAGTGGTAGTGGTTGAAGGAAATGGTGGGTAGTGGTATTGGTTGAAGGAAGGGGTGGTGGTTGAAGGAAGGGGTGGGTAGTGGTAGTGGTTGAAGGAAGGGGTGGTGGTTGAAGGAAGGGGTGGGTAGTGGTTGAATGAAGTGGTGGTGGTTGAAGGAAGGGTGGGTAGTGGTAGTGGTTGAAGGAAGGGGTGGGTAGTGGTAGTGGTTGAAGGAAGGGGTGGGTAGTGGTTGAAGGTGGATATTGTACATAGTCTGCAGTGGAAAAAACTCTACTGTATCTGTAACAGAACCAGTGCTCATAACATGTTATTGTGTCATCGTGGGAAATTGTATTTGTAGTGGGCCTGTCTGATATTGTGGTGGGAAACACCCACACAGCAAACACCCCACATCTGATCTGATGGTGTACATTCACTATGTCCATATATACATTTCATGGAAGAGTTGGGAGAGTTAGCCAACAGCCACTTACCTTCTCCACCCACATGCTGCCCACGTCATCTCCGTCTCCGTAGGTGAGGTACATCTCGGCGCAGACCTTCTTCAGCTCCTCCCTCAGGGCGTCCATCTCCCCGCGCATGTACTGGACCCCCGGGAAGACGTCGGACAGCAGGCTGAACAGCAGGGGGATGTCCTCCGCCACCAGCTTGGGGACCATGGTCTCACACACGCTCTGGATCAGGATCTACAGAGAGACGAGAGACAGGCCGATGTTTCATTCTTTAAAGAGGAAGAAGACTCAATGTGGAGCAGCTACATCGAGTGTGTGGTATTCCTACGTTACCCTATCAAATATGGATCACGTATCTGTACTTTGTATTGTACACACTCTTGTACAATACCTGTGTTCAATAAAAATACACACAAATAAATAAAATTAAAAAACAAGAGATAGTTTTGGTTGATAGTTTTCTCTTGGCTCCACCATCCTTCCTAAGCCGTTTATTTAGTGCATTTTTTGCTGCATTTTATAGCTGACTGCAAAGGCGACTATAGCACTTAGGGCTTAAGTGTCTTGCTCAAGGACACTTCGACATGCTGCCGGGAGGAGCTGGAATCAAACCGGGAACCGTCTGATTACTAGACAACCACTCTACCTCCTGAGTCACTGTCGCCCCAATATCTGTGACTGTTGTCTTTTCTACGTTACTTTCAATCTCCTGCTTCGATGAACCTGCCTGCCCTCAGTTAATAGTGATAGAAGATTATTAGATTAAAAAATAAAAATAAAAATGTATCCTTGTAGAACATCGTCTCAACTCATTCCTTCTTTCTCTCTCTCAATTCTCTGCTCTCCTCGATACTACCAGACCATGTTTACTTGTAGTAATACTTGTAATACAGTACTATTTGACCATATCTTAGTTTGTAAAGAAAAGCTCAGTTCTAAGAAATGTTTCCATATTCGTTCAACGTGTTCTTCTTTTCTCGTACCTCCTGCTCAGGAAGGTTCTCGGCGATCTCGTTCTCGTCGACTATTTCTCCGCGTTCTCGCTTTGACCTCTTGATCCTCTGGATGCGCTCGCGCTTCACGTTGCCGGCGCTGATCAGCACGCTCTTCAGAGCACGCAGCCCGAAGTCGTAGTGGCTCTGAGACGACAGCTGCTCGTCACACAGCCTGAGACACAGAGGAGGACGTTTTAGAACAACATCATCCACTCCACGGCCAAATAACTGGGAATGCGTAAGAATCCCAATGTTATCTTTCACATGCCGTTCCGTTATCCTTCTAAAGAGAATGACACTCAAAGGTCATGACCTCCAAATCGATGACCGAAAGACTAATCGAACCATCTAGTAGCTGGTTCCTCCGAAGTTTCCCTCAGGATAGCTGGCGCTCGATGTATTGCATGCCCATTTTTGAGAAAGTGTTGTTTTCGTGTTGTTTTCTTGCCGAATGCAATTTTTTAAGGATACCCAATACAATACACTGTTTTTGGACTATATTACTCTATGATGTGTTAACAATTCCGACCAAGTGCAGATGGTTTTCCCCACTTTTTTAAGCAGGTGGGAGGTTTTTGAACGGCCCTTCTAATGTTTCTCTCCTCCACATTGCCTGTGGTGCATTCTTTCCTATTGCTAGGTTTTAGTGAGTTTTTCCTTACCTTCGCGTGGGGTATGTCTGGGAGTGTTGCATTTATTTAGCATTTATTTTAAAAAATTTGGACTTTATGGTGTTTTTGTTTTGTTCTTGACTTATTGTGATGTTTCTTCTTGACGTGTCCGGCCCATGGGGACGTGTGTTGTCGGGCCTTACAAATAAATTTGTCCAATTTTTTTTTCTCTCTGTTTTCTCCCCGTCCCAATCTAGTCATTGTGCCAATTCCCCCCTTCCCCTACCTGGTTGCTGTGCGCATGTTCTCCTACTGGTTGGTACAAGGGAACCCTGAAGTCATCCGCACGCTTCCTCCGACACGCGTGGCGACAGCCAGTGACTATTTTTTCACCTGGCAGCGAGGACTCTCATTGGTGAGGTGTAACGCGTGGGAGGTCACGCTGCCTTCCTCAAGTCCTGCCTCCGCTGAGCAAGCACCCAGACCTGACCTGTAGGCGTCGCTGTCCACAATGCCAGATTCCCACCCATGACATGCCCTCCCCCCAACCCAGCCAAACGAGTTAGTATAGCGATTAGCCCAAGCCTCAAGCAATGCTGACTCCGGGAGTCGAGACCGCAGCCTCTTGCATTGGTGACGAGCGCAATCTCCGCTATGCCACCTGACCGCCCAACCTTACAAATAAATTAGATTTGATTTGATTTGATTTTGTTCTTCAGCCATCTAAATGTCATTTTCCAAACTTGAATAACCGGGGGCTACGCAAGTATCCTAACGATTTCGTTTTTTACTAACAAATTCCATGTTTTTAGAGCAAACGTTACAAGGTGTGCGTACTTGAAGAAGGGCACGATCTTCTTGGCGAGGGTCTCTGCCGTGCGGAAGCCCTGGGAGTAGAGCATGACCTGGGCGATGAGCTGGCGGTCAGGCTTGGTCATGGCCAGGCTGCGGAACAGCTTCTTCAGGTTGTCGGGCAGGTTGGAGCGGCCGGCGTAGCCGGGGTTCATGGTGATGAAGATGGCCATGTCCGGGCTCACCTTCACCTGCTTGTTCAGCAGCTCCGTGGTGACAGGCACACCTGGGAGGAGAGGGAGAGGGAGGAGAGAGGGAGGAGAGAGAGGGAGGAGAGAGAGGGAGGAGACAGAGGGAGGAGAGAGAGGGAGGACAGAGGGAGGAGAGAGAGAGAGGAGACAGAGGGAAGAGAGAGAGAGAGGGAGGACAGAGAGGGGGAGAGAGGGAGGGGAGAGGGAGGACATAGAGGGAGGAGAGAGGGAGGACAGAGAGGAAGGAGAGAGAGGGAGGACAGAGAGGGAGGAGAGAGGGAGGACAGAGAGGGAGGAGAGAGAGGGAGGACAGAGAGGGAGGACAGAGAGGGAGGACAGAGAGGGAGGAGAGAGAGGGAGGAGAGAGAGGGAGGAGAGAGAGGAGAGAGAGGGAGGAGAGAGAGGGGGGACAGAGAGGGAGGAGAGAGAGGGAGGAGACAGAGGGATGAGAGAGGGAGGAGAGAGGGAGGAGAGAGGGAGGAGAGAGGGAGGAGAGAGAGAGGAGAGAGAGGGAGGAGACAGAGGGAGGAGACAGAGGGAGGAGACAGAGGGAGGAGGGATCAGCTTATGCTCCGTTCAGACTGTGGCGATTAAAAAATAAAATAAAAACAAACAGCCCTCTGGTTGGTATTAGTCAAGGCAGGGCTTTCCCCAAACAAAGGTATAGGGGTGCAGCGCCACTGTGACAAAGTGCCAGCACCACCATGGAAAGAAAAAGCAGTGAAAGCTTGGGGCCAGCTTAGAAACAGACACATCATTGTCTAATATGTGATTGCTCTGTCCTCTGATCCTGTGTGTGTGTGTGTGTGTGTGTGTGTGTGTGTGTGTGTGTGTGTGTGTGTGTGTGTGTGTGTGTGTGTGTGTGTGTGTGTGTGTGTGTATGTGTGTGCGTGTGTTTGTGTGTGTTGTGGTGACCCCAAGCCACCACTGGGCTTGGTGATTGAAGGGCGCTACGTAACGGCCCAATGGCTAGGCGCTGCCCATATTTGAGCGGCCGCTTCCAGGCGCAACGGCCGCTAGAAGGCCATCAAGACCAGCTAGTGACACGTAAGTGTGTATTGTAGTACATACTCCTGGGTATTGTAGTACATACTCCTGTCTCTGGTGGACTAAGTGGGTATTGCAGTACATACTCCTGTCTCTGGTGGACTAAGTGGGTATTGCAGTACATACTCCTGTCTCTGGTGGGGTTAAGTGGGTATTGCAGTACATACTCCTGTCTCTGGTGGACTAAGTGAGTATTGCAGTACATACTCCTGTCTCTGGTGGACTAAGTGAGTATTGCAGTACATACTCCTGTCTCTGGTGGGGTTAAGTGGGTATTGCAGTACATACTCCTGTCTCTGGTGGGGTTAAGTGGGTATTGTAGTACATACTCCTGTCTCTGTTAAGTGAGTATTGCAGTACATATTCCTGTCTCTGGTGGACTAAGTGGGTATTGCAGTACATACTCCTGTCTCTGGTGGACTAAGTGGGTATTGCAGTACATACTCCTGTCTCTGGTGGGGTTAAGTAAGTATTGCAGTACATACTCCTGTCTCTGGTGGGGTTAAGTGAGTATTGCAGTACATACTCCTGTCTCTGTTTGGGTTAAGTAAGTATTGCAGTACATACTCCTGTCTCTGGTGGACTAAGTGGGTATTGCAGTACATACTCCTGTCTCTGGTGGACTAAGTGGGTATTGCAGTACATACTCCTGTCTCTGGTGGACTAAGTGAGTATTGCAGTACATACTCCTGTCTCTGGTGGACTAAGTGGGTATTGCAGTACATACTCCTGTCTCTGGTGGGGTTAAGTGAGTATTGTAGTACATACTCCTGTCTCTGGTGGACTAAGTGGGTATTGCAGTACATACTCCTGTCTCTGGTGGGGTTAAGTGAGTATTGCAGTACATACTCCTGTCTCTGGTGGACTAAGTGGGTATTGCAGTACATACTCCTGTCTCTGTTGGGGTTGCTGTGCTCCCTCAGGGCCACCTGGATGTACTGGACCTGTTGGGAGACGGCCGACAGCATCCTCTCCTCCAGACGGTTGAACTCGTCGAAGCAGCCCCAGGCTCCCACCTGACACAGGCCCACGAAGATACGACCCATGGCCTGGAGGGAAGCAGGAGGAGGTGAACATGTAATACAACCTTAACCTGAAAATAAGGTAGGGTTACAAAAATCGGAACTAACTTTTTTTTTTTTTATCTTTTTTTTATCTTTTTCCCCCTCCATTTTCCTCCGATTTTCTCCCATCCCAATGTTAGTCGTTATGCCAATTCCCAATCCCCTTCCTGGTCACTGCGCACTTACCCCCCACAGTCGGTCTGGGAGAGTGGAGGCTATCACGTGCTTCCTCCGACACACGTCCAGCCAATCAACCGCTTCTTTTCACCTGGCAGCGCCGATTCTCACTGAGAGGGCGTAGCGTGTGGAAGGATCACACTGTCCCACTCAGGTCCTATCCGCGCTTAGCAGGCGCCCCGACCGAACTGTAGGAGTCGCTGTTTACAACGACCCGGACCCACCCCGCCAGCTTCTCCCACCCTCTAATACTGCCAATTGTATTAGTGTGAACGGCCAGCCAAGCTGGTGACACGCCGGGAGCTGGATTCGAACAGGCGAATCCAGCGTCTCCGGCGTTGGTGATGAACGCAATCTCCGTTACGCCACCTGACCGCCCCCGGAACTATCCTTTTAACGAATGAGAAGAGGTAGAATAAAGCTGCGTACCTGGAAGTCAAAGGTCTCGTCGCAGTTGAAGACCAGGACAAAGCGTCCCAGCTGGTGGCCCAGAGCCTTCACCGACTCAGTCTTCCCCGTGCCGGCAGGACCTAAACAGGGGACACGTTCCTAATGAGGCCATTACGGGCAAAACAGTAACGGTATCACTGACACACTCCTTCGTTCACATTGTTCCTTTCATACTAGAGCTGTTAACAAGTCAATCCAACAACGATTTGAATGATTTGCTGCATCATACGAAAATGAAAATGTAGGATACTTGAATGCTTGCAATTAAAAACCTCACACACTGTTTTTAGCCAACAGTCAAATACAAGAACGCACACATTTTGATTAATATCAATTAACAACTCTACAGATCGATGCCGTTGATTTCCACATTCATATTTTTTTTTAATATACTGTATGTTGCTTTTGTTTTTTCTTGTTTTTACTTGTGGGCAGGTAAAGGAATAAAAAAAGAAGAAAGAAAAGTGCATTGATTGGGCACACACACACACACCACAATATGGATGCTCGATATTGGCTTTTTTACCGATACCGATATACCGATATTGTCCAACTCTTAATTTCCGATACCGATATCAACCGATATCAACCGATACCGATATATGCAGGGTCCCGCCCCCCCCCCAAAAAAACGGAATAATTTCAGGTAATTAAGGCCCCGTTTAGACGGAAACGCTAGCAGGTGAATCCGCAAAAATATTTTTTCGGATGTGCCTTTCGTTTATACGGAAACTGTGTTTTTACGGGGTGAAACCGCAAAAAAGTGAGACTACCTTCCAGGGTGGAATTCCTAGAAACGCTAAACCTTTCCGCTCTCATCTAAACTGTCAAACCGCATAAAACAATGACGAAAGGGTTGTCAAGGCTCTCGTTGCGTGTACTGCTTACATCACAGGCATGCGCCAGTAGCCTAGAAGCGTAAACAAAGCATGTCTGATTCTATCCATGGCGATCACCTGAAGGCTACATTGGCAGTACTTTTAAATACACAAGAATCTGTCCCACGGCGTGACTGGACCCACTGTCTGTGAGTGACTCTGCTTTGGTCCAATCACATTCCCCACCTCTGCCTCTGCGAATCAGAGGCAGAGTAGGGCGGGTCTTCACAGCACGTCATGTGACATATGCGCCAATCGTGTGACAGCGGGGCTCAGTCGTCTGGAGTCGTTACAGCCTCGTCTGCACGGAGAATTCCATCCCAAAACGATAGTCTAAACGCAAAATTAAAAGTGAAACCGTAAGACGACTTTTGCGGTTTCTGTTCAGACTCTCTCTGTCTAAACGTAGCCTAACATTACATATATCTCTTGTTGTGGAATTAACACAACATTATGCATACTTTTGACAATAAATAAAATCAGAATTTGTTCTTACTTGCTTGCCTGGGTAAATAAAGGTTATAGAAATGTAGTTTTTTATTTTTTTTTATACCGATACCGATATTTTCCGATATCACATTTTAATGCCAATATCGGCAGATAATATCGGTAGGCCGATAATATCGCACATCCCTACACATTATGCTATGTTTCTTTACATTCATATATTGGTATTATTTAATTTTCCTATTACCTATTATTCTTGTTTATTTACTGGTCCTTATTTTATAATTATTTTCAGTTGGTTGTTTCATTATTGTTTGTGCTTTAATCTCACCTGCACATTCGTGTTTCATTTGTTGCTTTTATTTTTTTTTATTTTGCTTCATTGTTCAAATAAATAAACAAACATAAACACGGATGCATGGATCCTGCCCCTACCGAAGGGCGATCCGCCCAGACGAGCCTCCAGGGCCTGCGTCATGGTCAGGTAGCAGCGGTCGGTCAGCGGCGTCTGGACCAGCTTGTCCTGGACCCCCAGGTACTCGAAGCCGTAGTTGAACTTGGCGTTGGCCATCTGGATGGAGAGCTGCTGCAGCACGTCCGTCTGCTTGGGGTCGAAGTAGAAGCGCATCTGGCTGAGCCACTCGAAGGACTTGGGGTTGTCGATGTTGTTCTTCATCAGCGACCTGGTGACGTCGCGCTGGTGGACCAGCTCTGTGATCTGGACAGAAAGGAAAGACGGCAAAAAGGTGAAACGTTTTTTTTTTATAGAATGTTTAACATGTTCTCCCCAATTTAGACATTATACCAGTTCCCAGTCGTTTCACTGCTGGTTGTGTAGACTACCACATGCTGCCCTACTGTCAGTCTGGGGAGGGTGTAGACTACCACATGCTGCCCTACTGTCGGTCTGGGGAGGGTGTAGACTACCACATGCTGCCCTACTGTCAGTCTGGGGAGGGTGTAGACTACCACATGCTGCCCTACTGTCAGTCTGGGGAGGGTGTAGACTACCACATGCTGCCCTACTGTCGGTATGGGGAAGGTGTAGACTACCACATGCTGCCCTACTGTCAGTCTGGGGAGGGTGTAGACTACCACATGCTGCCCTACTGTCAGTCTGGGGAGGGTGTAGACTACCACATGCTGCCCTACTGTCGGTCCGGGGAGGGTGTAGACTACCACATGCTGCCCTACTGTCGGTCTTGGGAGGGTGTAGACCACCACATGCTGCCCTACTGTCGGTCTGGGGAGGGTGTAGACTACCACACCACATGCTGCCCTACTGTCGGTCTGGGGAGGGTGTAGACTATCACATGCTGCCCTACTGTCGGTCTGGGGAGGGTGTAGACCACCACATGCTGCCCTACTGTCATTCTGGGGAGGGTGTAGACTACCACATGCTGCCCTACTGTCAGTCTGGAGAGGGTGAAGACTACCACATGCTGCCCTACTGTCAGTCTGGGGAGGGTGTAGACTACCACATGCTGCCCTACTGTCGGTCTGGGGAGGGTGTAGACTACCACATGCTGCCCTACTGTCATTCTGGGGAGGGTGTAGACTACCACATGCTGCCCTACTGTCGGTCTGGGAAGGATGTAGACTACCACATGCTGCCCTACTGTCATTCTGGGGAGGGTGTAGACTACCACATGCTGCCCTACTGTCATTCTGGGGAGGGTGTAGACTACCACATGCTGCCCTACTGTCAGTCTGGGGAGGGTGTAGACTACCACATATTTCCTCCGATAAATAAACCAGTCACTTTCTTTTTTTACCTGAGAGCGAAGAGTTTCACTGGGAGAGCGTTATGCGCACAAAGTTTCACGCTATCTCCCCCAGATCCCCTCCCTGCTGAACAAGCCTGAACAACCAACCAGTAGGGGTCGCTGTTGCAACGACCAGGACTCATACTCTGGGCTTCACACCCGTGAACACTGACTTATTGTGACCGTAGGCACGACTGACCAAGCCGGAGGTACCGCTGTCGGGAATTTACCTCTACACTAACCAGACGTCTTCTTGTGTTTATGAATCATTTGTATTATTATACAATAACCATGTTTTCAAATTACTTAAACATAGACTACTGATACAGTACTCTGCTGATACAGGAGCTGAGAGGACAACAACCCAAACACACACAAACAAACCCAAACACACACACTGTACTGTATACGTACTGTACTGTACTTCCTTGCTTTGGCAATTATTGTTTTTAAAATGTTCATGCCAATAAAGCCCATTGAATTTAAGTGAAATGTTTCAGATTGATTTGGTTTGAGAATGAATATACTGTGAGAAGTCATCTTCTGCACACTTGAATAAACATCTTGCAGGGCAGATGTGAGACTTCCACTTCTGCCACATGGCCTTAAGGAACTAGACAACGTTTCCATCCACAAGGATTTTCCTCAAGTCTCGATGTACTTTGGAAACATTTGAACAAACAAACGAAAAAACAAATTAATGACTGACTGACTGCCTGACTGACTGTGTGATGGATCACGGGTTATGTGGGTTTTATTTTAGTTTATTCTAGTGTGCTTTGGATGTATTTTGGGGTTTCTCTGTCAATCACCAGACACCAGTTAATTGCCACGCGGCAGGGCAGGTGTGTGAGCTTGATTGCCACCTGATTGGTGTCGGGTGTGCAGTGCCTTGAAGTAGGCTTGGTTGACTGTGTTTGGATGCTTGTCCATTTCATGTTTTCCCCTCAATAGTAGAGGAGTGTCCCAAGCTCATGTTGTAGTGTTTTCTCTGTCTCTAGTGCTGTTTTTTTCTTTTTGTTGTTTTCAACTGCTAGGCAGTGGTGGTTTCTTTATTTTTGTTGTTTATTTTATACTGGTTGTTGTGAAGGGCCAGATTAAACCAAATATATATATTTATTTATATATATATATTTAATTGTATTTGTATATTCTCTAATATTCCCTGATATCCCTTGTATATTCCTTGTACAATATGCATTGAATATCCATTCTAGCCTACTGAACATCCCATAATAGTCTCCATTCTACTATTGGTCGAGACCTTGGTGCCAGGCTGCCATACCCCTCAGACCCAGTTCAAACGTACCGCTCGACATGTACGAACAAGTCCTAGTTCCGCGTAGGAATTTGGCTACCGCACCACTGATGGGACTATTTGTTCATAGTGCGTATATATACTGCGCTACTAAAGTAGGACTTTCTTTTCAGTCCAGTTTCTTACCCTCCAATAGAGTCACAGACGTAAAGCCTCCCCGCGACGCCACGTGTGGGAGTAAGGCCAAGTTCGCCTACCATCGGTATTGAGACATCGTGTATATTAATATTTGAATAGTCATATTTGGCACTATATCGTCGAGTTGGACGTAGTCTATTAAGCTAATAATAGTCTGTTAATATATAGTGCTTCGTGCCGTGAGAATACTACCGTAGTCAGTACCCCATCGTTTCGGGCAGAGAACTGGCTGCTTACCCAGGGTGGTTGACCCTATGTGAAGCTGCACCCGAGGAGCCCCAGAGCCGACGAGCGAGTGGACCTGTATACCGGATTATTCTACCGACGACAGCCCGCCTTCCCAGGCACGGATTATGCTTTGGATACTTTGATTATTCCATGGATAAAGACCCCCGACACTGCCGTGTGTTGGAACCCCCCCCCCTGGAGAGGACGCAAGGTGAGGAGACGCTCTGCAAGACGAGGTCGCTTCACGTCTCTCCCCCGTGGACCGGAGAGAGCCGGCCCACAAAGAGTCCACCTGCTTTCATCTGTGGTCCAAGGATCGCCGGCGCATTGAACGGCACTACAGTGGGTTCACCTGGGATACCCTTGGCCGGACGAGGCAGCCGGATTCTACCCCCCCCCCCCTCCTACTCCTGTCGGCTTACAAGCGACCGGATTAACCCCCTCTAGTGTATCTAGTATAATCATTAAAGTATCATTGCTGTTATTCCTTAACTATTCCAGGTCGTATATTTACCACCTGCGCCTTCAGAGATTGGACATTCTCTATTGATATACCGACGAATACTCCTTGCCATAAAAGTGCATACTATTTCAATTCATAAATGTAATTAAGTGATTAAGTGCTTATTCTACACACCATCGCTGTGTAGAAATAAAGACCTGTTTCTAATTCGTACATTTGTGTTGGATCCGTTTCATCTACGTGAGAGTGTTCATGATAATATATTTATGCCGTGTACTGGGTGGCCGAATATTAAGTACAAAGGTAGTGGTAGTAAGTATCATATCTAGTAATACAGTCAGGGAATTGTACCCCTCAGTTACAATTGGTCCTTCGAGCCGGAGGGTAATTAGTGTAATATTAATATAGTGTTATTAATATTGAAATGGCCTATGATGAACACTCCACGAAACGATCCTCCTAACCAACGCCCGCAGCGCGAACGACGGCTCCCTCAGTACTTAGAGGCTTACGCTGTCAGTCAACAACCTAGTCTTCTACTAACAGTAAACGCGGTAAAACTAGAAAGTAAAAGTATGTCTAACCCCAACGCCCAGACTACCCCGACCATAGAGCCCCCTACGGGCTCTAATGTAACTGACCAAGTTCACGGTGGGGACCAGTGGGAACCAGACATGACTTCACACCCCGCCAGTACTGAAGAAGTAGTCCCCGATGAGTCCCGGGAGGAATACAACGCTACCGAGAGAGAACTCGGCACGGAAGAAGACGGGGAGAGCACCGTGGAGATAGAGCTCCAAGGCTCCGCAAGGAGTACCCCGAGGGAAGGCTCCCCTATACAACCGCCTTCTCCCAGCGAGGCAGAGAGGACCCTACAGTAGGCCTTCCTCATCAGCCTAAACGCCGCTGCTGAACGCGACCGACTGCAGATCCAGCAGCGAAGCGAACACGAGCAGATACGTCTAGAAATAAGACGCATTCAGATGGAAGAGAATGTGGCCCGAGAACGAGCCGGTGCTCAACGGGACGCAGCGCGCGACAGACAGCAGTCGCAACTAATAGAACAGCTGATCAGACGGACAACACCCTCTCCCTCCGCCAGAGGCTCCAGGAACTCGTCTAGACACACCTCCAGGGCGGCATCCCCTAGCCGAGTAAACAACCCTGAACTTGACCAACAGACGAGGTCTATACCCCCCACAGACCACCTCCCCCCACCGGTACAAGCGAGACCTAGCAACCGGGAAGGAGCAGCATATCCTGTGGAGAGGCTAAACCAGAGACTACAAGCACTGGATGACCTAACTGAAGACGAAGAGGAAGAGGAGGAGAACCACGCCCGAAGACAGCACAGTACTCTACCGGACCAGGAGGTCCGGTACAGCCCAGGCTATACTCCCGCGGAGCTGCGCTACAGACCCCCGACTCTATACACGGGTGAGCACGACGCACGACCCGCACCGAGGAACAGCACCTGGACAAGCGGGCCATGGTACACTGCCGGTACCAGCCCATACCAAGGAGCGGGAGGAGACTCGCCTAGGAGGCCTCTCCCCCAACGCTCGCCGATGTATCCACAGTCAGCGTCATACATTGGCACGCCTATGGTACCCGACTTCACCCAAGAGAACCGGGCCCAGTATACAGAACTCCGCATGTGTCTGGAGACCATGTTGGTGGATGTATTGGATGAACGCCACAAATACGCCATCCTACTGAAGCACTTAAAGGTACCCCGCGCACATAATATAGCGCTCGCCTACGCGACTTCCACCACCCCATACACAGCAGCGCTGGTAGCATTGGACCAGAGGTATGGGCGCATATGGGATTACGTGATCCAGGAGATCCGACACATCGACCGCTTACCCCCAGCAATAGACAATCGAGCACTGGACGACCTGTCCATCAGAGTGCAGTCCCTGGTAGGGATGTTGGGAGCGCAAAGAGAGAAGGGGAGGCATGAACTTTACGCCAACTCAAATGTGGAAAGGATCCTGGAGAAGCTGCCGCCCGCTCGTCAGGAGCGCTTTAGGCGGCAGAGGGACCACAGAGACCCGAATGGCCCCGAACCGAACCTCCTCGATCTAGCAGACTTCCTGGCGAGAGAAGTCAGCAGCCTACGGCTAGATACATTCGGACGGAGCACCCCTGGCTCCAGAGAAGGAACCAGATGACTAAATGATGGAAGAAGATCGGTGACTGTGATGCACCAATCGGAGTCAGTACCGAGCAGCAGGAGCCACAGTACCCCCTCCAGAACGGAGAAGTGGAAGATAGTGTGCCCCTACTGTGAGAAAGAACACTGGCTAGTGCAATGTGACTCCTTCCCCAAGCTGAACGCGGAGGAAGCAGGTCAATGGATAAAGTCCAACAAGCGCTGTTTTCGCTGTGCGCGCTCACACATGGCAGCCGAATGCCGCTTAAAGAAAAGGTGCACCAAGTGCGATGGAGCCCATCTGGACATACTTCACGACAGTAACAGACGGCGCCCTTCACCTGCACCATCCAGCCGCAAAGCGAGCGTCATGTACATCGATCCCGCCAGCAGCAGTGGAGCCCGAGTACTCCTAAAAGTAGTGCGTGTGACACTAAGCTACCAGAATAAAGTCCTGGACACTTACGCCGTCCTCGATGACGGGTCAGAGAAGACCCTGCTGCTCGCCTCCGCTGCGGCCCAGCTAGGGCTGCGGGGAAGCGAAACCCAAATGACAATTCGGACAATAAGACGAGATTTGAAGACGATAAAGGGCGAGAATGTCTCATTCTCTATCGCAGCAAGCGGCCAGCCTGAGCGACGGTACCAGATTGCAGACGCTTTCACCAGCCAAGAAATAGGACTGTCGCGGTACACATACCCCGTCGCCAAGCTGATGGAGAAATATGCACATCTGCGCAAGTTACCGATCCCGCTCATAGACAATGCTGACCCTGTTGATAGGCTCCGACCATGCAGACCTCATTGTCCCGATAGACCGGGTTCATACCGGACCCCGAGGCTGCCCTGCAGCAGTCGAGACCCGTTTGGGATGGACTCTCCAAGGCCCGCTCGCCAAATCTCTCAACCGAAGTACAGCCACTAGATGTCTCCACTCCCGAGTCACAGAGGGAGAAACCGCACTCCTGCAACACGTAGAGCGGCTATGGACCTTAGAACAAATGCCCTTTAAGAACGGAAAGAAAGACATTCGCTCTAAAGATGACATTTACGCCATTCACCTCCTCGAGACAGGGACCAAGAGAGTCCCGGTCAACGGCGTGTTGAGATACGCCACGCCACTCCTGCGGCGAGAAGGAATGCCTACTTTCCACGCCAAGACAGACGCCACAGAACGGTACCTGCTGAACACGGAGCGGCGCTTAGCCAAGAACCCCGCCCAAGAGAGTGTATACCGCGCTGAGATTGAGAAGCTCATCACAGCGGGACACGTCACAAAGATGGACATTAAAGAGGCTGACCAGACCACTGAATCGTGGTACGTGCCCCACCACAAGGTCCATCACAACGGTAAAGACCGCATAGTATTTAACTGCAGCTACCAGATCGGATCCCAAAATCTGAATAAAGAGTTACTGCCCGGTCCCACACTCGGCCCCTCCCTACTCGGCGTTCTACTCCGCTTCCGCCAGGAAAAGGTGGCCATCAGCGGGGACATTAAAGGAATGTTCCTGCAGGTGAGATTAGTAGAGGCGGACAAGCCCCTGTTACGGTTCCTATGGAGAGAGAAGCCAGGAGATGAGCACCCAGCCATCTACCAATGGGAAGTCCTCCCCTTCGGAACGACGTGCAGCCCCTGCTGTGCGACATTTGCACTACAGAAACATGTAGCAGAGGACCCAGCAGCGGACGAAGAGGTCCGACACAGCGTAAAGAACAGCTTCTACGTAGACAACTGTCTACAAAGCCTTTCAAGCCGAGGCTCTCCTGATTAAACTCCGCGCCTCATTGATCAAAGGCGGCTTTGATCTCAGGCAGTGGGCCAGCAGCGATCCGCAAGTACTGCGCAGCCTCTCCTCCGAGGACAAGGCAGCCAGCAGCGAGACCTGGATGGCTACAATCCCGGGAGAAGCCCAGGAGATGACCCTGGGATTGGTGTGGCGATTCAAAACAGATTCGCTTCACTACAGACACAAGCCCCTGACTACGGAGCAGGGAAGGCCGGCGGCGGCGCCGACCACCAGACGGAGTGTGTACACAACACTCGCCCGACAATATGACCCGCTAGGATGTATTCTACCGTACACCACCAGGGCAAAAATGATTGTACGAGCATTGTGGGACAAGGACCAGGGCTGGGACGACCCCATTCCCGCACACCTTGCATCCACCTGGAGAGAGTGGGAGATGGAGCTCCACTCACTCCCAGGCGTTAATATGCGCCGAAGCTACTTCCCACCCACGGTGAGGCCAGAGACATGTAAAATGGACTTACACGTCTTCAGTGACGCCTCAGAGGTCGCATACGGATCAGTAGCCTACTTGCGGGCCCAAGACCAGGGGGGAGAGATCTACACAGCATTTGTCCTCGCCCGCTCGAGAATAGCCCCACGCAAGCAACAATCTATCCCACGTCTAGAGCTCTGCGCAGCCCTAGCCGGAGCGCACCTAGCCACGCTCATCCAACGTGAGCTCACCATACCGGTGTCTAGAACAATCCTGTGGTCAGATTCCACGACGGTACTCGCCTGGATCAAATCGGACTCATGCAAGTACAAAGTCTTCGTGGGAGTCAGAGTCACCGAGATTCAAGACTTAACCGAAGAGTTAACCGGAGAAACAGAGTGGCGCTACGTTGATACAAAACAGAACCCAGCTGACGTCATCACCCGGGGGATGCCCCTGGATGACCTCACCCGTCGCAATGTCTACAGTGACGGCCCCGCATTCCTAAGACTCCCGGAAGGACAGTGGCCCATGCCTATCCCGAGGGAAGCAAGTCCAGAGGAGGTGGAAATTAAGAAGTCTGTGTTCTGTGGATTGAGCACCGTAGCCTCCACCGACCCTAACATAGACGATTGCACGTCCATAGAGAGTGCACAACAAAGAACATTCCTGCGGTACCACCCGGAGTGCAAGTCCCCTGCTGATATGTCAGCAGCTAACTACGAGGAAGCAGAATTGCTTCTACTGCAGCGAGCCCAGAGAGACTCGTTCCCCGATGAATTGGCCTGTCTACAGGGAGGAAAGCCCGTCCCATCCGACAGCAGATTAATTCACCTGGCCCCCGAGAGCGACGCTCATACCCTCATCAGAGTGGGTGGTCGCCTACGCAGAGCCCCCAATCTACCGGATGACATTAAATACCCGATCGTATTGAACAGCCGACACAAGGTCACAGAGCTGATTATAAAGAAATACGATGAGGATGTACATCACGCAGGAGCAGAAAGAGTCTTCGCGGAAATCAGACGTCGTTACTGGATCCTACAAGGAAGAGAGGCGGTACGACGCTTCCAGCGAACATGTCTAGACTGCCGCAAGTGGCGCGCGCAGCCCAGCATACCAAGGATGGCTGACCTTCCTCCATGTCGCCTCCGAATCGGTGACAAGCCATTCCACTCAACGGGTATGGACTGCTTTGGCCCGCTGCACATAAAGAAAGGAAGAGGAACCGAGAAGCGGTGGGGTATTGTATTCAAATGCATGACCACCAGAGCGATACACATCGAGCTTCTCCCGACCATGAGCACAGACTCATTCCTTATGGCCTTCCGTAGATTCACATCACGGAAAGGAAGACCGTCTACCCTATTGTCCGATCATGGGACAAACTTCAAAGGCGGCGAAAGAGAGCTGAGAGAGAGCTTCCAAGCTATGGGCCCAGAACTTAAGACCCACCTCGCTCCAGCACAGGTTGATTTCCAATTCAACCCCCCAAACGCACCCCACTTCGGTGGCACTTGGGAACGAGAAGTGCGCTCCATAAAGACAGCCCTGTACGCAGTACTTGGGGCCCAGACTGTGGCGGAAGAAGTCCTAATGACAGTCCTCACGGAGATTGAGGGAGTACTTAACTCGAAGCCCCTCGGATATGTCTCCAGTGATGTGGCGGATATCGACCCAGTTACCCCCAACACACTCCTGATGGGGCGGCTAGATCCTGCATTACCACAGACAATGTACCGGCCTGAAGAAGCGAACGGCCGACGAATGTGGAGGTACAGCCAAGTATTAGCCGACAAGTTTTGGAACAGTTTCCTACTGCACTACCTACCGTCTCTACAGACCCGCCAGAAGTGGGTAAAGGAGAGAGACAATTTGACAGAAGGAACAGTCGTCATGATTATTGATCAATCACTGCCCAGAGCTATGTGGCCGGCCGGCCGCGTAAGCAAAGTGATCACCGGTGCCGACGGCAAGGTCCGAGCAGCTGAAGTGCTCGTCCAGGGTCGCACTTACACCCGTCCCGTGGCAAGGCTCATAGAACTGCCTCGACTCCCAGACACAATCGATGATGACCATGACCCTACAACCCTATGACTTTGTGAAGTTGACTGACCCCTACAGCAAACCCTTATGTGTAAATAGACAACGCGATTAATCTGTCTCTGTTTAACTGATTAGGTCTGGGACCTATTCAGGGGGTGGCTGTTGTGAAGGGCCAGATTAAACCGAATATATATATTTATTTATATATATATATTTAATTGTATTTGTATATTCTCTAATATTCCCTGATATCCCTTGTATATTCCTTGTACAATATGCATTGAATATCCATTCTAGCCTACTGAACATCCCATAATAGTCTCCATTCTACTATTGGTCGAGACCTTGGTGCCAGGCTGCCATACCCCTCAGACCCAGTTCAAACGTACCGCTCGACATGTACGAACAAGTCCTAGTTCCGCGTAGGAATTTGGCTACCGCACCACTGATGGGACTATTTGTTCATAGTGCGTATATATACTGCGCTACTAAAGTAGGACTTTCTTTTCAGTCCAGTTTCTTACCCTCCAATAGAGTCACAGACGTAAAGCCTCCCCGCGACGCCACGTGTGGGAGTAAGGCCAAGTTCGCCTACCATCGGTATTGAGACATCGTGTATATTAATATTTGAATAGTCATATTTGGCACTATATCGTCGAGTTGGACGTAGTCTATTAAGCTAATAATAGTCTGTTAATATATAGTGCTTCGTGCGGTGAGAATACTACCGTAGTCAGTACCCCATCGTTTCGGGCAGAGAACTGGCTGCTTACCCAGGGTGGTTGACCCTATGTGAAGCTGCACCCGAGGAGCCCCAGAGCCGACGAGCGAGTGGACCTGTATACCGGATTATTCTACCGACGACAGCCCGCCTTCCCAGGCACGGATTATGCTTTGGATACTTTGATTATTCCATGGATAAAGACCCCCGACACTGCCGTGTGTTGGAACCCCCCCCCCTGGAGAGGACGCAAGGTGAGGAGACGCTCTGCAAGACGAGGTCGCTTCACGTCTCTCCCCCGTGGACCGGAGAGAGCCGGCCCACAAAGAGTCCACCTGCTTTCATCTGTGGTCCAAGGATCGCCGGCGCATTGAACGGCACTACAGTGGGTTCACCTGGGATACCCTTGGCCGGACGAGGCAGCCGGATTCTACCCCCCCCCCCCCTCCTACTCCTGTCGGCTTACAAGCGACCGGATTAACCCCCTCTAGTGTATCTAGTATAATCATTAAAGTATCATTGCTGTTATTCCTTAACTATTCCAGGTCGTATATTTACCACCTGCGCCTTCAGAGATTGGACATTCTCTATTGATATACCGACGAATACTCCTTGCCATAAAAATGCATACTATTTCAATTCATAAATGTAATTAAGTGATTAAGTGCTTATTCTACACACCATCGCTGTGTAGAAATAAAGACCTGTTTCTAATTCGTACATTTGTGTTGGATCCGTTTCATCTACGTGAGAGTGTTCATGATAATATATTTATGCCGTGTACTGGGTGGCCGAATATTAAGTACAAAGGTAGTGGTAGTAAGTATCATATCTAGTAATACAGTCAGGGAATTGTACCCCTCAGTTACACTGGTGTTTTGTCTTTCCTACAGCTTTTATTTTTATTTATTTTATTCTTGTCTTTTCCCCCACCCTCTCTCATCGCTCAGCGATTCCAGTGGTTACCCCTCTGGGGTAACTTTAAGATTCCCCTTTTTGTGTGTGTCTGCATGTGTGTCCTACACCCCCCAATCCTGACTGACTGACTGACTGCCTGCCTCACTGACTGCCTGCCTGACTGACTGACTGACTGCCTGCCTGCCTGCCTGACTGACTGCCTGACTGACTGACTGACTGACTGACTGCCTGACTGACTGACTGCCTGACTGCCTGACTGCCTGCCTGATTGACTGCCTGACTGACTGCCTGCCTGACTGACTGCCTGACTGACTGCCTGACTGACTGCCTGACTGACTGACTGACTGACTGACTGACTGACTGACTGACTGACTGACTCTCCACTGACCAGGTGCTCTAGCTTCCTCCTGCGCAGTGGCGGCTGCTCCATCAGCACTGTGTCGGCCAGGACGTTGAGGGTGGCCTCCACGTTGGACAGCACCACCTGCATGGGCGCCATGTCTCCGCCCCCGGAGACAGTGGTCAGGGCCGACTCGATGTTCTCGGACCAGGCGATCTGGGCGGACAGGACCACCAACTGAGCCTGGACGGGGCAGAAGGGGTTAGAACATAGGTGTCAAACTCACGGCCCGCGGGCCAAATCCGGCCCGCCACGTCATTTGATGTGGCCCCCCAAGAGCTCAGGTAAAAAAAAAAAAAAAAAAAAACGTTTTTTTTTTTTTTTTGTACATTAATATTGGGTTAAAAAATACCAGTGTTAAAATAATTGTGGGTTAATGCGTTAATAAAGCTTTAACTTTGACAGCCTTAGTTATTACACATTCTTACACATACATGTATGTTGAACATCTGAGGTAACAAAGGAAAAAAGCCAAAAGCACTTACTCCTCAGACATTCTTTGACAATTTTACAGCCCAAAATACAAAAACGATCCAGGCGGAATAGGTAACAAAGGGTTGAAGAAATATTGTCTGAACTGTCAGATGCAAACTGGCTGTGTGACATAACCGAGCATCTCACTCAATTGAATAAGAAGCTGTAGGGACGCAAACAAGTCCCACCCAAAACTTGACCAATATAGTTGTGAACTGAGACAACCCTTATTTTGTTATTTTTGAGTACAGTTACAGTTGTGTGTTCATGCAGACACATAATAGCAATTTCATTACAAATTGAAAATGGGGGACCCTGATGTAAACAAGTCGAAAGTCTTTCTCTGGTCTGCATCCCCTTAACAATTGTGTGTATTGAGCTGTACTGTACTGTACCCATTCTGCAATCTGTTAATTAAAGTTAATTAAACTATCTTCCATTAGTTGGATGTATGGCCTCTGCAAGGTTGTGTGCAGCCATTTGTTTTTGTAACATCTGCTACATCTGTCCCACGTGTTCTTTGCAGCTCACAGTTGTTAGTTCTGCCCCTCTTGACTGTGACAAAAAGGTTTTGAACAAACTTAATGTCATAGCTTGTATTTGATGATATTCTTCTTTGTTATTTACTTGAATGGTTTGATCATTGATTGGTGGAGTAATATGGGGTTCTGATAAACTAAAATTATTTGTTAAAATAACATAAGCTAACATATATTTTTACATTTATGCAAATGAATATGCAATATGTATAACTTGAATAAGTAATAAATACAGAAACACCATGTTTAACAATATGTAAATGTGTAGCTACATTTATTTTACATTACATTAACATTTATACGGTCTTTGGCCCTTTGAGGGCAACCATAATGCTGATGTGGCCCTCTGTGAAAATGAGTTTGACACCCCTGGGTTAGAAGGTCAATGATAGGGGAATTTGCAGTCCTCACTCTTGTTGGGAAGTTATTGGTGATGATAATCACCTGTCCAGGGGCTAGTGCTCGGCGGGATTATCATTAGTATTATTACTGATATTTTCTTTTCATAGTGTGGAAATTTGGGTTGTATGAAAATGAGCTAATATGAGTTGCATAAGATAAGAGAGTGTGAAGGGGGGTAGGAATACTTACGTTTACCTGTTTATTACTTTATTGTTTCATTTTAATTGTTTTATTTATTTCATTTGTTTTAAATGTATGTTCGAAATAAATAAACTCATTCATTCATTCATAATAAGACACTGTAAAACACTGTAGCAGCTCCCAATATTTTTCTCACTATATTCCATTTAAAAAGTTAGCCTTGTCTGAAAATGAATGTCAACCTTCTGATCAACCGACCCTCCTCCTGGGCCGGAGTGTCTACCTGGTAGCAGTCGATCCAGTCGATGTACTGCGACAGGTCGATGGCAGAGCCCTTGTTGAAGCCGGCCACCTCCGTGACGGACTCTGCCAGCAGCTTGGCCAGCGTCACCCTCATCTCCTTCTCCACCAGCGTGAGCCAGTCGTTGATCTTGGGGTGGTCCGTGATGGAGACGGGCGTCTTGTAGTTGATCTCCTCGCCCTCGCGGGACGAGATGCCCAGCACCACCGTGTTGTCCTCGTTCAGCAGGATGCTGGAGACGCCCGCGAACATCTTCTTGAAGTGCTTCTGCAGCTTGGGCACGTTCTTGCTGTTGCCGATGATCTCCAGCAGGTCCTCGTCTCCCACGAAGTAGAACCTGACGAGAGGAGGAGGACAGAAAGCGTCCACAGATGAGAAGCGTTCGATGTGCGGCCGGTCCGGTCAGTTACAAGGTGTAATGCATTTGAGCTGCCTTTAGTGGCTAACTGTGACATTGTTTTTTTACATAAAGTGGTATGAAATACAGTCGACGTCCATCGATAATCTAAGTATTGGCCGTTTATGTTACCGATATCCCGCCATTTCATTAGCCGTCGTTAAAGGGCTCTAGCAGGCAAATCTTTTAAGCTACAGGTAGTGCGAAGATACTGGTATCATTTGAGACTAGAGATCTGGTGGAATCCAAAGGGGTAGATTTTGCTCCAAAGTTAATGTATTGTAAACTACCTTAAATTTGATGGGAGGAAAATGCCATGGCCACAGCCATTTTCAAAGGAGTCCCTTGACTTCTCACCTCAAGATATCTGAATGAAAATGTGCTCAATGGCAGCACACAAGACCCCTCTTTACAGCCAGGCTCATTTATGCTAGTCACGTGCAGAATTAGGTCCAAACCAGCAAGTGTCAATATCTGCCTTTTTCCTGCTCCAACCTTTAAAAATCCACTATTGGTTGACCTCTAATATTCTCCCTCTCCACCTCTCAGTATTCAGCCCTGTGTCGTGTCCTCATACCTGGGGAAGGAGGACCTCTCTCTCTCCAGGTACTCTCCCAGGGCCTTCTGGATCTTGCCCAGCAGGTCGGCCAGCCTCTCCAGGGACCTCTGCACCCCCTGGATGTTCAGCACGTCCATCACCAGAGGAGACTTGGTCACCTTCTTCATCAGAGCCAGGAACTCTGTGCTAATGCTGCGAGATGAAGAGAGGAGGACAAACAGATTAGATTTTCAGGGCTCCATGAATCAGCCGGTTTGGTCTTAGTCGACCAAGGCTTTGTTGTTTTTCCGTTCTGGATGAGTTATTCCATGAAGTATTATAAGCACGTCATGAGCTCTAGATTCAAATAGGTCCTTCTGCATGATTGCATGTGGGAAACACAATTGTACAGGGTTTGTAATTTTTACAGGGGCGACAGTGGCTCAGGAGGTAGAGCGGTCGTCTGGTAATCAGAAGGTTCCTGGTTTGACTCCGGCTCCTCCTGGCAGTGTGTCAAAGTGTCCTTGAGCAAGACACTTAACCCCTAACTGCTCCCGATGAGTAGGTTGGCACATTCCATGGTTGCCTTCCCATCGATGAGTGAATGTGTGAATGTGAGGCATAAGTTGTAAAGCGCTATATAAATGCAGTCCATTTACCATCCTTAAATTTTACAACCATTGTCTCTTCCAATATGGAGGAAAGAATAGACATTTCAAACATTCTGTGGAAGGCCCCCGTCGAAGGGATAGCGTGCGGTTACCTCTGGAACCTCTGGGTCTCGACGGGCAGCAGGTGTTTGATGTCAGCGCTGCCGGTGAAGATGCCCTCCAGGTAGACCCAGCGGCGCTGCACGTCGATCCACACGTCAAACAGAGCCATGATGCGGTTCAGCTTGTCCTCCCAGCTCAGAGCGTCCTCCTCGAACACCTGGCAGGGGGAGACGGTGGAACACAGTGGGAATTAAAGGACAGAAAATTATGATTGATTCTTTTATGTGTGTGTCCTGCACACAAAGTGCCCAGCCCTCATGGGTTTATAAGACACCAAAGCTACTCTTGCAGTGTTCCATTATTTCATTGCATTTAATTTCATTACATAATTAATTACAGATTATTTTACAGCTCAGTCTTAAAAAAAAGTATGCTGCCTTCTCTCCCAAGCTTGGCAAATAAGATTTGACCCTTCCAGTCAAGACGATCAACATAAATTGATGACATTTTATTAAAAAGTAAGTCCTGTTATCCAAACCCTTTCTGTTGTTATGGTTGTTAACAGGGGAATGACATTCATAATGTAACCACCATGTCACCTTGTAGTACGGGGACAGCTTCATGGCCGACACGCTGTTGATGTGCTCCTTGACCTTGTTGAAGAGGTCGTCCCAGCCGCGGATCAGACGGCACTTGTTCTGGTATTGCACCAGGTCCAGCTCGTACGAGTTCCACACCTCGCGGATCTGAGGACCGGCGGAGGAGAGTCAGTAGAGAGTAAAACATTTGAATACATTCTATACAAGTATTGGGGTAATCTTAAGACCATCAAAAATGTGAACAACCCGTGACCAGACAAAAAGAGAATACACTGGAGACGTGTAAGCGTTCCCTTGTGCTTCAAATGGATTGGTCTATAATATGATCTTCTTCTAAATCTAACAAGCTAACTGCCTGTTAATCAAACCAACTGAAATAAGACACTGTGCTACCTACCACACCTTTACAAAAAAAACTCAATACCTGGTTATTGACCAATCAAACATGTAATCACTTTTAATCAGTTCATTGTGTATTTTATTATTGCTTTTATTATTATGTTAGATTGTGTTTACTGTGTTTTACTTTTAATGCTTCTGTTCTGTTGTATTGTCTGTCTCATAACATCTTGCCAAAAAGACTACAGTTGCGAATTAGCCAGCTGGCTAAAACTGACACATTTACAGAAATGTTTATCAATGTGTACTATCCTTAAAAAAAAAAAAACTGAAACTGAAAGGAGGTTGGATTCATTACAACTTCACCAAACCCTGTGTATGATATCTAGAGGGTCTTTATCCTCTCTGTCACCTGCTTGAGGACCTCCTCCAGGGCCATCTCTCCCTGTGTGTGATATCTAGAGGGTCTTTATCCTCTCTGTCACCTGCTTGAGGAACTCCTCCAGGGCCACCTCTCCCTGTGTGTGATATCTAGAGGGTCTTTATCCTCTCTGTCACCTGCTTGAGGAACTCCTCCAGAGCCATCTCTCCCTGTGTGTGATATCTAGAGGGTCTTTATCCTCTCTGTCACCTGCTTGAGGACCTCCTCCAGGGCCATCTCTCCCTGTGTGTGATATCTAGAGGGTCTTTATCCTCTCTGTCACCTGCTTGAGGACCTCCTCCAGGGCCATCTCTCCCTGTGTGTGATATCTAGAGGGTCTTTATCCTCTCTGTCACCTGCTTGAGGACCTCCTCCAGGGCCATCTCTCCCTGTGTGTGATATCTAGAGGGTCTTTATCCTCTCTGTCACCTGCTTGAGGAACTCCTCCAGGGCCATCTCTCCCTGGGCCACCAGGAGGACGTCCTTCACCACCATCTCGTTCTTCTGCAGGTCCACGTCCCAGATCTGACCCAGGGTCAGCTCCGACAGCACCCAGTTCACATGCAGGCGCTTCATCAGCTGCTTCCAGTGGCGGTCCTTCAGGGCCTCCGACTTCAGCTCGATCACCAGCATGTTGATCTGAAGGGGGAATACATTTTAGACAATAGTCTTTTGGGGAGTATTGTTTTGTATTGTTTGAAGAGGTCAATCAAAATGTATCACAAAAAAAAGGAAAATAGTCATAATGCAAAATGGTATCTTTGATCATTATCTAGTGACGCTTTGATTAATCATATTAGTTTAATCTTTTATTTGCATTCAAGGAAGAACAGAGGCCTTTTACAGAATGTTTGGAATGCCCATTTGTCCTCCATGTTGGAAGAGACAACGGTTTATATGTGCAATGTGTTGATATGAGAAATAATCCACAGAAATTGTATATATTGGTCAGTTATTACTGGATCTCATGAACAAGTCACAATATAACAGTAATATGTCCAATATATCCAATATTTGACCTTCTCTACCATTGCACAGAAATGAGGTATTTATTTTTCGAAAGTGGTTACCAGGTGGTTACAGGCAGCCATGTTGGAAGAAATACGACATACTCGTAGGAGGCGTACTGCCTCAGCCTGGTGTGTGTGTGTGTGTGTGTGTGTGTGTGTGTGTGTGTGTGTGTGTGTGTGTGTGTGTGTGTGTGTGTGTGTGTGTGTGTGTGTGTGTGTGTGTGTGTGCTCTGACCTTCATGTACCCCTTCAGGAGCCTCTGGACGTACTCGTAGGAGGCGTACTGCCTCAGCCGGGCCGGGAAGTTCTTCAGCTGGTTCAGCAGGCCGTCCAGAGTCTGACGCAGCTACACACACGCAGAGTTTAAACAGGCAGACGTGGGAAGATACACAAATCTGTCAAACTCATGATCTGATTGTCCATTGTGTGTGTGTGTAATCATACTTATGTGACTTTGTGTATGTGTGTGTGTGTGTGTGTGTGTGTGTGTGTGTGTGTGTGTGTGTGTGTGTGTGTGTGTGTGTGTGTGTGTGTGTGTGTGTGTGTGTGTGTGTGTTGTTACCTTGCGTGGCTGAACAGACACCCAGGGCTGCTCCTTCATCTGGTCGATCTGCTCCCAGACCTTGGACAGCTCTGACCACACCCCCTTCAGGTCCTGCAGCTCCTCCAGCGCCACCTACAGGTCAGCACAGAGACACAGTCAATCTGTTTTATCTTTCTCTTTCTCTCTAAATCCTTTTACATAATACAGTACATCCACGGTATGTTTTTTTTACATGTGTTTTAGTAAAACATACACATCAAATCATAGATCATCATATTCATCAATCATCATGATCATCAAAATCATCAACATTGTAGGCCCTGCCTTTGTTAACAACTTCAGTGAAACAGCAACTTTTCAGGCATATTTTTTGCCTCAAACTGTGTTTCACTGACCCAATTTTCCTCTTGACAGTCTGTTTATTCAGTTATGAAAACACCCCATACTATCATTTTATTTTATTTCCAAAGCTGGATGACATTTTAATGTCAAGGACTATCAAGCACCTCCCCACATAAGAAGCATTACATTTTCAAAAACGCTAAATCCAAGCGGCTTTAGCACCTCGTATGAAGCCAAACAGCCACCATTGTTACTGTATGTAGCTACTGTATAATATCCATTATGGTAAAAAATCCACAACATCACTACTATCATTATCTTCATTATAGGGCCGACCTCGACTAGTCGAATAGTCCACTAATCGATCGAAAGGAGCCGTAGTCGACTGCCAACCTCTTTGTCGAATGCAAAAAATATAAAATTATTATAATTATTATAATTCTTTCCAAAAGCAAAGAGGCCTAGAAGCGTGGCTAACGCTAATGGTGCGCATACCAGCGAGGCTAACTGCCTAAAACGGGCACAGAGGCACTGAAAGAGGATTTCACCCATCTAATGAACACACTAGACTAGACAAATATCAAGATGTATCCATCAGTGGACCAATTGCATGCTTTCGCAGAGGACAAGAAGCCTTCAGTCGACTCCTTCAGACATTAAGCACCCCCCACTTCTTCAGACACCCCCCACAGCCCTTTTTATTCAGGGGGGTAGTCGACTACCAGTCGACTATCTGCACATTTCGGCCAATCAAAGTCGACTATCCAAATCCTATGTCTCGGTTGAGTCAGGTGACCGGTGGTTGTGTAGGTGAGCTGCCGTTACCTGCACCCTCTCCTCGCTGCCGGTGAGCAGGCCGGTGTCGGTGAGCTCCAGGGCCTCTTTGGCGCGGGCACACTTCTCCCTGTCGTCCTTCAGACGCCCGAACTTGCCCTCGTAGATGGTCAGGGACTGGAGGGCCTCCTCTGGGCGCAGGCTCCCCTGTGCAGGAGGAGCGTCAGTGAGACGCCACACAGTGAGTGTAACGTATATCCACGTGTATCCAAACTAATGATTGTACTGTACATGGTAAAAAACTAGGGATGCACCGATACCGATACTGGTATTGGTTGATTTGCTGCATTGAGACATAGAAGCACGTTATAATGGAGAAACGTGTATTATATATCTTAATCACTTTTGTCCAGTGAAACCAAACCGATTGTCTAAGTCTATACTGTTCAGTAAAAGAGATGGATCAGAACTTTAATACTTAACCCTTTCACTACCACACTACAGAAGGTTAACATTTCACTACCACACTACAGACGGTTAACCCTTTCACAACCACACTACAGACGGTTAACCTTTCACTACCACACTACAGGCGTCTGTAGTGTGGTAGTGAAAGGGTTAACCTGCTGTAGTGTGGTTGTGAAAGGGTTAACCCGTTGTCATGTGGCAGTGAAAGGGTTAACTTTCTGTAGTGTGGTAGTGAACGTGTTAACCCTTTGGTAGTGTGGTAGTGAAAGGGTTATAGGGACTTTGTAATCGAATAACTTTGCATCGACTCCACTACTGGCAAATATTTCATACAACCAAAAATCCGAACTATCCCTTTAAAGTGTAGGACTAGGAATCGAGGATCTGCAGTGAAAGAGTGGTATAAGTACATCCTTAATAAAAACACGCTCCATCAGTAAGCTGTTATCAGCAATAATAATAATACGTTCAAAGAGATAATTTCATCCTGTATATTTCAAAAGCAATCCAAGACCCTCCCGTTCGCGTCAATACTTTTACCAACGGATTTCCAGTTCCGCGTGCGTGTTCTGCGATCTGATTGGCCACTGACGTTTCTGGTCGTGTGACATGTGCGGCCAATCGTGTGACGCCTGTTTCTTTCACCGGTTAAGCTTAGGCACTCTTTCGAAGTTGGTTAAGGTTAGAGTTTGTCTTAGAGCAGGGCGATAGAACACCAGCCCTCATTCCAAACTCTAACCTTAACCAACTTCGAAAGAGTCGCCTAAGCTTAACCAGTGATAAACTAGGCGTTAGGTAGTTTGCATGCCGTTCGAGGCGGAAATGGGCAAAGACACAGGCGTCACGCGATTGGGCGCACATGTCACATGATCAGAAACGTCAGTGGCCAATCAGAGAGCGTCTCCGCAAACTGCGGCTACGAAAAAAAATCACGCATCCAAGACCCTCCCGTTGCCGTCTCTCTTACAGCGACGGGCTTGGTCTTCTCCCAGTCGCTGAGCAGCTCGGTGGTGCGGGTCTCCACCGCGCGGTCCTCCTGGATGATCTTCAGCTGCAGGTTGGCCACCTGCTGCTGGATGGCGGTGTCCTTGCGCTTCATGATGTCGCTGAAGGCGCCCCACTCGCCCTCGATGTTGTCGATGTACAGCCAGGACGGAGGGAACTGGAACCTCTGCTTCTCCAGGAGACGCTGCCCGTTTCGGAACAACTAGGAGGACAGAGAGAGAGAGAGAGAGAGAGAGAGAGAGAGAGAGAGAGAGAGAGAGAGAGAGAGAGAGAGAGAGAGAGAGAGAGAGAGAGAGAGAGAGAGAAGAGAGAGAGAGAGAGAGATGGAGGTTTAGAATTAGCCAAAGATTCCCAATTTGACGTCTGTTTATTGGGGGCGGACATCTTGATTAGAATGTAAAAATTCTTTATTTTCACTCCAAGTCACATTCGATTCATCGCGGCAGCGTCCAGTAAACAGACAGACTCTCCATTGAGATCTTTGCTCTTTCTTTCTTATCTTTTCTATAAAACTACTTTAATGAATTAGTGAAATTCATTTAAAATGCTATTTTGACACATATTTTGCCTTTAACAAATTGCTCCTGCGATTTGAAAAGTACAGTAGGCTATTTGATTGGCTGCTCAGCCCCTAGCTGCACTTACGTCTACGTTCTGATTGGCTGCTCAGCCCCTAGTTGCACTTACGTCTACGTTCTGATTGGCTGCTCAGCCCCTAGCTGCACTTACGTCTACGTTCTGATTGGCTGCTCAGCCCCTAGCTGCACTTACGTCTACGTTCTGATTGGCTGCTCAGCCCCTAGCTGCACTTACGTCTACGTTCTGATTGGCTGCTCAGCCCCTAGCTGCACTTACGTCTACGTTCTGATTGGCTGCTCAGCCCCTAGCTGCACTTACGTCTACGTTCTGATTGGCTGCTCAGCCCCTAGCTGCACTTACGTCTACGTTCTTCTCAAACTGCTTGATCTTGCGCTTGAGTGTCTGGACGTATGTGATGAAGGTGACGGCATCAGAGGTGCTGGCTGTGTCCACGGAGTGCTGCTCCAGCTCCTGACGGGACTGAGAGGGAGAGGGGAGACAACCAGGGGTTAATACAGATGTGTCCACAGAGGGAGAGAGGACGGTGAGACAACCAGGGGTTAGTACAGATGTGTCCACAGAGGGAGAGAGGACGGTGAGACAACCAGGGGTTAATACAGATGTGTCCACAGAGGGAGAGAGGACGGTGAGACAACCAGGGGTTAATACAGATGTGTCCACAGAGGGAGAGAGGACGGTGAGACAACCAGGGGTTAGTACAGATGTGTCCACAGAGGGAGAGGGGACGGTGAGACAACCAGGGGTTAATACAGATGTGTCCACAGAGGGAGAGGGGACGGTGAGACAACCAGGGTTAATACAGATGTGTCCACAGAGGGAGAGGGGACGGTGAGACAACCAGGGGTTAATACAGATGTGTCCACAGAGGGAGAGGGGACGGTGAGACAACCAGGGGTTAATACAGATGTGTCCACAGAGGGAGAGGGGACGGTGAGACAACCAGGGTTAATACAGATGTGTCCACAGAGGGAGAGAGGACGTGGAGACAACCAGGGGTTAATACAGATGTGTCCACAGAGGGAGAGATACCAACGTGCCAGAAATCAAAGCAAAGTGACTTGATTTGCTGCATTTCTGACACGTTAACTCTCTCTCATGGTGAACATTATATTATATTTCAATATCTTTTGTCCAATGACCCCAAAATGACGGTCCAAGTCTATAATGTTAATTAAAATTCATGGATTGGATCGGTACTTGGTATCTGCCGATAGGTATCAGGACTGCAAAAGTCGGACCGGTGCATCCCTAATTAAATTCAGGCCTTATATTAGACTATTTCTCTTAAACCGACTCTTTAAACCACATGTGCTTTTAAAAAAAATTCCATTAACACATGTATATTGTTTCATTTATGTGTTTGACTTGCCTTCTGCATTTTACTTAACATTATGTATCAAATCATACATTCAAATGCCCAACCTCCTTATTAACATATTGAGGATCAATGTTAATTTCAAGCACTTCCCCACATAAGTGACTGATTTTCCAGGTCTTCCAATTCTCGAAGACACTCTGACGTCACAAGACCGCCGCCATCTTGGTATTGGGGAAACAAACGGATTTCTAACATCAAATGTATGTGTTGAGCTCCGTTTTTATTACATATTTGATCACATTCTTGTTCATTTCATAACCTTTTCATATCATTTGTTTTGAAAATATTGAGGCCAACATGGCATTTCACTATTTCGAAAGCCTTTCTGGTGATTCTAAGGCGAGATATGAGTCAAAGAAGCTCGCCCTGATTGACTTGACATCATGTCCATACAAGACACCTGCAGACATGGCCATCTCTCGAATACCCAAATTGAAGCTGCTGTGTTACGTTTTGTAGTAATAACAAAAACAGAAATCCAAATCGCAAGTTTTATATAATACCAGCCGAGGCATCACGGAGGGAAAAGTGGCTGGCGGCTAACGTTCGGCTAACTCCCTCTGGTGTTGTGGTCGTGGTAGCTACATGCTAAGCTAACGCTAATTACATCATATCAAACCGATAGGAGCTTATCTTATCTAATCTTACGTGAATGTTTGATCAGTTAGTGGTACCACGTGTATGTATTATACTACCCGATCAAACATCCACGTAAGATTAGATAAGATAAGCTCCTATCGGTTCGATATGATATAATTAACGTTAGCTTAGCATGTAGCTATTTGTCTGGGTTAACGTAGCTAACGTTAGCTGCCAGCCACTTTTTCCTCCGTGATGGTATAAAACTTGTGATTTGGATTTCTGTTTTTGTTATTAGTACAAAACGTAACGTTGCACTGAAGAAAATTACCATTGATTGTGTTTAATTTGCCGCTTTTCCGATCCGTTTATGCACTAAATGAAGCATTCACAATGTACCCGGGGGGCATGTTTCCCCCACGCTGTAGTTGCGTAGCAACAACAGACAGGAAGTTGACTTCGAGAATACTTACATATGAAAGACAGTGAGCACTTTAAGGACCTTCTATGAACACTTGATATGAAGGATAGCAGAGATGCAGAAAGTGTTGTTATTTACCTTGGAGATCTGTGAGTGGAAGTCCTGCATGTTCTGACCCAACATCTGTCCGAACCTACTGAGCACCTCCTTGTGCCACGAGTCATACTTCAGGTTGACCTTGGACTGGACCTGTGCTCAGGGAGACATATACCAGCTATTAATAACCATCAGATGTAGGAATATACTGAGAAATGAAGTGTACAAAATTGAGCGGTGTAAAAATGTAATATAGTAGGTAGGTTATATTTAACCTTTATTTAACCAGGCAGGTCAATTAAGAACAAATTCTTATATACAATGATGGCCTGGCGAGAGGACAAAAAGGCCCCTCGAAGGGTAACAGGGAAAGATTTCATAAAATAAAAGAGACAGATGATAGATACATCACAGAGGTAGGGGAAATAATTAAAACACACATCAAACAAACCAAATAAAATTACAAGGTATGTAAATGTAATACATGAAGCAGAACAGTTAAATGACTGGGTGACAGTTGCAGGTGTGTGTAAACAGTGATGGGCAAGCTACTTGGAAAATGTAGCAAGCTACACTACTAGTTACTCTCGATTAAATATAGCTCAACTACAATGGAAGCTATCCCCAGATAAATGTAGCAAGCTACACTACAAGAACATGGCAAAAATAGCTAGCTACATCGGCACTACTTTTTTCTTTTTTTTTTACTTCATGATCAAGTTTCCACCAAACAAATAGGCAGGCAAAGAAATGCTCAGTTTGATTGTTTATTATAAAACTGAAACAAGCCCTCTGTCTGGCTTTTTGTTGTTATTGACATCTTCATCAATGCCATCAGCCCTGGAAACATCGAATCCCTCTGCCTCTGCTATTTCGCGCGGACTGGTTCATGTGGTCTGTGTTTTGATTTTCACTTCCTGCTTTGCGGAGCCTTGGGGTGGCATGCCCCGCCCTATCCTGCCTCTGATTGGCCACCCGTACTGTTTTGGTAACCTTACCCAATCGTGAGTCGTCATACTCATATCTAAACCAACCAACCAATCATAGTGGGTTTTCTCCGGGGAGTTTTTCCCCCACAAATCTTTATTCAGCAGTCCAGTTATCCGGACAGTAGTGTGTAGCGTTTACTCACGCTACGTCACTACTTGGGTCTAAAAATAGCTACACTATATTAGGGCTGACCCCTATTAATCGATTAGTCGACTAATCGGTCGAAAGGAGCCGTAGTCGACTGGCCAACCTCTTAGTCGAATATAAATTTTTTTCTTTTTTTTTTGTATCATTATTTCCAAAAGAAAAGAGGCCTAGAAGCGTGGCTAACGCTAATGGCACACATACCAGAGGCTAACTGCCTACGAAAACAGGCACAGAGGCACTGAAAGAGGATTTCACCCATCTAATGAACACACTAGACTAGACAAATATCAAGATGTCAGTGGACCAATTGCATGCTTTTGCAGAGGACAAGAAGCCTTCAGTTGACTCCTTCAGACATTAAGCACCCCCCACAGCCCAAATGGAATGATAAAGAAAAAAAAAATTAATAAAAAATATTATACTTTTTTTTATTTATATATATATTTTTTAAGTCGACCAATAGTCGACTAACGGCACATTTTTGCCAATCCTAGTCGACCATCCAAATCCTTAGTCGGGGACAGCCCTACACTATATAGAGCACTACTTGGTTCAAAAGTAGCGACGCTACCATCACGCTACTGAGAATTGTAGTTAAGCTATGTAGCGTTGCTACTTGTAGCTAGCTACTGCCCAACACTGTGTGTAAACAACTCTGTGATAGATTCCTTAAAAGTAGTGAGGATGATGTGGAATAATGATCCCCTCCCCCCTCTCAAACAATCTCCCAGTCATGTTCCCCCCTCCCCCCCTCCTGGTCCCCCTCCAACACAATACCTGTTTGTATTCTACCCAGAATTCCCTTCTCTCCACTATAAAGACCTACGTCTCACTGGACTCTGGGAGCTCTTCTGGGGACGCATCAGGCCAATGTCTCCGTTGAGTCATCCGCTGTAACTCTGATTTACTCGTATGTATTTGGGTATAATAATAAACCTGTGTTTAACCAAGTCTACAGTATATTTGACTAAGTAGTACATTCATTGATTCGGCTACTTTCCACTACAATTATCAATTTGTCCATTTTCAAAGTATTTTGCATCTCGTTCCAACTGCTGGGAGCAGCCAATTGGAAGGAGGATTAACCCAAGAAAGCGTTAACGTGGGGAATATCTAGCGAGATCTGGTGTTATAAGTGTATATTAATACAAAAAGGAAGACTATGGTTTTTAAATAATATACAGGTATCCGCCATTTTAAATATGTGAGACCTATTCTTGTAAAACGATTAATAGCATGAAGGTAAAATGCAGTGCAGGTGACATTTTGTGTCCGGATTATGACGTTATTGGATAAATAAATACTAAATCTACACCTCATCATTAACCAGGTCATCGTTACCTTGCCATAATCAATGACCACGGGTCCAAACTCCTTGCGGGTCTCTGCGTTGTCGAAGGTGCCTCGAGCCTTACGGATCTGGACCAGCAGCGCCTGCCACTTGGTGAGGTCTTCACCCAGGCGGTTGTAGATGTTCTCGGCCTGCATGTCCCACAGGCACTGGTACTGCAGCCACACCTGGAGGAGGAGCCGCACACACAGGGCTTCAGTTCATTCATCAGAGATGAATAATATGTATACGGATTGTCTTGGAAAATATGATCATGTCCATAGCTCTGTTTAAATACATATTATTCTCTGTACAGCCTTGACTAGTTAGTATCAGGGTGCGATCCAAGAGGGGAGCCCGGGGAGCTATAGCTCCCCTAGATCAGACATCAGCTCCCCTGGGGGTCTCTAAAGCTCCCCTGGGAGCTGTATCATCATCGTGTATAATAATAAACGTATGCTATTTTGGATGTATGATTAATGATTTGCGTGTAGTGGCTACTTACTGGGACACAATTCACGGCATTCTAGCCTTTTGTGGTGTTTACTACATCTCCCATGACCCTTAGCGGGGGATGACGTAGATAAAGAGAGACAGTGAAAGTTGAATGGAAGTGTTGTTTGTGAGACAGTAGCGTGCGTAATAAACTAGTGTTTTTGCATCGGAACACGACTCCGTCTACGCTATCATTACTGCATTCCTACATTTGTGACCCTTGGACGTATTTCAGAGATTATATCGAACATGTCAACTGAACAACAGAACGCAGATCGCAGAACTTTGAACGCAGTTTCACTCAAGCTGCGCAGAGTGCCAACGCTTGGTTCGCGCGAAGCCCAATTCGCTCTCAGGAATATTACCGCGGATGCCACCAAGTACTACTATGTGGTAGCAGCCCTTACGAATTCAACGGCAGCGAGAGTGGTGAGTTTGCTGGAAAACCCACCTACACATGACAAATATGTGATTATAAAAACACGCTCTGAGTTTTTTTCTGCTGAGAGGCGCGCCGCGCACCCCCCCCCCCCCCCCCCGACGACGGGGCTCACCCAAAGATGATGCTATGGATCGCACACTGGTTAGTATGGTTAACGTATACAGCTCAGACACTAGGGCGACGGTCTTAAAAGTGTTCTTAAAACAACAGCCAAGGCCCAGGAGATATGACATTTGGCCTTGTCTCCAGTCTTGTGTGAGACATGACAAAACCCCCTAAAACCCATCTTTTGTTTTCATTTTCTCATCTTTGTTCATTTTTGTTTACCTTTCTTGTCATATCTGTTCATCGTTTGATGTCATGTCAACTTTGTACTTAATTGTAAGTCTGACCAGAGCTCTTTCTCACTTTCTGGTCAGACGCTTGTGTGTACACTTGTCTCTCTGATTGTAAACTGAGGATACTCTTTCTATGGCCACAGAAACAGAAATAAACTATGTTTTATTTTTGATACAATTTGACTCATCTGAATTTCTACAGTTTCACTGTTTGGCTAATTTAAAATATTCCACAACAGGATGATACTGTGTTATCTGTGTATATGATAAATATACACTAAGGAGGAGAAATAGAAAACAAAAGGAGCAATGAACAATGATTTCAACATTTCAACAAATCAATGTTTATACATTTGTAGCTGTAACTACTTTGACAACATCGAAAAGACTTATTTGACGTAACAATTATTGTCTATTTGTATCGTGGGACACGGTTGCCTACCTTGACGTACTGCTCCACCTCGCTGACGTTGTCTTTGACCGCGTTGTAGGCCTCGTCCAGAGCAGAAGGACCATCAGGCATCCTGGTCAGAGCGTTCCTGTAGAACTTCTCCTCCTCCGACAGCTCGTAGTGGACGCCCACCTGGGGGTCGGAAGATAGAGACGCTTAGATGAATCTAAACACCACTCAGAAGCACAACAGAAGCATCCTACCGTTCATCCATCTGTGATAGATTTGTCTCTCAATCACTTAATTCAACAAGACATCTGGATAGAACCGGTGCTGTCCTCCGCTAAAGAAGTAATTAGTCAACCAATAGTCATAGAACTTTGTCGACTAGTCGATTCGTTGATTTAATCAACAAATTGGTAAAAGTGTGTTTCCGACATGCCATCATGTACCCATTCATCCATCTGCATTATTTGACGGAGTCTAAAAATGAACCCTAAGCCTAACCCTAATTACCTCTCTACGCCGCCCCCATACCTCAAATGGATCCGTCATCAGTTCTATTTCAAATCTTTCAACATGTTCTTATGTACCCCAGTTGCTATTGCATGTACTTATTTGTGTTTCATTACACATATGTACATGCTTACCAACTGTTCGCCTGTTTTATAGCAACACTACTATCACCGACATCTAAGAAGGTAGATCCCCCCCTTGAACGGCCCTTCTAAGGTTTCTCCCCTCCACATTGCCTGTGGTGCTTTTTGTGGTGAGTTTTTCCTTACCTTGTCTGGGAGTGTTGCATTAATTTATTCAAAACATTTTGGACTTCATGGTGTTTTTTTTTGTTCTTGACTTATTGTGATGTTTCTTCTTGACTTGTTTAACACTTTGGATGCCACACCCGAGATTTCTCGGGTTTACCCCCCGACCGTTGAATGCCCATCACGAGATTTATCGTTTAAAAAATCAATACAATTATCGATTTTTTCGAATGGCGATCGGAAATTGGAATAAACCGATTCATAAATAGGCCGACAAATGACAACGTTCTGGAATATTCCAGTAAAAGACGATTATCATCATAGGGTTGTTTTTTCCGCTAAAACGAGTGATTTTCAAAATGCTATCAAACAGAAATGAAGCGATAAAAAAACAATCTGCCTTGACAATGTTGACTGGAAAATGAGTCTTTGATAAGCGACGGGCAGATTAGACACATAATTTAAAACATAGATTAGGCGATATTAAATTAACATTGGAGTAGGTTTGGGCATCAAGGGGGTAAAAAGGAAAACATGGCGTGGCATCGAAAGTGTTAAAGAAGACGTGTCCGGCCCATGGGGACATTAACGTGTGTTGTCGGGACTTACAAATACATTTGATTTGATTTGAAATACAACCCCATCCAGCCATCTGCGTTATCTAACAGAGTCTGAAAAGCTGTCTGTACCTGGTATCTCTGGCTCTGGATCCTGGGCAGGGAGAGGATGACCATCTGCCAGGCGAACATCTCCTGGTGGAGCTTGTAGCGACAGTCTTCGATGGGAGGGTTCAGGTAGATCACCTGGTTGGTGATCCTCAGCTCGTGCACCACGTTCTGGAAAACAGAAATGTATCATTGTATGTATTATTATTATTATTATTATTAGGGATGTTCGATATTGGCTTTTTTACCGATACCGATATACCGATATTGTCCAACTCTTAATTTCCTATACCAATATCAACCGATACCGATATATGCAGGGTTTCCCCCCCCCAAAAAACGAAATAATTTCAGGTAATTAACATTACATATCTCTTGTCGTGGAATTAACACAACATTATGCATACTTTTGACAATAAATAAAATCAGAATTTGTTCTTACTTGCTTGCCTGGGTAAATAAAGGTTAAATAAATGTAAAAAAAAGAAAAAGAAAATGTTTTTTTTTAAACCGATACCGATATTTTCCGATATCACATTTTAATGCCAATATCGGCCGATAATATCGGTAGGCCGATAATATCGGACATCCCTAATTATTATTATTATTGAAATGTAATATTTAATTTATTAGGATTACCACAAGGTCACCATTAACACATAGATAATGAAATACAAGACAACATTAACACATAGATAATGAAATACAAGACAACATTAACTCATAGATAATGAAATACAAGACAACATTAACTCATAGATAATGAAATACAAGACAACATTAACTCATAGATAATGAAATACAAGACAACATTAACACATAGATACTGCTCACCTTGATCTTGGGCTCCCCTCCAGGCTTGTGGCTGACTTGTGGAGCTTCAGTGTCCATGTCCACGTCGGCCTTGTCCTCGTTCTGTCCTCGCAGCACCTGGGTCCAGGCCCTCAGGCCGGCCTGCAGACGCTCGCCCAGGATACGCTCGATCTACAGGGTGGGACGAGAGAACGACAAAAGGAAAAGGGTCAATCACGTTTCAAACCCACACAGGCGAGCCACACGTGGATCCATCAACACAGAATATCTACTGCCAAAGCAAAGAAATTATCTACCGGTACTTGATGTATTTTTCTTGTAATGCAACTGTAATGGTTACTTAATTGAAAGTCGTATTTCCTTATCCAATCTCCATCAGTGTGCAATTTATATGTATATTCAATCAAATGAAATGTATATTGTTGATGACAGTATTGCAAAATCCTTGACGGTATGCCTTGAAATATGGTGTGACATGTAAGATATGAATCATCCCTATCAAACAGTTGATAATGTAAGATATGAATCATCCCTATCAAACAGTTGATAATGTAAGATATGAATCATCCCTATCAAACAGTTGATAAAGTAAGATATGAATCATCCCTATCAAACAGTTGATAATGTAAGATATGAATCATCCCTATCAAACAGTTGATAATGTAAGATATGAATCATCCCTATCAAACAGTTGATAATATGGTGTGACATGTAAGATATGAATCATCCCTATCAAACAGTTGATAATGTAAGATATGAATCATCCCTATCAGACAGTTGATAATGTAAGATATGAATCATCCCTATCAGACAGTTGATAATGTAAGATATGAATAATCCCTATCAGACAGTTGATAATGTAAGATATGAATCATCCCTATCAGACAGTTGATAATGTAAGATATGAATCATCCCTATCAGACAGTTGATAATGTAAGATATGAATCATCCCTATCAAACAGTTGATAATGTCAGATATGAATCATCCCTATCAAACAGTTGATCACATGGTGTGACATGTAAGATATGAACCATCCCTATCAAACAGGTGATAATATGAATCATCCCTATCAAACAGTTGATAATATGGTGTGACATGTAAGATATGAACCATCCCTATCAAACAGGTGATAACGCGCGGCCCCGGACCTCGATGTCCAGCTTGTTGACCCAGATGGGGAGGTTGGAGTAGGAGTGCAGGTTGAGGTCATCCACGGCCTTCTGGACGCGGTTGAGGATCTCGGAGAAGGTCTTGTGTTCGTACAGGCAGGTGTCCAGAGAGCGGACCTCCAGGTCGATCTTCTCCTCGATCAGAAGGAGGTCGTCCACCTGGAGGACCAGGTGGGGAGCGAAGGGAGGGAAAGAGGTGTGACTGTGTATGTTATGGATGAGAACTCAAGAACAATGTTTATTCGGTACAATAACATGGTTCCTGTTCAGTCCTGTTTGTACACTGCGTGTATGTTTGGGCCTAACCAATAAGTTGACTTTTTCTTTATACAAAAATGTATTCGGGTTTATCAAGTCCAACTACATCTCTGGAGTGTAGTGTTTCCCACATGTTCTTAGCTTATCCGTGGTTTGGGTCAACTTTGTTTTGTAGTTTAGTAGGTGCCGAGTCCAAGAAATCATGAATGTTGTAACTTTTTTCATTAAACCTGGGAGCGTACGAAATTTAGTTGTGAGTCCTAAGCTTTCTACTAATGGGTGGTGGCAAGCTGTGATGCTTAATATAAGCAGTTAGTGCAGTGGAAAGAACTGTGTACATGCGAGACGAGACGTTATGTGTTATTGTATCAGTTCAGATCTATTTGTGGTAAGCGTGGGAAACACTGACTCTAATCCCTCGTGTGGATTTCACCCGGACCACTGACCTTCTCCTGGAAGTTGAAGACCGTCTCGGCCAGCCTCTGGACGTAGGGGTCCAGCTTGTAGGACTCCCAGACCAGGGCGATGCCTTCGGTGATCAGAGCCTGGACCTCCTTCTTCAGCCCGGCCACCAGCAGGGAGATGGAGGACCTCTCCTCCACCTTCTCACAGGTGCGCTCGTAGGTGCGCACGCTCTCGATCAGAGAGATGGCGAAAGGGTAGAGCTGGTTGGCCTGGTGGGCCTTGTTGACGATGGCCAGCGGGACGCGGAAGCTCAGCCACTTGAGGTTGCGGACCTCCTTGGACAGGGTGATGATCTCCGGGAGGAAGTTGACTTTGAGCTTGAGCATGGTTCCTGTGCGTCCGCGGGCGCGGGTGCTCTCTATGGTGAAGATGCGACCGGACACGCCGAGGTTACGCTGCTGGACCTGATTTAGAGAAGAGATACATTTGAAAATAGGAGTGGACAAAAGAAGCAATGAAAACTAGCTCATTATCAACAGAACATAATATTAACATTAACATAATGAAAATAAATGGGGAAGTAAAATGAATCCAAAACATTGGAATTGCATTTCTAGTGGAACACTTGGGTCAACCCAAGTTTATTTCCCATCAGCTATTGATATTAGCAAACACTGCGACAGGAAACGGTCCCTTTTGAACGTTTACGTCGTCAACTGTACCTTGCGAGCCCAGTCGTCAAAGATCTCCTGCGTGTTGAGTTTGGCCCTGAAGCTGTCCCCGTCCTGCTTCAGCTTCAGCCCCTCCACGTGGTTCTCCCAGCCCTTCCCCAGGACGTCCTCCACCCTCTTCATGTAGGCGGTCAGCTGCCGGTCGATCTGCTTGGCCCAGATGATGGAGCCGGACACCGGCGGCAGGTCGCGCACGTGGCTCATCTTGCACGCCTGACTCTGAGGGTACTGCACCTTGAACTTGTCGTGGAGGGACTCGATGTCGTCCTTCACGCGCTGGATGAGCTGCGTCTGGTACTCACGGATGGCGCCGCGGATGTGCGGCCGCACGAAGAGGGCGTTGAAGCGGGAGAAGATGCGGAACATCTCGTTGGCGTTCTTGGCGGTCCCCAGCTGGTCGCGCAGCCGCGCGGTGATGCGGGTCTCGACGCGGTCGATGCGCTCGTCGTAGCGCTTCATGGCGGCCTCCCAGGCCTCCATGCCCTCCTTGGACACGTCCAGGCCGTCCACCTCTTTCACGTTCTCGTACGCCAGGTTGACCTCCTCGATGGCGTTGGCATCAGCAGCGTCAAACAGGACTTCAGCCACCTTCATGTCCTGGGGCTCTACAGTCTCTCCTGGTGCATGCTGGGGGACAACAGACACCTAGAGACAGAAGACAGAGTGGACAAGACAAGAGACCTAATTATAAAGTATGTAGCTCTAGAAAATACCTTTTTGGAAGTATTTAATAAGTAGATACTGGTGAAGTACGCTGGTGTGCTGTGGAATGGGATGTACTTATATACTCAAGATTTCAGTCTATTTGATCGACAAATCTGCTAAATTGCATTTCCCACATAATTGCCCTTTTTGAAATTATTGTAATAATGCAGAATCTTCTTCAAATCGAGTGCTTAATTAAGAAGACCAAATATTTTTTTTTTATATATTATTGCGATGCCAGACATTTTCCAGGAAACTCATTTGGTATAAAAAGAAAAATGCGAAAACGATCCCTTGACTAAGAAGGGACAGTGTGGCTGTAATTTAGACCAATATCTAAAAAGAAGGTCTGAGTGTCCTACCTGAGGTCTGAGTGTCCTACCTGAGGTCTGAGTGTCCTACCTGAGTGTCCTACCTGAGTGTCCTACCTGAGGTCTGAGTGTCCTACCTGAGGTCTGAGTGTCCTACCTGAGTGTCCTACCTGAGTGTCCTACCTGAGTGTCCTACCTGAGGTCTGAGTGTCCTACCTGAGTGTCCTACCTGAGTGTCCTACCTGAGTGTCCTACCTGAGTGTCCTACCTGAGGGCTGAGTGTCCTACCTGAGGTCTGAGTGTCCTCCCTGAGGCCTGAGTGTCCTACCTGAGGCCTGAGTGTCCTACCTGAGTGTCCTACCTGAGACCTGAGTGTCCTACCTGAGTGTCCTACCTGAGGTCTGAGTGTCCTACCTGAGTGTCCTACCTGAGGCCTGAGTGTCCTACCTGAGTGTCCTACCTGAGGTCTGAGTGTCCTACCTGAGGTCTGAGTGTTCTACCTGAGGTCTGAGTGTCCTACCTGAGTGTCCTACCTGAGGTCTGAGTGTCCTACCTGAGGTCTGAGTGTTCTACCTGAGGTCTGAGTGTCCTACCTGAGGTCTGAGTGTCCTACCTGAGGCCTGAGTGTTCTACCTGAGTGTTCTACCTGAGGTCTGAGTGTTCTACCTGAGGTCTGAGTGTCCTACCTGAGTGTCCTACCTGAGCCCTGAGTGTCCTACCTGAGGCCTGAGAGTCCTACCTGAGGTCTGAGTGTCCTACCTGAGGTCTGAGTGTTCTACCTGAGGTCTGAGTGTTCTACCTGAGGTCTGAGTGTTCTACCTGAGGTCTGAGTGTCCTACCTGAGGTCTGAGTGTTCTACCTGAGGTCTGAGTGTCCTACCTGAGGTCTGAGCACGCGGACGATGACGGCCCTCAGCTGCTCGTGCTGCCTCCTGAAGCGCCTCATGTGGTCCAGACGCGCTTGGAGCTTCCTGTGGGCGGGGCTGAGGCGCCACACCATCTTCAGGTTCTCCTCTCGCTTCCGCTTCACGATGTCCCTCAGGAGAACCTGCAGCTTCTCGTACTCATCCTCCCACGTCTGGAACACCTCGAAGCAGGCCACCATCACCTGCACACACACACAACCACACATGTGGATGGGTAAATTAGTCAATGTTATTTAGTACAGCCAAAAGTCAATCAATCAATCAATCAATCAATCAATCAGAGAGGCAGGCAGACAGACAGACAGACAGACCTTCTCAAACTCCTCGTAGGCGACGTGCATGAGCTTCCTGGTGCCCAGCACCTTCAGCAGCTGGGAGCTCAGGTCCCTGGAGATGGCCTCCACCAGCCTCAGGGCTCTCTGGATGGGGTACTTGGTGTTCCTGATCTTCTTCAGGTGGGTGAAAATGGCCACCAGCGCCTGGCGGATCTTGTCCAGCTCTGTGGCCGACAGCAGGTCGTTGAGAGGGAAGTCCTTCATGAGGGGATTGTAGTCGTTGACTGTCTCCACTGCCTGCTTCAGACCTGAGAGAGGAGGACAGAAGATAAACCTCAAATATGTTGTACTTGTAATGTAATGTTTGTCAAATGTTTATGAGTAGAGATCAAAAGTAAGTGACTAGTAAGTGATTAGTGAATTTTGATGTTCACAGTTTTGAGATTTAAAGCAACCCTCCAACAAAAAACAAGTTGATTCATTATGGCTATGACCTCACACATATCTCAGAACTATAAACTGTAAAGAGTAGGAATGTATAATGTCACATATTCCAGGAAGTATTAAGTACATCTCAGTGAAATGAGGTGGTCACAAAACCGCAATATATCCTTGAAAATCTATGAACACAAAATAAATAAGTTGTTCGTCTCTATTTTCGGTTTGGCTGGGACATAAGGTCTCCACTGAGGTTAAGGTTATGGTTAAGATAAGGGTTGGGTTTATGAATGATGAAACTTAAATCATCAAGACCATGAAATATTTGTCACGTTCAAGACCGTTTTTGGGATATGTGTGAGACGGTAACAAGCGTTATAAAGCAGCTGCATTTTCTTGGTGCCGTGCTCCTTTAACCCTTTCACTGCCGCACTACCAAACGGTTAACCCTTTCACTGCGTCAATACACAGAAAGGTTAACCCTTTCACTGCCACACAACAGCAGGTTAACCCTTTCACTGCCCTCTGTAGTGTGGCAGTGAAAGGGTTCATTAATTAATGAGAGACATCTCACCGGTGTCGGTGTCGAAGCTGACGGTGGCGTGGAATCGTTTGCCGTGCTTCAGGATGTCCAGGGTGAGCAGCACCTCGGGGCTCTCCCTCTTCTCCTGGATCCTGTTGAGGGCCCGCTCCAGGTTCAGCCAGAAACTGATCTCCTGCAGGGCTGTGCCTGAGGCTGGGTCACGGTCCAGCTTTGTCACCTAGGAGGAGGAGGACAAGAGCACAAGACGGTTTAAGATACAATATGTGCTGGTTGTTTCATTTCACAAAGTGTCATGGCTCTGATTTGATTACATAAAGTTGGAAAAAATAGCGCTATTACGCCAGTGCTGTAAGTCAATGGGGCGCTTTGTTCACTTGCGAGTGCTTAAAATTAGGGATGTCCGATATTATCGGCCTACCGATATTATCAGCCGATATTGGCATTAAAATGTGATATCGGAAAATATCGGTATCGGTTTTCAAAATAAATTTTCTTTTGATTTTTTTTACATTTCTATAACCTTTATTTACCCAGGCAAGCAAGTAAGAACAAATTCTGATTTTATTTATTGTCAAAAGTATGCATATGTGGTGTTAATTCCACAAAAAGAGATATGTAATGTTAATTACCTGAAATTATTCCGTTTTTTGGGGGGGAAACCCTGCATATATCGGTATCGGTTGATATCGGTTGATATCGGTATCGGAAATTAAGAGTTGGACAATATCGTTATAGGTAAAAAAGCCAATATCGAGCATCCCTACTTAAAATATATCTTATATTATAGCTATGGGTCTAATACACCCGTCGACTGTCAGTGAGTTGCTTCCAGTCAACATGCACGAAACAGATTGTTTTTTCATCTGTACATTTCCATTTTATACCGTTTTGAATATGAGTATAGTTTTGGTGATTCTTAGTAATCTCAGGAAAAGACGCGATAATAGCCCTTTAGTGGAATACACTAAACACGTTGTAATTTTTCGCCTGATTATCAAATCATCCTGAAATCAACGCTAGATTATCGTTATTATCCTTCCTCATGCAAGAATGAAAAGGGCCCTGGAGCGCGGCGCTCCCCCGCCACCTCCTCCTACTCAACAGCACACAGCCACACACACACACACAGACAGCCGCGATCGGGGTAGAAAGAAATATCAGATCAACGCAAGATTTTATATATAGAGTCCTTACCTGGTATCTGATGTAATCCAAGAGAAAGAATCCAATTATCTGATCGCCATTCCAAATACTGCTCGTGGAGGTCCGTCCCACATTACCGAGCGTTACACATGAACGGGCGGGCGGGGTTAGTGTACCATGCCATCGTTGTAAAGGCCTGCCTCGTCTGAGTATTTAAACCCCGCCCGCACGGCTCAGATCAGCCCTGAAAAGAAACTACACCATTTCAAATAGAGTGCAATACTCGTGATTGGCGCTGAACGGTTGGCTAGTTAACCCGACTATACTCGTGACTGGCGTTGAATGAGTTAAGAGTAACAGGAACAATTCCTTGTTGTAAAGGCAATAACAACACAAAAGTCGTTGGATATGTGTACATTTGCAAATGCTATTTTCACAATGATTTGGCTTCTCCCCCATGTTTCAGCCTCTACCCATACCCTGCTACTTCAGCCTCTACCCCACCCATACCCTGCTATTTCAGCCTCTACCCCACCCATACCCTGCTACTTCAGCCTCTACCCCACCCCTACCCTGCTACTTCAGCCTCTACCCCACCCATACCCTGCTACTTCAGCCTCTACCCCACCCATACCCTGCTACTTCAGCCTCTACCCCACCCATACCCTGCTACTTCAGCCTCTACCCCACCCCTACCCTGCTACTTCAGCCTCTACCCCACCCATACCCTGCTACTTCAGCCTCCACCCCACCCCTACCCTGCTACTTCAGCCTCCACCCATACCCTGCTACTTCAGCCTCTACCCCACCCCTACCCTGCTACTTCAGCCTCTACCCCACCCCTACCCTGCTACTTCAGCCTCTACCCCACCCATACCCTGCTACTTCAGCCTCTACCCCACCCTGCTTCTTCAGTCTCTACCCCACCCTGCTTCTTCAGTCTCTACCCCACCCTGCTTCTTCAGTCTCTACCCCACCCTGCTTCTTCAGTCTCTACCCCACCCTGCTTCTTCAGTCTCTATCCCACCCTGCTTCTTCAGTCTCTACCCCACCCTGCTTCTTCAGTCTCTACCCCACCCTGCTTCTTCAGTCTCTACCCTACCCTGCTTCTTCAGTCTCTACCCCACCCTGCTTCTTCAGTCTCTACCCCACCCTGCTTCTTCAGTCTCTACCCCACCCTGCTTCTTCAGTCTCTACCCCACCCTGCCTCTTCAACCACCCCTCTCACCTTCTGAATCTCCCTGATCCAGCGGTTGACACCAGACTGCAGCTGGTTCAGGAAAGTGGGATCCTCCACTTTGTCCCCGAAGTCGGTGACCTTGGGCTTGTCTCCGTGCTCGTAGGACTGCTTAGCTACGTTAGCGATGATGGGGTGGATGAGCAGGCTGATCTCTGGGATCTCAATGTTCTGCTGCAGGTGGAGCAGTCCCATCTCCAGCTCTGCAATCTTCTTCTCCACGGAGGGAGCCATTTTATCCCCATCCCTAGAGGGACAGACAGGAATAGTAGTATTATATCAATGTAATCCTGAGACATCTCCATTGTCATTATCATCATCATCATCATCATCATCATCATCATCATCATCATCATCATCATCATCATCATCATCATCATAGTTAGTAGTAGTTAGTATGTATGTGCCTGTATGTATTTATGTTAGTATGTATCTATGTTATCACCAAAACATTTAAAAACACGATAATAAAGTTACCTATCCGCCTTGCCAGACTCGCGGATGTAGGACTTGAAGAAGGGAGCGACTGCGTTGCTGATGAAGGAGTGCAGGGTCTCATAGGGAGAGTCCTCGCTCAGGGTCAGCACACGCACCTGGGTCGATATGGGCTTGTCTGCATCGATCACTGCGGTCCTTTTGATGAAGGCCAGGCTAAACGGGAGAACCAGGGACCACGTGAGACTCTTCGTTGTACAGCATCAACTTAAAACTCTCGTATGTACTTTCTCGTTGTTGTTATTATTCATTAATTATGTCTTCATCACACGCTATCATTAGGCTTTATTATTGTAATTATTATGCTACAGAGAGACAAATGACAGCCTTATAAAACAGTCTATAAAAAACAAACCACTCATAGGCATAATGAATAAGAAATAGCCTGTGCAGCCTATACCAAGAAATTAAATATATCAAATAAAAACCATGAGAAGCGCAAAGAGGTATATACTGTAAGGTAGAGATAGGTTTTCTGAAAGTTCTATATGTCCTTGTTTGAGAAGAACTGATGAATGTTGATTCATAGGGAATAATTTATTATTCCAATAAGCAAATTCTTGAATACTGATTTTGGCATGGATGGATTATTACATGGCAACGAGTGAAGCTTGGGCGCATTCAGGACAGCACTAGACGTGGTTAGATTCATCCTCTACCTGTTCAGGTCAGCACTAGACATGGTTAGATGCATCCTCTACCTGTTCAGGTCAGCACTTGACATGGTTAGATGCATCCTCTACATTCAGGACAGCAGCACTAGACGTGGTTAGATTCATCCTCTACCTGTTGGACTTGATGCCGTAGTGGATGTCGATATATATGTTGTAGGTGATGCACTCGCGCTCTTCCTCTCCTTCATCCCCTACTTCCTCTGTGGCAGGAAAATAATTGCAAAAAATTAAAGACATCAAAGCAACCATCGCATGAATACGTGTATTATGCACCTTTCAAAAAGCTCTGTGGGTGTATTATTATTATTTTCTTTGTTTTTTGTAATGATTACTCATTAGAAATGTTATCTATAGCACCTTTAACCTTTATTTAGCCAGGTTAGTCTTGTTGAGATTGAAATCTCTGTCAAGAGAGACCTGAGCCAAGAAGGGCAGCATATAGTTCCAGTCACAACTTAAAACGCACATCAAAACAGTCAAACACAATCATATTATCAATATGGGGCACATCTATACTCATACATATACCCAGAGTTCTCCTCAAAATGGGAAATTATAGTGCAACACTATCATGTGACATCTGTAATCGGTTAATCCCCAAAAGATTACTTTATCATTTGATATAAACAGATGTGTATATTGCTTATAGTGTACATCCTCCTGTACCATACAGTATGTGTGTTGAAACTGAACCATCAACAAATCATCTCCGCATTTCACTATTTACTACTCTCATAATTAATCTGATAACACAGCTCAAATGTCATTATTATTATTACTATTTAATATTAGATACCAGGCCAGGGACACAGTAAATATGTGATCTATATTTGCACTGGGCCACGTTGCAGCATGATGACAGTGCAATCTGATGATTCCTCTGCATTCCTCCCTCCCCATCCCAAATGAGGTCACATGCTGCTGGAAAATACCCACATATACCCATCTGCAGACAATGACACAGCTATCTGCATTGCAGCATTTAGAATTTAATCAAATATAGTTAAAAATAGAGATGTGATAATGCTGTAATTTTCAAGCTGGTGATCTAAAAGACACAACTGAAGCCAGTTGCTTAATATGATGTATGAGGGATGGAAATCAGTGGAGGGGACACATTTCCAAGGAGGATCCATTCCAGGTCCACCAAATAACCAGATATTTGAAACTGTCATATCATCTAGCTCAAACAATTCCAAAATGTCTTAATTTAACAGCTACTGTATATATCATTATTGGGGAATTGGCTAACGTTATGCCTATATAAAATGAGCTGAACCCCAACGCTATAAGCACATATGTATTGACAACAAGACAAACCTTTGAGAGAGCTTCTCTCCACCAAAACGGTGTGCACTTGAGGATCGGACAGAAACTTCTTCATCTGCTCCACGGAGCTCTTCTCCTCTAGGGCGGCTTCCAGAGAGGCAGGTACCTCGCCGCCATCTTCCAGGAGCAACGGGACGAGTTTGCGAATGTGCTTCTGCAGCACCGAGGTGTCGGCGACCGTTTGCACGGCCGCGGACACTTCCATGGTGCCGGAGTTGTCGTCTCCTCCTCCCCCGCCGTCAGACATGTTCGTTCCCCCGAAACGGATCAGCAATGATGACCCATCTCGTCGACTGAACAACACAATGGACAAAGGAGCGGCTCTGCTGCCGGTACGAGACTATACCACTTTACCAGCCACCAGACTGATGCTGCGTTGTCATCCCGAGAGCCTCAGCCCTGCCCTGCCCTGCCCTGCACGAGTATTCCTGAAGCAGGGGGTTGTGGTACATGGTGTTCCAAGAGGACACTGTAGAATGGTGTGCGCGGTCGCTGAAAACTACGTTACCCACAATGCAATGTAGTTGCTAGGCTACGGCACTGCTGGACTGTTGCTAAGGTAGGTGAAGCTGAGGAGGGACCACTTGAAGACGCCGGTAATAGTAACGTAACTTGGTGACTGTGTGAGTTATGGAAATAGCTACTTACTTTCCCCCGATTATTTGAACATTAAATATTAGACTTGTATGTATACGGTTAGGGTAAATTAACCTAGCTAACTGTAACTTACCATGCTAATATTCTTCTCCCCAGTTATTCCTTGGAAATCCAACTTGCCAGTCCACCCCAAAACCTGGACACCAGCTATCCGTAACGACGACTGTGAAGGTAGTGTTAGCTAGCTAACAATAAGCTGATACCTATCTATTTTAATATTTGTCTTCTAATATATTTTATGGAAATCATATGGACTCCTGTATCCTGCGATTTATTTCGCATTATTTAACGTTAGCTAGCGGCAGTTTAGCTAACGTCAACGTTAAGCAACATTAAGCACTCGTTGTAATGTCTTGTTTTTAGCTATTGTAAAGTTAATCAAGACATGTATTTGGGTTAGCTATGTAACTTATATATCCCCCCAAAGGTAACATCAGATCTAGCTACCAGTGATACACGTTTGAAAACACTACTAAAGATAATGTGAACATGTCCATGACTTTTGAAAAATACCATAACACTTTACTTTTCTAGCTTCTCCATGACCATACACTACTGTAAATACTGTAAATGACACATGGGTTCTTATGTGCCTTTAGGACCCTTTTAAGGTACATGAAGCCATGGACCCAAAATGCCGCAGCGGAGCCTTTGTCATTTGTGACCCCTAATGACGCCCAGCATAGGTACAGACTCAGAGTTATGTAACTTTAATATGAAAAGTTGCTCCAAACACGGCATTCTCTAAAAACATGGTATCTTACCACGTCAGGTCCAATGAGGTTAAGGTAGGTGTGGGTTTATACATGAGATACCAGGTTTTTAGTGAGTCCCCTCCAAACATCTTCCACAATTAACCCATGTGGCGTTCTCTTTTTACAACACTGATTTTAAACAGCAGACCGGTTTGACTGTTTAGTTCCATGTTCATGAAGCCCCTCACTCTTGGAGTACAATCTGAAGTCAGCTTCAGGTTGTCTGTAAATGTCTGTTACATACTGTAGGGTAAGGTCATAAAGACAAGTCTGTCCTTCAAAGGAAAAAAGGCTTTAACTAATCACATGCCATTGATGCCATCTGGATGACGTTGTTATGCCCTGTTGTCTCTGCTTACCTGTTATGCATTTCTGTGATTGTCCTTGTATTGTTTATTATCACTATTCTTTCTATTACCATTATTACTCTATTGTTGTATTTATTTATCTCGTATTGTATGTATTTATCTCTAATTTGATTGCCCATCTAAGGTTTCTTCCATTTTTATCCTATTATGTTTTTTTCTGTGGGAGTTTTTCCATTTTCTTTGGTGGTTTAGGCCAGGAGGTGCTGTACCTTTGTGCGTGAAGCCCATTGCGAGATGTAATGTGATTCTGGGCTATACAAATAATTATTTGAATTTGAGTTAAGTTTTCTTTTGCAAACGCAAAATGATATAGACATGCAATCGTTCTTCTAATGATAAAATATGACTTCAGTGTAACAAAAATTGCATTCACTTATTTCAGTTTCAATTTTTTTTTAATTTGTCACATATAAGGTACATGAACTGTACATTACAGTGAAAAGCTTGGCTCTGTATGAGCCTCCTGAGATTGTGCTTCATACAGTAAAAAATAAAGTTGAAAGAATAAAGACCAAACACTAATATACAAAACTAAAGTACAAAATGCAAACAAAATGCTAAAACGAGGTAGATAGGTAGTGCAAACCTTTTAGAAATAAATATATAAAATATGGTGTAGTGTTAAAAAGTGTTTTAAGTGTCTACTGACACATTGTCTTACTTTCCTTTGTAGGGCAGCAAGTGATCCTAATCACTGACCCTAGATCAGCACTCTGTGAAGATTCCTGAATATGGGCCCATCAAACCTCATAAGAGTAGGAGCACTGATCCAAGATCAGACCGTTCAGGTCACACAATAATTTAAACCTCACTATGACTGGTCTCAGATCAGCATTGAGATGCTTGATGTTTAAATACAGGCCCTGGTCTAATTTACCAGCAGGGTTGAGTTCCAGTTACTTTAGTCTTTTCTTCTGTCCTTGGAAGTGTAGGAGAATCCCTTTTGTTTGTTCCAAGACAACAGCTTAAATGTCACATCTTGGGGAGAGCCAAGGGCCCTACAGCCCCCACCCCTCCCTACTCTTAAGGCCAGTGTCCCTGTTACGTGTGGGGTCTGTGTGTGCCTTGATCAGGCGTTCCCAGTGTGATGTGTTATGTCTAGTTGTAGTTCCCTGTCCTGGTTTTGTGGTCCTTAGTGTTTCCCCTTCCAGGTGTATCCATTTGTAATCAACCCAGGTGTGTCTCGTCTCGTCATTCCCTCATGTATAAGTGTTCTGTCTTTCCCTGTGTCTGGTGCTGATCCTGTCTGTGTAGTTTGTGTCCTTGTTTGTCGTTACTTTAGTTTTCCTCATTTTCCATCCATGGTAATTATTTTATTAAATATTTCTTATAAACCTACTTTGACTGCCGTCTCCTTGTTGTGTTGCATTGACTCGACAGCGAGCTTAAAGAAGGTCAATGACAAGCATAACAGTCCCCTTCTCTCTCGTCAGTGTGATTTCGGTGGGCGCCAGCCAAGATCATTTGACCTACAGTATACATGTCCTTTGATTCATGTGTTGTACTAATAAATCTATATTGATCGTGAAGGTCTGTCTGCGAGTGTAATCGATGAATTCGCTACTTCCACAGAAGTGTGGACTCTGGTGTCCTGGATATCTCCAGTATCGGCGAGAGAGAGGAGTGGTGTAGAGTCGCTGAGGCGTCAGCAGAGATCTGGTGAGACTGGGTCCGACTCAAACATAGACGACATCCAGAAACAGGCCCAGGACCTGATCGAGAGGATCAACCAGAGTCGTACCGAGGACCAGGAAATCATGGCCAGCTTTGAGAACGCACTGTTGAGGAAGGTAATTGACAGGGACATTTACCAACACACTTCTCTCTCTTTCTATGGCATACACATGATACATAGCTTTCACTCATATCTTCCCCCCCCCCTCTCTCTATCACATGCACACAAACACACACTTACATCTACATAGGCTTCACATACAGTATTTCACATAACACACACACATGCGTACCCTTCTGTCTCCAACCGTATTCACACGCACTCTCTCTCACACAAACACACACTTACATCTACATAACTTTCTATCCACATAGCCTTCTCATAAGTCTGCATATCATATCTATAACTCATAGACTCAAGGTACCACTTTGTTTTGTCTACTCCCCTGTATAAATACTTTGCTAGCTCATCATTCTAGAGATCTAGTCTTAGGGCCATTGCTGTAATCTAGGTCCCTCCACATGTTGCAACATGTCATTCTGTCAGTAAACTCTATCCTTAATCAAAGACGCTGTTGTCCGCCTCCGTGAATAATGTGGTCAAATGATTCCACATGAGTAATGTTTGTTGGTTGTACTGTAACTGTCAATTATTCAGAATGTGAAGCAGGTGTCACTCATGGTAGCAAGGACTAGCGCTCTTGACGCTCCCTCTCCCAGGCTGAAACCTGTCTCGCACTGTGACTCCTTGGTTGCACATTATTGGTATATATTACCATTATATTATATTGGTATTATAAGGGATAGTTCAGATTTTTGGACGCCTAGCCCTATTACTTACCAACGATGATGATGGTGATGGTGATGATGATCGGTGGAGTCCTTCCTTAGAGGAATCCATGCTCTTCATACTAGCTCTGGCTAGTTGCCCACAAACCAATGCAAAGTGAATGGGGTCAAGTTGCTGTCTGTACAAGCTGACTGAAATCGACACACATCACATGTGCATTTGTGTGGTGTCTGTGTGTGTGTGCTCGCTCATCTTTACTCATCACCAACTCGCCCCCCACCAGGTGAATGTGGCGTGCCAGCAGTTAAAGGAGCAGATGTTCACTAGTTACGAGGAGCAGAGTCGTGGGATGGAAGCCTGTCTTCAGGAGCTGTCCGAGGTGCTGAAGAGGTGCAACCAGCTGAGCTCAGAGCTGCAGGGAGCCAACCAGACCCTGTCTGGTCTACTGCGACTACCTAGCACCTGATCGGGGCTGTATCGGGATGGAGGAGCGGGGACCACCGTTATGAGCCTTGGGGAAGTTTGAAGTTCAGTTTGTGGTTTGGAAATGTTGGAGTATGAGTTATTATATGTAAAATATCTCATGAATATGTATTAACATTCTGTGTTGTTCATTGATGTCCATGCGGTTTAAGCCTGCAGACACCAGCACTATCATTAGTACCCATACTGTATGCATCAAGCTTGTCAAAGAAAGGAGTCCTGATCTTGGACCACTAACCAGGTTCCCTTTCCCATTTTACTCATTATTATCTATCAGGCAAAACTGGTCCTAGATCAGACCTTTGATTCTGACAGACTGATGGAAACCAGCGAGAACAAAAGTCAAAAGAACTGTTCTATTCCCCATTTTGTCTCGTGACCCTGTTCCCCTCTGAAGGCCGGACCCCACTTTGAGAGCCCTTGCTGTTTCCCTCGTGGCATCTGTATGAGTCATGATAGTGTTGAGCAGAGCTGCAATGACACTGCTATCAAAGTGCTGTTTGATGGTCAGTTAGATAGAAAATATTAACTACACTATATGTTCGGTGGTGGTATTTATTAATAATAAATTTTATTTGTGTTGCACTTAATATTTGGCATCTCAAGTATTTAACTTAACACCTAAAGGATAACTGCTATACTGTTACTTATCTTCACATTTGTAATGTTTTACTCATAGGCGGTGGTTATATATAGGCTAGGCGAGGCTATGCCTTACCCAAATCGTTATGATGGGAATCTTGAAATGTATATAATATATGCGCAGGCTGCTGGCTATTGTGTGTGTCTTGTGCTGCAGCCGGCTGGCCGAGGTGTCAACGACGAAGGTGTCAATCGGTGGCAGCGTTTAACATTCCAGGTACAGGCAGTAACCAATCACACATAGGCTCAGGTTAAATAATGTAGCCAATCGCATCATTCACATGATCATCCTGATCCCGCAGTAAAGCAAACATCTGCGTTCCGAATCTCCGCCCGCCGATCGCTTTGTAGCGAACACCAGCGGCTATTTTGAGTCAAATTTCTAAAAGCAAAATGGATATACGGTATTTTTCCAAGGCATAAACAAAGTAATTTAGAAGCTGCCCTGGACATAACTACCGATCACCTGAGGCTGTATGTTGTTTTATCTTGGCAAACAAGGGCTTGCTCTAAGAGGACATGATGAGAGTCCGAGTTCATCAAATCGTGGAAACCTTTTAGAGCCAATGTATGTACATTGTTTTCAAAGCATGATGAGATCTAAATTACGAAAAACTTTCCCTTCATTGCAACTTGTGATTCAAGTTGTGAACGGTCTTTCTCACCAAGACGAAACGTCGCATTTATCTGCATTAAGGTAAGACGATGGTTAATATATTATTGGATGCCTTCCTTTGAACACTTAATTTGCACTATATGAAATGAGTGGGGCTCGCTGTAGTAGCCTAGTAGTGTGTGTGTGTATATGAAATCAGAACCTGGACAGCATCATTTGCGTGCAACCAAAAAAAAAATAACATTTTGCGCGCTCCGCGCTAGGTCCATTCTAATGTCAAGCTCACCCGCCGCCTATGGTTTTACTCTCTTTGATTGTCAGACAAGACAATTGTGAATAGATGTTAAAAACATTTGGTTGATTATAAAAGAAAAAGTTGTGATTACTCTTGGATGCTTACCATTCTTCTCTGGTTGTCACAAATAATTTATCACATTGAAAGAGCAGCGCATCATCTTAGGTGATATTTTTAGAAATCAAACCCATCTCCTTTACTGTATTCCTCAAGTCAAGAGCTACAGTATGAATAGCAAAGTCAAACTGCACTACAGTAAAATAAGTATCCAATGGTTGTAATGGCACGTTCCTCCAGTTATTTTAAAACGTCTTTGGTAACTTGTAGAAGATGACAAAGGCAGCCTTTGGTCGAGAATCATATGATGTTCTCAACTCGATTAGTAATCATGTTTAACACTTTAATCGCCGATGACGTGTTTAGACATCATTCCTAACCATGCTCATTCTGCCGAAGACGCCGTAACTCGTCTTTGATATCAATAATTCAAAAATCTGTGATCGAAATCATATTTCTCCTCCGGAGACATGAGATGTACTGGTGAGCTCCACTCAACTGTCTAACGGTTCAAGAGTGCCATCTGGTGGCCGATCGGCAGATCGGCCAAGAGGGAGGGGCGCGCCAAACAGGAAGTGCTCATCCATATGTCGTCCGGGCACTCGCGATCGGTAGCCGGACTCCATCTCAACACACTGGATGATCAATCGCTGGCCCTAACTCAATAAACAACGTTATTTGGACGTATATAGTATTATACAACCTGGAAATGGTTCATCAGGATCAACATCCCATAATCGAAAACTGTCTACTCCACGCTGATCGTCCAACGGCGCGAGGAACATACGGTAAGATCCAGCGTTATTTTCTAACGTATTCCATATAAACTGCTCTGATGACCATATGACCCACACTAGACGAATGGTATAACGTTGCCCACGGAATTATAAACGCCCCCTCGCCCATCCGGTCAATATCAGATGATACGTAGTAACTTCTAGAACCACGTCCAGTTGAAATTTTCTATCTCGCGCCGATTGCTATCAAACTATTTCATCATCAATATAATGCATTTGGAGCTATAAATCAAGTTCTGGATAAATCTGCAGAAAACGATAACATACTTATACTTTAGACCATATTTTAGTATGAATATGTGAATGAAAAAGTATATCGTTGCTACACCCTGAACAATGGATATAGGACATTGAATGGGCCATAATAATGGCAATTTAGCAATAGAATTTAAAAAGTTATAGCCCTGCAAAGAAGGGGAACTTCTCCATAGACAAATAGAGCTGGCTAGGGATGGTAAATTATGAATTTAACCCATGGCGAAAGTGTTAATAATTGATTTCAATATCGATCAAAATATTGAGCAGCCCTAATTACATCCCAACCCACACCTTTGAAGAACAATGTTTAAAGACATTTATATCACGCCAGGGTAGAAAGCAACACAGTTGGTTTAGGTATAGCAATACACTTAATTTATTAAAAGCTCTGATCAACAACCTTGACCTTTGACAAAACCATGCAAAATGTCAACACCTGGGTTTGGGAGAAATGTCAAATAAAGTGCAAACAGCATCCATCATAGAATACTCTGAAACAGTCAGCTGTGATGAGATTATTTTCAAACAAAATAGTGTAATTAGATCAAACTGAAAGAAAACTGCAACACCTGCAAACATGGGGTTCATCCGAGTTGTATTTCTATATAATTACAATATTTAATGCTGTATTACTTTAAATGTTTCACATCAATAACACCAGCAAGGCAGTACCCACACGATTCTACAAACTCAAAACATACCCGTTGATCTTGACCTTATTCATGACAAGCTTGTTTATGCATTCTGTCAAACCATTTGAACTTCCGTTATACACTGTATAATATTGGAAGTCGGAAACTGAGAATAAACCGTTGCTAGGGTATGGTGACAGAGTAGAAAAATAGCTTTATTTATTGTTGAAAAAAAACTATTTTAATATAATTAATTACACTTCACAAGAGTCCAGAAGTTCAGTGATAAGACTTCCCTATAAAATACTGACTTGTTATTTCCCCTCAAATTAAAGCTTTCATATACATATTCTACTAAATGTAAGAGAGAAAACAACATTAGCGTTGTGTGTTGGTCAGCTAGAAGTGCTCAACCTTTTTTTGTGAGACCAGATTATGCGTCTCACAGAATTCCATACCTAACTAGGTGGGGAGATAATGGTGGAGAGATTAGAACCTATGATCAGAGTAGCCACTCTTATACATTCTGTCATTGGACTTAACTTCTAGTCAATTAAATAATAGTGAAATTGAACTATTCCCCATTTTTCCTGGGGACCCACTGGAACTGCCTCAAGGACCGCTAGGGGTGAGGACCACTGGGCTAGATGACAATCCATCAGAAACAATCTGAAAGCTACGTGTGCTTTGTTATAGAGTTGAGAGGAGGCTCCTGTTAAGAGTTGTTCATAAACCCATCCCTTACCTTAACCTCACCGGAGGCATTATGTCCCACCATAACCTACAATAAGAGATGGTGAAAAGGATTTTCAAGGAAACGCGGACACCTAGCCATGAGCGCCTTGCCAGATGATCTTAGTTCCCCACAGTGAAGGACTGCAGCCCTGTGATGGCTCTGCCCAGGATCAGAGCGTGGATGTCGTGGGTACCTGGAGAAGCAGAAAGAATCAAGTTGTGCGGTGTACCGGACGAATACACGAATACAACGTTACTTTAACCACTAACAGAACGCACTTGCGGAATTTGAGTGCAGAATTGAATTCAAAACTCCCAAGTTCACCCCCTTCCCAAAATATAACTTCTGCAAAGGGTCGGATGTTGTCCATTCAACCGACACACACCACTAGATAACCTGTCATTTAGCATAGCCTCATAGTAGTATGGTGAACGCACACGACAAGCTAGAGCTGGAAGACCTAGCCCCCCCCCCCCACACACACACACACACACACACACACTCTCTCTCTCAGTGCGTGAGGAGGAATTGGTGCTATAGAGAAGGGGCTGTCTCTCTCTCGGAGATCAAATTAATTAAAGTTTACGGCATATTAGGAACGACATTCATAAACAGCAACGCACCTCCGAACAAGGTGTGATAAACATGAAGAGATATCTTTTCCTTGGCATGAAACGGGAAATAGTAATCAAACCATTAGGGACCTGCATGACACTTCTTTCTCTATTCAATAACATTTTACCCTGAGGGATGACTTACAATAAAGTGCTAAAAACTGAAAAGTAGGCTACTTACATTCTTGACGCTAGAACTCCCAAAAGACCGTTAGCATAAACAAGAAGGTAGGCAAGCTGTAGTTTACATAGCTTGCATAAAACTGTCTCGAGGTTCCACAAGTTAATACAACCCCGAAGTATTTCCAACTGGGGCTTGAGATTTCTCAGAGTGCAAATCAAATCGATGGTTTAACAAGTCGATTATTAATTTGAATATAGAATATTCGTTGACAGCCCTACTTAACAGTAATTGGATACTACATCACCCCTGAGTGGAACATGGAAAGCCAAACCTTTCCCCACTGTACCGAAAACCCGTACCGAACCGTGACTTCAAAACCGAGGTACGTACCGAATCGTGGTTTTTGTGTACCGTTACACCTCTAGAGGACTGTGTGTATTGTAATTAGGAGGGATATGAGGACTGTGTGTATGTGTAACTAGGAGGGATATGAGCACTGTGTGTATGTGTAACTAGGAGGGATATGAGGACTGTATGTGTAACTAGGAGGGATATGAGGACTATGTGTAACTAGGAGGGATATAAAGTCTAGGTGTATGTGCTACTATGAGGGATATGAGGACTGTGTGTGTGTGTAACTAGGAGGGATACGAGGACTGTGTGTATGTGCTACTATGAGGGATATGAGGACTGTGTGTGTGTGCTACTATGAGGGATATGAGGACTGTGTGTATGTGTAACTAGGAGGGATACGAGGACTGTGTGTATGTGTAACTAGGAGGGATATAAGGTCTAGGTGTATGTGTTACTAGGGGGGATATGAGGACTGTGTATGTGTAACTTGGAGGGATATGAGGACTGTGTGTATGTGTAACTAGGAGGGATATGAGGACTGTATGTGTAACTAGGAGGGATATGAGGACTGTATGTGTAACTAGGAGGGATATGAGGACTGTGTGTGTAGCTAGGAGGGATATGAGGACTGTGTGTGTAACTAGGAGGGATATGAGGACTGTGTGTATGTGTAACTAGGAGGGATATGAGGACTGTGTGTATGTGTAACTAGGAGGGATATGAGGACTGTGTGTGTAACTAGGAGGGATATGAGGACTGTGTGTGTAACTAGGAGGGATATGAGGACTGTATGTGTAACTAGGAGGGATATGAGGACTGTGTGTGTAACTAGGAGGGATATGAGGACTGTGTGTATGTGTAACTAGGAGGGATATGAGGACTGTATGTGTAACTAGGAGGGATATGAGGACTGTATGTGTAACTAGGAGGGATATGAGGACTGTATGTGTACGTAGGAGGGATATGAGGACTGTGTGTATGTGTAACTAGGAGGGATACGAGGACTGTGTGTATGTGTAACTAGGAGGGATATAAGGTCTAGGTGTATGTGTTACTAGGGGGGATATGAGGACTGTGTATGTGTAACTTGGAGGGATATGAGGACTGTGTGTATGTGTAACTAGGAGGGATATGAGGACTGTATGTGTAACTAGGAGGGATATGAGGACTGTGTGTGTAGCTAGGAGGGATATGAGGACTGTGTGTGTAACTAGGAGGGATATGAGGACTGTGTGTATGTGTAACTAGGAGGGATATGAGGACTGTGTGTGTAGCTAGGAGGGATATGAGGACTGTGTGTGTAACTAGGAGGGATATGAGGACTGTGTGTGTAACTAGGAGGGATATGAGGACTGTGTGTATGTGTAACTAGGAGGGATATGAGGACTGTGTATGTGTAACTAGGAGGGATATGAGGACTGTGTGTGTAACTAGGAGGGATATGAGGACTGTGTGTGTAACTAGGAGGGATATGAGGACTGTATGTGTAACTAGGAGGGATATGAGGACTGTGTGTGTAACTAGGAGGGATATGAGGACTGTGTATGTGTAACTAGGAGGGATATGAGGACTGTGTGTATGTGTAACTAGGAGGGATATGAGGACTGTATGTGTAACTAGGAGGGATATGAGGACTGTATGTGTAACTAGGAGGGATATGAGGACTGTATGTGTACGTAGGAGGGATATGAGGACTGTGTGTACAGTAACTAGTATAGGCGAAAAAGACATATTTAAATTGCCTTGTGTACATTGACAATAAAGTCATCTTCTTCTTACTAGCTCACCTTCGTATGTGTTGACGGCCTCCAGGTTCATGACGTGGCGGATGATGTGGTACTCGTCAGCGATGCCGTTTCCTCCCAGCATGTCTCTGGCCTGCCTGGCGATGTCCAGGGACTTGCCACAGCTGTTCCTCTTCAGCATGGAGATCATCTCTGGAGCCGCTCTGTCAGCAGACACATCAACACACAGCGAGTGAGACACTTTTTTATTTAGCCTTTATTTAACCAGGTTTGTCCCAATTGAGATCCAGGATCTCTTTTACAATAGTGGCTCAGGAGGTAGAGCGGTGAAATCGGAAAATGTTCCCGGTTTGATTCCGGCTCCTCCCCGGCAGCGTGACAACGTGCCTTTGAGCGAGATACTAAAACTATTAACTGCTCCCAATGAACAGGTTGGCACCTTGCATGGTTGCCAACACAAAACAGTCACATCTAGAGACCTCAAAACCTACTCTAGCGAGGCCTTTAACCTTGAACTGGAGAGTCTGGACTGGTCAGATGAACTCAATGGTACACTGGTTGAAGAAACTTGGCTTGGCTTCAAAACCAAATTTTCATCAATACTAAACAAAATGGCCCCCCTAAGAACCACCAGGGTAAAAAATCGCGCTGAGCCATGGATGCACACTGAAATACTGACCGCTATGAAAGCCAGAGACAAAAAATGCTCTGAGTTTCGTAAAAGTCAGTCAAAGCTTACCAAAAGCACGAGCAGTGAACTCCAAGACCACGTGACTGAACTCAAACTAGAAAGAAACAGACTAAGAAATGACGTAAACTCCATGATCAAAACTGCTAAAAAAAATTTCATCAATGACAAAACCGAGGAAAACAAAAATAAACCACGTGAACTTTGGAAATTACTCAACAATCAACTAGGCTGCAGTAAAAAACTCAAAACCAGGTTCTCAAACATAAACATAAAGACGGACAACACGCTCATCACAGACAAGCTGGATGTAGCCAATTACTTAAACACTTTCTTCACAAACATAGCCACAACACTGGTAAACAAACTACCCTCCCACTCAGGGCAGTATGGGGTAGAACACATAGTAGCATACTACATGAACCTAGGCGTCCACAAAGACGACTTCAAACTGGAAATAGTAACTACAGATGAGGTACTCAAAAAACTGAGCGCCCTCCAACCAAACAAGGCCACTGGCCATGACAACATCCCCTCCAAATTCCTCAGAGACTCAGCAGCAGCCATCACCCCAGTCATCACACACATAATAAACCTCTCCATAAAACAGGGACACGTCCCCAAGGACTTCAAAATTGCGAGAGTAACACCCCTGCACAAAAAGGGCAGCAAATTAGACCCGGGTAACTACCGCCCTGTTTCTATCCTTACATCCATCTCGAAAGTCATGGAAAAAATAGTATACGAACAGATCGAAAAGTACCTCGCGGAAAAAAATCTAATCTACGAATTCCAATCTGGCTTCAGAACATCCCACTCCACTGACACATGCCTTCTCTACTTGAACGACCACATCAAACAAGAGGTGGACGCGGGCAAATACTGCGGCATGGTCATGCTGGACCTACAAAAGGCCTTCGACACTGTCAATCACACCATTCTGATTGACAAGCTAAAAGCAATTGGTTTTGATAGTTTATCAGTGAGCTGGATACAATCCTACCTGGAGGGGAGGGAACAGATGGTGGAAGTAAACGGTACCCTATCCCCCCCCCTCACAGTGAGCTGTGGTGTTCCACAAGGAAGCATACTAGGACCGCTACTATTCCTAATTTATGCAAATGACATGTCGTCAGCTTGTGACTGCAACTTGTTTCTGTTTGCGGACGACTCAGCCCTGCTGGTCTCTGACAAGAACAAGTTACAGGTTGAAAAAGCCCTCAGCTCGGAACTAGGCAAAATCTGCATATGGCTCGCCGACAACAAACTATCATTACACATGGGCAAAACAGAGTCCATTCTCTTCGGTTCAAATAACAAACTCAGCAAGACCGACGGCTTCTCGGTTACAGTGGGTGACAATATTATCACAAGGAAAGATGAAATTACCTACCTGGGTTCCATCCTAGAGGCTAATCTTTCCTGTGACAAAATGGCATCCAATGTAATAAAAAAAGTCAACCAACGAACGCGATTCTTGTACCGGATCTCCTCTCTGGTAAACAAGAATACCCTGAAGACTCTAGCAGGAGCACTCATTCAAGGGTACTACGACTATGCTTGCACCTCATGGTACCAAAGCACCTCAAAGGCACTAAAAAACAAATTACAAACATCTCAAAACAAGCTAGTCAGACTACTACTTGACCTGACTCCTAGAACCCACCTCACCCCTGCCCACTTTGACAACCTAGGATGGCTTAGAGTAGACGACAGAGTACAGCAACTTGCAATGGGCCTGGTCTACAAGATACACTACGCGACCAAGGTACCCATGTACATGTCAAAATACTTCCCAAAGGTCAGTGAATACCACGATCACAACACCAGAGGGAGCTCCACAAATCATGTAAAACCCAGATTCGGCTCAAACAAGGGACTAAACACGTTTCGCAATTATGCCACATCAATGTGGAACGCCCTGCCTAAAGCTGTAAAGGAATGTGAATCACTACCCACCTTCAAAAACACTCTCAAAAAACACCTACGTGAGACTGCAATTCGAAACTGGCCCCTACAAATGTCCTAACCTAGTTGTACAGTAAATGACCAAGTAAGGCTTTGTCAATATTCCAATGTACAGTGTAAAATGTGTGTGTGTCCCCTACCCAACCCCCCCCCCCCCACCTCCAATGTACAGCCCTCACCCAACCCACCCAACCCCACCCCACCAACCTCCTCCAATGTACAGTTTCTACGCCAAATGTATATACACTCCTTTTCTGGACACTTTTGTATCACAAACAGTACTGTATTTGCAAATCTGATATGTCATAAATGTATAGATGTAGCAGTACTGTCTATCTGTATGTCATGTATGTCATATATGTTATGATGAATTGAAAATGGGGGACCCTGATGTAAACAAGACGAAAGTCTTTCTCTGGTCTGCATCCCCTTAACAATTGTATGTATTGAGATGTACTGTACTGTACCCATTCTGCAATCTGTTAATAAACTTTTCAATCAATCAATCAATCAAGCCTCCTCACACTATATTTTTTATAATTTAATTAAATGTTTGTTTTAAATTATTGTTGTTATTATTTTCTTAACTGTGACAAGCTGCAGATGGTAATGCTGCCCTTTACAGGCAAGCATTAGCTCTTCATCTTTCATGTGCAATATAGTTTTTCTTCTTTCTTTTGTATGATGTCTTTTTTTTGGATGATTGTAATAAGTTAGGTTGTTGTATTGTGTATATACTGAATATGTATGTATGTGTGCATGTATGTGTATATGTATGTATATAGTGTGTGTGTATGTATGTATGTATGTATGTATGTATGTATGTATGTATGTATGTATGTATGTATGTATGTATGTATGTATGTATGTATGTATGTATGTATGTATGTATGTATGTATGTATGTATATGTGTATATATGTGCGCGTGTGTGTGCGTGTGTATGTATATTTGTATGTGTATATTGATATGTGGGACTTCGGACCCCAGGAAGACTAGGTGGTGCCATTGGCATCAGCTAATGGGGATCCTTTTTTAATAAACAATAAACAAACTATATAACGAATTGGCGAATGTGAGGCATAAGTTGTAAAGCACTTTGGATAAAAGCGCTATATAAATGCAGTCCATTTACCAACAGTCATCTATCAACGGCAAGGCTATTGCGTGCCAAGAGCTTCACGCCGGGTGTGTAGAGCACAGTGCTTTTCTTTGAAGAAAGCCTTGGTTTGTATCCACCATCTCTAGACGACACCTCCTTTGATGATGGCAAAAGTTGTCCAATTGTTGAATGGTTTTTTTAAGCCCAAAATATTAAGCAAGGCTTTTGTCTGCCCGTTTGCCTTCTATTGACAGTGCCACGGTGACCAAACATGTAAATACATTGCCATGTGTTCTGAATGTATTTATACACAACTAAACAGGTGCTTAGGTCATTTATAAGATCCCACCCACCCCTTAAAACAAGCCTCCTTTAGCTAAAGAAAAGAAAAGGTCTAGGACTTTAGGAAAGAGTCTTCACAAGCCGCAACATCCCAAATTAACCCCACTGGTGTGTTTGGACAAACGATGAGCAGTGGCTCGTCTCGTTACAGCCACCTTGAGCGTGACTACAGGCTGAGGCGACTGTAGTCTCATCTCCAAGCTCCAGGGCCGTCGCATCCTAAAATATCCCAGCCTGAAGCGAGTTGTCTCCAGGCACTGTGATACTGATGGGAAATGGGTGCAGTAAAAACCCAATGATACCAGTACAACTTCTTGCCGGTCCAGAGATGTTTTTAATAAGTACCCAGAAGTTATACTTAAGTGAAAGTATGGGTACCGTCTCAAAATCGTACTCAAGTAAAAGTCAGAGTATCTGGCTAAAAACACACTTGAGTAAAAGTCAAAAAGCTTCTACTTTAAACTAATTAAAATTGTTGGACCTGCGAGATTTGTAATTTGTACTTTATAGGTCTGCATTCTAAATGTAAGGAGTAAAAGTATTTTATTTTCTTCTGAAATGTAATTGAGTAAAAGTACAAGTATACAAACTTAATAATACTTGAGTAAAGTACAAATCCCCAAAAACAGTACTTAAGTATTGTAACAAAGTACAAGTACTCAAGTACTTTACACCACTACTAGTGGCACACTGTGAGGATACACCGGTAAGACCATCTCAAAGACCCATCTAGTGCACATCAGCTCCGTTAGCTCCTGGTGTGTTCATTTACTTCTTCGCGTCGATGAGTCTCCCCAGCTGCAGACAGGCCTGCAGGCCGATGGTGATCTCGGTCAGCATGTCAGCCATCTTCTTCTGCATCAGCTGGTTCCTGGCCAGAGGCACGCCAAACTGGATCCTGGTTCACAGAACAAAACCACGCTTAGAAATAGCAGAGGTCAAGGCTTCCAAGTGTGAACTGTTTGTCCAAGTGAAGAAGCCGCCCTACACTCCTCACTCACCTGTCTAGTAGTGTGCTGTTTTAACATGAATAAGCTGCCCTACACTCCTCACTCACCTGTTTCTAGTGTACCGTTACCACCCTACACTCACCTGTCTAGTGTGTACTGTTACCGCACTACACTCACCTGTCTAGTGTGTACTGTTACCGCCCTACACTCACCTGTCTAGTGTGTACTGTTACCGCCCTACACTCACCTGTCTAGTGTGTACTGTTACCACCCTACACTCACCTGTCTAGTGTGTACTGTTACCACCCTACACTCACCTGTCTAGTGTGTACTGTTACCACCCTACACTCACCTGTCTAGTGTGTACTGTTACCGCCCTACACTCACCTGTCTAGTGTGTACTGTTACCGCCCTACACTCACCTGTCTAGTGTGTACTGTTACCGCCCTACACTCACCTGTCTAGTGTGTACTGTTACCACCCTACACTCACCTGTCTAGTGTGTACTGTTACCACCCTACACTCACCTGTCTAGTGTGTACTGTTACCACCCTACACTCACCTGTCTAGTGTGTACTGGCGTGCCGCGTGAAAGCAGAACTCTGCAGCACCCAGTGCTCCCCAGGCGATGCCGTAGCGGGCGTTGTTCAGACAGCCGAAGGGACCCTGAAGACACACAGAACAGGATCAATTCCAAAGTATTTGACCAATCACTGTCAGATACATTGACATGAGAATGAATATGTAACCGAGTACAATCATTTGTGAAATACAATTTGTTCGCAGGTACGTTATCTGGAAGATAACATGGTCAGATGACCGCTTCAATCTGCCACAGAGTGACATGACTGACCTACCAGTGAGAATTCAGCTTCATGGGAGTGGATCATGTAAAGAGATGGCGGATGAATGAATCCTCTCTTTGTTTTGGAATTTAACACCACATTAAAAACTAACTAAGATCTTTGCAGGAAACTTTTTATTGTCTTGTTTTTACTCAGAAGACAGACGACAGGCACGGTGCCTCTTTGGTAGAATAGAATAGAAAGCATTTAGGTAGACAAAACAAATCACGAATAAGAATAACAAAAACTTACCTAAGAATAAAGAATAAAATAAGCCTATGAATAAAATAATAATAATAAGATAAAATGTGGTGAACAGTGTTTTGCATGTTCATGTCTTTCGACATGTCTTTTCTTTCTTTTCTAACCTAATGTTATTAGGTTAGAATGTACATTAACAGGCAGGGAAAATACTACATGGCGAAGCAGTACTGCATGATAGCCTTCCTGCTAGCATGTACACCTCTGTGATGATGATCGCCCTACTCCGCAGTGAGCGAAGAGCAGAATTCTGATCGTGTATAGGCTAAGGCTTGCGGAAATCAACTAATTCTAGTATGGAAGACTGTCAGGTTTTAAACTGTGGATACCAAACAGAGAAGCTAAAGACGACTTTAAACTGTTAAACAGTAATCCAGAACTATTTTATTGCATTGTAAAAAAACAGATTTTATGTCTGCACTTTATGTGCTCATTTCATGTATATTCTATTCTACTACTTATTGCACTGCACTATTTTTCTCTGTCTATTCTATCTTACTCTTTTAATTATTGTCTATTTTTAAAACTGAATCAAACCATAAACAAGGCCTGTTGGGATGTTAGATCCTAAAATGTGCAAAAACTGTGATTTTATATGTCTGCACTTTATGTGCTCATTTTATACCTGTCTTTTTTCTGTTGTGAAGCACTTTGAGCTGCAGTTTCTGTATGAAAGGTGCTGTACAAATAAAGTTTATTATTATTATTATTATTATTATTATTATTATTATTATTATTATTATTATTATTATTATGGACTCCTAGCATGGAATCCCTCCCTCTATCCAAGACGCCTGGGAGACATGATTCAGATACAAGACCACAAGCTGCTTACTCTGTTTCCATGGATATTCATATTGTATTTCTAGATGTGAAGACCCTCTTAGTCGTAGACCGGCAGTGTCTCTATAGCACGTTCTCCTCACCAACACATTCAGTCACTCACGGTTAGCCACTCTGCCCCCTAGTGGCGGTTCACAGGCAATGTGTTTGGTGGAAGATCAGTTAGCTTCACATCTGTGACACTGTGTCCTTGTTTCACCAAGTCTTCCTCGACAGGATCTCAGCAGGTCAGACTGAAGCACTGTGAAGGGCTCAGGAAGCCGACGGCAGATTTCTGGGTTACGACGCCATGATGTAACGTGATACGATGACAACATAATGTTAACTCCCATTAACTATGTGTTGACTGCTTTTTGGGTTAAAAGGTTTGGAAATGTTTAAATGTGCTTAAACGGTCACAGAAGAAATCTCAACCCTTATTTTTCTCCATCCTTTCTTTAATTTTTGTTCATTTTGCAATGTTAGCATTTTCTCTACAAACTGACGTCAGTGATCCCGGCCAAGTTCCCACCCACCCTGTTATCTTCATTATATTCCATAACCCACTCACCCCCAGGCCACTTCCTGAGCCATGTTATCTTCTATTCCATAACCCACTCACCCCCAGGCCACTTCCTGAGCCCTGTTATCTTCTATTCCATAACCCACTCACCCCCAGGCCACTTCCTGAGCCCTGTTATCTTCTATTCCATAACCCACTCACCCCCAGGCCACTTCCTGAGCCCTGTTATCTTCTATTCCATAACCCACTCACCCCCAGGCCTCTTCCTGAGCCCAGTTATCTTCTATTCCATAACCCACTCACCCCCAGGCCACTTCCTGAGCCCCGTTATCTTCTATTCCATAACCCACTCACCGCCAGGCCACTTCCTGAGCCCCGTTATCTTCTATTCCATAACCCACTCACCCCCAGGCCACTTCCTGAGCCCCGTTATCTTCTATTCCATAACCCACTCACCGCCAGGCCAGAGACTTTAGGCAGCAGGTTCTCTTCAGGCACTTCCACTTCGTCCATGATGATCATGCCGGTGGCGGACGCTCTCAGGGAGAACTTGCCCTCGATCTTGGGGGTGGAGAAGCCCTTCATGCCGCGCTCCAGGATGAAGCCACGTATCTTACCATCCTCACACTTAGCCCAGACCACAGCGATGTCTGCCACCGGGGAGTTGGTGATCCTGACGGTGGGGAGGGAGGGTGAGAGAGAGAGAGAGAGAGAGAGAGAGAGAGAGAGAGAGAGAGAGAGAGAGACAGAGTCACCGTGTTTGTAGAGCTATAACTATATTCTATATTATAGCTATGGATACAATACTATGGCCCATTTGACATCAACTATCTATCGTTTAGTATGTGAAAAAGAATAAATGTTTTCATCCATATGTTCCCGTGTTATACCGTGGTGAATATAAGTATGGTTTTAGAGTGGTCTGGGGTAATTCCCGAAAGGTTGTGTTATAGCCTCATATGTGAATCCTACTATAAGCGTTGCCGTTTCTTGCCTGGACACGCTACTATTCCCAAATCAAATCTATATAATAGGTATTATGTTTCATCATGAATGCATGAAAGGGGGGGGGGGGGTAGTTTATGATTATTTGATTGCCAGTAACGGCATTCGTATTGAACACTAGAAACGCTTATCAGCCCGATCGGTATAAAAGCATTGCACGGGAGCATTGTGATCGGGAGTATTCCAAAAATAATATTCCAATTGTTTGTTCGCCATCTGGTACATCCGATGACCATTTGGTCCACGACATAACCCACCACAGCATATGGATCAGGGATATTTGATACACTTCAATGTAACCGGGAGAACCGCTCGACTGGCCCGACCCAGAAAACTGCGCCCGGAGACATTTGACCATTGCACAGGCCAAGATATAAGGTTTCAAAGGGTGCTCGATACCGCCGTCTAGCTGGATGCGGCCGGTATTGCACTTTGGCGATCTCAGACTCATTCCTATGGTAACACCAAGGTCCCTGGATGAATAATGAATAAAAATATTGAATAAAAGAATAAACAACCAAAACCCGAGATATCTCAGGTCTGGCAGCCTACGAGTTAACCCGACTTATCTCGGGTTTGGCAATTAAAGAGTTAACCGTTCAAAACATGTTGAGGCTGTTAAAACCTGAAAACTGAAAATGTATTTCAGTATGACCCTTTCACTTTCTTTAACTACAGACTTTACTCTCGGTGTTGTTACTCTTACATAACGTATATAACGTGCCAAAACAGAGGTTAATACAAAACCAGGATTCAGCACGGTGTGCGTTTCAGCTGCTTAGTCACAGACAGTGTAAAGACAGACAGCACAGTCTGAGTCAGTAAAGCCCCATATATACAGTATATAGTCCAGACAGGTCCAGTACAGATACATAAATATTTGGACATTTTCACAATTTTGGTTCCACCACCACAATGGACTTGACATTAAACAATCACGATGTGCTTTCAGTGAAGACTTTCAGCTTTAATTCGAGGGTATTAAGGACAGTAGAGGTTGAGTACTTTCTTGTGATATATAACATTCACACTGCAATTCATATGGATGGAAAATGGAGTTATATGGTTCTTCGTCTCAAGGGTTCAACTGATATTAAATTAAATACAGTCATGTTGATACTTGATTTATCAGCTTCCAATGTTAATCTCATATCAAGATATATGCTGCAGGTCCATTCTAAGCCGCTTGTCATATTCAAGGTTCCTATATTATGAAGGTTTGGTCACTGATGTGGAAGTAAACAACTACTGGAGCACCGATTGGGACGGCGTTGGTTGCTTAGTCGACAGAATCCTAGTCGTCTGTGTTAAAGGCTGAGTTTACGCACGGTTGTCAATGTAACATTATCGACGTCTAGACCTGGTTTTCTAAAAGCCCTTGGTAATAGTGCTCCTAAGAGAAAAGTAACGAATGCACACATTATTGTTCACACAGTAACATGCTGAATAACCTTTTTTGTGATCAGTTTCGTCCTATATCACGATGTCAGCAGAACCTTCAAGGTTTAACAAATGTCTCGTCAGACATAATAAATTAAGTGTGCTGCGTGTTTGTAATATGAACCACCGAGAATTTACAGAAGCTATCCAACAGGTGGCGAAGGGTATTTCACATTGACTCACCTTGTGTCAGAGAACAGAACAGAGTCCTTTGTTCAAGCTAATAATTAAAACAACTGAGTGTAAACCTGGTGCTAAACACCAAAGCATCTTTCATGCCTGAAAACATTGCTGTGAAATGTTATTCTGTGAAATGTTATTCGTTCAAGCCTTATTTACACTCGATAAATACACTGAGTAGTTAAACTCATTTACAGTGTTGTCAAGATGTTACATTGTGCCATAGTGCGTTAATAAATACAGAAACATCAGATAATCAGAAAGATTAAGAGCACCCTTTTTTTATAATTAAAAACTAAAAGAAACAGAGGTAATAATTTAGATATAACCTAATGACATATTGTGGTGACCCGATTGGTCTTCAAGGTTCTGAACCGACCCATATACATGGTAACACAGTCTTGGGGGCCAAAGGAAGGTAATAATTTCCTACCCAAAATAGTTCTTGCATTTAAATGGAGGCCTCTCAACAGAAAGTGTTTTTCTACTATTTTCACTACTTCAATTACTAGTATCAGTATTATTAGTACTAGCATCAGTATTATAGTACTAGTATCAGTATTATAGAACTAGTATCAGTATTATAGTACTAGTATCAGTATTATAGAACTAGTATCAGTATTATAGTACTAGTATCAGTATTATTAGTACTAGTATCAGTATTATAGAACTAGTATCAGTATTATAGTACTAGTAACAGTATTATAGTACTAGTATCAGTATTATAGTACTAGTATCAGTATTATAGAACTAATATCAGTATTATAGTACTATTATCAGTATTATAGTACTAGTATCAGTATTATAGAACTAGTATCAGTATTATAGTACTAGTATCAGTATTATAGAACTAGTATCAGTATTATAGAACTAGTATCAGTATTATAGAACTAGTATCAGTATTATAGAACTAGTATCAGTATTATAGTACTAGTATCAGTATTATAGAACTAGTATCAGTATTATAGAACTAGTATCAGTATTATAGAACTAGTAACAGTATTATAGAACTAGTATCAGTATTATAGAACTAGTATCAGTATTATAGAACTAGTATCAGTATTATAGTACTAGTATCAGTATTATAGTACTAGTAACAGCTCACCAGGTCTTGGTGCCGGTGAGGGTGAAGGTACGGCTGGATGGGTTGTACTTGGCTCTGCACTCCATGCTTCCAGGGTCACTGCCGTGGTTGGGTTCAGTTAAGCCAAAGCAGCCCAGGATCTCTCCAGTAGCTGGGAAGGACAGAGGGTCAGTTGAGATCTTTATATCCAATCTGATACCTTTACCACGCCTATATCGGATACCTTTATGTCCCAAGACAGATTTTCATAAAATAATCTGGAATGTGCCAGCCTGGGACAGAGACCAGCCTGAACAAAGATCTTGGTTGATTATTGGAAGCTTCACATGGCAAAGATGTTCGTATCAATCCAATCTGTAGCTTCGCTGTAGCTGCCCCAAGGCTGTGGAACTCCCTCTCCCCCTCCATCCGAGGCTCTGACACCATCAACCTCTTCAAAACCCACCTAAAAACCCACCTGTTCACACTTGCCTTCACGCAACACGGCCCTGCTCCAAAGTAGCCCACCCCGACTCTTTTCTTTTAAGCCACAGATCCCGTTGTTTTGTTTTGTTGTTTGTTTGTTTTTGTTTTGTTTCGTTTTTTGTTTGTTAATTTCAACCACTTCATCCAATTGGACAGCACCTTGCTTCCTTTTTTTATCTTATTTGTTTTTTCCTGTTGTTACTATACACATATATTCATAATAATTATCTTTTCTAAAAAATGTTTGACCCTTTCCTTGTACAGTGTCCTTGAGTCTGAGAAAGGCGCTTCTCTCTTAAAATCCAATTTATTATTATTATTATTAATCTCTTTTGTCCAATCTATCTTTTCTAGACACTCAAAGCACTTTACAATGAAATTGCCTCCTTCACCACAACCGAGCTTGGGCTACACAGGCTCAATGGCTGCCATACACTGGGACCAGGCACACGTCACACTACACAATGGTTGAAAGGCTCATGAGACAGGGATTGACATCAGCCAATTAAGTGGGTGGGATGATATCAATCAAGACTTGATTGGGAATTTGGCCAGGAACGTCGGGGAACCGCCTACTCTTTGCTATATGCGCCCTGGGTTCTTTAACGACCAAATTCAGTCGGGACCTTGTTTTAACGTCTCATCCGAAGGTCAGCACTCGCAACTGTATGGTGTCACCATCACCATAAGGGCCATTGTTACTGCCAAGTCCAGAGGACAGAGTACCCCCTGCTGGACAACAACACCACCACTTTCCCACAACGGCATTGACCTGGGGCTCGAACCGGTGATCTTCCGATTATGAGTCTAGAGTTCTACGCATGTAGCCACACTGCCGGACAAATCTCCAAATATATTCCAAATATGCTACTCAAATACTCATAACAAGAATATATATGGAATATACTGTGTATAGTTTCTGAGATTGGCCGTTGGAAGTTTAACACCTGTACTGAAACCACCAATGTGCTTTGTGTTTATGCACGTGCGTGTGTTCAGAGGTGTGTTCTTTCTACGCGTAATGCGTTCTTTTAATCGTGTCGAGATTTACATTTATATAGCAGCTTTTATCCAAAGTGCTTTACAACTTATGCCTCACATTCACCCACTCACTCACACATTCACACACCGATGGCGGAGGTAACCATGCAAGGTGCCAACCTACTCATCGGGAGCAGTTTGGGGGTTAAGTCTCTTGCTCAAGGACACTTCGACGCGCTGCCGGGAGGAGCTGGAATCGAACCGGGAACCTTGTGATTGATTACCAGACGACCGCTCTACCTCCTGATCCACTGTTGCCCCAGATACCAGATATAATATAGAAGTAAGATTTGAGCACAGCTTTGCCCGATCAAGTGTTTAAGGAACGAGGAGGCCGTGCTGTTGACGTTTCTCACCGAGCCTCGGGAGGAACCTCTCCTTCTGCTCCTCGGTGCCGTAGGCGTTGATGGGGTGCATGACCAGCGACGACTGCACGCTCATGACGGAGCGGTAGCCGCTGTCCACCCGCTCCACCTCCCTGGCGATCAGACCGTAGGCCACGTAGCTGGTCCCCGCGCAGCCATAACCTGGACGTCCAGAGAGAGAGAGAGAAGGGGTGAGGATAGGAGAAAGCCGGGGGCGGGGGATATGTGGAGCGTGACGTGAATTAAGAGTGGATGATATATTAAATCTAGCTCTGTGATTTGAGTGTTTTAGGCAGGGTGGAACACGGGTTGTCACAGAGATTTCCTCAACACAAATAAACCTGTTGGCCCACAGTGTAAATGACCAAAGTCCACTTCAGGCAGTGTTTTTTTTTTTATTCTAGAGACAAATGAGAGAGTTGTATTTAGACTTTATAGCCTATGATTACTGGTATACACCATAATAAACATATTCATTAATTCAATGTGTTATGGAAAATAATACGAGTATAGGTAGCACCGGTTAGTTTACTTTCTCTTTGGGAGATGTTTTGACTGTGAAACGCAAGTGGAACGTCTTCCAACTTTTTGCATAGAAGTGTTGCTATGTTGATTAATTATTAATTAATTATGTTGCGCTCATAGGTCCACCAGTCAGGACAGCTGAAACCCGCCCAATTGTCTGCCCTTGACTAAAAACACTTTTCCAATCAATATCTAAAAAAAAAAAAAAAAAAAAAAAGTACTGTCTTTTACTATTATGTACTATGTCTATACTAATATCTACTATGCCTATACTACTATGCTAATATGTCTATACTACTATGCACTCAAGAGTGGAGCACTCAAGTTCGGCACTGCTAGACTAACAATACCACTTACCACTTAGCTGCCAAAGGTGTAGCAATTTGTAAGTCGCTTTGGATCAGCTAAATGACTGAATCTAAATGTAAATGTACTAAACAAGACACAGGATCAGAGAGCTTCCGTGTGGCCTTCACATTTGACCACCAATATATGTAACCAGTGAACAGTATCCTTGTTAACCCTTGTGTATAGGGCTGTGTAAGGGCTGACACACAGACTCTTGACTCACCTTGAATGGTGGGTCCCAGAACACCGAGTTCACCCATCTCTGACACAATCTCTCTGTGAAACACTGGAACAGAGTGACATAACAGCCGGTCATTTACCTTTGTCGTTAGGGATTGTAAAATCAGAACCAGGAATCCTCTCTACATGAGCGTGTCTGTCAAGATCTTAGCAATCCTATGTGTTATCAATAGGGATGTCTCGATACCAATACCAAGATCAGTATTAGGTCAGATACTGTGCTCGTAAAAAACGTCATACTCAGTGCCATGTTTGTTCAGGAAAACAAAGTTGCTTGTTGAAGTCAAGAGTTTTATTTGTCACGGCATACAAGCATACAGTGAAATGCGGGGGGTCATTCCCGCAGCGATTGTGCAATAATACAGTAATAAGAATAGGATGAGAATAAGACATTTGTGCAATAATACAAGTAATAAGAATAAGACATAACAGGTATATGTACATAAAGTTTACAAAAAGCATGGTAAGACATGCTAAGGTCCTGCGATAGTGCAATACACTGTTAGCTACGGATGAGGCACTGGGTCTTATGTACACTACTATACAATGCTATACTATACAATCTACAGTTATACTATGTGTCCTTATGCTAGCTTGCTATATCCATCTGTTTACTATACAAGAACCACTCCCGTTCTTGGTTTTAAAGTGACCTTTCATTGTGTAAAGTGACTGTTGAGTGTGAGCGTGTGCAGCATGTGTGTGTGTGTGTTCATGCTAAAGTGACTGCTAGTGTGTGAGCGTATACAGTGTGTGTGTTGTGTGTGTGTGTAACGGAGGTACCGCAGTATATCCACAGTCACGATGGTACAAGTAGTTCAGTGGCTGTGGATGGTAAGCGGTACTGCAAGTAAACTCACTCCCCAGAGGCATCCAGACCCGGAAGCAAGAAGTGAATTCACTTCTTGGTATAGTGGTCTGTGATGCCGCCCGCGACGCGGGAGATCAGGGTTCAACTCCCACTCAGGGCGATCCCTTAACAGGGGTCGAATCGACTAAAACACAACGCAACAAGATCAGACCGGCTACATGTGCTCATGTGTGCTTGTGTGTGGAGAGTTCAGTGTTCAAGACTCTGATGGCCTGGGGGAAGAAGCTGAGCCGAAGTCTCTCTGTCCTAGTTGCTGGTGTTCGCAGGCGTTTGCCTGACCGCAGCAGCTTGAACAGGCTGTTGTTGGGGTGGTGAGGATCTTTCATTATTCTGTAGGCTCTGGATTTGCACCTCTTGTTATACAAGACCTGCAGGGGTGGTAGTGCAATACCCGTAGTACGCTCAGCTGAGCGCACCACTCTCTCTTATTTATATAACCTTACTTAAAATGTCAGCGACAGCGTCATGTTGTATATTTAATTTGTCACAGTCAGAAAGTGAGGAACGTCTGATAAAAATAAAATGTGTTTTTGAAAGCCACCGTTAGAACTGTGATGGTATTGTTAAGTACTCATATTGGTACTCTGCGAGTACCCAAATATATATATATAAAATATTATATTAAATTATATTTATTATATAATATTATACTAATTATCACAGATTATTGCCGCTGTCTGTATCTCCTGAAAGGGATATTAACACATTGTGCACCAAGAACAGCGTAAATCGTTATTGCCCGCCATGCGTTGAACGCCAACAACGGCGTATCACGTGTTTGGGATCAATATTTCATTTTTTCCCCATGGCATTCATAATTCATCCAGCCTCCCTCCGGATCGCAGCTAGACCCTGTTCTGATATTGCAATGCCTCAATACCGCCGCCTGGTGGATGGTCGGGCGAGTTACACTCACGCCAAACCGGAAGTGGCGATCGGTGCATCGAGGAAATTCCTCCGCCAGAGATATATTGTGGCGTGGATCAATATACTCACTCGAGTGCATTTGGATCGCTTTCAAAACGCAATAATCGATATGATTTCGCCGTTTATTGAGTCATACAAACCGGAAATGGATCTAGCAGATCGACGTCAAATAATTGGGATATTTTTCCTCCAGTCTCATCGGCGAACGGTAAGAGGAAACTAACGTTACTTTCAGCTTGATTGTCCATTTCTTTGTTTGCAATCAGTCTGATCAATATATCAACCCATACTAAATAAAGCCGTTACTGACGATCAAGGAATTATAAACGACCCCCCCCCTTTCCTTCACGCATGATGAAGCATAATGTATACCGATCATATACATTTGAATTTTTTAATATAGCGTGTATAGGAAAGAAACGCCAATCGATAATCTATCATATGCTTCAGGGCCTATAACTAGTGTTTTTGGAATTACAGCAGAAAAGCTTAAAAACATACTTATATTCAAGACGGTATTAACACGACAATGTATGAATGAAAAAATATAACGTTCCCACATCCGGAACGATAGATACCCGATGTTGAATGGGCCATAGTAATGCAGATATAGCTATAATATTTAAAAAGTTATAGCCCTGCAAAGAAGGTAAACATCTCCATAGGCTTACAGCGGTAGCAGAGAGGGCATAATGATGGGCACAATGCATGGCGCCCAATGTGTTAAAGAGTATCCAATGGAGTTTTTGACCACTAGTTGATGAAAGTGGCACTGTAGCACAGTAGGAGGAAAGGGGGGTGATGTAGAACAGGGGTTCCCAAACTTTTCAGGCCGGGGCCCAGAAAATAAGGCGTCAGAGAGCCGCGGCCCAATGCACATCGTCTGGCTTTTTTTTTTTTTTTTTTTTGCCAGGCGATTGATTTTTTAAGCCAAATATCACTTCAATCCTATTAAGTTAGTTCAAGTTAGTTATTCATTTATATGTGCTATTTATGAGAGGGCTAACTTGTTGCAAAATAATAATGATAATAATAATAGCCTCATTAAAATACTATTGTTGCTTCGGTTGTTTTCAGCGTTTTATGTGCATAATCTGTTATTTAGTTTGAAATGTTCGTTGAAATAAATAGATTTTTCGTTTTATTAAGTTAATATAAAACCATATAGTCACATTTTAGAATACAATAGAATAGAATTTTAGAATACAACTAGAAACACTGTCCTGGCCTGCTTCTAAGTTCAGTAAAAATAAATAAAATAAAAAATAAAAAAATAAAAAAAATAAAATAAAAAGAAATATATCTTTTTATTTTTTTTTATTTTTTTTTATTTTTTTTATATTTTTTTTAAATCATCTCGCGGCCCACCCGTGGCTGCTCGCGGCCCACCTTTGGGTCGCGACCCCGACTTTGGGAACCACTGATGTAGAACATAAAAAGATTTCACTGGAGGTGTGTGAATTTCACTTTTGGTTTTGGGGAAGTTGTAATGAGTTTGAAGCAGATTGATTGATTGATTGAAAATTGTATTCACAGATTGCAGAATGGGTACAATACAGTACGGCTCAATACACACAATTGTTTTTTTTTTTTTATCCACTTTTTCTCCCATTTTCTATATTTTCTCCCATCCCAATTTCGTATCATCCAATTCAACCCTCCTCTGTCACGGACGCTGTTTCTTGCCTCCCACAAGCCGGCTGCAACGTGGACTAAGTCATACATAGCACAAGTCCCCTCCGGTACTTGAGGTAACAGCAGTCGCATCTTTTCACCTGCGCAGCTCGATCTCTCAGTGGCGAGGAGTAACGCGTGGGAGGCTCACGCTGCCCCCGACACTTCCTGATTCTACTGCGCAGGCGCACCAACCGACCTGTAGGAGTCGCTGTCCACAACGCCCGATCCCCACCCATCAGTTTCCCACCCCCTAATACGGCCAATGTGTATTAGTACGGACGACCAGCTAAACTGAAAGCAAATGTGGAGTGCTGGGCTCGAACTGACGAGCCCAGCGTCTCCAGCATTTCGTGGCGAGCGCCTTGCCCACTACGCCACGTAGCCGCCCAATACACACAATTGTTAAGGGGATGCAGACCAGAGAAAGACTTTTGTCTCGTTTACATCAGGGTCCCCCATTTTCAATTAATCATATTGAATGTTCTTCTGCTTCAAACTCATTACAACTTCCCCAAAACCAAAAGTGAAACTTAACACGGATGGGATGTAAACCAAAAAAACTTTTTAAATGAAGATTTACTTTTCAGAATTTTAAAAAGATTAAATTTTTCATTCTGTATTGAGATTCTTAAAGCCCTAATACGCACCCCTAGAAACAGCCTCTGACTCAGACCTACCTTCGTTCCTGTTGGCCAGCAGGATGCGGGGCATGAGTTTCTCCTGGCAGTAGGTGCGGAAGGAGTCCCTGATCATGATCTCCTCCTCGGTCAGCTGGCTCTCCAGCTCCAGAGCGTCCTGCCATCTAAACTGCACCTTGGCTGGAGGCCGAGAAGAGGACTATTAGATGGCCCATCAAAACATAGTCAATACAGACGCTAGGTTAGAGAAACTCGTATAGCAACACTTGTAGAAACTCTTACAGAAACACTTGTAGAAACTCTTATAGAAACACTTGTAGAAACACTTGTAGAAACTCTTATAGAAACACTTGTAGAAACTCTTATAGAAACACTTGTAGAAACTCTTACAGAAACACTTGTAGAAACTATTATAGAAACACTTGTAGAAACTCTTATAGAAACACTTGTAGAAACTCTTACAGAAACACTTGTAGAAACTATTATAGAAACACTTGTAGAAACTCTTATAGAAACACTTGTAGAAACTCTTACAGAAACACTTGTAGAAACTATTATAGAAACACTTGTAGAAACATTCATAGAAACTTACGTGCTTTAGATTTCTTCTCAGCCTTCTCTGCATCTGTGAAAATACGGCCCTGCAATGTTAATGTTTAGTGAACTGCCATTTGCCATCTGTGAAATCTAACAATTTCACAGTCCTCATTAGTCAAGTTAAAAAGGATATCTGGTTGTTTTAACCATGCAAGTGTTTCAGGAAGAGGGCGAGTGGTGTTATTAAGCACTGTTGAAGGTGTTCTTCAGGAAGAGGGGTGAGTGGGGTTTTGTATAAAGCATTATTTAAGGTGTTCTTCAGGAAGAGGGGTGGGTGGGGTTTAAAGCATTGTTTAAGGTGTTCTTCCCTCACATGTTTCTCCTCAAGTCAATAATAAGAAGAGGTAGGGCTGACTGATATGGCCTGAACGTATCATATCACAACGATAGTTTTCTTAGTGATGATGGTATACCAGGATTTTACTGTATAATAATATAGTTTTGCAGTACAAATTACAATGTGATATGTCCTACACCCAGCCCTAATAACAGGGATAAATACATATACCAGTAGCCTACTTTATTAGTAGATCCTCATTCCTCTAGGATCCCTTCCCCTCTCGTTATGGACGACCTCCTTATAAGTAACAGTTGATAATATATACCTGATCTGGCAGGTGCTGCAGCTGCCGTGCCCTGGGCTCTGGAGGCTGAGATGATGGCACATCTCTGGGGGTTGAGCAGCAGACGGCACACAGCGCTTCTCAATGCCATGGTGGTTTATCTCTACAAGGAGGAGGAGATACAAGAGATTAACCTTCCATGGATACCCGTTTAGCTACCTATGAAAAACATGAAAAGAAATAACAACCATATGTTGTTTGTGCATTTATATTCACTTTCACACACTCCCCATTACAGGTATACTGTGTGATTGTGTGAAGGGCGGACTAGCAAAGTACGTTTTTCATTGTACGACAAACTGTCTGTTTTAACTGTACTGTATATTTGCATATCTTGTATGTCACAAATGTAACAGTATTGTATATCTGTATGTCATAAATGTCATGATTAGATTATTAGATTATATTATTATGTCTGTATATCTGTATGTTGTGTATGTCATAAAATGTCATTATTATGAATTGAAAATGGGGGACCCTGATGTAAACGAGACGAAAGTATTTCTCTGGTACGCATAGCTGTACTGTACTGTACCCTTTCTGCAATCTGTTAATTAAAGTTTTCAATCAATCAATCAATCAGCACATGACAATACATCATCTTGAATCTTGAATACTGAAGGAGGGGGTCATCTTGCTATGGACTCACTTCTCGTCGACCTTATTTACCCTGGAAGGTCCATTGCACAAGAGGTAACGTAACGGTCACGATCACGATGGCACACCTGACCGGTGCTAGCCTGGAAGTGATAGACACTTGTCTATGTTGATGGTAGTTTGGTTATTATTATGGTGCTAAGCTAACCAGCTAGCTAGCAGGGTAGCTAAAGTAACATACTGTATTTGCAAATCTGGTATGTCATAAATGTATAGATGTAGCAGTACTGTCTATCTGTATGTCGTGTGTGTCATATATGTCATGATGAATTGAAAATGGGGGACCCTGATGTAAACAAGACGTACTGTACCCATGTACTGTACCCATTCTGCAATCTGTTAAAGTTTTCAATCAATCAATCAATCAAACCAGTGATATATGGGTCATTTGAGAATAGCCGTAATGGCATGTCTTCTATAAACACTTGATAATGTCATAATAACGCGTAACAATAACCCTTACCTGTGATTCTCGTACAACAGACCCGTGTCCTAGTTAGCTTCCCTTCTTCACCTCTCAGGAGGTGGACAGACCAGTACAGGCTCGAACGTCAAAATAGACATCTACGTAATCACGTAAAGTAGGTGGATACGGGTAGCTATGGCTACGGTCCGTCGCCATGTTGGATGTGGTATTAGGCTATGAATTATGAGCCAATGACGAAAACACGAATAGCCTAAACGATATTCTGGCTGTAAATATTTAGGTGATAAAAACACAATACAGAAACATGCAACAGGAATGCTGATACCGCAGTGGTCGTTGTTTGAGTCTTTCTCTTCATCACTCATAATGGCTTCTTTCTCAGTCTTTCCGGCTGCCTCTAGCTGTCAACTGCAAATGCTTCTGATTGGCTTGTCCGCAGGGGCGTGAGGATTCAAGGCGTGGCGACGGTTCATGTTTCTGTTCCCAGAATAAATTGGCCCCTAGCCATTGGCCCCAGGTTGTGAAAATCTCTCCAGGGTATACATTCTTGCTTCTAGGATTCTTCTTCATGTATTCCTGTAAACATATGTATTTATTTATTGTACAGGAAACACTTGTGCAGTATTTACTTACACTGAACATCTACGGAAGGTGCCCACTTGATAGCCCCAAGGACATAACCAACCAAATTCTGCAGGATATCAGCAGCCCAGGAGGATAGGGAGGCTGGTAGGTCAAGGATGGTGAGGTAGGGTTGTTGATGGTGAGGTTGTGGACGGCAGTGGTGTTGGGTCTTTTGGGTGTAGAGGAGGATGGTGTGTTGGGTCTACTTAGAGAGGGTGTAGAGGAGGGTGGTGTTGGGTCTACCGAGAGAGGGTGTAGATGAGGGTGGTGTTGGGTTTATTGGGTGTAGAGGAGGGTGGTGTTGGGTCTACTGAGAGAGGGTGTAGATGAGGGTGGTGTTGGGTTTATTGGGTGTAGAGGAGGGTGGTGTTGGTCTACCGAGAGAGGGTGTAGATGAGGGTGGTGTTGGGTTTATTGGGTGTAGAGGAGGGTGGTGTTGGTCTACTGAGAGAGGGTGTAGATGAGGGTGGTGTTGGGTCTACTGAGAGAGGGTGTAGATGAGGGTGGTGTTGGTCTACCGAGAGAGGGTGTAGAGGAGGGTGGTATTGGTCTACCGAGAGAGGGTGTAGAGGAGGGTGGTATTGGTCTACTGAGAGAGGGTGTAGAGGAGGGTGGTGTTGGTCTACCGAGAGAGGGTGTAGAGGAGGGTGGTGTTGGTCTACCGAGAGAGGGTGTAGAGGAGGGTGGTGTTGGTCTACCGAGAGAGGGTGTAGAGGAGGGTGGTGTTGGTCTACCGAGAGAGGGTGTAGAGGAGGGTGGTGTTGGTCTACCGAGAGAGGGTGTAGAGGAGGGTGGTGTTGGTCTACTGAGAGAGGGTGTAGAGGAGGGTGGTATTGGTCTACTGAGAGACGGTGTAGAGGAGGGTGGTGTTGGGTCTACTGAGAGACGGTGTAGAGGAGGGTGGTGTTGGGTTTATTGGGTGTAGAGGAGGGTGGTGTTGGGTCTACTGAGAGACGGTGTAGAGGAGGGTGGTGTTGGGTTTATTGGGTGTAGAGGAGGGTGGTGTTGGGTCTCTTGAGAGAGGGTGAAGATGAGGGTGGTGTTGGGTCTACTGAGAGACGGTGTAGAGGAGGGTGGTGTTGGGTTTATTGGGTGTAGAGGAGGGTGGTGTTGGGTCTACCGAGAGAGGGTGGAGAGAAAGATGGTTCCATGATGCTGGAAGTCACTGTTGAGCCTTATTGAGATGTTGTGGGCCAAACTCAATTCAATGTTTGATGAACATTGTTACTCAGCTGATAGAGTTGTGCCCTTCCTGCTGACTTGTCGTACAGAACTTGTAAGTCGCTTTGGATAAAAGCGTCAGCTAAATGACTAAATGTAAATGTAAATGTTAACATCTGAGATGAGGGGTACACGTAATAAACACTTAATACACACTTAATACACACTTAATAAACACTTAATACACACTTGCCAGCAGCAATAGATAATTTAACACCATATCCTGGTGTTGGTACAGTAGGTGTAGCTCACGGCATGGTGGTGCAATAGTTAACACAGCATCACAGCAAGAAGGTCCTGGGTTCGAATCCCACTTGGGGACCGGGTTGCTGGGTTACTCGGTTGCCAGGTACCCAGGTGGGGTTTCTCCCTGGCCTTTCTGTGTGGACTGGAGTTTGCATATTCTCCCCGTGCTCGGTACTCGCAAGGGTTTCCCCCCCAGAGAAAGAGATAAACGGACGGACAGGAGCACTCGGATTGGTCCCCGGGGGCACGGCCCACACCGCAACCCATGTCTGCTCCCGGCTGCCCTTGGGGGGAAGGACGACGGGATGGGGCAAGTGCAGAGAGGACATTTCATTGGCTACCCAAATGAAAATGCATGTGCGTGTGTCACCCATCTCGCATAATTATGTGTGTTTGCTGCATGATAATGTAGCAATATGTGTGTTACGTTCCAGCATGTGGCTGCTGTATTTTGTTTGTCCTTTTGTGTCTCCCCCTCTCTCCCTCTCTCACTCACTCACTCACTCACTCACTCCACCTGCTACTCTGATCCAGGTTCCTCTCAGCCAGTCATCAATCAATCACCAGTTGACCAATCAGAAGCCCTCCTCTTGTTTTAAAAACCATGTGGCACTTCCTGTTAGTATATTGTCTACTCTAGACACACTAGGTTAGGAGTGATGCCGCACATTGTATGTTTTGGACATAATTATGTTTGGTTAGTTAGTGTAGGTAGTGAGGAGTGGGTTTTTATTTGACTTTTCTGTTAGTGTATAGTTAGATAAGTATATTCCTTACTGAGTTAGTTTTGTTTTGTTTTACTCAGTTAATTCCTTTGGCATCATTCAAGCTCCTTTTTTCCTTCCCCCTCCCCCTTGGTTGTGTGTCTTCAGAATCCACCATTTTCATTGTGTATTGGTCTGTGTTTTTGTTTGATTGTATACACTTATATATAAAATGCACAATAGATTACTTTATTTCACCTACATTTGTTGTGGGCATTGCTTTATTTTTCCTTTGGTTAATTTATCACACATTACAACAAAATCATCCTTTATGTTATTTACCCCTTCCCCTTGACATACTGGGGTTGTAACAATGTGCTACCAATAAAGACTTCAAGTCCAGTTTAATTTTCCTAATTGTCTTTCAATGGCACTGGTGCAGGTGCTACAGCCAGAAACTACAGGCACTAGGCACAGCATAGAATGATGATTTCACTTTCATTGTCATGCTATGATTCACCAGTAGGGTGCAGCATTCAACAAGACAAACCAACAAACCAAGGTCCTTGGCAAGGACCCCTAAACCGACACAAATTAGACCACAGACTCACATTTCACAAGATATTTGCTTTTAAATGCGTTTTATTACAGAAGTATATGTCTATATTGTATATGAGGAGATAATTAAAGATGAGAGTGAAACCTTATGGATTGTAAAATGGTAAATGGACTGCATTTATATAGCGCTTTCATCCAAAGCGCTTTATAATTTATTGCTTCACATTCACCCATTCACTCACACACCAACGGCAGAGGCGACCATGCATGGTGCCAACCTGCTCATCGGGAGCAGTTAGGGGTTAAGTGTCTTGATCAACGACACATCGACACGCTGCCAGGAGGAGCCGGAATCGAACCGGGAACTTTCAAATGACCAAACGACTGCTCTACCTCCTGAGCCACTGTATTCCCACGTGTGAGATTATGAGGGGGTGAAATTATAGTGAAATTTAACTATTCTTAATTTTTACTAGGGACTGCCTGGAACCCCTTTAAGTGCCCCTGGGGGTCACCACCGGACCCCACTTTGAGAACTACTGAACTAGACAAAACACAACACAAGTTTCATCAGACCATCACATTGCAATTGCATTGCAAAAAAGTCTACTTTGCAATAACTTGCCAAGCCTTGACATTCCTCAGATGGTTGTTTATTAAACTGCATGTGAACTGTTTTACAAACCTGTGCAGTATCCAGAGTTATTCACATTTGGGCCTAATTTATCCGGCATAAAAATACAAACTTTTGTATTGAGAGATTTCAAACTCACTTTCCACTTTAGGATTATTGCAGAATGGGTACAATACAGTACAGCTCAATACACACAATTGTTAAGGGGATGCAGATCAGAGAAAGACTTTCATCTTGTTTACATCAGGGTCCCCCATTTTCAACTGATCATAACATAAATGACATACATGACATACAGATAGACAGTACTGCTACATCTATAGATTTATGACATACCAGATTTACAAATACAGTACTGTTTGTGATACAAAAAGAGTTTGAAAAAGAGAGTATATACATTTGATGAAGAAACTGTACATTGGAGGAGGTGGGGGGGGTGGTATAGGTGGGGTGGGGGGGGGGAACTGTACATTGGAGGTGGTTGGTGGGGTGGGGGGGGGGATGGGTAGGCGGGGTGGGGGTAACTGTACATTGGATTATCGACAAAACCTTACTTGGTTCCAAGAAGAGGGTCTTGTGTATTACTGGGTTCGGACATTTACTGTACATTGGAGGGGGTTGGGTAAGGACATTTACAGGGGCCAGTTTCGAATTGCAGTCTCCCGTAGGTGCTCCTTGAGAGTGGTTTTAAAAGTGGGTAGTGATTCACATTCCTTTACAGCTGTGGGTAGGGCGTTCCACATTGATGTGGCATAATTGCGAAACGTGTTTAGTCCCTTGTTTGAGCCGAATCTGGGTTTAACATGATTTGTAGAGCTCCCTCTGGTGTTGTGGTCGTGGTATTCACTGACCTTTGGGAAGTATTTTGACATGTACATGGGTACCTTAGTCGTATAGTGTATCTTGTAGACCAGGCCCATTGCAAGTTGCTGTACTCTGTCGTCTACTCTAAGCCATCCTAGGTTGTCAAAGTGGGCAGGGGTGAGGTGGGTTCTAGGAGTAAGGTCAAGCAGTAGTCTGACCAGTTTGTTTTGTGATGTTTGTAATTTTGTTTTTAGCGCCTTTGAGGTGCTTTGGTACCATGAGGTGCAAGCATAGTCAGGGTATTCTTGTTTACCAGAGAGGAGATCCGGTACAAGAATCTAGTTCGTTGGTTGACTTTCTTTATTACATTGGATGCCATTTTGTCACAGGAAATATTTGCCTCTAGGATGGAACCTAGGTATGTAATCTTTCCTTGTGACATCTTTCCTTGTGACAATATTGTCACCCACTGTAACTGAGAAGCCGTCGGCCTTGCTAAGTTTGTTATTTGAACCGAAGAGAATGGACTCTGTTTTACCTAGGTGTAATGATAGTTTGTTGTCAGCGAGCCAGGTGCAGATTTTGCCTAGTTCCGAGCTGAGGGTTTTTTTCAACCTGTAACTTGTTCTTGTCAGAGACCAGCAGGGCTGAGTCGTCCGCGAACAGGAACAAGTTGCAGTCACAAGCTGACGACATGTCATTTGCATAAATTAGGAACAGTAGCGGTCCTAGTATGCTTCCTTGTGGAACACCACAGCTCACTGGGAGGGGGGGGGGGGATAGGGTACTGTTTACCTCCACCATCTGTTCTCTCCTCTCCAGGTAGGATTGCATCCAGCTCACTGATAGACTATCAAAACCAATTGCTTTCAGCTTGTCAATCAGAATGGGGTGACTGTCGAAGGCCTTTTGTAGGTCCAGCATGACCATGCCGCAGTATTTGCCCGCGTCCACCTCTTGTTTGATGTGGTCATTCAAATAGAGAAGGCATGGAGTGGGATGTTCTGAAGCCAGATTGGAATTCGAAGATTAGATTTTTTCCCGCAAGGTACTTTTTGACCTGTTCGTATACTATTTTTTCCATGACTTTCGAGATGGAGGTACGAATAGAAACATGTGATGACTGGGGTGATGGCGGCTGCTGAGTCTCTGAGGAATTTGGAGGGGATATTGTCATGGCCAGTGGCCTTGTTAGGTTGGAGGGCGCTCAGTTTTTTGAGTACCTCAGCTGTTGTTACCATTTATAGTTTGAAATCGTCTTTGCGGACCCCTAGATTATTGTAGTAGGCTATGATGTGTTCTACCCCAAAATGCCCTGAGTGGGAGGGTAGTTTATTTACCAGTGTTGTGGTAAAAAGAAAATGTTTAAGTAATTGGCCACATCCAGCTTGTCTGTGATGAGCGTGTTGTTGGTCTTTATGTTTATGTTTGAAAATCTGGTTTTATGTTTTTTTACTGCAGCCTAGTTGATTATTGAGTAATATTTTAGTTTTCCTCAGTTTTGTCATTGATGAAATTATTTTTTGCAGTTTTGATCCTGGAGTTTACTTCATTTCTTAGTCTGTTTCTTTGCAGTTTGAGTTCAGTCACGTGGGCTTGGAGTTCACTGCTCGAGCTTTTGGTAAGCTTTGACTGACTTTTACGAAACTCAGAGCATTTTTTGTCTCTGGTTTTCATAGCGGTCAGTATTTCTGAGTACATCCACGGCTCAGCGCGATTTTTTACCCTGGTGGTTCTTAGGGGGGGGGCATGTCATTCAGTACTGTTGAGAATTTGGTTTTGAAACAAAGCCATGTTTCTTCAACACGTGTACCACTGAGCTCTTCTGACCAGTCCAGGCTCTCCAGTTCTAGGTTAAAGGCCTCACTAGAGTAGGTTTTGAGGTCTCTAGATGTGACTGTTTTTTTTTTTTTTTCTTTTTTTTTTTTAACTTTTTCTCCCCATTTTTAAATTTTTCTCCCATCCCAAGTTCGTATTTACCCAATTCTTCCCTCTCCTGTCTTGAACGTTGCTAGACCATGCCTCCCACTGGTCGGCTGCAATGTGGATGAAGCCTTGCATCACGTGTCCCCTCCGGTACACGAGGAGGCAGCCGTCGTATCTTTTCACCTGTACAGCGCAATCTCTCAGTAGTGAGGAGTAACGCGTGGGAGGCTCATGCTGCCCCCGATACTTCCTGATTCTGCTGTACAGGCGCACCAACCGACCTGTAGGAGTCGCTGTCCACAACGTCCGATCCCCACCCACCGGCTTTCCCACCCCCTAATACTGCCAATTGTATTAGTATGAACGACCAGCCAAGCCGGAAGCAACGCCGAGAGCTGCATCCCAGCATCTCCTGCGTTAGTGGCGAGCGCCTTGCCCACTGCGCCACTTAGCCGCTCTGTAGATGTGACTGTTTTGTGACAGCCGGCCTTTTGTTTTAGCTTTTTGCGGGTACAGAATATCATATAATGATCGCTTAACCCGCATGCTAATGCTATAACCCCTTTACTGGAGATCTTGGACTTGTCAGAGGTCAGAATGAGATCAATGGTAGTCTGTGTTGATTCACATACCCGGGTGGGTTGGGTTGGGTGATTAGCTGGCTGAAGCCATGCAGATCACAAAACCTACTGAATGACTTGAAGACGGGTGCATCTATTCGTTGCATATCCGTGTTCCAGTCTCCAATGAGAATTGTTTCTACATCCTCAACTCCAGCTAAACACCCATCCAGTGTATCATAAAAGCCACTCTGTTCTGGCGGTCTGTATATTGTGCCGACTAATACTGATTTAGCCCGTTCAAAAAGAATTTCAACCCATACAGTTTTAAGAGTCTCCTGATTCAGGTCAGTACGGATAATGAATTTGGTGTCTTTGTGTATCAGTTGTGTATCAGTTTCCGAATCAGAAAGGTCTTTATTGCCAAGTAGTTTTCACATACAAGGAATTTGCTTTGGTCGTTTTCGGTGCAACATTAACGGACCGATAATAAAATAAAGAAGTGGAGTAAAATTTTATTAAATATAAACTAAGTTAAGCACAATATAATATAATTATGAAATAAAATATAGGCCAGGGCTGTACAACTGTAAATAAAGAGGTTGAATCAAATACAATATTATATAAACTAAATTAAATATAGCACAATAGAATATAGTACAATTATAAGTAAAAAATGAAATAAGAATATAGGCCAGGGCTGTACAACTGGGCAAGATGTTATTATAGCTTTATTACATACATTAGCCTATAATACGACATGGTATATGTTTTAGACCCATATTCTCCTTCTGTCGAGGTAACAATGGACTGTCAATGGTGATGAAAGGTGATGAAGGATAATGGGCACCAGACCAGAGTCACCCGGAATTATGGATGAGGAATAAATAGATAACGTTCATAATTGAGCTCATCCTTTTTTTTTATCAGACCAATGAAATATAAGTGTTGTGTTCTTTGTCGTTGCTTTGGATAAAAATACAAACTGCTTTAATAATGGGCCACCAGGCAATTTAGGCGGTGGGTGGCATGATTAATTTATGGGCAATAATAATATACTGTACAGTACAACTATACACACACATGCTTGTGTCGGGAAAATTTGAGTAAAGTTATATTATCGTTAGTTCTATTATCTAAAGGTGGGATTTTAGGTTAACAATGCGATGTATATCACCATCACTCAGTGTAGCTCTAAAGTCCGAGACCTAGAATACATGAGATGTGTCCCGTTAGAAAGGCTCCACCCGCGTTCCGTGATTCGCTTATGTGCTTGTCAATCAGAGTTTGTCCATTTTCATTGGTCACTACCCTCGTCTAAGGAATGTCTCTGTGTGTTGTGAACTGGCAGTCCAGATTTGGGGTGGACTTCAACGAAGTGTCATCGACTCACTCATGCGGCCACGCTAATCTGGGAATTATGATATAGTCTTCAAATTTCAGTTTATTTGCAAAAAAAATACTCGCAGCTTCACCATGGAACTGGAGGAGAAACCGCAATACGGTAACGTTGACTATTTTAAACCATAACGAGTCAACGACTATGCTTCATCATTGCATCTGTCCTGGGACATCACTCAAGCTGTAGCCATAGTTTCACTTTCTTGGGGCATGATATCCTGAGCTACTGTTTGTGTTTAAACTACAGGATGCAAATTTTTTTTTTGTTCCGCACCTAAAAAGTAGCCTAGATACGAGGCTATATATAGCCTAGTTATATTATTTTATTTTTTTTGTCTATCCGTGTCCTCATTATGGAAACTATTAAATAAAATGTTTGCTTCACATCTCTGAAGATGCAGAACATGTGAACATCTAAACATTTACAGTTTTGTGGCTAGTGCAACACATATATTATGCAGTAGTGTTGGGGAAGCTACTTTGAAAGAATAGTTTTACAAGCTATACCAATTAGCCAACTTCACACTGGAAGAAGTTGAACTACAGCAAATAATAAATAAAAAATCACATATGCAAAGCAATACAATTACAAAATATAATACAAAAGGAAGTCACATGACTGCATAATATAGGCCTTCCACTCAGTTGGGTTTATTGCACTAAAGATTCTTCCTTTATTTGACAGACAAATAAATAGTTTGTAGTTTAAGTAGTTAACTACACCTAAAAAAAGAAAAAAAAAAGTAATTAACAACTACAATAACTTTGCCAATTTGAAATTAGTTGGAACTACCAGCACGCCACTGGTAGTTGTGTAGTAGCAAAATGTAGGTAAACTACTAGTTTAATTACATGGAGTGAAGCTACTCCCCAACACGTAATACATGCGGCAGCCTACAGTATATGCTCAAATATTTTGTCTGTCATGGAAAAAACAAAGGAGGTTTCTAGTGGGACAGTATTGCCAGTAGTTGTGGGGGTCTACAATGTCCCACATAGCCTTTCCAGTTGCTGCTACATTCCTCAGATTATTATGGCAGGCGAGAGAATGACTTACCATCTTCGTGCAGACAAGTCTGTCACCCGGCTAAGTATAGAAAGTTTAATTAGGAAACACGGCACCTCAAAACATTAGAACGCTGACTTAATTTATCAACTGGACGAGTAGATTGTATCTTGGGTCAAAATGTGATACTGGATCAGATGTTTTCCAAAACGTAAACATCGTGGCCTTTATTCAAGGCATATACAGTAGGCTGCGTTTCCTGCAAGATCTTTATTATAGGTTTGCCAGAGCAGAGATTATACTCTGTAATTTAATGTTGAGCATGTAGCCTTTGGCCTGAATGCTCCTCAATATAGTACACGTGTTTTAGTAGCGAGTGACACACCCTTACATATGTTGGGCATGGCATGCGCCCTTTCTGCGTAGCCTGTGCAATAAAAACATTCACTAAAACCCAGTACTACTAGTCCTGCAGATTTTCTAACAGGCTCGCGCTTTTCTTGTTTATCAGATCATTATGTGGGACCCCTTGATCAACAAGATGGTGGTGGTGTGCGATGGTCTCTGGGTAAAGGGAGTTCAGTACACACATACTCAGATGTTGTTTCTTCTGGTGTCTGCAGGGCGCTGTCAGATTAGGACGGAGGAAGGAGATGGTTTAATGGGTGTCTCCCCTCCTCTCAGGCAACCATAATGCAGCGTTAATGCACAGTAGTGACTTTTCTCCCCACCCCTCCGCACCCACCCTCTTCCTCTCTGTCCTCCCCATGAGCGCTAATTGGTTTTCCTTCCCCCGGTGGCTCAACTCAACGTCAAACACTCATCTTAAGCCCTCCTGCTTGGCGGTGGTGCTGTATGGTACACATCCTGTTCTTTTGGTAGCTTTTATTTCTCGTACAGAATGCTGCTTTTCGAGCAGTATGGGTCAGAAACTGTGTGTCTCAGAACGAGACGTCAACTAGTACAACAAAGTAGTAGAGAAGAATGCATTTAGTCTCAGGGGAGAAGTGAGCAGTGACTTGACAGGAAAACACAGCTGAGGAGGACTGTCTATGGTCTGAGAGAGCTGGGATGTTGTCCTGAGTGGGCCCTCAGGAACACTTTCACTGGTCAGGAACACTTTCACTGTTTCAATGTTCTGCCACGTCAACATTTCTCATAGAAACAACGGAGGCATCCTGTGACTGGACTGTCAGAAAAGAGAGACGATGATTGTATTCTAGTGATGACTAATGAGAGGATATTTTAAACAGTCCCTTCCCTTATTTTCGCTTAGCTATTGGATGATCCCAAATGTTGTCGTTGCTGCTTCTGCTGCTTCTGTTGTTGTTGTTGTTGTTGTTGTTGTTGTTGTTGTTGTTGTTGCTGACAGTGTTTTTCATAGTCATGTTAGATGTTTGATCATAATATGAGATGGTCAGAGAATACACGCATTTAAATTCTGAGTTATGTATCATATAGGATTTATTATTGCACATTTTCCACTTCTAAAGAATAAGCCTTAAAGGGATTGTTCAGATCTTTGGCCCCCTAGCCCTATTTCTTACTTACAGTAGCAACAATGATGACGATGATGAGTCCTTCCTCAGCACAGTACATGCTGTTCCTCACACTGGCTCAGGGTAGTTGACCACAAACAAATGCAAAGTCAATGGGGTCGAGCTCCCGCCACAGTCCATGCTGTTTCATACCTGCCCTGTACACATGCTGGCAGAGGTCCACTGAAATCTACGTTGTGTGTACTATGGAGTGAACTCTATCTTCATTGTTAAGTGAGATATAGGGCCATTTCTCCAAAAACTTTAACTATCCCTTAAAGTGTATCTCTAGCATCATTACTCTTTTACTTGACATTCTTCCGTTTCCTTTGCTGTAATAATTTAACCCTTTGCACTGAAGAACCATATGTCCGTTTTGAAATTTCTTGGACAGCTCATGTATTTGAACTTTGAAGTTTTAAAATCAGTCCAAATCACTTGGAGTATGAATGTGATATGTCACCAGAAAGTACTCAGCCTCTACTGTCTTTAACTACGAATGAATGAATGAAAATGAATGAAAACTTTATTTAACAGATTGCAGAATGGGTACAATACAGTACGGCTCAATACACACAATTGTTAAGGGGATGCAGACCAGAGAAAGACGTTTGTCTTGTTTACATCAGGGTCCCCCATTTTCAATTCATATAGACATTTATGACATACACAACATACATGACATTTATGGCATAGGGACATATAGGTATTTAGTACTGATACATTTGTGACATAAACAGTATTCAAATATACAGTACTGTTACCCCTAGATCCTGACAGAGTATATACATATGATGGGGAGGGGACTGTACATTAGGAGGGGGTGGGTGGGTGGGAGAGAAATATACATACGGCGGGGAGGGAATATATACATGCGGTGGGGAGGAGACTGTCTATTAGGAGGTGGTGGGGGTTTTGGGCATTTACGGTGGCCAGTTTCGAATAGCAGCCTCCCGTAGGTGCTCTTTAAGAGCGGTTTTGAATGTGGGTAGGGATTCACATTCCTTTACAGTGTTGGGTAGGGCGTTCCACATTGATGTGGCATAATTGCGAAACGTGTTTAGTCCCTTGTTTGAGCCGAATCTGGGTTTAACATGATTTGTTGAGCTTCCTCTGGTGTAGTGGTTGTGGTATTCACTGACCTTTGGGAAGTATTTTGACATGTACATGGGTACCTTAGTCGTATAGTGTATCTTGTAGACCAGGTCCATTGCAAGTAGGGTGGACGGTATGGTCTAAAATTTATATCACGGTATAATTTGAAGCATTGACGGTAACGGTATATATCACGGTATCATCGTTTTTGATAAAAAAAAATGTAATTTAATTTTATATAATTTTTTTTTGTTTTTTTTATAAAATATATATATTATATAATTAGACTTGTACTTGTATTATCTGCGAGACATCGCCACCACGCAACAAGCTCCACTGTCTGTGTGTACTCTAGTAGCCTCCAGCTACGGCCAGGATTCTCCGGAGCTGCACCTGGACCAGATACTCGAGTAGCCTCGAGCAGAGCTACGGCCAGGATTCTCCGGCGCTGCACCTGGACCCTATTGTATTGGTATAACGTTACTTAACTGTGCTCAGCAAGCCCTTAGCTCGAATACGCATCGAATCAGTGTTATAAGACATTGATATCAGGAGCTATCTGTAGCTACTGCTAGCCGGATAATATATAACGTTAATACAACGCCTCAGTGAATTATTTAGTTCAATGGGACATTTCGTTTTGAACGGTGAACTAACTTGCGTTAACGTGAGCTAACAGCTAACAGGTAGCACACACGTCTCTACTAGACTTTGTGGAGCGTTTGTTGATGTCAGGAGCTATCGGTAGCTGGCCGACTAGATACCGTTCGGTTAGACAATGGCTCATCATGTATTAAACTAAAAGTGAATAGTTGACTGGGTCATTTTGTAACGGTAGCTAAGCTAACGTTAGCTCAGGGAGACGCCGCCGTCCTCCTGTGTCCCGTCCCACTAGACTACTAGACCCGTGTTTACATGCATGCGGTAGGGGCTGGCACGCCCACTGCGCGAAGCCTCCTAAATAACTTTTTCCAGTTCGCACATATCTATTATCTATGACTAATTCGATCTATTTTTAGGGGCAAATGCGAGTGAAATAGTCGCGCTGTGGTTACATGACGTCATTGCTATTTTAGAGCTGCACTACCGGTTACACGGTATAGTCAAAATCCATACCGTAGAGCAAATTCATACCGTTTATACCGTATACCGTTTATACCGTCCACCGACGTCTACTCTAAGCCATCCTAGGTTGTCAAAGTGGGCAGGGGTGAGGTGGGTTCTGGGGGTAAGGTCAAGTAGTAGTCTGACCAGTTTGTTTTGTGATGTTTGTAATCTTGTTTTAAGCGCCTTTGAGGTGCTTTGGTACCATGAGGTGCCACATGAATGAACACAACACTCTTAACTCACCATCTTTAGATAATAAAGTACTCAGCCTCTACTCTCTTTTTTTTATTTTTTTTTATTATCTTTCTTCCCCTCCTTTTTCCCGATTTTTCTCCCATCCCACCCTTCCTGGTTGTTGCGTACTTTCCCCTACTGTTGGTCCGGGAGACCGGAGACTGTCACATGCTTTCTTCCGACGCATGTGCAGCCTGGGGCAGGCCAACCTGGCCGCGCAGGTTCTCACCGGGGAGAGTGTAGCGTGTGGGAGGCCACACTATCTCTCCTTAGTTCCAACCCTTGCTGAGCAGGCGCCCCGACCGAACTGTAGGGGTCGCTGTCCACAACGCCCAGGACCCACCCTTCAGCTTTCCCACCCCCTGATACAGCCAATTGTATCAGTGTGAGAGGCCAGCCAAGCTGATAGCAACGCCGGGAGCTGGATTCGAACAGGCGAATCCAGTGTCTCCCGGTGTTGGTGACGAACGTAATCTCCGTGCGCCCCCAGCCTCTACTCTCTTTAACTATGCATGAACACAACACTCTTAACTCACCATCTTTAGATAATAAAGTACTCAGCCTCTACTGTCTTTAACTATGCCACAACACTCTAACTCACCATCTTTAGATAATAAAGTACCCAGCCTCTACTGTCTTTAACTATGAATGAACACAACACTCTTAACTCACCATCTTTAGATAATAAAGTACTCAGCCTCTACTGTATTTAACTACGAATGAACACAACACTCTAACTCTCCATCTTTAGATAATAAAGTACTCAGCCTCTACTCTCTTTAACTACGAATGAACACAACACTCTAACTCACCATCTTTAGTAAAGTTTGAAAACATTGTTGAAACGTCAAACAGGCTTATATGGTTCTTCGTCTGAGGTACTCAGTTGTATTCATAAGGTTGTAATTAAGTCCCAGTGGGCGGGGCAGTGGGCGGGGCACCTCATGCCACTCCCCTAACGCACTGAAGGATCCACTTCTCGTTCACATCTTGGAGTAATTTCAGACTAAGATATAAAAAGAAACCTAAATGACAGGATCTGAGCCAGCCTACAGCCATGCCCGGCTGTAGATTAGCTGTAATTATAAGCCATATTTAGGAGACTGGTTTTGAAACCTGATCTTTAGAGTCTCTGATCTTTCAAGGACAGGCATTTTGCTAGATTGTATATTTTCATTTAAAGCCTTTTGAGAACATTTAGGCTATATAGGCCGACTTCTTGGGTCTACTTCTGTTTTCTGTTAAAGCTGCAGTAGGCAACTTCGTAGAAATGAGCAAGAGTGAGTTGACCTGCCCAGCAGATATAGAGCGAGCTCTGCATCATTTCTCAAGCCCATGCTCACGCAATGTTGTGCTTTCCAAAGGCTCCCAGAGGCACCAGCAGCTGTAAGCTGAATTAAAAGAAATATATATTTACATATCTTATATATATGTATATCAAAATCTTTTATCATTATCATATTATCTTTTTTAAATTCAGCTTAAAGCTGCTGGTGACTCTGGGAGCCTTGGAAACCTTTGTTGCGCATGCATGGGCTTGAAGCTCGCTCTATTTTCTGCTGGGCAGGTAGAGTCACTCTCATTTCTCTGAAGTTGTCTACTGCAGCTTTAAGTATGCCCTGTTCTCACCCTCTTTTTTAAATTGATTTTTTAGAATTTTTGTATGGCATTTTCTGCTTTATTGTGGATAGGACTGTTTGGGAGAGAGAGAGAGAGAGAGAGAGAGAGAGAGAGAGAGAGAGAGAGAGAGAGAGAGAGATGGGGAGGACATGCAGCACATGTCATGGGCCGGATTCGAACCCAGGACGCTGCGGTTCTCACGTGCCCTGTTCTCACGCTCTCTTTCTACTGAGTGAGTTGACTGCAGCGAGTTGACTGCTGAGAGTGACATCCGTGCCTGTCGGAGGAAAGACGTCTCCACTTCCACTCTAATGTGCTTGATCATGGCCGTAAAAAAAAACCCAAACAGAAGCACGTGACTGTCTGGTGATTCTTCCGTCCAGCCAGCAGTTTAAAAGAGCACTATGGGAAATTCACTTACCGTCTTCTCCAGAGCCAGACATGACGATATATAACAATTTCCTCTCTGTGTGTTCAGTAGAAAGCTATCTAAAAACTCAGGGAGAGGTGTTCTTGGCCAACAGCTAGGCTAGCTGGTCCATATCCACTTCCATTCATTTGTGCTAAGCTAGGCTAGCTTGCAGCCAGATAGCTTTCTACTGAACGCACAGAGAGGAAATTGGACTCTAGCTGATGGTTTTAAATGACATAGGTTTTAGACTCTAGCTGATGGTTTTAAATGACATAGGAATTAGACTAGCTGATGGTTTTAAATGACGTAGGTATTAGTCTATAGCTGATGGTTTTAAATGACGTAGGTATTAGTCTATAGCTGATGGTTTTAAATGACATAGGAATTAGACTAGCTGATGGTTTTAAATGACATAGGAATTAGACTAGCTGATGGTTTTAAATGACGTAGGTATTAGTCTATAGCTGATGGTTTTAAATGACATAGGTATTAGTCTATAGCTGATGGTTTTAAATGACGTAGGTATTAGTCTATAGCTGATGGTTTTAAATGACATAGGTATTAGTCTATAGCTGATGGTTTTAAATGACGTAGGTATTAGTCTCTAGCTGATGGTTTTAAATGACATAGGTATTAGTCTATAGCTGATGGTTTTAAATGACGTAGGTATTAGTCTCTAGCTGATGGTTTTAAATGACGTAGTATTAGACTCTAGCTGATGGTTTTAAATGACGTAGGTATTAGACTAGCTGATGGTTTTAAATGACGTAGGTATTAGACTCTAGCTGATGGTTTTAAATGACGGGCTATTTGTATGGTGTGGCCACTGAGCTTCTCTCCTGAGAGCCAGTAGCCATAGCCGTTGGTATTGGCTGATCTTGTTGACCCTTAGATGTGAATCTTTGATAATGGGAATACATTCATTATTCTTTATATGTGACAAGTTTCCTTAAATGTTCCTTAAAATTATTTGTCCAAAGGTGATAATTAGGAGGACTTGGCAACATGAATGAATGAATGAAAACTTTATTTAACAGATTGCAGAATGGGTACGTAGTACAGTACGGCTCAATACACACAATTGTTAAGGGGATGCAGACCAGAGAAAGACGTTTGTCTTGTTTACATCAGGGTCCCCCATTTCCAATTCATTCAATTCACACACACACACACACACACACACACACACACACACACACACACACACACACACACACACACACACACACACACACACACACACACACACACACACACACACACACACACACACACACACACACACACACACACACACACACACAAAACAAAGGTCAAAGAGGATTTTGAGGTGAAAGCATGTTATCATGTTTAGACCTACTTCCTGGTTCGTTTTTATCTGCGTGTCCTTTGTAGCTTAATTAGATTGATTCTGTCTAGTGGCCTGGTGCTGAGTTTCTGTTTTGTTTATCTCCACATTGTGGAAGAAAAGCTAAAATGAAGCAGCTGAATGGGGATGTTTGTTTCAGTGGCGTGGTTTCTGTTTTCTCTGGCAGAGAGAGAGATGTCCTGACGGGCCGCTAGCCGATCCAGCACCACGGGAGGAAACAACAAGAGTCAAACGCTAGAATCTTATCATTTCCCAACATGCCTGCAGACAGTAGGACAGGGGTGATGTTTCACTCAGACACCGATACAGTCAGCAGGGGACTCCACTGAGAATGTAGTACAATATAGGCTGAAGATGACGAGGAGAGGATTGTGTGGGGAGATGGATTGAGGTGGATTGTGCGAGGCTGACAACATCGCCGACTTACTGTACAGTATAGTGGTGAGGGAGCCAGGGTTGAATTGCTCTGACTCCAGGGAGACGTCCTAAATATAGTGGATAAATTAATAAATATACTGTACCGACTGATGCTTGATAGGGCACAAATATCATTACGATTATAACAGATGTTGCGATTGCAATGTGACTTGCAATATAATCTTTATCCTATATTCCTATTGGATCTCCCAGTAATGACCAATCTCCTTGTATTCAGTATGGACCTATAGTATTTTGTGAGTTAAGTGCAGGTCATCTAACAGACTCTTCCCAATCTCATTATCTCGCTCACACACACTCTCTCTCTCTCTCTCTCTCTCTCTCTCTCTCTCTCTCTCTCTCTCTCTCTCTCTCTCTCTCTCTCTCTCTCTCTCTCTCTCTCTCTCTCTCACACACTCTCTCTCTAGTCATATCACAGTCTTCGTGATATGGATATTGTGTTCTTTCATTTTGCGCCATCGATATATGAATTTGATCTATTGTTCAGCCTTAAAGGAACACACCAACATTATGGGAAATGCTGTACGTGCTTGAAACACTTGATTTTTCATCTCTTTGGGGCTTTTCTGCTATTAAAAGAGGTTTGTGACGAGAGGGAAGTGAGACACAGTGTGGATGGATAACAATAGGCTTTCTTCTTTAGGCTCAGGTTCACGTCCTATTCCAACTTGTAAAACCACAGTCTGGGCTGCAGCTGTCATCTCATCTCTGGCGGTCAGCGGCAGCACGCAGGCTCGCTGGCTGTGGAGAACTCACTGCAATACTGTCAATCACAACATGGAGCATATTCTTGCGTATTCAAGAAGCGTGTTTAAGCTCCTGTTAGGCCCGAACGCAGTTGTTGAGATCTGTGGTTCTCACAGTGAGATCCGGGGAACCCCCCCCCCGGGTTCCTCGAGGAGTTCCCCAGCCAAATGAGTCATTTAATTTCACTGTTATTTCTCTGACTAGAACTAGAAGTTAGCCCAGTGAGAAGAAGGACTACTCTGTCTGTCATACTGTCTCTGTCATAGGTTTCACTTTCTCCTCCTGAGACCTACTGGTTTAGATGGTGTGTTTTTGTGGATTGAGTAAGATAGTGGTGTTGCTTCCCTGTGAAAACCAGAGTTGGGTAAATAAATAGACAGAGCAACTTGGACTTCAACACTGGTGTGTGTGTGTACGTGTGTTAGGTGTGTATGTGTGTATGTGTGTGTGTGTGTGTGTGTCTACGTGTGTATGTGTGTATGTGTGTGTGTGTACGTGTGTATGTGTATGTGTGTGTGTGTGTGTGTGTCTACGTGTGTACGTGTGTATGTGTATGGGGGGGGGGGTTAAAGGAAGGTCACTGCTACTATATCAGAGTCTGCCTACTGTATTGGCTGGGTATGACATCATCCCTGTGTCTCATGTTTTGGTGTCCTGCATTAGTGAATATACACACTCTAACTACACACTCTCAAGATCCCTACACTCTGCATCTTCCAGGCAGCCTGAGACCCACTCTCCTATTCGGGCTCCTGGAGGGTCATTGAAACAAAGCAGGCCATTCCACGGTGGTGGAGCGGACGTCCCACCACAGTCAGGACAACTGAAACATGCCCAAGTCTCCGTCGTAGACTGAAAACACACTTTTACAATACATATCTGAATAATAAAAAATAAGAAAAATTTAAAAATATATAATAATAATATAAATACAGTAATATATTTGATTTGTAGTGCGCAAATCTCAAAGCGCTACATTTGAAAATAACATAAAAACTAGCAGGAGTAAAAAATCATATAAAATAAGCAAGACTAAAGCTGGTAAGGAGTAAAAAGAACACAAAAACTAGTAAAAGAGTAAAAAAACATAAAATAAATAAGAAGGGCTAAAACTAGTAAAAGAACATAAAATGTGTGGAGCTAAAACTAGATAGAAATCAACAAAAGGCTCTATTAAAAAGACGAGTTTTGAGGCCCGTCTTAAAACCCCATATATAACTTTATTACTGTCTTTTACTATTATGTATTTGCTACTATGTCTATACTACTATCTACGATGTAGTATGCTACTACTACTACCTAGTACCTACTATGCTAATATGTCTATATTACTACTACTACTATGCATTCTAGTGTAGCACTCAAGTTTGGCACTGCTAGACAAACAATACTACTTACCCTTGGCTGCCAGACTTGTTGTACACAATTTGTAAGTCGCTTTGGATAAAAGCATCAGCTAAATCATTGAATGTAAATGTGACCTTGACATTTGACCAATGGACACTGATATGTAACTAACCAGTGAAAATGTAAATGTTAATGTAAATGTGAATAGATGAGGTCTAACAGTGATAAACTTAAAGGGATAGTTCAGATTTCTGAACCCTATTCCCATGAAATCTGCTGTGTGTGCTCTGCGGAGTACGTTTCGGTGAGCTTCAGTCAGCTTGCACAGACAGGAGCTTGACCCCATTGACTTTGCATTAGTTTGTGGCTAAAAAGCCGAAGCTAGCATGGATTGTGCTGAGAAAGGACACCATTGGTAAGTAGTAGGGCTAGGGTTCCTAAAATGAGAACTATCCCTTTGAGTGTTGGTTGTACAGTATTAGAAAACATGGTGATTCAAATAGGTCATGTACTCTTATAAGAGAATATTCATCTCTAGGTGCATCAGTGAATACTGTATAACAAAGAGCATTGTGTGGGCTAATTTGTACACACAGCTATTGTTTTTATTAATCTGTTTAATTCATCTCCCTATAGTTCACTTTCTGCCTGGTCTTGTTTTCAGTTTTCATTGTGTTGAGCGGTGGAGGGTGGGAGGTGGTGGGGATAGAGGGGGTGGCGACCTGTTTCACATATGATTTTCTTTTACTGTACATGTACCATATACCAATAAATAAATGTATACATCTGTGAAAACTGGCTAACACGACACTATACGACTAGCTATAAAGAGATAACACAACACCATGGCTACTGTATGGAAGTATGTACAGGAAGCATAACAATGTTTTCTAGATGGTAGAGAGGTGACAGTTTACTGGCAAGGTGATAATGGGGGAAACTTGGTTCAGGAAACTCAAACTTGGATCCAAAGTAAATAGCAAGACAAAAGTTCCGTGGAAACAGTCCCCAAGACATTCTCCTCTTAAAGGGATATTTCACTTCAGTAGAACATTTAAAAACAATCTTTAACACACAGCCCCATGAGTTTATTAGCAGCAACTAACGACTATGCAAATCATATACAGTATAATACAAATATTTTTTATGTATACCCCCCCCCCCATGTTCTGTGTCAACATTTCAAGGTTTTTTCTGTCCCTGCTCTTTCCTCCGGATTTCCTGTCATTTGCTGTCCAATAAAGCAGAAATGCCCTACAACTATATATATATATATATATATATATATATATATATATATATATATATATATATATATATATATATATATTTCATTGATATGATTAAAGTACTATACAAGGACCCATCGGCCAGGATTACAACAGGCACATTCATCTCCGATATCTTTCCGGTATCACGCTCAGCCAGACAAGGTTGCCCTCTTAGTCCCGGACTATTCGATCTATCATTAGAACCTTTAGCACAATTTATAAGACAATCCCAACACATAGAACCAATAGTAATCAAGGGCACACATCATAAAATTAGTTTATATGCGGACGACGTAATATTGTTCATGCAAAACCCCAACAACACATTGCCGCTTATACTCAAGTTGATAGAGAACTTTGGTGATTTATCGGGATTTAAAATAAATTGGCCTAAGTCGGCTTTTCTTCCTCTTAACACCAGTGCAAAAAAAGAGACAACCCTCCCAGGTGCGATACCCATGGTCAAACATTTCAGATGCTTGGGTGTGGAAATATTTCCCACCATAAGACAAACGGTGAAGCACAATTACACAAAAATACAGAACAAAATCAAAGACGACCTGGACAGGTGGGCAAAACTTAAAAACTCAGTACAGGCAAGGGTATCAATAGTTAAGATGGATGTATTACCAAGAATCAATTTCTTCAGCTCAATGCTTCCGTTACCTCCTCCAGAGGGCTACTGGAAAAGATTACAAACCTCCACATACAAATTTATTTGGAATAACAAACCACCTCGCATAAAAAGATCCACCGCACAGAGAAATAAAGCAGACGGTGGCATGGCAGTCCCAGATTTTTTACAATATTTTAATGCCTTCACATTAAGACCATTGAAGAAGATATGGTTTGACCCCGAGGCTTTGGTATCTTGGAGAAAATTAGAAGAAAACATAGTAGCCCCACAGAGATTGAAAGACATAGCATACACTAAACTTTCAATCAAGCATTGTGAGCGAGAATTTGGCCCAATAATTACCCATGCAATCAGGACATGGCGGGAAACACAAAGGAAATTTCCTAACCCTCAAGTATGGCATAATCACACTCCCATATTCAATAACAATGCTCTCTTAATGGGAAAACGACCTATAAGATTCCCTATATGGGAAGAGAGAGGCATACACTCATTAGGGGATATTTTTAATAACAAGGGCCTCTGTAGTTATGTCGAAATATGCATAAAGTTTAACCTCACCGAGTCCACATGGCTTTTTTACATACAGTTACGACAGTGGAGGCTGCTGACCAAATTTTTAGGTGAAGCACAAATTATTATATTATATTATATATTAAATTATATTTTTTAAACATCCCCAACGCTGTAACACCCCCATTCCTCCCATGTGTCAGGCTCCTCATTCGCTTCCATTCATTTTGGGGACCATGTTTAAATATCATACTTGTCATACTGAAGTATAAACAAACTATACTGCTGTGACGATTTAAATAACACAGACCATTCTGAGTCAATGGTATGCAAAACTGTACATTGGAATATCTAACATGTATTTAACACCTTCCTCTGCACGAGGCCACAGATGGGTTTTTATGTAACACAAGGACAATGAATGAATGAATGAATGAATGAATGAATGAATGAATGAATGAATGAATGAATGAATGAATGAATGAATGAATGAATGAGAGAGACCACGGCGGGTTTATATTAACACAACAGAACTGAATGAGAGAGAGAGACAGAGAGAGACCACGGCGGGTTTATATTAACACAACAGAACTGAATGAGAGAGAGTGTGTGTGTGTGTGTGTGTGTGTGTGTGTGTGTGTGTGTGTGTGTGTGTGTGTGTGTGTGTGTGTGTGTGTGTGTGTGTGTGTGTGTGTAATAACAAGTATACTATAATCACAGGTGTATTATGGTGCAGTGCAGGGTCCATGTGTGTGGCTTGTGTCCAATAACAATAGTCCATGTATCTTTTGTGTGTGCGTGTGTTTAAGACTGTGGTCTTTGATAATGAGAATGTTATAGTTCTTCGTTCTACACTGAATGAATGAATGAATGAATGAATGAATGAATGAATGAATGAATGAATGAATGAATGAATGATGAATGAAAACTTTATTTAACAGATTGCAGAATGGGTACAATACAGTACGGCTCAATACACATGTTAAGGGGATGCAGACCAGAGAAAGACTTTCGTCTTGTTTACATCAATTCAGTGCCACATACAGTACACACAGTCCTCATATCCCTCCTAGTTACACACAGTCATCATTATCCCTCCCATACAATACGCACAACACAACAGACTAACTCGTCTTGCTCAATACTTGTTTATGAGTTTTAAGAGACAGCACTGTAATCTCTCTCAACCAAAGCTCTGACACCTTGCTATCTGAAACACTGACACCATTATAATATCAACCTAATAATATCAACCTGATAATATTGAAACATTATCAATATAACGTTAGCTACCAACTTTAGCAGGGCTCCTAATAACACAAGATACATTTCACTATGAATTGAAAATGGGGGACCCTGATGTAAACAAGACGAAAGTCTTTATCTGGTCTACTGCATCTCCTTAATAATTATGTGTATTGAGCCGTACTGTATATTGTACCCATTCTGCAATCTGTTAAATAAAGTTTTCATTCATTCATGCCTTTTGAAAAGTGACATGGTCGATGTAGGAGTTATGATGCGGTTTAAATTCGGTTACAGTAAAGGTGCTCCCATAGTCCAGCAGACTGTACACAGAGCAGACTCCGCGGATGTCCGCGCGGCTCTGTGTACAGTCTGCTGGACTATGGGAGCGCCTTAACGTTACACAAACTGACATTCTAAAGCCAAGACACTTACCCATAAAGACGGTATCTCGATCGATCTCATCCATCGTTGAATAGTGCAGCTTCTCCATGTGACGAGTCCGACTCGAGCCGCGTGCATTAATCCCATGGGAAATGTAAACAATATAGCATCGCGAGCCAGCTTGTTGCATCAAATTGATGTTTGGCTTTTGTCTCCCGAGTGAAGTTAGAACTACTACACTTCGGCTGGTCCAGGCTAAGCACTGCAGGCTTTCGTTTGACAACAACTGAGATAAAAAAATATATATATATATCATCAAACAGCAGTCTTTTGTGATCTAATCCAATCGATCCTTCATTTGCGTGAGGATGCTGTCGAAATCCACTATTCTGTTGATGCGTGACACACGTTCCATTTTCGGGACTCCGACTCCAGACAGTCACCCAAGCGATTCACCCAAATAAAGTTTTCATTCATTCATTAATTTGCTGTCTCCTTATAACCGTCTGCTTTTACTCTTAGCTTTTCTTCATAGGAGAATGTGTGAAAAGATTCCTGTATGATCCGATCTACGATGTTTGGAGGAGCATCCATAATTCTTTGCAAAAATAATTTCCTATATTAGCCAGCTACAACAACAAGGAAGTTAGTTAGAACTACACTAGTCTTCAAGTTCAACTGAGATTTAAAAAAATATATATTTATATCATCCAAGTAAACGATGCAGTGCACAACAATAACTGAACAAGTGAATAAAGATATTAAAATATGAATGATTATATTAGGCAAATAAATGTTCTTCTTCAGGCAAACAGATGATGCAACACAACGTTGACTATAGTAGAACACTGACGCCAGTCCAGCTGCAGACTTCCTGGCACCACTTGCAGACAGTCTCTGATTGGATTTTGAAGGTTGTCAATCATTCAACCTCTGTGTAATATTGGATGTCAAGGCTGTCAATCAATCAATCCTCCATTCAGTGGCAAGAGTTTAACTGCACAGACCGTGCTTAGATGAAATTAATAGCCTATTTTGATTCGCTGTTATATATTATTTATTTAACAAAGGGTCACACCTGTGAAGTATTCTTCACGAATAATTAAGGCAATACTGCAGTGCAGGCATGCTCAGAGCTGTCAATTTTGGCCATTTAAAAAAAAAAAAAATGCACTGGCATTTTTTTACAGAGGAAAACATATATATATAAAAAAAAATAAATAAAAAAAAAAATATATATATATATATATATATTTTTTTTTATATAGGTATATGTAAATTAATAATAATTATGAATTATGAGTGAATTTGTGTTTCACGTGTTGTCATAGAGAAACCTCCACTGAGTTACGACTTTGTATGAGATCTCACGGTGTTCCATTACACATACCAATTGAACACCACAGATACCACAAATTTTTCTATGAAAGAGATACATTGGGAGGTTTTGTATCAGGTTTTTATTATCAATTACTAACGTCCTCGTATGAAACCCTTCAACTAGACAATGTCTGGAGGAGGGATATACCAGACCTGGAAAATGACTTTGATTGGCAAGGAGCCTGGGCAAATGTCCGACTTACATCAAGGAACCCGGATCATCAACAAATCAATCTGAACTATATTCACAGGACATACTTGACTCCTATAAGGCTGTGCAAAATGGGGCTTATACAAGACTCCAAATGCTCCCAATGTACTAATGGGGACGAAGGAACATTTATGCACATGTATTGGGACTGCCCACCAGTTAAGGCATTCTGGAAAGATGTGTCCCAACAATTATCAATACTCGTATTTTGGAATATACCTGTACACCCCGCGGTATTGCTATTGAATGATGTTTTTGAGTTTGCAGTGAATCCACAACTAAAAAGATTGGTTTTATCGGGTATCACAGTAGCTAAAAAACTGATCGCATCACGTTGGTTTCAACCGGAAAAAATGTGCCGGAAAGTGTGGTTTCTTACATATCTCGATGTGATATATCAAGAAATATCTACAGCAAGAATTCTGGGGCTCAATGAATCCAAAATGTCAATGTGGTTAGAAGTGGTGGAGAGAATAAAAGCTAGCCTATAATGGTAGTGTCTGGTTAGGAGTGAGGGATAATGGAGGTACTATCCAAGAGGGGGTCCGGGAGGGGGGGGTTTGAGCTGGAGCATATGTGTGTAGGGTTTTAGAACATAGGTATTAGGGGTATATTATATACTAACATTTATATAATTGTAACTTCGCTGGATATACACTGTATACGGTTAAAATGTTATTATTGACTATTTTTGTTTTATCCTGTTTCTGTACTTGCATATATTTTAACCACCTTTACTGAAAGTTTCATTATACATTGTGTGTTGAGTACTGACTTTTAATAAGTTTTGTTTTGCAATAATAAAAAAAATAAAAAAAAAATAAATAAAAAAAAAAATATATATATATATAGTTGTAGGGCATTATATATAGTATATAGTTATATATAGTTATATATATATATATATATATATATATATATATATATATATATATATATATATATATATATATATATAGTTATATATATATACACACACACACACACACACACACACACACAATGGTGGTTCATGGAAATTGGATTAGCCCCTTAGAAGAGGACACTTAGCAGATTGCCCATTATCGTTCATTCCCACCTCCATCCCCACCTCTCCCCACGACCACCATCCACCCCTACCTCTCCCCTACAGCCACCCTCCATACCCACCTCTCCCCTACACCCACCATCCACCCCTACCTCTCCCCTACAGCCACCCTCCATACCCACCTCTCCCCTACACCCACCCTCCATCCCCACCTCTCCCCACGACCACCATCCACCCCTACCTCTCCCCTACAGCCACCCTCCATACCCACCTCCCTCCTACACCCACCATCCACCCCTACCTCTCCCCTACACCCACCATCCACCCCTACCTCTCCCCTACACCCACCCTCCATCCCTACCTCTCTCCAAAGTGCCCCTCTTTTTTGGGTCTGATGTGTGGGTTGGCGTTGAGTGGAGATAGGGGGGCGGGGGGGGGTTCTTTTATTGGCCACACCTCAGGCTCGACCAAGAGAGCCTGCAAACACGTAATCACTTTTGATTTATACTGAAATAGTAAGTTCAACCAGATGTGTGAACAAGTTTGCATAACAAATAAAAGTGACTTAGGCAAATCTTTACACATGCATACATAATCAAAGTTGCAGTTGTTTTACTTGCCTAAACATTTTCTGTCCATCAAAACGGACACAAATCTGGTGGAGACAGACCTGCTCATTGAAAATGAATTAAATTCATTTTCGCGCGTAATGTAAGATAGGCCGATAAGAGAGAGGCGCTTGTCTCTGGTTTTATAATAAAATGGCAAACAGACAAAGGTATAATGTTCAGTGCAAATGTGTATGTCGTTTACAGTTTATTAGGCCACCTATGCAGCTCGTTTATTTGGTCCATTCTCTGCCTCTGCCACAAATGTACGTCTTAGTTATAAGGTGGTCTGTCACAGAGAGAGTTAAAATGTTTTCACTATCAATATATTAAATTAGCCATTGTTTTTGTTTCCGGCCCCCCATACAATGGCTTGGAAAAAATGTGGCCCTCGGCCAAACTTAATTGCCTACCCCTGCCCTACAACTATATATATATATCTGAATAGCTCAATGTACTCAATGGGGAAAATTTTAGCTTTATGGAAAAAAAACTCAAGGTTCTTAAATGTGTTTCTTAAAACGCTTCAGTTCCTCAGTACAGAATTGTAGGGCTGCTCAATTATGGCAAGAATCATAATCACAATTATTTTGATTGATATTGAAATCATGATTATTAAACATGATTACTCTTATCTTAACTATTATTAGTCTGAAACTACTGTTTAGGCTTGGGGGGGGGGGGCACACACTGCTGTGAAGGAAGGGTGTGCTGCATTTACACCACACAACAAAATGAGAGCAACGCAGCATGCAGCACAATAATCGTTTTATCTCAATTCTCTCTTTTTTTTTATTGTATATTTTATTCCATTTTTATTCTATTTTATTCTACTCTTATATTAGGCTATTTGATTTGATTTGATTTGTTTTGTTATTCTTATTCGTGACCTGTTCTGTCTAAATGTTTAAATGTTTAAATGTTGAGCGATTTGCAGTGTCAAATTTCCCTCGGGATAATAAAAGTATTTCTATTCTATTCTATTCTATTTTCATGGTTGTGGGAAGCCAAAATCGTAATTGAAATAGAAACGTGTTGCTCAGTCATACATAATTTCTAGAAAAAAAGTATTATTATAATAATGATAATAATAATAATACTGTTATGGTTTGTAACCGACCCCAATCGCACAACACAAGACAGGTATGAGAGTAAGCCAAGACAGGGCATTTATTGAATACAAACAAAAAAGCGGCACTGTCCCTTTAAGGGAGAACACAAAAACACTGGAACAAGAAATAGGGAAAAATGAGGCACTGTGCCTTTAAGAGGCGAGCAGGCTAAGGGGAAGGCTAAGGGACAGGGCCAGGGCAAAGGACAGGGCAGGAACAGGGGCACTGGAGAGGGGAACAGGGACAGAGGCCCGCGGAGGCGGGCTGGAGACAGGGACAGAAAAAACAGGGTTAAGGCCTTGGACAGGGCGAGGGCCAGAGCTGCTTACAGGGATGGCAGGGTTCAGACGACGGAGGCCTGGCAAGGAGATCCTCCTTGGAAGCGAAGAGACGCATCCTCCCGTAGAGGATTAGGAAGCGATGCGCGTCTGGAGTGGGGCGCGTCGGCTTGAAGAGCGCGCCGGCTCGGAGAGCGCGCCGGCTCGGAGAGACGCATCCTCCCGTAGAGGATTAGGAAGCGATGCGCGTCTGGAGTAGTAGCGCGCCGGCTAGACGTCTGGAGTGGGGCGCGTCAGCTTGAAGAGCGCGCATCCCCCCGTAGGATAGGGAGCGATGTGCGCCGGCTTGGAGAGCGCGCCGGCTCGGGGGCTGGAGTGGGGCGCGTCTGGCTTGAAGAGCGCGCATCCCCCCGTAGGATAGGGAGCGATGTGCGCCGGCTTGGAGAGCGCGCCGGCTCGGGGTCTGGAGTGGGGCGCGTCGGCTTGAAGAGCGCGCATCCCCCCGTAGGATAGGGAGCGATGTGCGCCGGCTTGGAGAGCGCGTCGGCTCGGGGTCTGGAGTGGGGCGCGTCGGCTTGAAGAGCGCGCCGGCTCGGAGAGCGCGCCGGCTCGGAGAGACGCATCCTCCCGTAGAGGATTAGGAAGCGATGCGCGTCTGGAGTAGTAGCGCGCCGGCTAGACGTCTGGAGTGGGACACTGGAAAACCTCCCGTAGAGAATTAGAGAGCGCACCGGCTGTGTCCCACTCCAGGCAAACGGCGACAGGTGGCGATGGCTGGCACCTCGTCTCACGCCGGAGAAGAACCAGCATACAGATACAGATAAGATACGGATACGGAACGACCCGACGAGGACTGGAGGGGAAGTCCAGGTATTTAAAGCCCTCTGGGGCGCTAATCATAACTTAACACAGCTGTGAAAGGTAGTCCAAGGGTGTGGGCTGCTGAAGAGCAGAGGAGAGTAAACGAACGCGAGGGTGGGGGCTGGAGAGGTGAGGAGACAGGGAATTAAAGGTCCAGGGAACAGGCGAACCTCACAGTACCCCCCCCTCCACGGGAGCCACCGGGCGACCCAAAAATACAGACAGAGGGGCAGGGGACATGACAAGGCAACAAACAAAAAAAATTGGGCCATGCTAGCAGGGGAAGCTACACCAAAAGTGGGGCTAGCAGAGGGACAGGGTAGCTGCCAGGGCACTGCTAGCTACAGGGCCTATGCTAGCTGTACTGCTACATTAACATAGAGGCTGCGCTAGCTGCCGGAGCTAGGCTAGCAGACAGGGCTGGACCAGCATGAGAGAACAAGCTAGCTGGAAGGACAGTCCTAGCTGTGGGGAACTGACCTTGCTAGCTGAAGGGGCAGTCCTAGCAGTGGGGAAACTGACCTTGCTAGCTGAAGGGGCAGTCCTAGCAGTGGGGAAAACTGACCTTGCTAGCTGAAGGGGCAGTCCTAGCAGTGGGGAAACTGACCTTGCTAGCTGAAAGGGCAGTCCTAGCAGCGGGGAAACTGACCATGCTAGCTGAAGGGGCAGTCCTAGCAGTGGGGAAACTGACCTTGCTAGCTGAAGAGGCAGTCCTAGCAGCGGGGAGACTGACCTTGCTAGCTGAAGGGGCAGTCCTAGCAGTGGGGAAACTGACCTTGCTAGCTGAAGGGGCAGTCCTAGCAGTGGGGAAACTGACCTTGCTAGCTGAAGGGGCAGTCCTAGCAGTGGGAAAGCTACACAAAAAGTGGAGGCCATGCAGAGGGACCGGGTTAGCTGCCTGGGCATGGCTAGCTACAGGGCCTATGCTAGCTGCAAGGGCTGCATTAACATAGAGGCTGTGCTAGCAGCCGGGGCTAAGCTAGCAGGCTGGGGCCAAGCTGGTAGTAGAGGCCTGGCAAGCTGCAGGGGAGCTAACGAGGCTAACAGGGAAGCTAACAGGGGAGCTAACAAAGGCTAAACTCAACATACACTGTCTGTGCTGGCTGGGGTCGTCGACTGGTCGGGTCGTACTGTTATGGTTTGTAACCGACCCCAATCGCACAACACAAGACAGGTATGAGAGTAAGCCAAGACAGGGCATTTATTGAATACAAACAAAAAAGCGGCACTGTCCCTTTAAGGGAGAACACAAAAACACTGGAACAAGAAATAGGGAAAAATGAGGCACTGTGCCTTTAAGAGGCGAGCAGGCTAAGGGGAAGGCTAAGGGACAGGGCCAGGGCAAAGGACAGGGCAGGAACAGGGGCACTGGAGAGGGGAACAGGGACAGAGGCCCGCGGAGGCGGGCTGGAGACAGGGACAGAAAAAACAGGGTTAAGGCCTTGGACAGGGCGAGGGCCAGAGCTGCTTACAGGGATGGCAGGGTTCAGACGACGGAGGCCTGGCAAGGAGATCCTCCTTGGAAGCGAAGAGACGCATCCTCCCGTAGAGGATTAGGAAGCGATGCGCGTCTGGAGTGGGGCGCGTCGGCTTGAAGAACGTGCCGGCTCGGAGAGCGCGCCGGCTCGGAGAGACGCATCCTCCCGTAGAGGATTAGGAAGCGATGCGCGTCTGGAGTAGTAGCGCGCCGGCTAGACGTCTGGAGTGGGGCGCGTCGGCTTGAAGAGCGCGCATCCCCCCGTAGGATAGGGAGCGATGTGCGCCGGCTTGGAGAGCGCGCCGGCTCGGGGTCTGGAGTGGGGCGCGTCGGCTTGAAGAGCGCGCCGGCTCGGAAAGCGCGCCGGCTCGGAGAGACGCATCCTCCCGTAGAGGATTAGGAAGCGATGCGCGTCTGGAGTAGTAGCGCGCCGGCTAGACGTCTGGAGTGGGACACTGGAAAACCTCCCGTAGAGAATTAGAGAGCGCACCGGCTGTGTCCCACTCCAGGCAAACGGCGACAGGTGGCGATGGCTGGCACCTCGTCTCACGCCGGAGAAGAACCAGCATACAGATACAGATAAGATACGGATACGGAACGACCCGACGAGGACTGGAGGGGAAGTCCAGGTATTTAAAGCCCTCTGGGGCGCTAATCATAACTTAACACAGCTGTGAAAGGTAGTCCAAGGGTGTGCGCTGCTGAAGAGCAGAGGAGAGTAAACGAACACGAGGGTGGGGGCTGGAGAGGTGAGGAGACAGGGAATTAAAGGTCCAGGGAACAGGCGAACCTCACAAATACATAAGATTTATGTAGTGCTTTTCTAGCACTGAAACTGGGGGGGGGGAGTGAAACAACAGACAAGCACAACAGACAAGGACGGATGAGGTAGGAGTAGGGCTGGGCGATATGACGATATTATATAAATATCGGGTACAGTTCATTAACGATACACTTTTTTAACGTATTGTGGATATCGTGATGTTTTGCCCAAGAGGATTGTGTCGCGTCAATCTGGTCCACACCCGTTCAAACTTTTGAACAACGCCGCCCCCACACACACTACTGCATCAAAGTTACTAATTATTATTAACAAAGGCATTCGTTTTGTGGCATTAACGTTATATAGTTAGTTACACGTTCAATAACATTAGCGTATTTACCCAAACATAGCAACGTCCGATGACGACATAGATAGCAAGCGTTACTGTTCATATCTCAGCCCGTGCGGAGTTGTGCATGCCCATTCTGCGGTCTGTTAATAAAGTTTTCAATCAGACAGATGTATGGAAAGGCTTTTATTATAACATTCGTTGCAATAAAATCATTATGGCTTGTTTAGTCATGCTGCGGTGCGCTGGTAATCACTCGTCTGCCGCAGGGAGCTGTTGTTGTCGTTGAGCTGAGCTCAGCTCTCGTCAAAATCAATTGCGGAAGTAAAAAACGCATAGAGCTTGCCGATTGGTGCTAAGAACAGCAGGGCGGGTTCAATCGGTGTGACGTAATTGGCAGACTCGACTGTCAATCAAAATTATGCTGTTGCCGGCTGAATGATCGAATGAATGAGAACGTTATTAACGATTGCAGAATGGGTACAATACAGTACAGCTCAATACAACAACAGTGGACTGGGGGATGAAGACCAGAAAAAGACTTTCGGCTTTTTTACATAAGGGTCCTCCATTTTCAATTCATCAAAACATTTAGAGACATACAAATATACAGTAGTTTCATAAAAATGCTAAAATGCTATTTATTGATTGATTGATTGATTGATTTAAAACTTTATTAACATATTGCAGAATGGGTACAGTACAGCTCAATACATACAATTGTTAAGGGGATGCAGACCAGAGAAAGTCTTTCGTCTTGTTTACATCAGGGTCCCCCATTTTCAATTAATCATATTTCATATCTAAATCATATAATATCTCATTGCTAAATATATGCAATATATAATCTAATAATCCAATAATCTAAATCTAATATATAATATAAAAATGCTAAATGCATGGGTATTTTATTTAGTCTTTAATGTTAGCTTGCAAACTCAAATACTGTCTTGGTAAGCCTCATAATGAATTGTTTGGGGAAAAAAATAAAAACATCGTGATGTGTATCGTGTATCGCCGAAAGGTCAGAAAATATCGTGATATCATATTTAGGCCATATCGCCCAGCCCTAGGTAGGAGGACTAAAGAGAAGGCACTGGTGAAGAGACGGTCTTGAGACAGGGAATGGAGACAGACTGGGAGGCTCCAGTGAGCACCAGGATTTTATTTATAGACCTAATTGATCTGACGGGAGACGGTATAGTCTACCAATAGCATCTCCGATTAATCCAATCCAAACTCTTACTCGTGTGACAAATTATGTTTGTCTTTTTAATGATTTTAGTTGATACAGTGAGGCATCTAGGCCACACACACACACACACACACACACACACACACACACACACACACACTCACACTCACACTCACACTCACTCTCACACTCACACTCACACTCACACACACACACACACACAATGGTGGTTCATGGAAATTGGATTAGCCCCTTAGAAGAGGACACTTAGCAGATTGCCCATTATCGTTCATTCCCACCTCCATCCCCACCTCTCCCCACGACCACCATCCACCCCTACCTCTCCCCTACAGCCACCCTCCATACCCACCTCTCCCCTACACCCACCATCCACCCCTACCTCTCCCCTACAGCCACCCTCCATACCCACCTCTCCCCTACACCCACCATCCACCCCTACCTCTCCCCTACAGCCACCCTCCATACCCACCTCTCCCCTACACCCACCATCCACCCCTACCTCTCCCCTACACCCACCATCCACCCCTACCTCTCCCCTACAGCCACCCTCCATACCCACCTCCATCCTACACCCACCCTCCATCCCTACCTCTCCCCTACAGCCACCCTCCATCCCTACCTCTCTCCAAAGTGCCCCTCTTTTTTGGGTCTGATGTGTGGGTTGGCGTTGAGTGGAGATAGGGGGGCGGGGGGGGGTTCTTTTATTGGCCACACCTCAGGCTCGGCCAAGAGAGCCTGCAAACACGTAATCACTTTTGATTTATACTGAAATAGTAAGTTCAACCAGATGTGTGAACAAGTTTGCATAACAAATAAAAGTGACATAGGCAAATCTTTACACATGCATACATAATCAAAGTTGCAGTTGTTTTACTTGCCTAAACATTTTCTGTCCATCAAAACGGACACAAATCTGGTGGAGACAGACCTGCTCATTGAAAATGAATTAAATTCTGATTCTAGACAGAGAACATCAACATATATATATATATATACATTTACATTTACATTTAGTCATTTAGCTGACGCTTTTATCCAAAGCGACTTACAAGTTCTGTACGACAAGTCATCAGGAAGGGCACAACTCTATCAGCTGAGTAACAATGTTCATCAAAGTGTTGAGTGCTACAGTGTAGGTTAGTTAGGGTTAGATTTTTTTATATATATATATATATATTTTTTTTTAATTCAGATACTAATAATAATAATAATAATAATAATAATAATAATAATAATAATAATAATAGATTCAATTTGTACCGCACTTTATATTCGCGAGAATCTCAGAGTGCTACAAAACAATTAAAATGAATAAAAACAATTAAAATGACTAACAACCAATGAAATGGAAGAACATAAGAGTAAAATAAAATAAAATTATAATAAAATGAATAGAAGTAAAAATAAAAAGAAAAGAAAAGAAAAAGAAAAGTAAAAGAAAAATTCAGGCAAAAGCCTTGTTAAAAAGAAATGTTTTTAGGCCCCTTTTAAAAGCCTCGACGGATTGTGGTGATCTCAGGTGGATGGGGAGAGCATTCCAAAGTCTGGGTGCGGCAGAGCAGAAGGCTCGATCGCCCATGGTGTGCAGCTTAGTCCTGGGGGCTTTGAGGAGGTAGGCTGTGCCGGAGCGGAGGGAGCGTGAGGAGGACTGGGGGGTGAGGAGTTCCTTGAGATAGGCAGGGGCACCACCGTGTACGCACTGGTGAGTGAGGAGGGAGACCTTAGAGCCATATGGAATCCGCGATCACGGAATCGCGGACGGAATCGCGGAATTGAGCAATAAAAATGGAATCAACTATAAAAAAAAAAATGTTTAATTTTTTTTTTTTTTTTATGTTGTGGGACTTGTACAGCACTTTGTTCAACTTTGTCAGTGCTGTAAAGTTTAAACCTTTTTAAATCTTAGACAAACAAAACACTTTGCTTTCATGAAATATTGTAAGCCGTCATTTGAGGCTTTATAAAAGCAGCACAATGAACACAAATCTGTCAGTGCCGAGTCCGACCTCATCTTAAATAACAAACAGCATTGCTTGTTGTAGTTAACAAAGAGAGGCAGAGTTGATTTTGCAAAAATATATATAATTATTATTTTTTTTATAATCGAATTTTATTTTCATATTCGAATCCCATGCCCATCGAAAGAAGCTTCCAAGCTTCGAAGTATTTAAGACAGCCCTATTAAATGGACTGTTATATCTTATTAAATTGTGGACATTTATTCATTCCCACTTATTAGACACTATTTCTGATGGTAAAATTAGCGTACAAAGCAAAATACAAAATTCTGAAATATTAAAACGAAAAAAACGGAATTTGGAAAAAAATAAAATGGAATTTGGAAAAAAATAAAACGGATTTCATATGGCTCTAGGAGACCTTGTACTCAATCCTGTGTTCCACGGGGAGCCAGTGAAGGGATCTGAGGGTGGGGGTGATACTGGTTGAAGAAGTGCGTCTTTAGTTTCGGCTGTCCTAACTGGGGTGGGTAGTTCATTCCACCATTGTGGGGCAAGGACTGAGAATAGGCGACTTCTCTTTGATGACCCTCCCGGAGCTTGGATAGGAGTAGGTCTGAGGCGGCCAGAAGATGCAGAGCGTAGGGGTCTTGAGGGTGTGTACTGTAGTTAGAAACCATTGACCGGAGGTAGGCGGGAGCGGTTCCCTTTGCTGCACGGTATGCTAGGTCGAGGGCCTTGAAGCGGATTCGTGCAATGGGGAGCCAGTGCAGGTCCCTAAGAAGTGGGGCCGACTTCGGTAGGTTTGAGATCAGGCGGGCCGCTGCGTTCTGAATGAGTTGAAGAGGCTTGGTGGCAGTGCCCGGGAGGCCAGCGAGCAGTGCTTTGCAGTAGTCGAGGCGGGAGATGACGGTTGATTGGACGAGGAGTTGGGTGGCTTCTTTTGTCAGGAATTCTTTTGTTTAAATTTCGTTGTAACAACTGTAACAATGACAATAAAGATCTATTCTATTCTATTCTATTCTATTCTGAAGGGGCGGATCCTTCTGAGGTTGCTCAGGAGGAATCTGCAGTTTCTGGTTGTCGCTGCGATGTGACTGTGAGCAGAGAAGTTCAACTGGTCGTCGAGGACAACACCAAGGTTCTTGGCGGTCGGGGACGCGGTCACAGCTGCATTCTCGACTGTGATGGAAAGGTCGGTCAGGGGGGAGGATTTGGCCGGCAGGTGGAGCAATTCTGTTTTGCTTAGGTTCAGTTTGAGGTGGTTGGTCGTCATCCAGGCGGAGATGTCGGACAGACAGGCCGAGATCCGCTCAGAGACGTGGATATCTGAGGGAGGGAAGGAGAGGAAGAGTTGAGTATCGTCGGCATAACAATGATAGGAGAAGCCATGAGACGTGATAATGTTACCCAGTGATTTAGTGTAGAGGGAGAAGAGAAGGGGTCCTAGAACCGAGCCCTGGGGGACACCCAGGGGGCGGTCATTGAGGTATGATGTCAGCCATGTCAGCGCAGAGCCAGCCACTCCCATGCGAGGGCCGCGAGGAGGATCTGATGGTTGACTGTGTCGAAGGCTGCAGATAGATCTAGGAGAATCAGGACACTTAGGCTTTTGCTAAGTGAAGTGCCTCTGTGACCGCAATGAGGGCCGTTTCTGTGGAGTGGCCAGACTGATTAGGGTCTAGGACAGGGGTCAGCAACCTTTACTATCAAAAGAGCCACTTTTCCCCCGTCCCACAAAATAAAATGCTCAGGGAGCCGCACAACCTATTTACCCTTAAAATGAAGATAACACAGTGTATAACATTTTATATATCCCCAAGCATACCCCAAATTTTGCATAAAATGCCTGACAATTGCATACCCAAAGTAATTTGCGATTTATTATACTTTATACTTATAGCACACAGTTTGTTGCATTAATGGGATTATAAAGCAACAAAAAGAAAAAAAATTACTTTTTAATTGCTGTTTTTACCTGTTATAACAAAGGAAAACCTCAAACTCTTATGAAGTGGAGAAAAAATACTGGCTGTGTAGACCTATTTTTTTTTATAAAAAACAGAAGAGGAGACAAAACACTGGTGTCTGTAGACCGACTTTGAAATAAAACCCAGAACTATTCAGGTATATTTGAGTCCTTCCCTCATTTGTGGAACATTTATAAAATAAAAGTAGTCCACTTTGAAAAAAGACTACCATGTGTATACTAGTATAGAGTATAGACCTACTTTGAAATAAAACACAGAAAAGGAGAAAAAACACTTGCATCTGTAAACCTACTTTGAAATAAAACCCTAAACTATGCAGCTCTATTAGAGTCCTTCCCTTATTTGTGGAAAATCTATAAAATAAAAAGTACATTTTTCGTTGTTCGCAAATTTCGCACCACATATCAGGAATACAGGTAAGCCTTTTGTTGACTAAATATCTTAGCTGATGAAATATCTTTTCATTTCAGTGTCACAGTATGACATCGATATCCAAAAAAAAAAAAAATTGGCTAAAGAGCGGTTGCCGACCACTGGTCTAGGAGGTCATTCTGTAAGAGATAAGCAGTAAGTTGATTGGATACAGCATGTTCAAGTGTTTTAGAAAGGAAGGAGAGAAGAGAGACAGGACGATAGTTGCCTATGACGGTGGGGTTCAGGTTTTTTTTTTTTACGAGCGGCATGACTATGGCTTGTTTTAGGGAGGTGGGGACCACCCCCGAGTTGAGTGAGGATGGTTGCAGTTAGGAATGGGAGGATGTCTGGTGCTATGGTCTGGAGGAGTGGGGAGGGTAGCTGGTCCAGCTGGCATGTAGTCGGACAGTTCGACGTTACCAGTGTCAGGGTCTCGGCTTCTGTAATGGGAGAGAAAGATGACAGAGTGAAGGACGAGGTTCTCGATTCAGCATTTGGAATGGGTGGGGGTTGGGAGAAGGAGCTGCGGATGTTCTCCACTTTTTCCTCAAAGAAGATTGCGAAGTCTTCGGCAGAGAAAGATGAGGGAGGAGGGGGTGGGGGGGGGGGAGTGAGGACATGGTATATATATATATATATATATATATATATATATATATATATATATATATATATATATATATGGAGTCTACTGGCTCTTCATCCGGTCAATAGTCTTCGACAGGGTGGAAAGTTGGCCATGCCCACACTGGAGCTCATAAGGCCCTCCGCCCACAAGCTGCACCATTAGTCATAACAAGAGAACAGACTCGATGGAAAGTTTGAGTCATTTTTCAGCTCTGTAAGGTTTCTGTTCATCTCTGTGATTTTAAACAGTCAAATGTTCTGTGTGCATTCTCCAAACACTATCCTCACACGAGCCACCGAATGACACACACAGTGATTGCCTTTGATGGCTGAGAACAAAATAACAATCCGTGGTCGTCATAAGTCCCTTGTGTGCCAATCCTGGAGCATTCCAAGCTGTTTTGTGAATCTCAGGTATTTGTGGCACCACCCAGTGCAGTACAACAGTTTGCCCACAAGAGGGGAGGAGACACCTATGCTACAGTTAGCAAGGTTTGAGAGGACACACCTGGGCCATGGCTGATCACAGATCAGCTTTTTGGATATATTATACACTAAATAATAGGATCATAGGATTTGGTGACTAGGCTAATCAATTAGTTGATTTAATCGACAAATATGTTGAATCAGAGTATAATACAGAGGGACCTCTTTAAATCTAGTGCTGACCAGAGATGTGCGCTTATCATTGAAAATCGAATGCTTACCATAAATGTGCTTATCATTGAAAATCGAATGCTTACCATAAATGTGCTTATCATTGAAAATCGAATGCTTACCATAAATGTGCTTATCATTATTAATCGAATGCTTACCATAAATGTGCTTATCATTATTAATCGAATGCTTACCATAAATGTGCTTATCATTATTAATCTAATGCTTACCATAAATGTGCTTATAATTATTAATCTAATGTTTACCATAAATGTGCTTATCATTTAAAATCTAGTACTGACCACGGGGCGCCCCGGTAGCGCACCATATACACGCTGCACTCGCAGCGTCCTGGGTTCGAATCTGGCCCAGGACATGTGCTGTCTGTCCTCCCCATCTCTCTCTCTCTCTCTCTCCCTCTCTCTCTCTCTCTCTCTCTCTCTCTCTCCCAATTTCCAATCCACAATAAAGCAGAAAATGCCATAAAAATATCTTAAATACATTTTCTTATAATCTAGTGATGACCAGAGATGTTCTTATCATTTCTCAGGAAATAAATCACTCTGCATGGAATAAAATCATAAAACAAAGTCTTGGTCGACTAAGACCACAGCGAGGACTCATCGTCTGGACGTGTAGGTGGCAGCCGTCCAGCAGAGTGTGGCTGCTTTAAGAACCGCTAACTGAAACACAGCGCCTCGTAACAGAAGCCTACATGTAGCCTACAGTAGGGCTGAGCAATTAATCAATATATATATATATTTGTTTAATCAAAATCGCTAAAGATGGCGGAGTGCAATATCCAAATCACAAGAGGCTGCGATATTAGCTTTGAAATTTGTGTCAAAATACTATTCTAATTGAATGCACCAGTCGTTTTGATTATGAAAAAAAAAACATTGTAAACAAAAAATGTGATTTTTGTATCAAGAATGACTTGGAACCACATGTCAAAAAGACTGTATGGCGATTTAACCCTTTCACTGCCACACTACCAAAACGGTTAACCCTTGCACTGCGACAATACACAGAAGGTTAACCCTTTCACTGCCACACGACAGCCGGTTAACCCTTTACTATCACACAACCGACGGTGTGGTGCTGCAGAGAGGCCCTGGCCAGCAAATCATATTCTATAGATGTAAGAAAACATCTTTGTTTGGTACAGACCCCCGCAATCATCACATTTTGATATTTTTTCCCCATGAAAATAATGATGCAAAACACCATTCAATATAACATCATGAATCATATCACAACATAATATATTTTCACTATTGGGCAGCCCTACCATTTAGTGCTATGTCAAATACTGCAATTGATCCATCTCAAACCCTGCCCTCTTTTCTTGATGCTCCAATCACAGGATTTAGAAAAGAGGGCAGGGTTTGAGTAAATGATCCTACACACCTGAATCTTATCTACTCTAGGCCACACCCTATACTCTCCCCCCAGGCCCTCTGGGCGACGCCCCACTCCCCCCCCAGCCAGGCCCTCTGGGCGACACCCTACTCCCCCCATGCCCATACAACCCAAATCAACCGAACTCACTGACATGGAGGTTGACTCCTCCTTGTTTTCCACAGACATGGTTCTGATAGAATCTCTACAACTTGGTGTTCAGCTTCCAACCGCCAACATAGTTCTGCCTCCAACCTTCCTCTCTCTCTCTGTACACATTGCCAAACCATATTTAAATGTTGAAAAGATTTACAATAATACATCAACATCATTGAAATGATTATCCCTCTCTCCTCCCCCTTCCTCCCTCTCTCCATCCCTCTCCCCCACTTTCTCTCTCTCTCTCTCTCCCCCCCTCTCTCTCTCTCTCTCTCTCTCTCTCTCTCTCTCTCTCTCTCTCTCTCTCTCTCTCTCTCTCTCTCTCTCTCTGTCTGTCTGCCTGCCCCTCTCCCCCACTTTCTCTCTCTCTCTCTCTCTCTCTCTCTCTCTCTCTCTCTCTCTCTCTCTCTCTCTCTCTCTCTCTCTCTCTCTCTCTCTCTCTCTCTCTCTACCATGGGAGGGGGAGGGTCAGTGTGTCAAACAAGTATGTGTGTCTCCACCCCTCTGCCTGCCTTTCAGCTGTGCTCCCTCCCCACACTTCCCAGTCTGTAGGTGAGCCTGGCTATCAGTACCTGCCTGCCCTCTGGAGAGAAGCCCAAAGAAAGCTATAGAAACGAGAAACAAAAGAGACGGACAACAAGAGGCTTGTTTGTGACAGAGAGAAGGGGTTCGAGAGAGAGAGAGGACAGGTGGAGCAGGGGTTGGAGAGAGAGAGTGCGGCAGCAGCAGCTGTTGCAGGAAGGAGGCTTGTGAGGTGGAGCAGTGGTGTCTGCCGTCACAGATACTAGACAGGTTTGGCGGGTTTCTCTCCCCCCACAATACCTGTGTCTCCCTCTCAGTCATTTATACCAACCTACACACACTGGTGGCAGGAAAAGGTAAAAAAAAAAAAAAAAAAAGGAAGAAAGTGGGAAAAGGTTTTCCAGCCGTTTCAACGTTCCAGCTGAGCTTCCCTGAAAGGAATTCCAAGATGCCTAAAAAGGAAGGAGCCTATTATGGGAAAGATGGTAACATTTTTTATTCACTTTGCTCTGCTTACCTTGACTTAAACAAAAGTGTTTTTCCTGTAAGATTTCCTATGAGAAAGTGAGAGAGAGGTGTTCTGGCTCTGTGTTCATGTACTGGGGCCTTGGTGTATTCTCTCTGCCGCACAACGGCTTGGTGGTTTGGAGGCTCCTCGAGTGTAAAGTCTCTTGTTTTGGGTGAAACCAGAGCAGCAGTATCAGCATGTCAACATGGCCGGGAGGGAATGGGTGCGAGGAGGCGACCGGCTGGCTGGTGCCGGTGCACAGGTGTAATGTTGACTTCATGCCAGGCGGGCCTTTTCATCAGCTGTTTGTCTTACAGGCCTAAACGTCACCGCGCTTGTGTGTGGATAAGGATTGAAGCCAAGGTGCTGATTAGTAGTCAGGATAGGCCGTTGCTTTGCAAGTCACTGAAATATATTAAAATGGTGACTGACTCACGCATGCATTTATACGTGTGCTGTTAGTTGTTGTTGTTGGCTGGATAAAAGCGAGCAAAGACCTCCTTTTCTTTTTGACTTCCAGTCTTCTAGCTGCAAGTAACAAGGATAATGAAAACATGCCCCTCTATCCCCCCCCACCCTAGAAATAGGTATACTTTCTTTATGTGTCCTCCATATCTATGAGGGTGTTGTGGGTGTGAGCTCAGGACAGCCTTTGCTTAACTTTGTTCCATTGCCAGATCTTGAAGGGAACATTGGTTTGGCAATCTGCATTCATTACCAAAAGCCGCTTGACACCACATCCATTTTCTCTGCACTTTCACTGCACTTTCCTCCTAGTAGGTGTTGTTTTCAAGAGGTTTTCTGCCTCCCGAGCACAGCAGGTCCGGTAAACGCACGCTGCCGCATTAGCACCCTCGCCACGTGCATTATTAATGGGCCAAGACGCCACAGAGAATATCATACTCTCCCCTCTCGACCCAGAGGCTCGGATGTCGGCGACATATGCTGTACCATAGATGCATAGTACGATACACTCTTCCATAGACGGCACACTTGCATGCTCCCATAGATACAGTAAACTGTTTCCAGGGGTGTAAAGTACTTGAGTAATTGTACTTCGTTACAATACTTATGTACTGTTTTGGGGGATTTGTACTTGAATGAATGAATGAATAGTTTTATTTTCGGTCTTTGTTTACAGATAAATCAAAAACACACACGTGTGGACTTTCAAAAGGAAAAGAAAAAAAGAAAAAATCACAAATGTACATATTCAAAGTAAGCTCACTCGCACACAAAATCCAAACTCAATGACGGAAAAAAGGAATAGGCTGAAGCACATGCTTATTTTTGCCTATCCTTTACAATGCTTTACTCAAGTATTATTAGGTTTGTACATTACATTTCCGAACTAACGTTAACGTTATTAATCCTGCAGCCTTACTTTATTTAAAAACAGCCAATCAAATCCCCATCAATGGAAAATTAACCCGCCCATACCCATGCTGATTGGTCCTTGTGCAAGACTAGAAAGCGGCGGGGATCTTTGATTAAACACCTGCTATCAGAAGAATAGACGGTCATAAAAAAAGTTTTTACTTTAACTTTTTAGTACTTAAGTACATTTAAAAGTAGAAGCTTTTTGACTTACTTGAGTAATATTTTGAGACTACCCATACTTTCACTTAAGTATACTTTCTGGGTACTTTTTACACCCAGTGTACGATACACGCTTCCATAGATGCACACTGGCATGCTCCCATAGATGCAGTAAACTGTTTCCTATCTATTGTGGAACAATGTGTGTATTTGAACAAGCTCCTCTCAGTGGGCCCGGGTCTCTCTCTCTCTCCGGCTCAGAGCTGATGTCTCTCGCCCTGGCCGCTGGTCCCCTCCCTTGGTTAGTGTATTAACCCTTTCACTACCACACTACAGAAGGTTAACCCTTTACTATCACACTACAGACGGTTTCTGTAGTGTGATAGTAAAGGGTTAACCTTCTGTAGTGTGGTAGTGAAAGGGTTGATTAAGGACACGCATGCTTCAGTGTTGGCAGTGATTTGAGCCTGGAAGATGTTTTATGAACTGTCCTTGACGTGCCAGACACAATGCAAGGGTAAAATGGAGAAGTCGCTACTGTCATTTCTCATCATTATCCTGTGAAGAACGTGAGAACCGGTATAACAGAAAAACTGAGGCCTCCCCGACCGCCCAGGTTGAGAACCGCTGTTGTAGAAGAGCATTATATGCCCCACATGGCGTCATGAGGAACAGGGTCTTTCAGAAGTGCTCAGTCTATATCACTATCTATCTCTGTGTATCTCGCTCCCAACATATTTGCCTTGGCATGAGGCGGATAGTTTGCTTCACTCAAGCATTTCCTTAGTGAGCAAGGCTACTAAATGTAGTCCCCAGTCAGCCATCCAATGGGAGATGGTGGTTTGGTGCATGATGGAGGTATGTGCTGGTGGGACAAAGAGTTGTAACGCGTGCGGTTTGTGTCATACTCCTAATGTTAATGACATGGTGACATCTGTTGTGACATCTCCTGGAGTGGCATCTCCTGGATTATACCCTCCTTGATGGTGAGTCACCTGTGTCGGTTGGCCTACGCGTGTCGATGGCGCTTCCTCATTGTGAACGGAGCTATTCACTTCCTACAAGATACAAGATACTTTAATGCCACACAACGATGGTGTAGAATGTAGATGGAGTCCAGAGAGGGGAGGGCTGTTTCTCATTCAGCCACGCGTGAGAATATCGGAACAATATTATAGAATATTATTTCAGAAGTTGGGTCTACTGGTGGTGCCAGGGGAATGGATATGAGCAGAGATGCCTGCAGCTAATTGACCTGATCACTAATGTGATTAAGCAGACCCTTTCTCTAGGATGATAATAATAATGATAAGCGTTATTTTTTAAAGCACCTTTCATACAAGAAATGGACATAAAATAGACATGATGGGCATAAAATGAGCATAAAAACGTTTAGCAACTTATGCCTCTCATTCACTGCATTCATTCACACACCAACAGCAGAGGTGACCATGCAAGGTGCCAACCTGCTCGGTTAACTTCGACACGCTGCTGGGAGGAGCTGGAATTGAGCCGGAATATATATATATATATCTCTAATACATCATTGAAATGATTATCCCCTCCTCCTTTATCTCTCTCCCCCCCCCTCCCCTCCACTACTACTAATCCAATCAATATATAAATTAATTAATAAATGATTATTAATAAGGTATTAGTAAAAAATGTATTGTTAATTTGTTAAATATAAGTCTAGTAATGTATGAATTAGTAAATATAATATAGTATGTTCTGATGAGTAAAAGGGGGTGGGGTTAAATAAGTCTATGCTTCTTCCCACTCCTTTTCAAATATGTAAATGACAAAACAAAGACATTTTGTTTGACTTGTTTGTTTGTTCTTTGTTATTTTGAATAATTTTATATACAGTACATTTATTATTTGAACGGCTTAAGGCTATATCTGTACTTGATGTTTGTTTGTTGTGTTGCATATTTGAAATAAACTTCAATCAATCAAAAATATTTTAATCTGTGACATTTGCTCAATGGCAGATGACCTCTCTCTCCTGAAAAATGATCAATAGTCACTGAATGCCAAAATGGCCTTCGACCCTAAAATGACAACATTGCAGGCCTGTGGTCATGTTCCCTGGGTTTTGACAGCTCATTTTCCAACTATGCACATTGGGCATGGAATAATCTGCAAAAACATAAAAAATTAGACCGATTTATGTCCATGGATGAATTTAACCCTTGTGTGGTGTTCTCCTTTAACCCCTGTGTGGTGTTCTCCTTTAACCCTTGTGTGGTGTTTTCCTTTAACCCTTGCGTGGTGTTCTCCTTTAACCCTTGTGTGGTGTTCTCCTTTAACCCCTGTGTGGTGTTCTCCTTTAACCCTTGTGTGGTGTTCTCCTTTAACCCCTGTGTGGTGTTCTCCTTTAACCCTTGTGTGGTGTTCTCCTTTAACCCCTGTGTGGTGTTCTCCTTTAACCCCTGTGTGGTGTTCTCCTTTAACCCTTGTGTGGTGTTCTCCTTTAACCCCTGTGTGGTGTTCTCCTTTAACCCTTGTGTGGTGTTCTCCTTTAACCCTTGTGTGGTGTTCTCCTTTAACCCTGTGTGCTGTTCTCCTTTAACCCCTGTGTGGTGTTCTCCTTTAACCCTTGTGTAGTGTTCTCCTTTAACCATTGTGTAGTGGTATCCTTTAACCCTGTGTGCTGTTCTCCTTTAACCATTGTGTGGTGTTCTCCTTTAACCCTTGTGTAGTGTTCTCCTTTAACCATTGTGTAGTGGTATCCTTTAACCCTGTGTGCTGTTCTCCTTTAACCATTGTGTGGTGTTCTCCTTTAACCCTTGTGTAGTGTTCTCCTTTAACCATTGTGTAGTGGTCTCCTTTAACCATTGTGTGGTGTTCTCCTTTAACCCTTGTGTAGTGTTCTCCTTTAACCATTGTGTAGTGGTCTCCTTTAACCCTTGTGGGGTGGTCTCCTTTAACCCTTGTGGGGTGTTTTTTCCTGATTTTTTTTTTAATGAGCCAAGGCCAATGCGTCTCAGGCTGAAAGAATAATTATTTGTATAATTTATCTTTTAGTAAACATTGAAAATAGGTCCCACAGACCTGAACACCACACAAGGGTTAAATGCATCATAGAAACTGTAGTGACTAGTTACTGAGGCATGCAGTTGTTTTTCTCGAGTGGCCATTGTGGTTAAATCGCTGTTCTTATGTATTATTGTGCACTGTTGTATGTTATGGTGGATGTTATTTATTATATGGCATTGGTTACTTTGTACGGCTGCTACCCTGGCCAGCTGTCTCTTGTTAAAAGAGATTTATTTTAATCTCAATGGGACTTCATCTCCTGGCTGAACTGAGACAAACTTCTTCCTAAGTGAGGCTTAAATCCGGGTCTGTAGCTCATAAGTCATAGTGAGGTGCAGAATTGTCATGCGAGTGACCCCAACACTGATCCTAGATCAGTAGTCTTGAGAAATACAGGCCCCGGTCTTCTGACATAAGGTTACGATACATAGGGTAAAGATAGCAGGGTGCTGGTGCAAGCGAAACAGTATTTATTTCAAAGATCCACTCCATTCCAGCTCTTAGATAGGACACTCAGTCTTATCCTCCAGCTAACTCAATCAACTGGTTTATCAGAGGTCTACACAGCACATAGAATAGAAACTCCCCTTAAACCCCTTTGGGACTCTCAGCTGGACAACAAGGCATTGCAGGAGTGACTGAAATCTGAGTGTATTTCTGGCCTGGGCATGTAAGGAAATAGTTTTAACTACTTTGTTTTTTCCTTTTTTTTTGTTCATTCAGGAAACGTTCAGGTTATTGTCAGATTGCCTAATCAGATGACATACAGTACATGTGGGAAATATATAGTTGTGTCCATGAATACTTTGACATCAACACAAACAAAAAATATACTAAATTAACTTTTTATTACAAATGTGCAACTTTCAAAGAGTACAGTCCATTATGATGGGAAAGTACAGGTATTTAGCTTGTTTCACCCGTTTGGAGACTAAATAAGTGATGAGATAGTCAATCAATGCTATGATTTCATAGATGGTTGGGTTGCATAGAGTCATTGAGCATCCTGATGGCCTGGGGATAGAACGGGATCACAAGTCATTAGACTAACAAAGATGGGGCTGCTTCTAAAGGACCCAGAGTCTGTGTCTGGTTACATAACTACATTTTATTACATATTATATTCAATATGAGCCTGAGGCTGCAGAAAGTCCCGACATTGTGAAAAACCTCCTGTGTGGTCCCAGTCCCTAAGTGCTCGCGTCCCAGCATGTCCAAGGACTACAGGCCGGTGGCTCTAACCTCTCATATAATGAAGACCATGGAGAGGTTAGTCCTGGAGCAACTCCGCCCGGCGATTAAACCCCACAGTCTAGACCCACTCCAGTTCGCCTATCTAGCCCCGACTGGGGGTAGAGGATGCTGTCATCTACCTGCTGAACCGAGCCTAGACTCACCTAGACAAGCCGGCGAGCACTGTGAGAGTCATGTTTTGTTTGCAGTGCTTTTGATACCATAAGGCCGGGGCTGCTGGGTGAGAAGTTGGAGGCGATGCAGGTAGAGGCCCCCCTGGTAACCCTTTTGACTTGAAACTGTTCAACTTGACACCTTTGGATAAAACATCCTGTCTGTACGACTGCACCCTCTGTTTGGAACCCACACGTCGAGCAACGATTCTTTATCGATTCCCTTATCGATCCCTGATAAATTTATAATTTAAATTGGAAATGCAACAGAACTAAGCTGGTTAGAATAACAACATACAACTTGACATTTCTGATTGTCATTTATTGTTGAGCCCCCATGTCAGAAAAATACAAAAACTGTAAAAATCTTTTTTAACTATAGCCTACACTTAAATAAAATAATGTATTTTATTCTTAAACTAATTTAATCTATTGAATAACGACCTGTTGAATGTAACTACAGTTCAATATCTTAAAACTAATTTAATCTATTGAACCGTAGTTGCATTCAACAGGTCGTTATTCCTCTGACTTCTCTGTCTCTGGTCTTTCAGAAGACCAGCACACACACGCAGACGCACACACACACACACACACGCACGCACAGACAGAGCTCCCTCCCCGGTCCCCGCTCGCCCCTGTCCTGTAAGGTATTGGCTCGTGTTGCTACACGGACATGTTTGTATGTTGCACGGTACTTCCTGACTTACCTACTAGTAAACAACAGTCAACTTGATCACACCCTCTCCGTCTCTTATTATATGTGAACTAAAGAGTACAAGGTTTACACAACAGCCCCCATACACTTTCTTTTGTATTTGTACTACCTGCTGTCAGCTGTTATCTCTCTCTGTGTGTCTGTATGCGCTTGGTTAGCTAGCGTTAGCTCTGCGGCTGTTAGGTTGCCCCGAATTAAATGAATGACTCGGTTCTAAAGCATTCGAGTAGTTTTCAATCACTGCACTTAGAAACAGTCAAACAGCGGGAGCGTTTCGGGAGCACATGACCAAAACCCAGGCAATTTTGAGCCCTTAAGGAATCAAATAGTCTGCTCTATGGCTGCATGCTAACGCTAACGTTATTGTTTTGAAATGCGCAACTGTCGGAAAAACCTGGCAGCGATAAGAGGAATCGATAGTCACGGAGGCATGCGATTCCAGGAATCGGACAATTAGGAACCGGCTCCCAACTGGAACCGGTTTTTGATTCCCATCCCTAGCCACAAACGCCTATGTCTCAAGAGAAATAGCGAGGGGCTTTACTTTAGTCGTTAAACCGTGAACGGTTTCCTGTGGCACTTCCGCACATGGAAACTTTCTCGCAGCACACCTTTTGTTCTGTTTTGACTGTGTCCGGCCGTACTCAAATAAAGACAAAACGATACGTTTCTCTGATTCCAGTTAATCTTTATTTCATCAGCTCTATCTAATCATTATCTTTTCAATTACAATCTTCTCAGGCAGCTTGATCAGCGGAGGGCCAACAAAGATCCTGGTGAAGTTAGGATTGATCTCCCATGTCTGTAACGGAATCAAGGAGCTGTCCTATTGGCCCGGATTATTTGTTGTCTGACAGAGTAGCCCCATCAACTTCAACAATGAGACTGTGCAGTGGAAGTTCACCAGTGTGCAGGTTGCACACCAACCAGACCAGCTTTCTCCCCAGGTGCAGCTCCAGCTTCCGCATTACACCTGCCTTCACTCCAGTGTTGTTATTGGTTGAGTCTCCTCCAATGGCCCACAGGTCTCATCAGAACCTCTCTTTCCGACCAGGAAAACAGGACCTTAGCAATCTGCTCTGCATGGGACTCCTCTTTAGTTGCTTTCTCTGGTGTAAAGTGGAACAGATAGTTGCTGCCAGGCTCACTAGCAACACGATAGTGTTCTTCCTTGATCTTTGCAGGAAAAGATTGGTCACTGCCCTCAGCTTCCATCATCACATTGGTCATGTCAATCCGCCCGTCAAAGAGGATACAGGAGATGACCCCCTCCTCCCTGGACTTCTCCTCAAATTCTTCACCCAGCTCTTGCATTCACTTTAGGGTTTATTTCAGGCACCTGTGTATGACCAAGGGGTTCAAAATGGTAAAATCGGCCATTTTGAAATCCAAAATGATGTAGGTTAGTTTTCCTTTTTTTTATATCCACTTTTTCTCCTTTTTTTCTATTTTCTCCCATCCCAATTTAGCCGTGCCAATTCTCCCCTCCCCTGTCTTGAACGTTGCTCGCATGTGCCCCCCACTGGCCAGTTGTAGGGAGAATTGAAGCCCATCGCATGTCCCCTCCGATACATGTGTAGGCAGCCAGTCGCATCTTTTCACCTGCCAGCGCGGACTCTCATTTGGCGAGGAGTAACCTGTCTCTGCTGTGCAGGCGCCCCAACCGACCTGTAGGAGTCGCTGTTTACAACGTCCAGATTACCACCCATCGACTTCCACCCGCTAACTCTGCCAATTGAGTTAGTATGACGGCCGGCCCAAGCCGGAGGCAACGCCGACAGCCAGATTCGATACCGGTGTCTCGTGCGTTGGATCAAGAGCACAATGTCCGCTGCGCCACCCAGCTGCCCAGGTTAGAGTTTTCCTATCTGAAAAATTTACTAATTTTATTCCACATTAAGAAACTCATCATTTAGACACTTTGCATGTTAGGATTTCCTTCAGATTCATGTTGGCATCCATGTATGGCCAAGGGGTGAAAATGGTAAAATCGACTATTTTGAAATCCAAAATGATGTAGGTTAGAGTTATCCGATCCAAAAAATTATCCGATAAAAAAAGTATGGCCCGCCCTACCCCCCTAGTGTCCTGGGTTGTTGACTATCTGATGGGCTGACCACACTATGTGCGCCGCCGCCTACAGAGCTGTGTGTCAGACAGACTGGTCAGCAACACCGGGGCCCCGCAGGGGACAGTCCTCTCTCTCCCTTCCTCTTCACGGTCTACACTCTACACCAACGACTTCCACCATCGGTCAGAGTCCTGCCACCTTCAGAAGTTTTCTGATGACACTACGATAGTGGGATGTATTAAGGACGGTGATGAGGAATACCGTGCACTGGTGGTGGACTTCGTCACATGGTGCGATAAACCACCTGCAGCTAAATGTGATGTAGACCAGGGAACTGGTTGTGGATCTGGGGAGGAACGGGAGTGCATCTGTGAACCCCGTTTCCATCAGGGGAGTCGATGTGGACACGGTTGAGGATTACAAATACCTCGGTGTACACATCGACAATAAATTAAACGGGTCAAAACATGCAGATATTTTATATTGTAAGGTAAAATAGGAAATGTATATCCCGGACTGCATTTTATTCTTAGGCTTATTTTTATTGTTATTCGTGACTTTTTGTTTTTGTCTACCTAAATGTTTACTGTGAGTGATTTGTAGTGCCAAATTTCCCTCAGGATGAATAAAGTATTTCTATTCTATTCATATGACCTGAAACACCTCAGAATTCATCCTGCTGCTTGTCAATAGTCGCATCAATAAATATAAGGGAAAAGGTTCCATTAGCAGCCATACATGCCCACGCCATAACACTACCACCATAATTCACTGAGGTGATATGCTTTGGATCATGAGCAGTTCCTTTCCTTCTTCATACTCTTCTCCTCTTCTCTTCCCATCATTCTTGTACAAGTTGATCTTTGTCTCATCTGTCTATAGGATGTTGTTCCAGAACTACATGCTTTTCTTTTAGATGTTTTTTTTGGCAAACTCTAATCTGGTCTTCCTGTTTTTGAGGCTCACCAATGCTATCTCTCCGAGTTTGATTATATTTTTGGCTTGCTTCACTGATAGTGACAGCTCTTTGGACCTCATATTGAGTGTTGACAGCAACACATTCCAAATACAAATAACACAACTCTAGACCTTTTATCTGCTTCTTGTAAATGAAATAATGAGGGAATAACACGCATGGAACAGCCAATTGTCCAATTACTTTTGGTCCCTTAAAAAGGAGGAGGCACATGTAGAAATTGTTGTAATTCCTACACCCTTCACCTGATTTGGATGTAAATACCCTCAAACTAAAGCTGAAAAGCACATATTGATTGTTTTCTTTCAAATCCATTGTGGTGGTGTATAGCCAAAATGATGAAAATCATGTTGATGTTCAAATATTTATGGACCTGACTGTATGTCTGTCCGATCTAGATTCGTATAACTGCTCATGCTTTAAAGAGGCTCCAGAGAGACTCCACTGGGTGACGTCACCCAGAGAAGAGCAGACCTCTAATGTCACTCAGAGGAGGGACTACTTATTGATTGATTGATTGATTGAACATTTTATTAACAGATTGCAGAATGGGTACAATACAGTACGGCTCAATACACACAATTGTTAAGGGGATACATATTACAGACCAGAGAAAGGACATTTACAGGGGCCAGTTTCGAATTGCACCCTCCCGTAGGTGCTCTTTGAGAGCGGTTTTGAAGGTGGGTAGGGATTCACATTATTTTACGGCTGTGGCTAGGACATTCCACATTGTTGTGGCATAATTGCAAAACGTGTCTAGTCCCTTGTTTGAGCCGAATCTGGGTTGGACATGATTTGTGGAACTCCTGACCTGCAGACATGTCTGTCGTCTCGACTGCAGTAGACTCACCATGAGGAACGTTGGAGAAACACTTGAGGAGATAATGTCTGCAGGTCACTGGACGTCTGCTCTCCTCTGGGTGACGACATCCCACTGAGTAGGAACATGTTGGTAAATGTTATGTCTGATTATCACGCATCCTTCAGAACGATGGGATTCAGGTTGAAAATCGACGAAATGGCCCTTTAATATACAGTCAAAGCATGATATTTTGAATAGGTATTAGCTGTAAAAACCCTTTGCGGTTGTGTGATGAGGAGGAAAAGTGTCTTTTAGGTTTTATCCTCAATACAGTCCGAGTCTATACAATATGACGATACAACATGTCAACATATTGTTTTCAAAAACACTTATGTCCTCCTCTGGTGGTTGTGAAGGGTATTTCAGGTCCTTGTGTCACCGAAACTGTGTTGCCGGGCGTGTCTCTTGCCTGAGGGGAGGAGGAGTGGTGGGGGGAGGGGGTTTGTGGGGCGCACAATCTCTTTAACCTGAATTTTCCCTGTAAAACATCCTGTAGCCTCTTTTCATGAACCATAGTCTGGGAGCAAAGTTGGCTCTTGGTACTAAAATGAATAATCATTTAATGGATTGAATCTGCAACATTGACTCCGTCATCTGTGTTCCACGTTGCTGGCCCTAAACTCTCTGATTGTAATGCTTTTTTCTTTTCTTTTGCAGGTGAACCTAGAAAATATGACCCCACCTTTAAGGGCCCGATCCACAGCAGGTGAGACGAGAGGTTTGATACGGTTATGTGGCCGGTTGCACTAAACATCCCCCGTTTTCTCATTTAAGATTTAATTTAAGGTTTTATTTAAGTTTAGGAAATTGCCTAAGACAGTTGGAACAGAAATCTCAGACTGATTCCTTAGGTAAGGGAAAATATACTCCGCTGTTTACCACAGTTCAACTGAAATATGGCGTGAATATTCCACAGTTGCCGAGGTGATGGAATATTGACCAAATATTTCTGTAGCTATAACTTGGCCATAACATTGAGTTGCACTAAGCAAACGGCAGTAGCCTATAATGTCCGCAACTCAAAGGAAAGGAAGACCACATTGGACGGAGGAAGAAGCTTCACATAATTATCCAGAGAAAATATGATCCAAATGTTACATCTAGTCTGAAACAACGAATGTGGCTAGAGATAATATGGATTTAACACAAGAAATCTGGCAGTGAAAAGAACAGATGAGGGAAAAAAAAATTACTTTATTACTGTACTTAGGATAAGGAAAAATAAGACCTAAGACTGTATTAAGAATAAATCCTAAGGACAGGACTTGAGGTGAATTCTTTAGTGGATTGTTGAGGAAATATGTAAATGAAGATGCTTCATACAACTGGCCGCTGGCTTTCATAGTATTGTTTGTAGTATATTTTGATCTCATCGCTCTTCTCTTCCCCTCAGGGGATGTACTGACATTGTGTGCTGTATCCTGTTCATCCTGGCCATCCTGGGTTACATCGCCGTGGGAATACTCGGTAAGAAAACAACAAACCAGTAGTGTAACCGGGGCCGTCCTCGACTAAAATACATTCTCAACAGTCCATTATTCGTCATAGAATTTGTGGACTAATCGATTAGTTGATTTAATCAGCAAATCTGTGAAATAATGTTTACCTTGTGCGATACCGCAGAAGATAGATAGATACTTGATTGCCATTTCAACACATGGTTGATTGGGATTTGTCTCGGTGCAATGCTCATTTCAGCATAAAACGGTGGAAAAAACATACAAGAATACATACAATGCAATCCCTGAAGTAGAATAAGTATTTCACACACATTAAAAGACCTTCCCAGTAGGAGTTAAATCATTTTGTGTCATGTACTGTGTAATCACAGTCCTGTGCCACTAGGGTGAATGCAGGAGGACAGTGGTTAAACGGCAGGACAGTGGTTACTAACCTTCTAGTACAAAGTGCCTGTGCATTAGGGCTTAGTGACGGACAACCTCGGGATATGTACTATTCTTAAAACGAGATGATCTACACCGGAGACTTTGGACTCTTCTACCAGAGGGAAGGGGGTTAAAGAGGTAGTAAGCAGGGTGAGAGGGGTCACCAAAGAAGGACCTCTTTACCAGAGATGTTCTGTTTACTCCACCAGTAGCTGCAAGGAAGTAGCAACACACTGTAGTGACTGTTTCACTGGAATTCATGTTGCCAGGGGAACAGTTTGGACCCAAATGTATTTCCTGTCAATTATTGCATCAGAAAACATCGCAACAGGAATAAACGTGGGTCCTTTTTTAGAATGGTACTATTGTCACTTTGAAACCGTCTATAGGTCAGGGGTCTCCAAATAGTTTCTCCCAGTCTGCCCTTTGAGTGACTCACCAGTCATTTATTAAAAGAAAATATATATGTATCTCAAACCACAAATTAAATCAATCTGTATCCGAAGTTTAATTATGAAATGAATCAGAAGTGTATGCGCTGTGATGCATTGAGAATCATTTGGTAACAGAATCATACTGTAATTATCATAATTACATTATGGGTTCCTTGGTGGTTCCCAGTCCTAATTACCACCATGATGCTCTTCTATAAACTCTCCTCTCCCTCCTCTCCCTCCTCTCTCCTCTCTCTTCTCTCTCTTCTCTCTCTTCTCTCTCTTCTCTCTCCTCTCTCTCATCTCTCTCCTCTCCCTCCTCTCTCTCTCTCTCTCTCTCTCTCTCTCTCTCTCTCTCCCTCCTCTTTCTCCTCTCCCTCCCAGCCTGGTCGCAGGGGGACCCCAGGAAGGTCATCTACCCGACGGACAGCAGAGGGCAGTTCTGTGGGCAAGCTGGCACCCCGCAGGAGTAAGTTATCTTGGTGTCATGGACTGAATGTTAATGTGGATGTTACTATTATTCACACATAGAAATGTGGCATACCTGGCTACAGCACATGTGATTTTGAACACTCCTTTTGTTATCGGTAAAGGAACACATCAACATTATGGGAAATGCGCTTACCTTGGTGTGATCTTTGACCAGCAAATGCACTTTGATCACCACATTAGGTCTATGTTTTTTCCATCTGCGAAATATTGCTAAATTTGATCTGTTGTGTCCCAGACGGAGCTGGAAATAATTGTTCATGCTTTTGATTTATCCCGCCTGGACTATTGTAACTCCCTTTTCACTTGCCTCGATGCGTCCACTTTGGGCTTTGTAAATACACTACCAACGGCTAAAAATGGTCGAGAATGCAGCTGCAAGGCTGCTGACTAGGTCTAGAAAATCTTGCCACATCACTCCCATCTTAGTTTCCCTTCACTGGTTCCCCATCAAATTTAGAATTCACTTTAAGGTTCTGGTCATCACCTATAGAGCACTCCATGGTCAGGCACCTGCCTACATCTGCGACCTACTGCGTCCATACACTACGAACAGATCGCTCAGGTCGTCTGATCAGGGCTTGCTGGCTGTCCCCCTGTCTAGATTAAAGACAAAAGGGGACAGAGCCTTCGAAACCGTGGCCCCCAGGCTATGGAATGCTCTGCCCTTGGACCTTAGATCTGTGGTCTCTGTAAACACTTTTAAAAATCAGCTAAAGACTGTGCTGTTCAAACAGGCGTTTGGCTAATTATGCTCTGTGTAAATATTTTATGTCTTTTTATCCGTTTTGCTTTTCCTGTTCTTTCATGTTTTTAATTATTTTCTTTTAACATGTTATCTTTGCACTTTATTGATGTTTTTACTCTGTGAAGCACTTTGTGACCCTGGTCTGTGAAAGGTGCTATATAAATAAACATTACTTACTTACCGTCTTCTCCAGAGTCAGACAAGAAGATGGATACCAATTTCCCCTCTGTGCATTCAGTAGAAGGCTATCTGGCTGCAAGCTAGCCTAGTTTAGCACAAATGAATGGAAGCAAATACGGACCGGCTAGCCTAGCTGTTCCCACTACAACCTCTCCCGGAGTTTTAAGCTAGGCTAGTGGTCTGTATCCGCTTCCATTCATTTGTGCTAGGCTAGCTTGCAGCCGGATAGCTTTCTACTGAACGCAAAGAGAGGAAATAAGGTACTGTAACTATCTTCTTGTCTCACTCTAATAATTTTGGCCGGTTCCTTAAGTAATTTTTAATGTGCAAAAATTATGGTTTGTGTTTGACTGTGTAACTTGAGTACATTTCAAACTTTTAAGTTTTAACCCAAATACACAGTGAGTTAGTGTTAAATGTACTCTGTGTGTGTGTGTGTGTGTGTGTGTGTTACAGGAAAAAGCCACTGCTGTTCTACTTCAACATCATGAAGTGTGCGAGCCCCATGGTCCTGCTGGAGTTCCAGTGTCCGACCACACAGGTGGGAACAACTCTTCTCTCTCATTGGATATAAGATAATAATGTGGGCGTCATAGCAGCACGTGGGGGGGGGGGGGGTAATAAAGACATAAATATAGGCAATACAATTATGGTAAAGATACAAATAAGCAGTGTAAACAATATAATTAACTCTTGAGTGTAAGAATATGAGAAAGTAAACGGTGTAGTCAAAGGTGCAGATGAGGGTCTGTATGCCCCATCAGTTGTGTTATATGTTAGAATAAATATGGGCAATAAAACACTTAGAATCTGAATATACTGTATGCTATGAGTAAGTAAAGTCAACAGTATATACACAGGTGCAGTATAAGCAGGGGTGTAAAAAGTACCCAGAAATTGTGAAAGTATGGGCACCGTCTCAAAATCGTACTCAAGTAAAAGTCAAGAGTATCTGGCTAAAAACACACTTGAGTAAAAGTAAAATAGTTTCTACTTTTAAATGTACAGTAAAAGTAAAAGCTTTTTTTATTCCGGGGCAATGAAATGTTCCGTTTCGTCCTCTTCATCACTCGTACTATCGTTTGTGGCCATCTTCTGTAGCTCGTCACTCTGGCCGTCTATTCTTCTGATAGCAGGTTTAATCAAAGATCCCTGCTTTCTAGTCTTGCACAAGGACCAATCAGCATGGGTATGGGCGGGTTCATTTTCCATTGATGGGCAATTGATTGGTTGTTTTTAAATAAAGTGCGGCCACAGGATTAATAACGTTAACGTCCAGAGAAACAAATATACTAATTAAAATGGTTGGACCTGCACTTTGTAGGTCTGCATTTTTAATTTAAGGAGTAAAAAGTGTTTGATTTTCTTAAATGTAATTGAGTAAAAGTACAAGTATACAAACCTAATAATACTTGAGTAAAGTACAAATCCCCCAAAACAGTACTTAAGTATTGTAACGAAGTACAATTACTCAAGTACTTTACACCCCTGAGTATAAGGTACCCTAACTGGCATGATATACGTCATACATTATACATTGTAGTCCGTGCTGTTTATGTGGTAAGAGTCGGACACACTTAGTGATCAGACATCCTAGTAGTAGTTCTCAATAATCATGACCTTTTACTTCTACATTTTCAATACAACACAGTTATCCACACAAGATGGACGTTTGCTTTGGGCCACGACGGGGACATCAAATAAATATTAATGTTCAACACATAACGCAATAAAAGCATAAAAAAACATTTAAAGGTAGAATCTGTCATGTCGTCAAACGGCAACCTCTAGGCTTAAAGAGGACGACATGGAACTGTGCTTTGTTTACGGTTTCTGCTTTTGTCTGATGTGTGGATTGGATGTCAGTGGGTCCAGGTGGGGGGGGGGGGGGGGGGGGGGGTGCTACTGCTGGCCACACCTCAGACTCTACAGAGAGAGGTCTGGAGACACTCGCAGTATGATGAGTTACTAAACTCTCCAACCCACGGGTCAGACCAAAACTAAAAGGTAAACGAAGCACAATACCAAGCGAGGCTCTTTGGCCCAGATGTCGCTGTTTGATGGCATTACAGATTCTACCTACCTAAGAATTTAATAACACTATAAAGTAGACGTATCTTTGCATAAAGAAGACGGTACGTTTGATTTTTCCTACATCCTACTTTGGTTTTCGCTAGATTAGATTCAAATGTATATGAATGTTGTATATGTAACGGATGCTACCGCGAGGCGCAGTCACGATGGACTTCAGATGTTGTGAAGTGACGGGGGCGAGTAGCGGTGCTACGGGTAAAACTCACTCTCACCCTCAAAAGACACATAGACACGTTACAAAGCAGTGAGTTCACTTCTTGGTATAGCGGTCTGTGCCGTTGCCCGCGGTGTGGGAGACCACAGGTTCGAAACTTCCTCTGGGCATAGAAGTTTAAGGTGATGATGTCACAACCGTTACATATATATATATGTATGTTCCTTTGTCCAACTTAGAAACATGTGGTATTGATTTAATGCCATATTATCTCTGATGCATATACATCTATTCAATCAATCAATCAATCAAGACCAGGGTAATTAATTTATACAGCACATTTAAAAACAACCGAGGTTGACCAAAGTACTGCACAATAGAAAGTACAAAAGTACTATAAATGCAATGCTAATAAAAATACAACACAAGGTGCTGTTGACAGAACAGAACAGAAATAGTACTGCAAACAGTACTACACATAACATAACAATGAAAATACAATATAAAATGCACAGCAAGTAGAAACACGGATGTACGGCTCAGCCTGAATGAAAAGCCAGTGAGAAGAGGTGAGTCTTTAACAAAGACTTAAAATATCAACCAACCAACCAACCAACCAACCAACCAACCAACCAACCAACTACTAGACTAAACTATGCTTATGGGTTTCACCATTTATTCATCCACCAACCTTTTTGCCTTCAAACATTGTATTTTATATAAAACCACCAGCCCTGAAAGCCTTCGCTGGATTTCTGCAGTTGTTTTAACTATTATCATGATTCTGACATATTTGTTTAAATTTCAGATATGTGTGGAGAAATGCCCTGATAAGTTTATGACACTCATCAAAGCCAATGTGAACAGTAAGGACTTTGAATACTACAAGAGCTTCTGCAAGGAAGGCCTGACTAGTCATATGGTGAGTGGTCGTATAGCATGGGGAAACTTAGCCAGTTGTGACAAATTATTAAATGGGTTTCATGAATTCCTCCAATTTCAAGAACATGTACTTTTAGACTTTCAAAAAAGCATTTTCCATAATAAATACAAACCACTGACGTGTAGTTTTTGACCATGCTGTGTTTCAGAGTGCACCAGAGATCCTGAAGCAAGGCCTATGTCCTGCTATGCTGCTTCCCAGCAAGCCCTGTAAGTCCACTACCAACCATTCTGTCTCTATAGGAAGTACAGTATATCACTCCTCTAAATACACTACCAACACTCTGTCTCTATAGGAAGTGTATCACTCCTCTAAATACACTACCAACCATTCTGTTTCTATATGAAGTATATCACTCCTCTATAAGTACACTACCAACCATTCTGTCTCTATATGAAGTATATCACTCCTCTATAAGTACACTACCAACCATTCTGTCTCCATCTCAGCCAAACATCTGTCGTCTCTGTCCACTATAACTCATGTTGCCAAAATATGCCACCTGTCCCCTTGTCTTTAGTGTTCCTACTTGCCTAATGTCACAATAGGAAATACTAAATATTTGTTACATGTAATAATAATAATAATAACTTTATTTGTATAGCACTTTTCATACAGAGGTTGCAGTTCAAAGTGCTTCACAACAGTAAAAAATACAGGCATAAGCGAGCATAAAAAGATAGACAGGTAGAATCACAGTGTTTCACATTAGGATCTAGCATCCCAATAGGCTCTCCGCTTACAGTTTTCAGTAACACAAATAGTAAAAATAGTTTAAAATGATTCAGTTTAAAAATAGTAAAAAAATTATAAAATAGAACGGACATAAAAAATACAGACATGAGCGAGCATAGCAAGATATAGCAAATCACAGTGTTTCACATTTGGATCTAGCATCCTAATAGGCTCTCTATTCAGTAATACTCCTGTAATTCCCAACATACTTCCCAGTACATATTGCTGTAACTTTAGTGATATTAGATCACAGGGACACGAACCCACACTGTAACTTTAGTGATACTAGATCACAGGGACTCGAACCCACACTGTAACTTTAGTGATACTAGATCACAGGGACTCGAACCCACACTGTAACTTTAGTGATACTAGATCACAGGGACTCGAACCCACACTGTAACTTTAGTGATACTAGATCACAGGGACTCGAACCCACACTGTAACTTTAGTGATACTAGATCACAGGGACTCGAACCCACACTGTAACTTTAGTGATACTAGATCACAGGGACTCGAACCCACACTGTAACTTTAGTGATATTAGATCACAGGGACTCGAACCCATACTAAATAGTGGGACCTATTGCATGAACAAATAATCAGTGTTTCACATTTGGATCTAGCAAATAATAAAAATAGTTTAAAATGATTCAGTTTAAAAATAGTCATCAGTAAGAAGTAAAAAGTGCAATAACCGACACATGAATTTGATAGGCAGTGTATAAGAGTAGGCAGGGTAAGAATAGTGCAGGTAAATACAAGTTGTGTCAGGATATCCCTGATGTTTCCTCTTGCCACTAGGTGGTAGCAGATATCTATCAGTGAAATGCCTGAGCAAAGAGATAGGTTTTAAGCTGTCTTTTAAAGATGTCTAGCGAGTTGGCTTCCCTGATGTTTTGGGGTAGTTTGTTCCATAGTTTGGGGGCATAGTTGATAAAGGCTGCATTACCGATCCTCTTTTGACTGCTTCTGGGAGCCTCTAGTAGTCCAGCAGCTGATGATCGCAGTGTTCTTGCTGGTGTGTAATTTATTAGAGTGTTGGCGATGTAGCTAGGTCCCTGTCCATTTAGAGCTTTGTATGTAAGGAGAAGGACCTTAAAGTCCATTCTAAATGTTACAGGAAGCCAGTGTAAAGCAGCTAAGACTGGACTAATGTGCTCTCTCCTTTTGGTTCTAGTTAGCAGTCGGGCTGCAGAGTTTTGGATTAGCTGAAGCCTCTCTGTGGTTTTCTTAGGGAGACCTGTGAAAAGTGCATTACAGTAGTCTAACCGGCTAGATATGAATGCATGAATTGGCTTCTCAGCATCGTTCTGATTAATAAATGGTCGTACTTTTGCTATATTTCTGAGATGGAAGAACGATGTTTTCGTCACTTTGCTAATATGAGAATTGAAGTTCAGTTCTGAATCTATGATAACCCCAAGACTAGTGACCTCAGATTTGATCCAAGGGGTTAGTCCCCCCAGGTTCTTTATTAATGTTTCTTTTCTAGTTTTGGAGCCGATAATTAGAATTTCAGTTTTGTTCTCGTTTAGTTTCAGGAAGTTCTTACTCATCCATTTATTTATTGCCAGTAAGCAGTCTGTAATGGAGCTAATCGCTGTAGCATTTGGTTCAGCAGATATGTACAGTTGTGTATCATCCGCATAGCTATGGAAATCTACATTATGTTCTCTGATGATATCACCCAGTGGTAACATGTAAAGGGAGAAGAGTAAAGGACCTAAGCAACTCCCTTGTGCAACTCCATAGTTGTTGTCGTATATATCAGACACCGGATCTCCTCTCTGGTAAACAAGAATACCCTGAAGACTCTAGCAGGAGCACTCATTCAAGGGTACTACGACTATGCTTGCACCTCATGGTACCAAAGCACCTCAAAGGCACTAAAAAACAAATTACAAACATCTCAAAACAAGCTAGTCGGACTACTACTTGACCTGACTCCTAGAACCCACCTCACCCCTGCCCACTTTGACAACCTAGGATGGCTTAGAGTAGACGACAGAGTACAGCAACTTGCAATGGGCCTGGTCTACAAGATACACTACGCGACCAAGGTACCCATGTACATGTCAAAATACTTCCCAAAGGTCAGTGAATACCACGATCACAACACCAGAGGGAGCTCCACAAATCATGTAAAACCCAGATTCGGCTCAAACAAGGGACTAAACACGTTTAGCAATTATGCCACATCAATGTGGAACGCCCTACCTAAAGCTGTAAAGGAATGTGAATCACTACCCACTTTCAAAAACACTCTCAAAAAACACCTACGTGAGACTGCAATTCGAAACTGGCCCCTACAAATGTCCTAACCTAGTTGTACAGTAAATGACCAAGTAAGGCTTTGTCAATATTCCAATGCACAGTGTAAAATGTGTGTGTGTCCCCTACCCAACCCCCCCCCCCCCCCCCCCACCTCCAATGTACAGCCCTCACCCAACCCACCCAACCCCACCCCACCCAACCAACCTCCTCCAATGTACAGTTTCTACGCCAAATGTATATACACTCCTTTTCTGGACACTTTTGTATCACAAACAGTACTGTATTTGCAAATCTGATATGTCATAAATGTATAGATGTAGCAGTACTGTCTATCTGTATGTCATGTATGTCATATATGTTATGATGAATTGAAAATGGGGGACCCTGATGTAAACAAGACGAAAGTATTTCTCTGGTCTGCATCCCCTTAACAATTGTATGTATTGAGCTGTACTGTACCCATTCTGCAATCTGTTAATAAACTTTTCAATCAATCAATCAATCAATCTCCTAGTTTAACATAGAATTTCCTCCCTCTGATGTATGTTTTAAACCAGCCCAGCACATGTTCTGAGAAACCGACATGGTTTTCAAGACGATCGATTAGAATATCGTGATCGATTGTATCAAATGCTGCACTGAGATCTAACAGGATAAGGATGGAGATCTTATTCTCGTCAGAGTTTAGTCTGAGGTCACTGATTATTTTGGTGAGGGCAGTTTCAGTGCTATGATATTTTCTGAATCCTGACTGAAATTCTTCTAAGATGTTGTTTTCTTCAAGAAAGGAATTTATTTGAACTGAAACTATCTTTTCAAGTACTTTACTAATGAATGGTAGGTTGGATATTGGACGATAAACTTTGATTCTTAGTCAGCTAATAGTCATATCATTTGTCGACTGTTTAGTTAATTTCATCGACAAAAGTCATGCAGAGGGACCTCTTTAAATCGACCAAGTTTATCATTATTCAGGAAATGGAAAATAACATCAACCAACAGATCAGCTAATGGACTAGGAGGGAGCAGTTCTACTGTGTTGTTTAGTTTAGTTCTACTGTTGTTTAGTTCTTGTTTATCTGACATCTAAATCACATGTAGACAAAACGGTAACTTGTGTTAAAAGGTAGAATCTGTAATACCGTCAAACAGCCACCTCTAGGCAAAAGAGCCCCATCTTGGTATTGCACTTTGTTTACTTGTGGAGTTTAGTAACGTATCATAGTCTGAATTCCTCCAGACCTCTCTTGGCCTCCCCTTATATCCACTCAACTCCAAACCCACACGTCAGACAAAAACAAAAGATGTCAATGGAGAATAATTCCAAGCAGGGCTCTTTTGCCCCGAGGTCGCTGTTTGACAGCGTTACAGATTCTACCAAGGGTGACAGGAAAAAGTCCTCCATGGAACAGTTATTTTGCAGTAATACTGCAACTTATCCCCTCCTCTGTTCTCCTCTAGTCACCCGGAGGTGTTTCCCTGCCATGGGCCTGAAGGGAGGGTCCATCACTGTGGATGGCAACTCCCAGTTTGACGATGGAACCGGGATGAGAGATGCCAAGGACCTCTTGGATGGAGTCAAGTGAGTCCATTACTGGCGACATTGTAATGTAACTCATGCTAGGGCTGGATGATGTTAAAAATAAAATGAAATAAAATGAATATCACTATATTAAGAAGCAATTCTTTAGGGATGTCTGGGTAGTGCAGAGGTCTAGGCACCATGGCAGAGACCTGGGTTAAATTCTTCCGGCTTGGTCAGACGTCCCTATGACCACGATTGGCGGTGTTCGCAGGTGAGAAGCCGGTATGAGTCCTGGTCATTGCAATAGCGACTCCTACTGGTCTGTTGGGGTGCCTGTTCAGCAGGGAGGGGATCTGGGGGAGATGGCGTGAACCTGCACGCTACGCTCTCCCAGTGGAACTCCTCGCTTTCTGGTGGAAAGAAGGGAGGATGCATGGTGCAGCACAGCGACCAGGAAGGTAATTGGGATAGCGACTAAATTGGGGGATGGGAGATCAGGTGAAAAGGCAACAAAAATAAAAAGAATACCATTTATTTTCACCGTGGTCAGGTGAAAAGAAATGGCTGGCGACTCCACATGTATTGGAGGAGGCATGTGGTAGTCTACACCCTCCCCAGAATGAAAGTAGGGCAGCATGTGGTAGTCTCTACACCCTCCCCAGGCGGACAGTAGGGCAGCATGTGGTAGTCTACACCCTCCCCGGACGGACAGTAGGGCAGCATGTGTGGTAGTCTACACCCTCCCCGGACCAACAGTAGGGCAGCATGTGGTAGTCTACACCCTCCCCAGGCGGACAGTAGGGCAGCATGTGGTAGTCTACACCCTCCCCAGGTGGACAGTAGGGCAGCATGTGGTAGTCTACACCCTCCCCAGGTGGACAGTTTCAAGTTTCAAGTTTCTTTAATAGTTGTCATACAGAAGTACAGAATACTTTTATACAAAATGCTTCTTACTGTTACGCTCCAGAGACTGTGCAAGACAGGATAAGTATGAAATAAAATAACATAGTAAAATTAGAAGTAAAAAAATGAGGTCACAGTGTTCAGTTTAGACATATGTACAATGTTCGATGCAGAGTAGACGTAACTGAGTTACCATACAATATACAATACTGTGCAGTGTACTAATATACAATACTATATAGTGCAAGGCAGAAATGGGACGAGGTGCAATTTAGGTACAATTCACAGTAGGTGTACGAGTTGTAGTGCAAATCCTTTATCAATAAATATAAAGTGTAAAGTGTGTTTGTGTGATCTAAAGTGTGGAGAGTGGGTGCTGCAGTGTGTTGTTTGTTTGAGTGAGTGTGTGCGTGTGGGTGTGTGTGCTGTGTGCATTTGATGGTTGTTGCATAGTGTTTATTGTTCGTTTAGCAGCCTGATGGCCTGGGGATAGAAGCTTCTTCTGAGTCTTTCTGTGCTCGCCTTAAGACTCCGGTATCGCTTGCCTGACCGCAGCAGTTCAAAGAGGCAGTTGTTCGGGTGGCTCGAGTCCTTAATAATTCTCTTAGCCTTCCCCTTGCACCGCTTGTTGTAAATGTTCTGGAGGGTGGGAAGCCCCCCTCCAATTGTGCGTTCGGCTGAACGTGTCACTCTTTGTAGTCTGCTACGGTCTTGTGCAGTGCTATTCCCAAACCAGGAGGTGATGTTGCCGGTCAGGATGCTCTCAATTGTACATGAGTAGAAGTTCCTAAGGATCTTCTGACTGACTTGGAACTTCCTTAGGCGCCTGAGGAAGTAGAGGCGTTGTCGTGCCTTCTTCACAACACTGTCAATGTGTGTGGTCCATGTCAAGTCCTCGGATATGTGGGCTCCGAGGTACTTGAAACTGTTCACTCTCTCAACCGGTGCCCCGTCGATGCTGAGGGGGCTGTAGTCCTTGACCCCCGACCTCCTGAAGTCCACAATCATCTCTTTTGTTTTGCTGACGTTCAGGGAGAGGCAGTTCTCCTGACACCACTGTGACAGGTTCTCTACCTCTTCCAGGTAGGCCCTTTCGTCGTTGGCAGAGATCAGGCCCACCACTACTGTGTCATCAGCAAATTTGATGATGGTGTTGTTGTTCCGCTGTGCTACGCAGTCATGTGTAGCATGACTCATGTGTAGGGCAGCATGTGGTAGTCTACACCCTCCCCAGACTGACAGTAGGGCAGCATGTGGTAGTCTACACCCTCCCCAGGTGGACAGTAGGGCAGCATGTGGTAGTCTACACCTTCCCCAGACTGACAGTAGGGCAGCATGTGGTAGTCTACACCCTCCCCGGACCAACAGTAGGGCAGCATGTGGTAGTCTACACCCTCCCCAGGTGGGCAGCATGTGGTAGTCTACACCCTCCCCACACGGACAGTAGGGCAGCATGTGGTAGTCTACACCCTCCCCAGACGGACAGTAGGGCAGCATGTGGTAGTCTACACCCTCCCCGGACCGACAGTAGGGCAGCATGTGGTAGTCTACACCCTCCCCGGACCGACAGTAGGGCAGCATGTGGTAGTCTACACCCTCCCCACACGGACAGTAGGGCAGCATGTGGTAGTCTACACCCTCCCCGGACCGACAGTAGGGCAGCATGTGGTAGTCTACACCCTCCCCGGACCGACAGTAGGGCAGCATGTGGTAGTCTACACCCTCCCCAGACTGACAGTAGGGCAGCATGTGGTAGTCTACACCCTCCCCACACGGACAGTAGGGCAGCATGTGGTAGTCTACACCCTCCCCGGACCGACAGTAGGGCAGCATGTGGTAGTCTACACCCTCCCCACACGGACAGTAGGGCAGCATGTGGTAGTCTACACCCTCCCCGGACCGACCGTGGTGGGCTGCATCACAAAAGGCGACGAGACCGCGTACCGCGATGAAGTAGAGCAGCTGTTAGCCCTGTGCAAAGATAACAACCTACAGCTGAATAAGCTAAAGACCCAGGAGATGATCGTGGACTACAGGAGGAGGAAGAAGACTGACATACAGCCCCTGTACATCGACGGGGGAGGTGTGGAGAGAGTCTCGGTCATCAAGTTCCTGGGTGTCCACCTGGAGGATGACCTGACCTGGAGAACCAACACCACGGCGATAGTGAAAAAGGCACAGCAGAGACTCTACTTCCTGAAAATACTGAGAAGCTACCACCTCAGACCAGACCTGCTTGTGTCTTTTTACCGCTGCTCCGTGGAAAGCATCCTCACCTACTGCATCAATGTGTGGTTCCTCAGCTGCAAAATCAGTAAAAATACTGAAAGACCCACACCACCGGGCAACAAACACTTCGTACGGCTGCGCTCGGGCAGGCGTTTCAGCGTCATGCCCACCCGGACAAACAGACTGAAGTTTAGTTTTTATCCCAGGGCCATATGTGCACTAAACTCAGCTAAATTTTAAAACAACAGTCTCCCTTGCACCCCCCCCCCCCCCCCCCCCCACGCACACACAACAACCTGTTCCCCCCCCCCCCACAGGGTCGGTACCGACCCCTTTTGACATTATGATCATATAGGCATATTTTTATGAGTGATGGAAATAATTTGCGATTTTAAAATCAACCATTTTCAAGTATTAACATCACTAACATGTCACAAAAGCATGTAGAATGTAAAACGTTAGGTTGGCAATAGGTTAGCAATAGGTTAAAAGTGTCCTTATATCGTTTTAAGTTTTCGATATGCGATCGTCTATCCCAGCCGGAACCGGAAATGGAAATTTTGAACCATGGGAATTGTAGTTTTTTGTGGCCATTTTGTAGAGGACATTCATAGCTGTCGGCCAGCGTTGAAATTTCTCCGATCTACACTTCCTGTCACATACTATGGTGGTTCAAAGTTCAGCGTTCTGAATGAATCATATCAATAATTGTTATGATTCGCGATAATAAGCCACAAAAGGTAAAGTTTTTGACAAATATTGAAATGCAGTCAGTTTCTCCTCACTATTGTTAGCATGTAGGAACAATTAGATCTGAAATTAGTTTCAAAACGGTTACACTGTGGGGGAAATAAAAAAGTACAGTCGATTACAGTAGATATCAGTATCTGTTATTATGCACGCCTGGTGATACTAAATCCAAATTGAACTCGGGCATTTGAAAGATACTATATGTATATATATATATAAATGTGCGAATTGGCTATAATAAGGTAATGTATAAGCATATATTCTATATTCTATAATAATATTTCAAATTGCATTGGTCCGGATGGGAGAATTCAGTACTGTATATACAGAACCTTCGGTTTTATCATCTTCCCTTTATTAATTTCCTTAGACTTTTTGTACACATGATCTCAAGAGGGTACTGAACGAGGTCAGTGGTAGTTTTTTAAGTTTGGTCATTATTATCATGGTGTTATTCACTGTCAAAGATGCAAAGAAAAATCGTAATTCAGATTTTCCTTTGTTTCATCACAATTTAAGCAAGCCTAGTAATAGACACAATATTTCTGACACTGTGAATATATTCACTGAGGCCCATAGATGTACCTAGATACCAAGAATATGCAAATAGCCCTTGTAAAAGTGGAGCAATATTCCATTTACCTAGGTATACATTTTATGCGGATTTTAACCTGGGGTGGAACAGGTTACGGGATAGTGCAATTATCTTTTACACCCCCCTGTTTATATTAATGTTATTTATGCCTTACTCCTGTTTTTATATTTAATACTGTGTTTAGGACTGTTTTTATATTTTTACTAGCACCTAGGGCTGCATTTAAAATTTCGTTGTAACAATGACAATAAAGATCTATTCTATTCAGTAGGGCAGCATGTGGTAGTCTACACCCTCCCCAGGCGGACAGTAGGGCAGCATGTGGTAGTCTACACCCTCCCCAGGCGGACAGTAGGGCAGCATGTGGTAGTCTACACCCTCCCCAGGCGGACAGTAGGGCAGCATGTGGTAGTCTACATCCTCCCCGGACCGACAGTAGGGCAGCATGCCATGTGGTAGTCTACACCCTCCCCAGACCGACAATATGACTAAATTGGGGAGTATTTGGAGAAAAAGGCTAAAGTAAAGAAAAAGCTAAAGACAACAAAATGCGTATCATGATTGTATGTTTTTAAAATCCACGATTTTTTTGTTGTATGTTTGACTGTATAATTGGGGTATGAAAAATGGCTGTCCTGTACTGCAGACTTGCCCTAACCTGCCAACATACAGTAAGTCTTGTAAGCTTTAGCTTAGCTCACTAAAGCCAGTTTAGCAGGACCTAAGCACTATTCAGACGTGGTGAAGGCAGACTCTGCTATTAAGTAACATTGTTGTTTCCCGGTATCTCTCTCTCTCCCACAGGAATGCCACTGTGGTGATGGAGGCGCGTCAGGTGGTGATGAAGATCTTTGAGGATTTCACACAGTCCTGGTACTGGATCCTCCTGTAAGTCTTCATCCCACAGAGAAAAACATTCATTCAACCTTTATTTACTTCACGGGAATACACAGACCTCTCACTGGTTGCTCCCGAGTCTTTGCTGCAGCTATAGGAAAGTTAATGGACTATTAATAGATCCTAGCTTCATCTGTGGTCCATGCAGCTGTGGTCCCGTAAAAAACAAAGCCTTCTGATGTACATTTCTCTCTCTGATAAGGCAGGGGATTAGAATTTTAAGTGGCAGTTCAGCTGTGCTGTGGCCTCGTCCACTAGCCAGAGTTCAGCCGTGCTGTGGCCTCGTCTCCACTAGCCAGGGTTTAGCCGTGCTGTGGCCTCGTCTCCACTAGCCAGGGTTCAGCCGTGCTGTGGCCTCGTCTCCACTAGCCAGGGTTCAGCCGTGCTGTGGCCTCGTCCACTAGCCAGAGTTCAGCCGTGCTGTGGCCTCGTCTCCACTAGCCAGGGTTTAGCCGTGCTGTGGCCTCGTCTCCACTAGCCAGGGTTCAGCCGTGCTGTGGCCTCGTCTCCACTAGCCAGGGTTCAGCCATGCTGTGGCCTCGTCTCCACTAGCCAGGGTTTAGCCGTGCTGTGGCCTCGTCTCCACTAGCCAGGGTTCAGCCGTGCTGTGGCCTCGTCTCCACTAGCCAGGGTTTAGCCGTGCTGTGGCCTTGTCTCCACTAGCCAGGGTTCAGCCGTGCTCTGGCCTCGTCTCCACTAGCCAGGGTTCAGCCGTGCTCTGGCCTCGTCTCCACTAGCCAGGGTTCAGCCATGCTGTGGCCTTGTCACCACTAGCCAGGGTTCAGCCATGCTGTGGCCTTGTCTCCACTAGCCAGGGTTCAGCCATGCTGTGGCCTTGTCACCACTAGCCAGGGTTCAGCCATGCTGTGGCCTTGTCTCCACTAGCCAGGGTTTAGCCGTGCTGTGGCCTTGTCTCCACTAGCCAGGGTTCAGCCGTGCTCTGGCCTCGTCTCCACTAGCCAGGGTTCAGCCGTGCTCTGGCCTCGTCTCCACTAGCCAGGGTTCAGCCATGCTGTGGCCTTGTCACCACTAGCCAGGGTTTAGCCGTGCTCTGGCCTCGTCTCCACTAGCCAGGGTTCAGCCGTGCTCTGGCCTCGTCTCCACTAGCCAGGGTTCAGCCATGCTGTGGCCTTGTCACCACTAGCCAGGGTTTAGCCGTGCTGTGGCCTGTCTGGTACACAGTGAGCGTCTCCATTGTCTTTAGAACCTGGCCAGACCTGGCTGGACCCTGGCTGAGACACACCTTTCACAACCTGGCCAAAGTTGGTTGTATCATCAGGGGTTAGCTTGTGTACCACAGTTGTTGGTGTGAATTTTGAAACGACCAAGAGTTTACAAGAAATGCAATGGAGACGTAACCCAACCATACCATACTGTACCATACCAAGCCTGGCCATGGCTAGCCCCAGCCAACCTAAACATGGCTAATGGAGACTAGGCATAAATCCTCATCCCACAGAGAAAAACCTACTTCTGATGGGCTGATACGTCTGATATCTTAGCCTCTTAACACTTTGAGTGCCACGGACGCGTTTGTCATTAGTTCATGCCGACTGTTGAATGCCACCAACGCTATATAGCGTTTGTTTGTCGTATTTTTTTTATTAGCGATTTGAATTCATATTTCATCAATCGAGCCTCACGCTAGTGCTGCAGACTCTCTCTGAGCTCCATTGGGAAAATACCGGCCCCTATCGTCTCTCCGGATGGTACTGCACCTTAGACTGATGGGGGGGTGGGGGGGGTCCAGCCTCCTCATTTTACTTCTCCGGCGAGGCATCTGAAGAGACCCAAGTGATCGCCGAGCCGGAAAACACGTGGAATACATATTTACAGTACCCAACGCTGAATCAATAAACGTGATCGATATTTGGAATGGCGATCAGGAATTGGAATAATCTTTTTGGAGAACATCTGATCTGAGGTAAGCTATTTATTTTACCAGTCTTGGGGTAATCGGATCTATATTCACAGAGATATCAGAGTGTGCCCCGTGTGTGTGTGTGTGTGCGATCAGGAAATGAGAGAATATATTTTTCAGATCGCTTCTCTAGCGTGCATAAGTACACATATACTATCGATAATCTAGTGTTTATTTGAAAACGATTCATAAATATGGCGAAAAATTACACCGTTTTTGTGTATTCCAGAATATTCCAGTAAATGCTGTTTATCACGGAATTTATATATTTTCCTGAAAAACTAGGGCTTTTCAAAATGCTATAAAACGGAAATGAACCGATTTTAATTTAAAAAAATCCGTTTCGACAATGTTGACTGTAAACTAGTCATTGATAAGCGACGGGCAGATTATAGACACATAGCCATGTTTGACCATGTTAACAAGTGGCAACCAAAGTGTTAACACTTATCGACCTACCTACAAATAAATGTAACTGTAACATCTCCTCAAAGCACAGAAATTATATTAATTATTTCTTCGTTTCACCTCCCCTCTTCTCTCCCTCCCTCTATTCTCTCCAGAGGGTTGGTGATTGCGATGCTCACCAGCCTCATCTTCATCGTCCTCCTTCGCTACCTGGCCGGCATCATGGTCTGGGTGATGATCGTCATGCTTATACTGGTCATAGGCTACGGTAAAGGCTACAGCAGTGGTTTTCAACTTGGGGTCCTTGAGAGGGTTCCAGCAGGTCCCCAGCAAAATGGGGGACTAGTTTAATTTCACTATTTCATGCTCTGAAAGTTGCCAATGAGAGAATATAATAACATTGATTATTCTAATCATAGATTTCACTCTCTCCTCTGTCCTCTCTGCATATATATACACTGTATAGACGGCTATGGAATTCTGAACTTACGGTAATCATATATGGAAACAAAGATATTCTCAGATGAAGGCTCTTACTACATGGTGATGTGTGGCCTAATATGGAGGTTCCTGACACAAAGGTTAAAACCACCGGGACTATAGGGAGGTGTAGTGGTTACGTCATTGCCGTGTTTCGTGTTCCACCCTCTGTCCAACGCAATGTATTGCCCATTTCTAAATAGTCTCGTAATAAAGCATTAACATTTGCATGGTGTACCTTTCTATGATTATTCATCTACAATCTATAGCTCATCATGAAAATATTCGCAATTAATCATAAAAAATAATTGCCATATTTTATTTCAACCAAAAATGCTTAAACAATAATGTTAGTGATGGAAGGGAACTCATTTTGTGCAAAAATGGAAAGCCTTTCAATTTCCATGCGGCAGAATTGTTACAATAGCCGATAATCCATGATAAATCCCTATACGGGTGGAACAACCAGTGACGTCAGACTACACCTCCCTATAGTGCTCACGAGCACTTGCACGCAAGTCACGGCACTTTGCGAGTGTCTAGCGGCTTGGGCTGCATTTTTCGCTGAACATATAATATACTGTTAATAAAGAACTATTTGTTGCCGTTCGAATGCCACCTCACTCGACCAAATCCGTGCCTCGGTTCTCGAGTTACATGACGATATGTCAGGCGAGCGTCTTTTTACACGCCACACATCAAATGACCAGGACTCCAGACGCTCCAGAACTGCCAATCATCCGCTGATGGCGAAAATGATTGGTCAGCGTTGTAGCCAACGAGTGTAGGTTTCCAACGATAGGGGGGGTGCGAATAAGGGAACTAGGTGAAAGTTGACGAGCGAAAACGGGAAGTGAATCAGACTTCACAATGCACTGCTGTGGATGAGGAAATGGATTTTGGAACGCTTTTTTTCTTGGCGTCAGTTTATCAAATTTGGACCTGTACTACATAAGACCTTCAGGCTATGGAATCGCGTTTTCCAGCTAATACCTCTATGCTGGAATATGGAATATTGCAACCACTAAAGAAAATTGTGAATACACAAGTTCAAGTTCAACTCAAGTTCAGACCTCTGTTACTCTATTTCATTAGCACTAAAAGTGATTTTCCTTTTTTGCATTAGTAACTTCAGAATGTTATCTTTCAAAAGAGACCAGGCTCATGCATGTGCTATAAGTATAAAGCTAAGCTTTGCAAAAAGAAAATGTATGCCGTCCTCAAGTTCAAGTAAAAAGAATTGCCACTTTTCTGGGTCTCTGAAGAGGGAACCTTTGGGCAACAGTATATATTTTTTTTATCTACTTTTTCTCCAATTTCGTATCGTCCAATTCTACCCTCCCTTGTCTCGAACGCTGTTTGGCCATGCCTCCCACAAGCCGGCTGTAATGAGGACAAAGCCATACATTGCACAACAGTATCTTCAAATGAAAATGAATCCTCATAATAATCACAATCATAGGATTTATGTTGCAAATTTGTGAAATTTCCCCCAGAAGTAGTCTAAAATACTTCTGTTATCGTCTGTTTTAAATACCCTGCTTCCTCAAGGCAAATAGTTTTGTTTACTGCCGTTGTCATTATTCCATAATGTAATATCTCCCCCTGGTGGTTTGTCTGTGTATTGCTGCTGGTCAGGTATCTTCCACTGCTACATGGAGTATGCGGCGCTGAAGGGAGATCCTGGTGCTAATGTCACCTTACAAGACCTGGGCTTCCAGACCGACTTCTCCGTCTACCTGCAGATCAGACAGACCTGGCTGGGCTTCAGTAAGTCCAAAACAGACACGCACGCACACAAACCTCAATATCTACTGCTGTAGTGCCCTTGAGCAAGGCACTGAATCCCCTACTGCTCCAGTGGTAGCATGGTGGTTGTACAAGGCAGCTCCCTGCTGTAAATGTGTGGCAGGATGTTGCTGAAAAAGAGCATATATTACCAATATCCTGATGGCTTTTATAAAAGAAACATGTAACACACCCATCAGAATCACACCTACCTAGACCTACAGTAGGACTGGACAACATTGTAAAAATATTACATCATGATTTCAAATTTTTGACAGTATAACAATATTTGACTGTCTTGGGTTTTTTTCAGTGTAAATGATGATTTCTTTCTGTAATGCACTTGTTGTCACAGTGGTTTCTAAACACAAGTGTAAATGTATGTAATTCTGAAATGGTCTATTTTTATCCCTAATAATGCTGCAGCAAGGAACCATTATTATAATTTGTTTAGATTAAGTTAAATCTAAAGTACGGTATATGTACATATCATTGACAACGGTATTGCAAAAATGCATTCATTTGCATGGATCTATGCTTTGCTCTCAGGTACAGTTAGGGTCTCTCACCCCAGTGCTTTGCTCTCTCTCTCTCTCTCTCTCTCTCAGTGATCATCCTGGCCATCCTGGAGGTCATCATCATCCTGCTGCTCATCTTCCTCAGGAATAGGCTCCTCATCGCCATCGCTCTCATCAAAGAGGCCAGCAGGTCAGACATGACGTCAGAACTGTGGGCGTGTGGACAGACACTGAGGACATGTAAAAACAGATCGATATACAAGCTAAATGTCAAATGACAATGAAAATGATTTTAGTGCGACTCATTGCATTCATCAACATGTCAGGTTAATGGCTCCAGTCGTAGATGATGTCATCTAACTCATAACCACGGCGGGTGACCTTTCTCTCTTTTCCTCTGTGCTGTTATTTTGGTTTTGTTTACAGAGCCATCGGACATGTGATGTCATCGCTGTTTTACCCCCTGTTCACCTTCGTCTTGCTGGCCATGGTCATCGCCTACTGGGCTGTTACTGCTGTGTATCCTTCAGAGATCCAGGACATGATGCTGTGATCACAAACCGGTTACAAAGCCAGAGCAGGTAGTTCCTCTCCACAGGACAGCTAATGCGGCAGCCTCACAATTACTGCGCCATTTAGAGGCCAATTCCGAAAACTCCTTGTTTTTCTTCCCTTTCTAGAAGACACCACTGCTTCTTCCTCATTTGAGATTCAGTGGTGGTTGGAACACTGAACTTTACACATAGTGGAAAGAGTGATTGGGATCAGTAACCTGAGCCTCACTTCAGGTGGCGCTATACTTGGTTTATATGTTGTAGAAGAAGAGCTTCTTACTCAATTGACTTTGGTAGAGTTGAGGTAAAAGCACTCGTCTACCAACGTGGAGTTCAATTCCTGGTAGGTGGATTGATACATTTTCTCAAAACAGAAAAAGTTTACTTTGTTTTAACCCTTTCACTACCACACTACAGAAGGTTAACCTAACCGTCTGAAGTGTGGTAGTGAAAGGGTTCATCTTCTGTAGTGTGGTAGTGAAAGGGTTAACCATTTGGTAGTGTGGTAGTGAAAGGGTTAATATGTACTTATTTGTAATACCTACACATTGTAAATGTATTACTTATGCACAGCTTTCCCCATGATTTTCAAACAAGAGTCAACTAGGGGGTGGTCCTGAGGGGGGCTGTGCCCCCTGTCTGCGATGCAAAATAATTAGCAATAAAAAAAGCCATTTGATGTCATTTACTGCAACTTAAAAACACAATTTCAATAAAACACAATGGTAAGTTCCAAATAAGTTATTTATTTAAAGGGGAACTATCTTACTATTTCTTTCACTATTTGTGCAATTTTACACAATTCCTGTGAGTCTATGGAACACGTCTGTACGCTTTAATTTTTTTTTTTAAATCATTGTTTTGTATTTCTAATCAAGAGTGATGGAGAGGGACTAATTAATTGTCGCCCACGGGACAATGCATTGGTAACTTGTTTCAAATTACAATATATACCCCCCTGAATATTATTGCATGGATTGGAATACGTGTGGGAGCGTGCACTATGATATTTTGCAACAGGTTGACGTGAGTGCTGATTAGGGGTGTAACGATGCGACCTCACTTCGATTCAATTACGATTATTTAGGCAACGATTCAATGCATCATGAAATCTCTTCATTTGACCACGATTAGATACATTTTCTATCAGTTAATTCCCCCAAACATTTTGAATACACAAATGTGGCTGGGGGGGGGGGGAACTGATTCACTCAGCATGAATGGACTATAGGTCAATAAAAACAATACACACAAAAAAAAATAAAAAAAGAATAAATAATTAAAGAAAATTCTTTAATTTTATTATAATCGATTCTAACATATTAAAATCGATGCATTTAGATTAATCGATGCATCGTTACACCCCTAGTGCTGATACGAGAGAGGGAGAGAGAGAGGGAGAGAGAGAGGGAGAGAGAAGAGAGATCGCTCCGAGAGCGGCTCGATTCGTGACTGTGTAAATGCAGCGGGAGAGACCGCTCCGAGACGAGTCTCACTGTATGAGAGCCTCTCTCTCCCTCTCTCTATCTGTCTGTCTCTCCCTCTCTCTCTCTCTCTTTTGAGGAAGTGTCAGTGACAGGGAAACCGCTTCCGCATTATTCCCACTCGCTCTGTTGTTGAGCGAATTGTTGATTGTGAGTGATGGAACTAAACCACAGAAGGGGCGGAGGTACGCATATCATTATGCAAATAATTCTGCTTCCGTCACAGGGGACCAAAATTCAGAATGGCTTGGTTCAGTGGGGGAGGATCTAGTATACGGTAGTCTCATGTGAACTAGAGGAATGCGCCAAAATGAGAATTTGAGACATAGACGGTGTTGGTACAACCCCACATTGCTAGAAAACAATGCTAAACACTGGAAAAGGCAATTTATAAGATAGTTCCCCTTTAAGTAGTGTATACGGTTTTCACAATAGTTTAATGTTGAACACTTAAACACACACACACACACACACACACACAATGCTGGCATGTCATAGTGGCGCTGCACTCCTATACCATTGTTTAGTGTTATGTCTTGCGAGGCTGGGATTTGTAGTCACATTGCAGTTGTAGTCCTTGACAGGTCTGCTCAGCTTCCTGTCGACCTCCAACCAGCCCATCTATAAGGTGTTCAATGAGACGACCTGTGAGCACTCCAGGATGACCTGCGAGCCAGGTGTAAGTTTCCCCTCATGATGCATTCCGCTACGCATGGTATCTGCCTTCGCCGCCATGTTGGTCAAGTCTGACGGAATGTGAGATATGGATGTGGAAGTGCCCGTTCACTTAAATTTTTTAACTCTGCTACAGTATAATTCAAGAACCAAATTCGTCAAAACGACAGATGGAATAGCACTGTCTGAATGATTCATGATTACCCGACTCGTCGCCGTGGTTTTTGTGTTTTGAAATTCAGTGAGTTAAGTCATCAGCTCATTGAAATGCGTTCATAGCAGATCTACGAAAACAAAGTGAAGTGAATAAGGTGAATTCTGGTAAATTATCCAGCATTGAGTTGTACCCAAATTACTTGCTGCTGGTCTCTGACTGTAATATGTAAATCTATGCTAGCTCCATACATATGTTAGCTAGCGTTACATAAAGGCATATATGCACATTTCCCGTCAGGAATTGGCCAATAATCTGTTAATAAGGTTCTAATACAGTGAACACTTAACCATAATGTTTCTTTATATCCTAATTTCATTCTGTTTTGTACGTTGTGTTTAAAAATTCAACCCTTATCACTTGGTGGTTGATCCTAATTTATTTCCATTATTAATTGTAAACTAAATGTTCACTCATCACAGACTATGTTTTCCTCTCTTTTATCGACCTGGCTGTTAATGTACATAATATCCCAGGAAATGGTCAAAATCACAGTTTGCTCACATTTACCATAACATAAAGGCTATATACCCCCGTATCTGTCCTCAGAACTTCACAACCAGTCAAATCAAAGCGGAGTGTCCTGACTCGGAGTGCCTGTTTGCCTTCTACGGAGGAGAGACAGTCTACCACAAGTACCTGATCGGCCTGCAGTTCTACAATGTCTTCCTGTTCTTCTGGTGCGCCAACTTCGTCACAGCGCTGGGCCAGATGACGCTGGCAGGGGCCTTTGCCTCCTACTACTGGGCCTTCGTCAAGCCAGATGACATCCCCGCCTTCCCCGTCTTCGCCTCCCTGGGGAGGTCTCTCAGGTAGGGGAGTTGAGTGTGTGTGTGTCCTTCTTCTAACCTTGTGGGGACCAAATGTATGTAAAAGTAAGGAAAACAAGAATTGTTTGTTACTTGTGGGGACATTGGTCACAAGCATGGATAACTATTTTTGTGTTAGAGGTTAGATTAGGCTATGATGCAGATAACGGTTAAAGGCCAACATTATGGGAAATGTGCTTAACGTCTTCTCCAGAGTCAGACAAGAAGATGGATACCAATTTCATCTGTGCGTTCAGTAGAAAGCTATCCGGCTGCAAGCTAGCTTAGCTTAGCGCAAATGGATGGAAGTGGATACAGACCACTAGCCTAGCTGTTGGCCAAAAACACCTCTCCCTGAGTTTTAAGCTAAGCTAGTGGTCTGTATCCACTTCCATTAGTTTGTACTAAGTTAGGCTATTTGCAGCCGAATATCTTTCTAAACATACAGAGGAAATTGGTATCTATCTTCTTGATACCTCTGGAAAAGATGGTAAGTGCATTTCCCATAATGTTGGCGTATTCCTCAGTTGTGGATGAGGGTTAAGACTCATCCATGCTTCACAGGCTGGGTAGTGGGCACAATCTTTACGAGATTGTGGCCAAAATGGCGTGTTAGGTGTCGTCCGCCTGCCTCTCAACATGTATAGGGATGTGATGTCACAAATTACTTCCGTGTCCACTAGCATGTTTAGTCTAATGCGGCCAATGATGACGTAGCGCTTAGCCATCCCTATAGCAATGCAGTCTATGTATTTAACAGCAGTTGTCTCTGGGCTCTCTGGTCAGATATCACACGGGCACGTTGGCGTTTGGCTCCCTCATCCTCTCCATCGTCCAGATCATCAGGGTCTTGCTGGAGTATGTGGACCATAAGCTCCAAGGTATGTTATTCAGTCTGAACCTGCTTCCAGTCTGGCAGATTTCAGGTGTTATTATTCTGGTCTGTAGACCTGATGATGAGTGTATGTAGACTCTTCCTATTAACAGATGTCGATTTGTCCTGGTAGATCAGTGGTCACCAACCTTTTTAAGCCCAAGATAACTTTTTCTTTTTTGGTGAAGGCAAGATCTACCTATTGAAGCGTTGAGAGAAAAAGACAGCCAAGATTGTACTTTAAACTAAATGACTTTTATTTGCCTGTATTCTAATTACATGCAATGCTTTGGTCCAACATTAAAATGTCAAAGTATAACTGTAATATGTACTTTCTCAGTCAGTGCTAAGTGCAGTCATCTTATGCAGCATCACTTTTCACATCAAAACAAAAGTAGAACTGTAATGTGGAATTTCTCATATTATTAACATTGCCAAACATATTTACAATTAGCATTTTATAAAGTAGAACTGTAATATGTACTTTCTCAGTCAGTGCTAAGTGCAGTCATCTTATGCAGCATCACTTTTCACATCAAAACAAAAGTAGAACTGTAATGTGGACTCTCATATTATTAACATTGACAAACATATTTACAATTAGCATTTTATAAAGTAGAACTGTAATGTGTACTTTCTCAGTCAGTCCTAAGTGTAGTCATCTTATGCAGCATCACTTCACATCAAAACAAAAGTAGAACTGTAATGTGGACTCTCATATTATTAACATTATAAAATGCTAATTGTAAATTATGTTTGTCAAAGTAGAACTGTAATATGTACTTTCTCAGTCAGTGCTAAGTGCAGTCATCTTATGCAGCATCACTTTTCACATCAAAACAAAAGTAGAACTGTAATGTGGACTCTCAGGGAAAGATCTAAAAAAAAATAAAAAGATTTGAGAAACTTTGAGAGTCTCAAAGATGGACCAGTCGATCGCGATCGACGGGTTGGTGACCACTGTGGTAGATGGTTCAACCAGAGAGAGAACCATATCAGGGCAGCAGGACCAGTCCTTGAATCACAAAATAATTCAAGGCTATTATAATTAATTCAAAACAGTCTGAAGTGACCATATCGATACCCTCATAACATTTGGACGCTTTAGAACCATGATCACAAACGACTCTGTTTCAGTATGTAATTGTTGTAACAGATTATAATTTATTTTTATTAATATTATCATTTATTTTATTAATATTTATATACAGTATATATATATTATAATGTTATTTTTCTTGTGTTTTGTCTTGTTTGAATTTTGTCTTGTACTTCAACATCATTGTTAATGAGGGCAAACTCGATGTTCTTTCAAGATTTAACTAAATTAATGGATTCATTAATGGATTAATGAATAAGGCCTCAAGGTGCCTTATTACTAGGGCTGGGTGCCGGCCGGTACTGGTACTCTTATGATATGGATTGAATTACTACTATTGAGTATCGAAAAATGCGGTTTCTAAATTTGGTATCGACACTGTCATGTGTTAGATCCTGATCGATCTGGCCAGTATCACGTCTTCGTCTGTTTGGCTCTCCATCCAATTCCTCTGCGTTGTGTCATTTTAATGGTCCTGACGTCTCCGACACTGGCTGATAAAATCCTTATCTGTCCCAGTTAGTACCATCCGCAAACCATAATAATTCTCTGCCTCCGTAAGAATTCGACACTTCGACAACGTGAAATACCTTATAAGGAGAAGCGTTGTTTATTCAATAAACAGAACCTCATAATCGGATGTTATCAGATGTTATCAAATTGTATCGTCCTTGCTATTCAGTCCAATGGTGATCAGGCCTGGTCGTTAGCCAAGACCATCCTCGTGGTAGCCGAAGCTAATGATGATGTGTCATTCTCCCCCCCCCCCCCCCCCCCCTCCGTGATGAGAGGAGAGAGAGTCTCTTCTGGTTTCTTCCCTCTTAGTCTCAGTCAGATTTTAGTCTGCCCTACCCGGAACCACCGTTCGACTTATAGATCTTCGTCGTAGCAACGACGGCCCCGCCTTCTGGTTGTCATGCGACGTGCTGTCATGACAACTGCTAACCTTTCACACATTAAAATGCAGTTTCTACTGTTTCATTAAGATGAACCGCTCTCCCTCGCTCTGGGAGACACTCGCTATCAGTGTTGTGTCTTCAGCTCGGAATTCAAAACAAACACCCTCCTCGCGGCCCGTGCCTGTGAAACCGCTTCTTCTCCACCGTCAATATCATCCCGTGATGATAATGATATTACCCTCTTAAAGCAGTTTATAAACCAAATATACATTGAAAAAACCACCATTTTCTCTCACATGGGAAGTGTGATACAATATCAAACTGAAACTGTAGTTTTCATTTTACATTCTCAAATAACACGTAATAGCTTTTTATCATTCATTTGGACAACAAAAGTAAAAAAAAATAATAATAAAACGACAACATGATAACACATAGACCATAAACAATAGGTATCAGTGTTTTCCCCTGCCCTAATACCCTGCTGTGTATCTGTATCTGTCCCTTACAGGAGCCCAGAATAAGTGTACCAAGTTCTTGCTGTGCTGTTTAAAATGCTGCTTCTGGTGCCTGGAGAAATTCATCAAGTTCATCAACAGAAACGCCTACATCATGGTGCGTGTTCGGTGCTGCTTTGGTGCATTTGTACCTTTTTATTCATAGTATTCTCATAGCCTTGCAAGCCAGAATTGGTTGCATTGTTTTTTTTTACCCTTATTTACCCAGGGTAGGTTCGCTGAGCATGAATGCTCTTTTACAGCCACGCCCTGCTTCACACTCACACAGTTCCACATATTAACACCTGGGAGCTGCCCAGTACGACCAGTACAACCACTACAACCACAGACACTGTTGGCCACTGAGCAGCTCCACTAGAAGAATTGGGGGTTAAGTGCCTTGCACAAGGGCACTTCAGCGGTTGTTATTTCCAGATTCTTTATTCCGGTCTGTGAGATCGAACCAGCGACCTTCCCGCTTCTCTAACCTCTCTAGGCCATCTATTTTTGTCTACATTTTTCTTTTTTTGACATTAAATCTTTTACAGACATCACATTTAATTACAAAAAACGAATTAGTACTTTTATTGATATAGTGGAAGTAAATGTCAAATATTAACCATATAATATGCTGCCTAGATTTTTGTAATTGAGATGCAGTTAACACATATTTTTACATGAATTGTTATGGCTTTATCTTGTCATTAAATGCTTAATTGTGTTGTTGGTCCACCAGATCTGCGGACATTTGGGCGAGTAACAAAAACACCTCACAAGAATCTTTTAATCTTATAAGTGCCTTTTTGCCTGTAGGTGGCGATATATGGTAAAAACTTCTGCACGTCTGCCAGGGATGCCTGCTTCCTTCTCATGAGGAACATGATCAGGTCAGTGTGTGTGTTTGTAGCTGGGCAGTATTGTAAGAAGCTTTTTATATCAATGGGTTTCCTGAAAGCCTATTAAACCTGGCAAATAAAGCATTTAATGTGTGTGTGTATGTGTTGAATATGCACAAATGACTTTATTTTTTTCATTTTATAATCATTACGTCTCTGTTTGACCTCACAGGGTAGCCGTCCTGGACAAGGTGACAGATTTCCTTTTGTTCTTGGGCAAACTCCTCATTGTGGGGATTGTGGGTGAGTCACCACTGTTTAAAAAAATAATCATTCTGTTTGTTTAATCTGTTTTTAATCTGGGCCCTTCCAACATTTGATTCTGAGCTTGATGAATGTTCCATGATAGCGGAGCTTGATTCTGAGCTTGATGAAAGTTCCATGATAGTGGAGCTTGATTCTGAGCTTGATGAACGTTCCATGATAGTGGAGCTTGATTCTGAGCTTGATGAACGTTCCATGATGGCGGAGCATGATTTGTGAGTTGCTTTGGTTCTTGCATTCCCAGGGGTCTTCGCCTTCTTCTTCTTCTCTGGGAGAGTAAAGGCGTTTGAGGACACGGCCCCCAGTCTCCACTACTACTGGGTTCCCATCCTGGTAGGTCTGATCACCGCCTCAGGCTTCCTTTACCTGACGGTGACCTGCGTTGTCTGCTCTGTTGACACTGACACCACTATTCAGGAGAGAAATCATCATCCAGCCAGTCCAGATATGGCGGTCATCCAACAACCGCAGTAGCGGAGCTGCAACCATAACATGATAGTTCTAAAAAGCAAGAAGGATGTACGCCACACTCTGCCCTTGAGTTTCAACGTTTATTTAAACCTGCACTATGTAATGGCAAGCTAAACTACGGTGTTGAGCTGCACAAGAAAAATAAATACATGAATGAATAAATAAAAATGCAAAATCTAAAAGAAATACAAAAAAAACGTGTTTACTATTATGTAACACTATGTACTATCCCTATACTACTACCATGATATTATGTCTATACAACTATACAACACTCAAGTTTGACACTATTTGACGAACAATGGCACTGACCCTTAGCTGCCAGAATTGTACCCCTCCTGCTGACTTGTTGTAAGTTGTTTTGGATAAAAGCATCAGCTAAATCAAATGTAAAAATGTAAACAAGAGAAACCCTCCTAACAGTGACTCATGAAACACAGTGAAATTGCCCATACGAGCTCTTCTGGTCGGCCACGACAAAGTGCAGCAATATCCATAAAGGGCTACGGTCTCATTTCTAGAGCATGAAATGTAAAGGAAAAAGTGACCTCAGTTGAAGGAATGGTGCAGTTACCCAAATGTCCACAGGGTGGCAGTCTTCCATAGTGCAGCTCAGATAAAAACACATAGGGCTAGATCCACAAAGAATGGATTGCACTGTGCTAATTGCACCCTTACTTACAATTCATTATGAATTGAAAATGGGGGACCCTGATGTAAACAAGACGAAAGTCTTTCTCTGGTCTGCATCCCCTTAACAATTGTGTGTGAGCCGTACTGTATTGTACCCATTCTGCAATCTGTTAATAAAATTTTCATTCAATCAATCACCGCGCAGTAAGGGTGCAATTAGCCCATAGTCCCCAGCCAAGCCTCCACTACTACTGGCTTCCTGCGAGGTCTGATCACTCCTATCAGTTTCACATAGGCGAGGTGGTTGTCAACCCGGGGGTCGGGACCCTCTAGGGGTCGATACAATTATTTTGCGGGGTCACAGATAAGATATACAAATGATCATATCGTCTATTGATATAGATGCTTCACTCTTGTGAAATAATGAATCGTTGGAAGTTTATAGCCCTCCAATTATTAATCAAGTTTATTTGTCATCAAAGTTCACAATTCTGTCTTAATTGTGTTTTCCGCTCGTCTCCATAGACCGTGGTGGTCGGCTCCTACCTCATCGCCCACGGGTTCTTCAGTGTGTACGCCATGTGTGTGGACACACTCTTCCTCTGCTTCTGTAAGTAGCACATTTTGGCAGTCTTACCTTTTGCATTTTGAATCAATAATATATATGGATTATATTCAGATACACAAGTGCCTAACATGTACGTGGTACATGCATACCTACATGCCTATATAACCCGCTGGTCACAAGTTACTGGCAGGCACTTCGCACTCGGCTCCTGTCCTCTCGATGGCCTTGAACCGCCGACCCTACGCTCAACCAGCGCCATGTGACCCCTAACGTTAAATACCACGGTATTAAAAAATTTTAATTGCCGTTTTTTCACCCGATATCCCATCCCCCGATTTAAGCGTTATCCCAATTCCCTTCCTGGTCGTTGCCCTGCACGTTATCCCACCAGCTGCTTCTTTCCACCAGGAGTTTCACTGGGAGAGCGTAACGTACAGAGTTTCACTGGGAGAGCGTAATGTACAGAGTTTCACTGGGAGAGCGTAATGTACAGAGTTTCACTGGGAGAGCATAATGTACAGAGTTTCACTGGGAGAGCGTAATGTACAGAGTTTCACTGGGAGAGCGTAATGTACAGAGTTTCACTGGGAGAGCGTAATGTACAGAGTTTCACTGGGAGAGCGTAATGTACAGAGTTTCACTGGGAGAGCGTAATGTACAGAGTTTCACTGGGAGAGCGTAACGTACAGAGTTTCACTGGGAGAGCGTAATGTACAGAGTTTCACTGGGAGAGCGTAATGTACAGAGTTTCACTGGGAGAGCGTAACGTACAGAGTTTCACTGGGAGAGCGTAATGTACAGAGTTTCACTGGGAGAGCGTAATGTACAGAGTTTCACTGGGAGAGCGTAATGTACAGAGTTTCACTGGGAGAGCGTAATGTACAGAGTTTCACTGGGAGAGCGTAACGTACAGAGTTTCACTGGGAGAGCGTAACGTACAGAGTTTCACTGGGAGAGCGTAATGTACAGAGTTTCACTGGGAGAGCGTAATGTACAGAGTTTCACTGGGAGAGCGTAACGTACAGAGTTTCACTGGGAGAGCGTAATGTACAGAGTTTCACTGGGAGAGCTTAATGTTCAGAGTTTCACTGGGAGAGCGTAATGTACAGAGTTTCACTGGGAGAGCGTAATGTACAGAGTTTCACTGGGAGAGCGTAATGTACAGAGTTTCACTGGGAGAGCGTAACGTACAGAGTTTCACTGGGAGAGCGTAACGTACAGAGTTTCACTGGGAGAGCGTAACGTACAGAGTTTCACTGGGAGAGCGTAACGTACAGAGTTTCACTGGGAGAGCGTAACGTACAGAGTTTCACTGGGAGAGCGTAACGTACAGAGTTTCACTGGGAGAGCGTAACGTACAGAGTTTCACTGGGAGAGCGTAACGTACAGAGTTTCACTGGGAGAGCGTAACGTACAGAGTTTCACTGGGAGAGCGTAATGTACAGAGTTTCACTGGGAGAGCGTAATGTACAGAGTTTCACTGGGAGAGCGTAACGTACAGAGTTTCACTGGGAGAGCGTAACACGCACGGAGGTTCACGCTATCCCTCCCTATAGATCCCCTCCCCCGCTGAACAGGTGCCCCCAACCGACCAGTAGGAGTCGCTATATCAGCGACCAGGACTCATACCGGCTTTCCACCCCTGCGCAACACTACCACTTGTATTCATAGGGATGACCGAGCAAGCCGGAGGTACACCAAGGGGCTACTACGGCGAGGTTTCAATAATACATGCATACATACATTTACATACAAGAACGGGACATTGCAATATAAAAAAGTACGGATACAGGAATGCTTATTTCTGAACTAACCGCTCTGACCTCGGTGTAATGCCAAGCTTTATACTGCGCTGAATCAAATCATCTTTCTCACTTGGAGAACTTCTTTAATGCTAACGGTGTTGGGCTGTCACTAACTGAATCGCATGATGAATTGCTCGTCTCTGCCATGTCTTCAAATTCAACAAATCTGTAGCTCGTGTTCACTTGCTAACTGCTTGGTTTGGGGAGTTGACATGTTCATCTGAAATGCTTGCGGGTGCTTTTGTTGACTTTTCTCTTTCTCTCCCTTTTCTCTTGTCTCTCCCTCCATTCTCACTTCCCTCAATTCACCTTCTCTTCCTTCCTCCCTTCCTCCATCTCCTCCTCCTCCCTTCCAACTTGTTGTTTGGCCCCCGTCGTCCTGATTTCAATGATTGTCTGCTACAACCCATAACCCTGTGAATATACATTCTCACTCACTTGCACACGCACACACACACACACACACACACACACACACACACACACACACACACACACAATGCATGTATGTATGTGTGCACGCACACACATACACACATACATGCATACAAACACACACACACACATACAAACAAATATACACACATACCTACACATACACACACACATACAAACAAATATACACACATACACACACACACACACACAAAGGCGAAGACCTGGAACGTAACGACGGCTCAGCCGAGAGGCCTTTCTACATGTCCTCGACGCTTCACGAGATTCTGTGGGAGAACAAGGCCGAGATGGAGACAGAGGACAGTCCTCCGTCTCCCGGTCAGCCTCCCGAGGACCGAGACGTCCCCCTGAGACACCAAGCGCCTCAGACGGAGGAGAAGGACGATGTGGCTTAAAGAGTGGTCCGCTGTGGGCATCTCTAGTGGTTGTGTGGCGTAAAAAGTTCTGAGTGTGTAAAGCTCTGGCCGCGTTGAGAACCCAATCGAAGCCTGAACAGGCTGAGGATCTTCCATCGGAAACGAGGCTGTAGTTTTTAAAAACCAAGTTGTCCCCCTTTACATCGGTGTCTTTCGTTACCGGTTATATCTTTGTATATCTGTTCCATGGTGACATTGTGCTCTTAGTGGCTGTAGTTGGCTAATGGTAGTTTTGTACACGACGAACAACGGATTAATCATTGTGTTCATTTAATTTTCTGCAAATTATTTGTAGTCATTTGAAGTAATTGCTTGGTTAAGGAGACAAGAGACTTTCATTTGTGCCTTTTTCTTATGTTCTTGCCACTGCCACTGGCCAAAAGAAACTTGAAGCCAATTATGTGCCTAATTTAAAGTGTGTTACTGTAGTATGGGTTAAATTGTGTCCTTGAACTTAACCCTTAAAAGCTGTCTGATATTGTTTACAGTTAATGCACTTAAAAACCAGGTATCTATTATGCTAATACCACTTAAGTATGTACTATTAGCAATGCACTTGTTTTTTTTCTCTATTTCACTGAATACTTGTTAAGTGATTCTCTTGAGACTTTTATTTGGGTTACTTTGCTGTAAAGCAATGCAATCCCATTTTGGTAGCTCTTTGCCACATGTGTGCCTGACAGTGCAGTGTGTTTGAAACACAACGTTGTGGGCAGTGAGTTTTCTGCATGAAGCGAAGGGGTTTGGACCTGCTGACATGTTGGATCTCTTGTTTCTCTTGGTGTATTTTCTGCATGTTGGTAGTGATGAGTATTGATTAAAGCTACCAGTATGTCTGTTTGCTGCCTCTCCCACTGGTTGTCTCTGCGTCGAATGTGTGGATTGGCAACAAGAAAAGGTAACTTGAGTCAAGTTTAGGTTGACATACACTAGGTATTATATATAATGTACTGTATATATCTTTTTTTTGGTTGACATATACCAGATATACTTTTTGTTTTAGCTTGACATATACCCGATATACTTTTCTTTAGCTTGATATATACCAGATATACTTTTTGTTTTAGCTTGACATATAACGGATATACTTTTTGTTTTAGCTTGACATATACCCGATATACTTTTCTTTAGCTTGATATATACCAGATATACTTTTTGTTTTAGCTTGACATATAACGGATATACTTTTTGTTTTAGCTTGACATATACCCGATATACTTTTCTTTAGCTTGATATATACCAGATATACTTTTTGTTTTAGCTTGACATATAACGGATATACTTTTTCAGGTTGAAATATACCAGGTATATTTTTTACACTGACATACATCAGGTATTTCTTTAGTTTGAACCATTAAATTGTGGAACTTGACTGTTGCAATGTGAATGACCCAGCGTTACGTAGTGCCTCTATAGCTACATTCAGGTTTAACCCCTTCAGAACTCATTACATTTTATTGCTTTAGTCTGACATGGTTGTCTTTTCATCCCTGCAGTGGAGGATATTGAGAGGAACGACGGCAGTGCAGAGAGGCCATTCCTGATGCCAGAGAGCCTTCGTAAAGTCCTGAACAAGAAAAACAAAACACCACCGCCAGCTGAGTAATAGATCACCCCCCCCCCCCCCCCCCCTGGTGGTGTGGAGGTGTCTGTGACAGATGAGGCTCTGAGGTCAAATCCATATTGGGAGTGTTTTTTTGTTTGTACAGTGGAATATCCCTTTTAAATGCAGTAACAGGATTGAGCCAAAGGCCTCATGCTGTTGATCACTAAAGTGCCTATGAGACGATCAGTAATGTCATCCGTCAGTTGTGTCATAATAACTAATGTCCAAAAACGTGGCTAAATGCTGCCCCCTCAGGTTCACACAGGGACCACATTCCCCAGCTTGAGTTTTAATGCTGCATGGCTCCTCTTCTGAAGCGTGAGGCAGAAGTCCTCGTCATGCTGCACAGTGTCTATTTAGACGTTTTTTTTCTTTTTAAATTATATTTTAAACATGTTTTAATTTTTTTCCCCGATTGCTGTAGATTTCTGTTTATCAAATGCAGCTGTTTGAACGTGTTGTTTCTGTTATTATTCTTGGAGCGTGTTACATGAAGTCGAGCACAGAACTGTTGTATTTGTTTTGTTGTAAATTGGGTTCACGGCTGTTGTTCCTCTGCTGCGGTTTCTTTTGTTTCAAATAAGCTTATCAGAGATGTGCAATATTTAAATAATACCTAATAATCCTTGTTTTTTACCAAAGCCATTATGCTTGCTACACTACCTGCCGCACATTGATGTCAAGATCTTAGCATAGAATGTTAGCCGTTTATTAGACTTCCAGATGGTTAAAGCGGTAATCTGATGCCACAATGTTGCCAGCTAATCTGTGCAGGAGGATTTAAGTGAGGTCTAAAGCTAGACATAGAATAAAATACAATTTTGGGGGGTATATGTTTATTTTATGCCTGTGGAGTTAGATTCAGCATGATTATTTGCATTTCATTTTTTAATAAAAAGTTTGTTCTTTTTTTACATATAAATTGTGGGATTGTGTTTCTCTGTCTTGAGGCAAATTGTCATTGCTTGACTATCATGATTATAAAGGTTATGCAGTTTGAGGAGAGACGTGTTTACGTTGGCAGAGGCTGATCTAAATCTTGTACTTTTTCTATCTTATGTCGTCATAAATCAAAACCAGAAAATGTTGAGGCACACATGTATGTAAATATGAAACTTCTCGAAATAATGTTTGAAACCGTAATGATTCCGGTAGCTTTCAAGCCTCAAACAGTGTCCCAGGGACTCATTTAGATCTACTGTATCTGTATGCCTCGTCTCGTCTCCATCAGCCATGGCCTGGTTCTCGTCAACTCTCCGGTTGCTAGGCAACCTTTCAAAATTCACACCAGCGACTGTGGCACACGAGCTAAACCATGCTGATGCAACAGTCGCCGGTTTGGCCAGGTAGTGAAAGGTGTCCGTCTCAGCCGGGGTCCAGACAGCCAGGTCTGCCCAGGTTCTAAAGACAATGGAGACGCTCACTGTGTGCCAGACAGGCCAAAGCACGGCTAAACCCTGGCTAGTGGAGACGAGGCACTGGTTCACTCATGTATGAAAATATACCATTGATTTTATATCTGCTGTGAGTTAAAAAGAATTTCCTAAAACTAGACCGCACCTTTACACATTCATTTATTTCACAGCTGCAGTTCCCCATTTGACCACGGGATGGTGTCATTCAGTCAGAATTGTCCCCAAGCCCAGAATCTGTTATAGATCTGCATGACTGAATGAATGAATTAATGAAAACTTTATTTAACAGATTGCAAAATGGGTACAATACAGTACGGCTCAATACACACAATTGTTAAGGGGATGCAGACCTGAGAAAGACGTTTGTCTTGTTTCCATCAGGGTCCCCCATTTTCAATTCATATAGACATTTATGACATACACAACATACATGACATTTATGGCATAGGGACATATACAGTAGGTATTTAGTACTGATACATTTGTGACATAAACGGTATTCAAATATACAGTACTGTTACCCCTAGATCCTGACAGAGTATATACATATGATGGGGAGGGGACTGTACATTAGGAGGGGGTGGGTGGGTGGGAGAGAAATATACATACGGCGGGGAGGGAATATATACATGCGGTGGGGAGGAGACTGTCTATTAGGAGGTGGTGGGGGTTTTGGGCATTTACGGTGGCCAGTTTCGAATTGCAGCCTCCCGTAGGTGCTCTTTAAGAGCGGTTTTGAATGTGGGTAGGGATTCACATTCCTTTACAGCTTTGGGTAGGGCGTTCCACATTGATGTGGCATAATTGCGAAACGTATTTAGTCCCTTGTTTGAGCCGAATCTGGGTTTAACATGATTTGTTGAGCTTCCTCTGGTGTAGTGGTTGTGGTATTCACTGACCTTTGGGAAGTATTTTGACATGTACATGGGTACCTTAGTCGTATAGTGTATCTTGTAGACCAGGCCCATTGCAAGTTGCTGTACTCTGTCGTCTACTCTAAGCCATCCTAGGTTGTCAAAGTGGGCAGGGGTGAGGTCAAGTAGTAGTCTGACCAGTTTGTTTTGTGATGTTTGTAATTTTGTTTTAAGCGCCTTTGAGGTGCTTTGGTACCATGAGGTGCACGCATAGTCGTAGTACCCTTGAATGAGTGCTCCTGCCAGAGTCTTCAGGGTATTCTTGTTTACCAGAGAGGAGATCCGGTACAAGAATCTAGTTCGTTGGTTGACTTTTTTTATTACATTGGATGCCATTTTGTCACAGGAAAGATTTGCCTCTAGGATGGAACCCAGGTAGGTAATTTCGTCTTTCCTTGTGACAATATTGTCACCCACTGTAACTGAGAAGCCGTCGGTCTTGCTGAGTTTGTTATTTGAACCGAAGAGAATGGACTCTGTTTTGCCCATGTGTAATGATAGTTTGTTATCAGCGAGCCATATGCAGATTTTGCCTAGTTCCGAGCTGAGGGTTTTTTCAACCTGCAACTTGTTCTTGTCAGAGACCAGCAGGGCTGAGTCGTCCGCAAACAGACGCTGGTTTGGGTTGTTGGTTCAGGTGACGGAGATGTTAAAGTTATCTCCATGTGTCCCTGGTTGGGAGTTCTGGCTTTAAGTCAGTGTTATATGAATGTGTCTGTCTCAGATCCCTACATGCCAACATAACAAGACATGGTCACAGTGTTGTATGAATGTGTCTGTCTCAGATCCCTACATGCCAAGATAACAAGACATGGTCACAGTGTTGTATGAATGTGTCGGTCTCAGATCCCTACATGCCAAGATAAAAAGACATGGTCAAGACCAGGGTAGCCCAAGGAGAGAATATATAAGAATGACTGCATGTTTTGATAAAAAATGTCACTCTCCAGTCTCCACTGTTATTTGCCTACCTGCATTAAAGACTGTTATGGAATTCTTAACTGAATCACATCTAACAACAAAAATCTTCTCAGATAGGGAGCTCTTAGACAAAATCTTATCAAATAGGGCAGTGAAGTCTAATCTTCACTGGAGCTTGTGACGTATTTTCTGGGGGAAGAGCTTGAGGATTCAACTGACAACCTAAACCGGTCCTACCGAGCCTCCTATTGGCTTACGTTCATTCAAAGACTACAGCCAATCGCAGTGTCTTCATCCTCCAATCATTCTCCTCATTCCCACAGAATTCAAACTACGTCTGACAGCTCACTATATCCGAGCTGTCTTCTTGCACCAACACCAACCACCCCGCTCTCCTCCTTAGATTTTAGATTTGTGTCGGGTTACTTGTAAACAAACAGTCTCTACAGCCTAGGGCTTGATATCAGCCCCCATGGATGTCAGGGCAGAGCCTTGGTCTCTACGACCTTGGGCTGACACCACCCCCTGCACGTGTCGGCAGCACAGCCTGCGTATCAACGGCCTCGGGCTGATATCGCCCTGCTGCATACAAGCCAAACCGGCCTTCACTTAATCCAACTCCAATCATTGACCTCATCCTCCTCCATCGTCCATTCTTCACCGTAAGTTGATAACAAGAAACTCAAACCTGTGAATTGTGGGGGGTCCTTGACAAGAAGAAATACTGAGAACCGTTGACGTAAAGTCTATACAGTCATTCTCTTGCTCATCTCTTCTAGGAAGCGTTCATATCAGTGTTGTGAAAACACAGTCCATCGCCACCACGCAGCTGTTTGACATTAGCTTCTTTTTGGCCCAGCATCACCTGTCCGTCCGTCTGTCTGTGTATTTGCTGTGGCTTTTCTTCTTGAATCAGCCCGATTGATACTATTTCATAACCTTTTGTATGGTTGTTGTGTAACTCACTTTAACCTACAAATCGAGCATCACCTGACCGTCTCAAAGATATTACATAGATATAGTCTGCTCTAGAGGGTCTAGAGACTGTCGACCCGACTGTTAGATGACTCCCTGCCCATAAGATAAGATAAGATATTCCTTTATTGATCCCCTTGGGGACATTCGGTATCATAGCAGCATGGGGGAGGGGGGAGGGGAGGTACAAGTAGTAAAAAACATACAGGTACAGGTCACAGAATTATAGTACAGTGGAGAAGTAAAAAAATAGAATAAAAAGGCAATGTAAACAATATATTTAACTCTGGACATGCGCATATGGGCAACAAGGTGCGAGATGAGGGTATGTATGCCCTCTCAGTTATTTTGCCCTACAATAAACATAGTTACAATATATAATCTAAATCGAATCTAATAGAAATAGAATAGAATAGAAATACTTTAATCATCCCGAAGGAAATTTGGCCTAACATATAATCTAAAAAAATAAATAACTAAATGCTAAATATATGCAATATATAATCTAATAATAATCCAATAGTCTAAATCTAATCTAATTTGTAGATTTAACATCACATTAACCTTAATTTAAATAGACCACATGATAAGCACACTCACATCCCCAGGTCAACTCAATAGTGTGAGTGTTGTTACGTGATACAATGATTTCAATTGTAGTTGTTTGCAATGGCGCAGTATGAAGAGCAGCATGGAGTGTGCTGAGGAAAGGACCAACCAGTGTGAAGTCAATGGGTCGAGCTCCTGTCTGTACAAGCACACGCTTGGACACAAAGGAGATTTCAGTGAGCCTCGTCAGCATGTATAGCTGGAGCTCGACCCCATTGACTCTGCATTGGTTCGTGGCTAACTAGCTGCAGCTATAGTATGAGGAACAGCATGGATTGTGCTGAGAAAGCAAGCTAGCCTAGCCTAGCTTAAAACTTTGAGAGAGGTGTTTTTGGCCAACGGCTATAGTGGTCCATATCTGCTTCTATTAATTTGTGCTGAGCTATAGGCTAGCTTGCAGCCGTAGGCCTATAGGTTTCTACTGAACGCACAGAGAGGACATTGGTATTTATCTATGTTGGACTCTCCACTTTCCTTAAAGGGGAATATCACTCATTTGAACTGTGTTTGATCATTTGCCTGCTTGATAACTTGCCTGAAATTGGAGCTTGCTGTAAATGTTTTATCTGTATTTTATTGTGATGTTCTCTTTTTTATGTTGAAACTTTCTGCTGCCTTGCTTGGCCAGATCGCTCTTGAAAAAGAGATTTTAATCTCAATGATGCTTATCTGGTTAAATAAAGGATTTGATTGATTGATTGATTGATTGATTGATTGATTGATTGATTGATTAAAGAATGCACATGTTCTTCCTGTGCCCCAGAATATTTGTGAATATGAGTATTTATTTTGTGGCCGTTAAAGTTCTGTTTACATCGATAATGTTTGTAAACTCTTTATTTACTTTATTTTGCACATAATCTCACACACATCCAAAAACTGAACAGTTTTGCACACATTCATTTAGTTTGACAGTTATTGAGAGTACATGAGTTAGAATATGACCAGTGATGTCATCTGGGACATTGCACACTCGTGTTGAGTTAATTACAGCTCAATGATATGATGTAGATGAAATAATAGCAGTATCTTGTCTTATAGAGACTGATACCTTATCATGCCATTGAGCTGTAATTAACACAACACGACACTCACTCATGCGTGTTTCAACAAGGGGGAGTCAGTCAGTCAGTCAGTCTGGGACATGTAAGCCGGCCCTATGGGTCTGGCAAAAAATTATAGAAAATCTGCATCAGGACATAAATAAAGTATACTGTATATTGTGAGAGCTGTGACATTGGTACGTAAGTGAGTGTTTTAGGGATTCCTGTCATTTCTGTCCCTTTATAAAATAGCTGAGTGGACTCAGTAGCTGCCAGGTCATGAGGTCACGAGCAGGAGTGAGTATAATTTATAATTTAGGACCTGCTCAGAGGTCATCAATCGGCACACATGCGATGCATGCATGCAATTTGTATCTGCGATTAACCCATCCCATCGTCCTTCCCCCCCAAGGGCAGCCGGGAGCAGACAGGCGTCAACGTGAGCCGCGCCAGGGGACCAATCCAAGTGCTCCTGTCCGTCTTCGTCAAGGACCCCACAGCGTTAGCGATCTATTGTTGTGCATGTTTTTCCATTGGGTTTATCTTATCGGGGGGGGAAACCCTTGCGAGCACAGGGAGAACATGCAAACTCCACACAGAAAGGCCTGGGAGATACCCCACCTGGGTACCTGGCATCATGGAAACCTGGTCCCAAGCGGGAATCGAACCCTGGACCTTCTTGCTGTGAGGCTACAGTGTTAACCACTACACCACCGTGCCGCTATAACATTGACTTTGACACCCCACTCCGCGTTCGTTCCTTCTCACACAGAACGGCATGCTGGCATAGTGGGTGAGATTCCCGGCTTTACCGGGCAGTGTGAACGGGGCTCTGGAGACCTGCGTGGTGATTGATTGATTGAACATTTTATTAACAGATTGCAGAATGGGTACAATACAGTACAGCTCAATACACACAATTGTTAAGGGGATGCAGACCAGAGAAAGACTTTCGTCTTGTTTACATCAGGGTCCCCCATTTTCTATTCATACTGAATTGTAAGTAAGGGTGCAATCCATTCGTTGTGGATCCCGCCCCTGGTGTGCACTTGAACAGTAGCTTCATTGTTACATCTCAGCAGAGAATAGGCATTTGCAATAAAGGGTATTTTCAGTATCATAGCATATTAATCCTTTATATTAACCCTTTCACTACCACACTAACAAATGGTTAACCCTTTCACTGCGACAATACTTACTTACTTATCCTCTTCGTCCCGGTTGGGGCATAAGGCCGCAATCATACACTGCCACTGAATCCTGTCTCGTGCTTTGGCCTGCGCTTCGTCCCAGGAAATCTCCTTCAGCTCCATCATCACTGTCCTTCGCCAGGTGTTCTTTGGTCTACTGCGACAATACAGAATGTTAACCCTTTCACTGTCACATGACAAAGGGTTAACCCTTTCACAACCACACTACAGAAGGTTAACCCTTTCACTACCACACTACAGACGGTAGTGTGGTAGTGAAAGGTTAACCTTCTGTAGTGTGGTAGTGAAAGGGTTAATGTTTATAGACTGTTTCAAAGTGACAACAATAGCGTTCTAAAAGGACCCTAATGCAATAGTTGACAGGAAATACATTTGGGTCCAAATGGTTGCCTAGCAACAGAATTCCCAGTAAAACCCATCTATACCGGTGTATATATGTTTTTCCAGAGTAATCCAGAGGAATGTTCAAGTGAAGAGGGATTGTCTTTTTCTCAAAGCAAGGGGAATGTTCAGGCTTACATTCACAGTGGAGAGTTAAACAAAGGTGTGTGCCCTCTTTTTGTAAGCAATGGCATTTGACCCCAATTCAACAGTTATATATATTTCTAAAAACAAGACCATGGTCTAATAATAAAACTATACCAAGGATGAAACCTTTAGCATACAGATTCTAGACTATCTGGAGTACAGATCTAGGATCACTCCTAACATGATCACGTATTGTAAAGTAATGAAGAGGACTGGTCTGACATACAGGTCCTCATCGTTAGCTTTTATTCTCCATACTGCTCAATTAAGTCTGACAGTAATTGTTCCATCATCCATCATTCAGGGGGCTAGGGGCAACAGTGGCTCAGGAGGTAGAGCGGTCGTCTGGTAATTGGAAGGTTCCCAGTTTGATTCTCGGTTCGATTCCCACTCCTCCCTAACTGCTTCCGATGAGCAGGTTGGCAACCTGCATGGTTGCCTCCGGCGTCAGTGTGTGAATGTGAGGACCAACATTGTAAAGCGCTATATAAATGCACCATTTACCATTTATTTGACCATTCAGGAACTTGTCCTTGGTGAGGGGAATGCATGAAATATGCCAACACTGCAGCTTTTTACCTTGCTTACAAATTAGTGACATTCTATAAGGATGGATCATCATTATTTTGTATATTTAACTTGTATTTAACCACACAGAAATATTTTGCTGATGATACAAAAAAAGTTAAATGTCTGAAAATGTTAAGTGTTTCTGAATGAGCATGCAGTCTGAACCACATTCAAGTATCATGGGTGTCATTTAGATTAGACTAAAATGTATTGTCATACTCATCATACAGCACAAGTACAGTTCAACAGAAATAAGTTTGGCATCTAACCAGAGTGCAAATGTGACACTAAAGTGCAACAGCAATATACAATGTACAGGTGGTTAAACTGGGCACAAAATTGACAAATTAGTACTACTAGTGTTAATCAGATGTATGTACAGAGTTGTAGTATAAAAAATAAAGACAGTATGACTACTGCTGGCCAGCAGCGTAACTAGTAAGAGTAGGATATGTACAGATATAGATATAGTAAGGGACTATGTGCACTGCAGGTAAGTACAGACAGGTGAGGATAGGTATACTATATGCGGATATATTCAGACAAATATGGGATATATATATATATATATGCAAAAAGTTATAAATGTAAATGTATACTGTATACAGCACTGCAGTGTTGTAGTCACTAAATCTCGAGTCCGAGTCCCCAGTGTTTGAGTCCGAGTCCAAGTCATCAAGGTTGAGTCTGAGCTGACATACAAATAAAAAAAGGTCTACATTAAACATAAATGACACAGCGGTCACCATTTCAAAGGGAGTTTATTTACTTTGTGACACAATAGCCAAACAAATTCACTAGCCATCAATATCTTATACCAAATGATTAGGGCCTATTTCAAAACAAATACAAAATAAATAACTGTATTTAGAAATTAACAAGTCCGAGTCCTCGTCTGCACCTTCCGAGTCCGAATGCAGTCAATGCTCGAGTCCAAGTCCGAGTCCGAGTCGAGTATAATGGGTAGACCGTGAAAGCAGTAGGTATAGGTATAAATTGAGTATAGGCAACAGAGGTCAGAGTTGTACAGTATAGGGGTAACAGAGCCTAGCTCTTAGAAGCATAATTGACTCATCCATGGCATGGCACCATTTGAGGAAGGTACTACAGGTATGCACAGGTACAGTATGTCAGACTTACTCACAAGGCTTGCAAACAGTAGAGGAGGTAAGGTATGTGTCTTTTGTTCTGTGTAGATAAAGAACAGTACATTCCCAAAACGTTAGCCTACAGCTGTATAGGCTTCATTCTTCAACCTTCTTCCTTGGCCTATGGCCCTTGGTCATCATGGTAAATGTAGGCCGGGTGTGACAGTGGCTCTAATCTGATGAAGGTTCCCGGTTAGATTCCGGCTCCGCCCCGGCAGCGTGTCCTTGAGCAAGACACTTAACCCCTAACTGCTCCCCTGATGAGCAGGTTGGCACCTTGCATGGTCGCCTCCGCCGATGGTGTGTGAATGTGTGAGTGAATGGGTGAATGTGACGCATAAAGTTGAAAAGTGCTTTGGATAAAAGCGCTATATGAATGCAGTCCATTTACCAAGCATTTATACAACCACATTCTTTTCCAGAGACACCTGAGAGCTTAGCAGTACAACCACAATAAGACAGTAGCCATAGGCCAGAAGGGAGGGGCCAGGTCAATAGATGCTCCTCCAAGCCCTAATCAATCAATCAAGAGCTAGTATAATCTCTGATTGGAATGCCACAGCTGAGCACATGACAAACAGAAGGCTCCAAAAATTTGTGAACTCCAGCTAGAGTCTTACACACACACACACACGCACGTGCACACACACTGATGAGGAATGTGGGTGTGTTAAAATATTACATGCAAATGTAGAGATGAGGTGACAGTGCTGTCATTCTAACCTGATGTCAGGGCTTGGAGGTATATGGTGGTATACCGTCATGGATCCATGCAAAGGTATGGATTTGACTATACTGTCACTCAGTAATGATACGTATATACATTATTGTAATTTTTTTTATAATAATATATATAAACATTATATAATAATAAAATAAAAACATGAATACAAATGTTTTCCTTTCAACAGTTAAAAAACAACCTCCTAGACCCTAATCAGTCACGCTTCAGGACTGGTCACTCCACAGAGACGGCTCTCAGTCACAGAGGCTCTTCACTTAGCAAAAGCGAAAGGCCTCTCCTCTGTCCTGATTCTCCTGGACCTGTCTGCAGCCTTCGACACAGTCAACCATCAGATCCTCCTTGCGTCCCTCGCAGGAATGTGAGGGCTGCGTGTGTGTGTGGGTCACAAGCAGATAATAGGGACTCTAAGTTATCCGTGTAACGAATAACCACAAAACTGCTTACGCAGACATTAAGGAGAAGGGGGGAAATAAACAACAAAAAACAACCTTTACAGGTGGAAGCCTCAAAGTGAGAATTTAAGAAAATAAATCAAGTCCAAAAAACATGAGAACACTCAATAAAGAGGTATAGTATAAAAAGAAATAAGCCACAAAGGCACCTCCTAATAACGGAGTTTATATTGAAAACATGAAACAATAAACCTCTACTAAGGGAGTTTGTGCCGTAGTGGGCAAATAAAGTTCCAAAAGAAACACAACCATAAAAGGCTCAGCCTCTATAAAACAAAGTGTAGAATAAAGCCAGTAGCCCAAAACAAGAATGGCTACAAATAAAGGCTGAATTCTGAGTAGGGCAGAGATCAGCACTACACTTCAATATGACAAGCAAGACCAGAAGGATAGCCAACACTAGGAAATGAAAAAGCAGCTAACACTGCGAGATTCAAACTTAAATAGACTCAGCTTTACCATAGGCACAGCTGCACTGAATCAGGTGCAATCAAGCCCACACACCTGCCTACCCATGAGGCAATTAACCACAGAGACCAGTGATTGACAGCTATCCCTCACAGGAGATGAAATAGACAGCTGTCCCTCACAGAAAGGTGAAATAAAGCAAAAACCATGACAGGTGTTGCTGGCTCTGCACTGACATGGCTGACATCATACCTCAACGACCGCTCCTACCAAGTATCATGGAGTGGGACCCTGTCGGCCCCCCGCCCCCTGCGGACGGGTGTCCCCCAGAGCTCGGTCCTTGGACCCCTCCTCTTCTCCCTCTACACCAAATCTCTGGGTAACATTATCACGTCTCATTCATTCTCGTATCATTGCTATGCCGATGATACTCAATTCTTCCTCTCCTTTGCTCCCTCAGATATCCACGTCTCTGAGCGGATCTCGGCCTGTCTGTCCGACATCTCCGCCTGGATGACGACCAACCACCTCAAACTGAACCCTTTGTAGTGTGGTAGTGGAAGGGTAAAAGAGTGCAAAGATACATGGATCAGAATCTTCAAAAGAAAGAATGCAGTTCCACTGCACTCTAACGTCACCCTGGCAAAGGCCTACAAGGTGGCTGCAAGGCGTGGAGTTCACAAGCTATAATATAATGTTTTAACTAGCTTTTTAATAAATTCATCCACATGAGTACCTTGGACCTTTCTGTTAATCAGTATGAGCCTTTGAGATGCAGCCTGGCGGAATTATAATTTCTATGGAGAGATAGTGATTTTGGCTTGAGGCCACTTAGATTCACAGGCGCCATATGTGCTTCAGCAATAATAATTAGATGAGACAAATATTCTGACAGCTCCAATTATGTAATGACAGATGAATCACTTGTTGGCTCCATGATGGTATGAAAACTATCCCTGATGACATCACTGGTGGCCATATTCAAACTCACTCACTGCGTGGGGTTTCACCTGACAGCAGTGATATTGAAAGGACGAAGCTAGTTTTCATACCATCATGGAGCCAACAAGTGATTCATCTGTCAGGTGAAACCCTATACTACCCACGTAGTGAGTGAGTTTGAATATGGCCACCAGTGATGTCATCAGGGACATTGAAGCCCTGTGTTGTGATAATTACAGCTCAATAAAATGATAAGGTAGCAGTCCCTATGAGACAAGGTATTGCTATTTCTTCATCTATATTATTTCATGGAGCTGTAATTAAGATTTTATTTTGTAACTCCTTCCCTGTCTCTTTCTCTACCCAGGGCCTTGCAGCTGAGCCCTCCTTCTGCACGTGTCTGTATTGTGATATGTATTAGTGGAGTGAGTCCTATATGTGTATAATGTCTGACATTATAATGTTTCTTTTGAGTAGATGTTGTAACGATGTTGGATTTAATCCAAATCCTCTATAGATTATGTATATTTTGATATGGGATATGTGTATTTTGCTAATTGACCTCATTCCTATTGGCTACTGCTGATAGACTGGTTGCCTATTTAGTGCTAACATGGAGAATGTGGAAGTAGTGCTGAGGATGGTCTGAGGACACTAACACTTAGTCACTTATTCCCTTTTTCACTATGTAAATAAATCTATTTTTTGCATCCAGAGAGCCTCTCTCTATATATATATTTTTTTCCGGGTTACATTGGACTGTTATGCTCGCCTCTCACGCCTGGCTCACACCTCTGTAAGCCTAGAATCAAAAGTGCAAACTCTTCTATATCATAGTCTATTGTGAGGAGGACATATATGACAATCGGACATAACACTTCTGTGTCTCGAGAGCTCGGTCGCATCGCCCCCCCCCCCCCCCCCCCCCCCCTTTCCTTAATGGCTTCTTCAACCTTCTTCAAGTTGGGCCAACTAGAGTTGAAAATAGTCGAGGAGATTTCATTTAATTTCAAACCTTTCGACCAAAACTTGAAAGGCAACTGAGGCTTCCCTAATTTACAGTCACATCGAGTGTACAGCAAAAAAGGCATATAAAATCACACAGCATATAGAATCATAACAATAAGACAACAAGGTGAGGCAAAAGTAAGGATAACAAATCAATTAAAACACATACAACTTGATTGACAAAGGTTGGAGATGAAGGTTTTAAACTCTGCAACAGAGGGGAGAATCTCACGCTTTAAGGACTGTTGGACTTCATTCCATGAGCTAAGGGGCATCATAGCAAAATGCAGATTTACCCTGTTCCGAGCAAACTCAGACATTTAAGGACCAGCCAGTCACTAGAATGGGTTCCATAGGTTCCAAAATTCCATTCCAGTAATGATGTAGTATTTTTTTTTTTTATCCACTTTTTCTCCCATTTTTCTATATTTTCTCCCATCCCAATTTCATATCATCCAATTCAACCCTCCCCTGTCACGGACGCTGTTTCTTGCCTCCCACAAGCCGGCTGCAATGTGTACTAAGTCATACATAGCACAAGTCCCCTCCGGTACTTGAGGTAACCGCAGTCGCATCTTTTCACCTGCGCAGCTCGATCTCTCAGTGGCGAGGAGTAACGCGTGGGAGGCTCACGCTGCCCCCGACACTTCCTGATTCTACTGCGCAGGCGCACCAACCGACCTGTAGGAGTCGCTGTCCACAACGCCCGATCCCCACCCTTCAGTTTCCCTCCCCGTAATACGGCCAATGTGTATTACTGTGGACGACCAGCTAAACTGAAAGCAAATGTGGAGCGCTGGGCTCGAACTGACGAGCCCAGCGTCTCCAGCATTTCGTGGCGAGTGCCTTGCCCACTACGCCACGTAGCCGCCCTTACCAGTAATGATGTAGTATAAGGAGGTAGCTTACCAATAAGGGCCTTACAATTGAACAAATACCAGTGTTTGTTGCGCCTCTCCATCAGCGAGGACCAACCAACCTTCTCATAAAGGACACAGTGATGAGTGTCGTATCTATCATTAGTGATGAAGCTGAGGGCAGAGTGATATACAGAGTCCAGGGATGGCTGCTTCTGCTGTCCACTCGAGGTCTAGAGTTTCATTGGGAGACTGATGCGGCCGAACTATCAAAGGCACTGTCAGGGCGGGATCCACAAAGATTGGATTGCACGGTGCTAATTGCACCCTTACTTACAATTCATTATGAATTGAAAATGGGGGACCCTGATGTAAACAAGACGAAAGTCTTTCTGCGCGGTGATTGATTGATTGAAAATGTTATTAACAGATTGCAGAATGGGTACAATACAGTACGGCTCAATATACACAATTGGTAAGGGGATGCAGAGCAGAGAAAGACTTTAGTCTTGTATACATCAGGGTCCCCCATTTTCAATTCATAATGAATTGCAAGTAAGGGTGCAATTAGCACCGTGCAATCCATTCTTTGTGGATCCCGCCCTGAATGTGTTGCTAGGTTTTTATGTCCATTTATCACACTTCCTCACAACAGAACGATAGGATTGATTCAGGTTGGACCCCTCTGGAAACATGAGGCAGGAGGGAGTGTTCACAAGGTTCTCAGTTTCACTCTTGTTTGTTTTGAGTGAGTAAGAGCATGTGAGATTTTATTACACGCGCACTGAATAAAGACCACAATGTACCTTTAATCCCAATATTTGTCTGACCACACCCCTATCAGCTTACCCATATAAGCAGGGGTGGGGCCACCCACTCGCCTCCTTCTCGCTTTCACCACAAGGAAGTGCCTCGGTAGATCCCCACTTGAAGTGATGTGATGGTAGGAGAAGAGTTGGAATACAAGGATACGTTGACATCATATCTTTATTTTCTCTCTCACTATTTTCGAGAAAATACGGCGATATTGTCTTCGTACTGGAGTGTCTGGAAGATGATGATCATTCTAAAAATCCTCCACCAGTTTTCATATTGGGAGTTCACGCCGCTACATGCCTTTCCAACTGCAGTCCTTGCTGTGTGCTGGTTGCGGTAAAGACACAGCTGGGCTGTAGGACGCGCCGCTGTTGTGAGAAGCGGTGGGCTCCAGGTTTGGTGAGTTATGTTTTGCTGGCAAGCTCCACTTGTCTGTTAGTGCTATGGGGGCTAGTTGACAATGTTTATGAAAACCGGCCCCAGACTAGGGTCCTTTGTTCAGCCTCCTAGGCGACAGAAGACCTTGGTCTGAAGCCCATTATAGTTTAACTAGTGGGCCACGACCATTAACACTGGTGATCCCTGTGTTTTCTGGACGAGTGGATGTCTCTCTGTCACCGTGTTAGGCCCCATCTTTCATATCCAAATGAGAGTATTCCCTCACGAGGAGATATGGGCATAGATGTTCATTAGCGGAAGATCTGTGTTCAAAGTCAGCTACACAGGCCAGTTGGGTATTGTGCTGGCTCCGTCGGGTGTTGGTAAAATCACCGTTGTAAAACTGTGTTGACATCTTGTTTCTCTTTTCTCTTAAAAAGTGAGGAGGGTTTCAGAACGGCGGCCTGTCTGGGTGAGTGTTATATCATTGTGTACAAGTTCAGGTGATAGCTGCTTAGCTTACGTGCTAGTGGTGGCCTACTGTTAGCCAGTCAGCTGTTAGCTGCGGCGCTAGCCTGCTGTGATCACTAGGTGGCCTACCTGGCTAGGCTAGGAAACGTTAGCTTGCTGCTGTCGCTGCTTAGCTTACGTGCTAGTGGTGGCCTACTGTTAGCCAGTCAGCTGTTAGCTGCGGCGCTAGCCTGCTGTGATCACTAGGTGGCCTACCTGGCTAGGCTAGGAAACGTTAGCTTGCTGCTATCGGCCGAGGCCCAGCGCGGGGTGGCTCCGGCCCCTCGCGCGCCGCCGCGGTTCCCAACTCCCCTCTCCCTCATGGGGAGAGGCGGGGGGGGATTCGAAGCTCCCCTCTGGTCGCGTGCGCCGTTCGCTCGGCGTCTCGCGGGCAGGGGCGGTAGCGACCGATGGTTGGAGCGGCCGTTAGCTTAATGCTACTCTGTTGAACGTGCTTTGATTATAACATGTTTTAAACACTCTTGACTACGACGTCATCTTTGACAGAGGATGTTCGTCGACCCTGCCCTGAGCCAGGACGGCAAGGACTGCGTCAACAAAGGGGACCGTAGCGACGGGTTGGAGCGGCGACGCTGGCCGGGTCGGCAACACAGAACGGCTGTGTTTACTACGGTGCCTTGAGACTGCACTTCGTTGATCTACGCTCCGGGTAGGCAAGGTTTGGCCAGACCTTGTACACTTCTTCTGGCTTTCCCTTCTAAATGTTTTGTAAATAACGATGTTTTCCAAAACGAGTGTTGCTGCACTACATTTAGGATACGACGCGAGTTATGTGTGAATTGTCTTGTCACTGGTATTTAGCTTCTCCATGCAAATCGGGTTGTTGTTACAGATGTGAAAATGATCTGGTTTGTTGTGTTGAGAAACATCATGTGTGTTTATATGTACCGTGTACATATAGGTTAACTAACCTATAAAGCTATGCTTAGTGACAAATGAGTAAAGAATGATTCTTTTCTCAGCCTGTAATGACAATGAACAGTGTGTTCACATATTAACAGGTTTTCCTGTTTTAACTGGCCGTATTAAGGGTAAAGTAGGAGGATTGTGTTTCCCCCCGGTTCCCTGGGGACTTCTTCATCCTCCTTTCAGACATGTTGTTGCACTACATTGTGTCACTGTGTGGTAGGGATACGATGTAACCCTTAGCTTGATTGCTGAGGTTGTGCTAAAACTGCTGGAGAAACTTTATTTTCCTAAAATAAAAAATTGTTTGGTCGCTTTCGTGTGTGCTTAGCAAGGCCTGTGAATTATGTATTCTCTCATTATGAAAAACGGCGTTCCTCTGTAGAGTGTTTTTGCCATTTTTTGTAGGTGATGATGGGTTGTGTGTGTCATGTGACCTACAACTGGGTTGGACTGGCCACAGAAGCACATGTGTAAGTTTGGTACCGGGGCTCTTGGAGAGCCCTCTCTATTCTGTGTTTTTTCCTTAGTAAAAATCAGATAGCAGGTTAGCTCATGCGCTGTGTGAAGCTGTCAGACGTTTCATAGAGCTGACTATGACTGTGTCATACTCTCTTTTTGTCATTACATCGTATCATGGGTGTGGGGTCGTAAAGGGGTGAACTGGTAACCTTTCCTCCCCCTTTTTTCTGTTGGTCAGGGGTAAACCCACCTGTCCTTCAAGGTTCCTGTCACGTTGCGGTTCGGCACGTTACAGGGTGAGGGGGGGGGGGGGGGGGGGAGAGTTTCCTGGTCCCACGGCCTGGAATATTGGGCGTGTGCACCGCAGAAATTCCCCCGCCATAGAGTACGTCACCGTGCGCGTCTCTGTTGGTAGGACTTCCGTGTGCTGTTCAGGTCCATGTGATGGATCTGTTTCGGGGGGTGGTCAGGGCTCCTCCTCACCAAGCTCCTATTCGGGCCTTCTGTGAGTTGGGACTCCTTCCGTGAGGAGGGAGCCTCCTTCAGAGTACAGAGCCTCCTCCTCAGATTGTCAAGGACTCTAGAAGGAGTCCTACTCTATTGTGTATGTATTCGATTCAATTCGATTATTGAGTGTGTATGGGTTCAGTGCCTCCTCCCCGGAGAGCCCTAAAACCAATTTTTTACATGGCTCAAGGTGCAATATATTCTTTTCAATCTGTACAGCTTGCGTGGGAAGTCTCTCTGGGGATTCCCGTCTCCTTCCTATGGGAGGGTGGTGGGATGTAAAAATGTGATTTTTTTTTACCCCCGGCTGTGTAGACTGGGATACATACTGTTGGTGCTTCCTTCTTTTCTACTAAAAAGAGTTGGAATTAGGAAGTATCACACCCCTCTTGTCGTTCCCCTGGGCGCCTTGGGGATTCAATGACAGGTCTAAATAGCCTGTTCATTGATGTGGGTGTGTCCCGACGCACGTATAGTGCTAGCTCGGGGTGTTCTGTAAACAGGCGACTGACTGGCACACCTTGGTTGCTTGAGGTTAAAACGGCGTTTTTATAAAGCAACCGGGGTGGAGGTTTTTCCTCTTCCGACGACCAAATCCGACGACCTGGTTTGGTTATCGACGGATTCTCGTTCATATCTGGGGGATGATGACGGAATGGATCTGAACATATGTAGAGGGGTCTCACGCCCTGGGGGTGGGCCACCGGGCGCGGTTCGCCCGAACGTCTGGGTGGCGCCTTCTTTTCATGTTTAAGATCAACACGCATATCTGCCCCTTCTCCTGGAGTAGGCATGTCGGCGTGGTTAGGGCACGGGACTGGTTCTGGTCACGCTGGTTCGGATCAGTTGAACCCGTTGTCCGCCGGGGATGCAGATCTGCTGTTCTGGTACCCTGAGGGACTTGGGCTTTTTTCAGGGGGAAAAATGCCAGGTCGGTCCGGGTGTCACAGGGTTAAGCGCTATGGAGACCCTGGTTGGGTACATTTTTTACTCAGCACTGTCGTAATGGCTTACGGCCATGCCAACCTGTACACGCTCGATCTCGTCAGATCTCGGCCGCTACACAGGTTGGTCCTGGTTAGTACTTGGTTGGGAGACCGCCTGGGAATACCAAGTACGGTGTGCTTGGGGCTGGTTCTCCATTCTTTTTCACTCCTCTCTCATGCATGGCGAAGAGGGGCCTGTTGGGGTGGTCTTTGACCTCCTCTGGTGACCCTGTGCTTCCCGTATCGCCGGGCCCGGTCCGAAGTCATGTTTCGTCGACCCGTAGGCCTGGGTTAACCCTTTTTTGAAAACTGAAACACTTGTACTGCGGTATAGCCGGTGTATACCCGCAGGTGTGTTTTGGAGTTTTTTTCTTGAGGGGTTATAGGAACAACCACCGCATTGGGTAACACCAAGGTGGTTGATTCCCTGGTGTGTTGGAGCAGTGTCAACTCCCGGGTTCACCGGTTGAGGGTGCCCCTGCACGTTCATGACGTCTGCCAATCGTGTCAGCCTTCTCTGCCTCAACCCTCTGGGTGGGGGCTTTTTAAATGGAGGCTTGGTCATGCAACAACGCCAGCTTACGCCCCTTCCGCCGGGGCGGCTGTGTTCAGCTGTCCTCTCTGGCGCCTGTCTCGTCCGCAGTCTCCAGGCTAGGGTTAACAGCCTGTTGCCTGGTTTTTCCCCGGTGCGCTGCCTGCTTCCGTTGGTTAACCTTTTTTGTGTGCTTACGGCCATGCTGACTGCCTGTTCTGCAGGGTCAGTGTGCCAGGCGGTGTACTATTGGGGGGACAGGGCCCGCTCGGCTGAGGGGCCTTTGTCCGAATACGCTGGCGATGTGGGGGGCGGGGTCACTAAGTGCCCACCTGGTGGGGTCTTGATGCTGGCATCATGGACTTCTCCGGGCCCCCGTTCCAGGGGGTCCAGTCCCTTTGGTGGGTCTGGGTCTTCCTTCGCGCTCCGCTGCTACGGCCTTGCCACGGGGTTGGGTTTGCCCTTGACCCCGTGATTCTGGGGGCAGTAACGAGGTTGTTCCCTTCGTTCCCGGGTGGCATGCGGGTTGTGCGTGTGTGTAGTCGTGGGGTCAAGCCACGGTCTGCTCACCCTGTGCGTTGAGTTGCTTGAGTGCCTCTTCGCACGGTCGGGTCCGTCGCCCTCACGTGAAGCCCCCAATAGGGGGGGTGCCCTCCATTAGGGTGGGTCGGGGGGGCTCGGCCCTCCCTGTTCTGATGGTTGTGGGGGGCTTTCAGCGGGGTGTATTTGTCGGCCGATGGCTCTCGCTCGGCCTCCCTTGTGCAGAGAGTGACGCCGAGCGAGAGCTATACGATACAGAACGTTAGGTTATGACTATAACCAAGTTCTGTTAGTATAGTGACGCTCGGCGTCCGACGCCGCTGCAGCCCTTGATCTCGCCTTGTGGTGAAAGCTTGGGAAGGAGGCGAGTGGGTGGCCCCACCCCTGCTTATATGGGTAAGCTGATAGGGGTGTGGTCAGACAAATATTGGGATTAAAGGTACATTGTGGTCTTTATTCAGTGCGCGTGCACGTGTGCGAGGACAGTGCAGAGAGTGACGCTGAGCGTCACTATACTAACAGAACTTGGTTATAGTCATAACCTAATGTTTTCTCTGGTGAACTGTCAATCACCAGACACCCGTTAATTGCCATGTGGCATGGCAGGTGTGTGTGCTTGTTTGCCACATGATTGGTGTCAGGTATACAGTGCCTTTAAGTAGGCTTGGTTTCCTGTGCTTGTTCATTTCATGTTTTCCCTCAGTAGTAGAGGTGGTGGTTAATTTAACCCCCCCCCCCATATCTTTTATCCTAGTGTTTTCTTTTTTCTATAGCTTTTTATTTATTTCAGTCTTCTTGTGTTTCCCCTCGCCCTATCTCATCACTCTGCGATTCCAGTGGTTACCCCTCTGGGGGTGATGTATTAAAGGCTTTTGACTGGACTAATGAAGAGTCTCTTTTGAAAACCCCAAACCAAAGAGCACCGTCATCATCAGTCATTTTCATCTTCACTTAAACTTAAAAGATTTCAATTATTGGAAATGAGGACTGTGTAGACTCGACCACACATGGATTAAACGGGTCATTTTTTGTGGTTGAATCTACACTCGTAGTGCTTCTGTAAGTGTAAGATCTGTCTTTCATAACAAAGGTAAGGTTGGCTGGTTGGCTGGTTGGTTGGTTGGTTGGTTGGTTGGTTGGTTGGTTGGTTGGTTGGTTGGTTGGTTGGTTGGTTGGTTGGTCGTCTTCACATTCAAGGTCAGGGCCAAGAGGGTCAGACGGTCAAGTTATTGATTAAAGGAAGGAGGAACTTAACAACTACACATCTCTCTGGACTGGAAAAGACACACACACACACACACACACACACACACACACACACACACACACACACACACACACACACACACACACACACACACACACACACACACACTGGTGACCTGGGTCAGAGTCTTTGCAACTGTTTTCACAGTCTATAGATTGATCATAAAAGGGACTAAAAGCAAATAGGGTTATGACCAGTCTATAAAATGTATAGACTGGTGACGACCCTAAAAGGACCTTCCACAATAGACTGTGTGGAAGTGGTGCAATGACAGACAGGATAGACAGAGAGACAGACAGATGTACAGGCAGACAGACAGAGAGACAGACAGACAGATGTACAGGCAGACAGACAGATAGACAGACAGATGTACAAGCAGGCAGATAGACAGAGAGACAGACAGATGTACAGGCAGACAGACAGACAGATAGACAGACAGATGTACAAGCAGGCAGATAGACAGAGAGACAGACATATGTACAGGCAGACAGACAGAGAGATAGACAGACAGATGTACAAGCAGGCAGAAAGACAGAAAGACAGACAGATGTACAAGCAGGCAGATAGACAGAGAGACAGAGAGATGTACAGGCAGACAGACAGAGAGACAGACAGAGAGATGTACAGGCAGGGTGGAGGGGGGAAGGGTGTGGGTATTGAGTGCTCCAGTATTTAATCAAATGACATTGATCTCTTTCAGGCACATTGTTTCCCATGCATGTCAGGGTGTCGTGTTGACAACAACAAACAACAGTGTGTTTGAGTATAGTAGAGTAGCCCTGTCTGAAGCCTAGTAAGCCTAACATCTCTCTTGGCCTTAAGCCTAGAAAGCCTACTCTTTACCTTGACCTGAAGCCTAGTAAGCCCAATATCTCCCTTAGCCTGAAGCCTAGTAAGACTAATATCTCCCTTGACCTGAAGCCTAGTAAGCCCAATATCTCCCTTAGCCTGAAGCCTAGTAAGTCTAATATCTCCCTTGGCCTGAAGCCTAGTAAGCCTAATATCTCCCTTGGCCTGAAGCCTACTAAGCCTTATATCTCCCTTGGCCAGAAGCCTAGTAAGTCTAATATCACTATAAGCCTATAGTATCTCCTTTGGTGAGGGATGATTATTCCCATTCCAAATGCTGAATAAAGAACCTCATCCTTCACTCTGTCATCTTTCTCTCCCATTACAGAAGCCGAGACCCTGACACTGGTATCGTCGAACCGTCCGACTACATGCCAGCTGGACCAGCTACCCTCCCCACTCCTCCAGACCATAGCACCAGACATCCTCCCATTCCTAACTGCAACCATCAACTCCTCACTCAACTCGGGGGTGGTCCCCACCTCCCTAAAACAAGCCAGAGTCACGCCGCTCATAAAAAAACCAACCCTGAACCCTACCGTCATAGGCAACTACCGTCCTGTCTCTCTTCTCTCCTTCCTTTCTAAAACACTTGAACGTGCTGTATCCAACCAACTTACTGCTTATCTCTTACAGAATGACCTCCTAGACCCTAATCAGTCAGGCTTCCGGACTGGCCACTCCACAGAAACGGCCCTCATTGCGGTCACAGAGGCACTTCACTTAGCAAAAGCGAAAGGCCTCTCCTCTGTCCTGATTCTCCTAGATCTATCTGCAGCCTTCGACACAGTCAACCACCGGGATCCTCCTCGCAGCCCTCGCAGGAATGGGAGTGGCTGGCTCTGCGCTGACATGGCTGTTATCATACCTCAATGACCGCTCCTACCAAGTGTCATGGAGAGAGACTCTGTCGGCCACCCGCTCCCTGCGGACGGGTGTCCCCCAGGGCTCGGTTCTAGGACCCCTTCTCTTCTCCCTCTACACTAAATCACTGGGTAACATTATCACGTCTCATGGCTTCTCCTACCATAGTTATGCCGACGATACTCAACTCTTCCTCTCCTTCCCTCCCTCAGATATCCACATCTCTGAGCGGATCTGGGCCTGTCTGTCCGACATCTCCGCCTGGATGACGACCAACCACCTCAAACTGAACCTAAGCAAAACAGAATTGCTCCACCTGCTGGCCAAATCCTCCCCCCTGACCGACCTCTCCATCACAGTCGAGAATGCAGCTGTGACTGCGTCCCCGACCGCCAAGAACCTTGGTGTTGTCCTCAACGACCAGTTGAACTTCTCTGCTCACATCGCAGCGACAACCAGAACCTGCCGATTCCTCCTGAGCAACGTCAGAAGGATCCGCCCCTTCCTGACAAAAGAAGCCACCCAACTCCTCGTCCAATCAACAGTCATCTCCCGCCTCGACTACTGCAACGCACTGCTCGCTGGCCTCCCGGCCACTGCCACTAAGCCTCTTCAACTCATTCAGAACGCAGCGGCCCGCCTGATCTCAAACCTACCGAAGTCGGCCCATGTCACCCCACTTCTTAGGGACCTGCACTGGCTCCCCATTGCTGCACGAATCCGCTTCAAGGCCCTCGACCTAGCATACCGTGCGGCAAAGGGAACCGCTCCCGCCTACCTCCGGTCAATGGTCTCTAACTACACACCCTCAAGACTCCTACGCTCTGCATCTTCTGGCCGCCTCAGACCTACTCCTATCCAAGCTCCGGGAGGGTCATCAAAGAGAAGTTGCCTATTCTCAGTCCTTGCCCCACAATGGTGGAATGAACTACCCACCCCAGTTAGGACAGCTGAAACACGTCCAATCTTTCGCCGTCGACTAAAGACGCACTTCTTCAACCATTATCTGAATTTAAAAAAGAAAAAAAGATCTAACCCTAACTAACCGTACTGTCATGCACTTGTCCTAATAAACTAACCTACACTGTAGCACTCAACACTTTGATGAACATTGTTGCTCAGCTGATAGAGTTGTGCCCTTCCTGATGGCTTGTCGTACAGAACTTGTTAGTCGTTTTGGATAAAAGCGTCAGCTTTTTTTTTTAAATGACTAAATGTAAATGTAATGTAAGGGCAATATATCATCATAATATGTTTCTCAGTTTTGACTATAACTGTATTTGACAGTATAGTTTTCCAGTACAAATCAGACACTTTTTATGACTTGTAATATAATTGTCATGGTCCTATTTTCTTTTTTCTTTTACTTCTTATGTATGTGTCGTGGACAAGAGTATAGTACAAATCCATACCTTTGCATGGATCCATGACGATATATATATTCATATTCTGTATATACCTCCGAACCTGATGGATATAGATGGATGATTCCTCTATGGCTGACTGGAGACAGGGGTTTGAATCCAGGTCTGTTTACACAGGTATAGTGTAGCCAAACGACACACTCAAAGAATTTCAACTGGCCTAAATGAAAGCACAAAGTCACGTTTGTCACATCATCCCCTATAGTGACCCATACACCTTGTTGTGTGATAACCTGGCGAGTGCTTAAATGACACCATGGGAGTCTGAGATGTTATCTTGGCTGTCTTCAGCTGAAAGATAACTTAGAGTGCACAGCGTACTGCACCAAGTCAAGCATGTCAGTCAAGTGTTCCTCTCTGAATCCCCTCTCAGGTATCATAGCAGCACAGGGGAGGGGGAGGGGCGGTACAGGCAGGAAAAATATAGTAATAGAAATAATTATAATTATTATTATAATAATAATAATAATAATTATTATTATTATTATAATAATAATAATAATAATAATAATAATAATAATAATAATAATAATAATAATAATAATAATAATAATAATAATAATAATAATAATAATAATAATAATAATAATAATAATAATAATAATAATAATAGAATGGGGTGTCTATTGTCTTCTTAACTGCAGTACAGTACATTGTGTACTCGTGGTTATCTTTCATATTATATATTTTGTATAGTGTTTGGCCTTTATTCTTTTAACTTTTTACTGTATGAAGCACAATCTCAGGGGGCTCATACAGAGCCAAGCATTTCACTGTAATGTACATGTACCTTATATGTGACAAATAAAACAAAACTTGAACTTGAAACTTAACTGAATTGAGCCTACTGCACAGCACATCAGATACGTGTATGTAGATAAACTGCTCATGCTTACAACAATTATATAGTAGGCTAGAATATAACTATTTTCAAAAAACTGTAATCAATTCTGGGGCGGATTTAGGATTGTAGGAGATCCGGGGCTTAGCCCAGATAGGATTTTTTTTTACTTCGACACCACAACCTTTAACTTATACCACCACCTTAAAGCGGACAAAAGGCACTAGAGAACACTTAAATTCACACCCTTTAATTAATGAAGCAAACAATAATAATAATAATAATAATAATAATAATAATAATAATAATAATAATAATAATAATAATAATAATAATAATAATAATAATAATAATACACTGTATTTGTATAGCACATACAAGAATTGCAGCACAAAGTGCTTCACAGCAGTAAAAAAAGACAGGCATGAAATGAGCACAACATTGGCAGATCAAGAGCAATGCATAAAGTGCAGACATAAAGCATAAAATAGATAGCAGCAAAATAGACAAAGTCAAGGTAAGACATAGTGTAACTGAGGGGTACAATTCCCTGACTGTATTGATAAGTATGGTATCATTAAACCACTACCGCTTTATGTACTTTAATTACTGGCCATACAGTACACGATATATGAATATGATGAACACTTCCCACAATGAAATCGGTTCCAGTCAAAGGTATTAATCAAGTATTTAATGGAGCAAAAGGTACATAGGATACTTTACATTATTCTTTGAATGCACTTGTAAGGCAAAGGAGTATGCGTAGGCAAATCAATAACGAATGTCCATTCTCTGGTTACGCAGGAGGTAAAGATCCTTAAGAACTTCTACTCATGTACAATAGAGAGCATCTTGACCGGCAACATCACCTCCTGGTTTGGGAATAGCACTGCAAAAGACCGAAGCAGACTACAAAGAGTGACACGTTCAGCCGAACGCACAATTGGAGGGGGGCTCCCCACCCTCCAGAACATTTACTACAAGCGTTGCAAGGGCAAGGCTAAGAGAATCATTAAAGACTCCAGTCACCCGAACAACTGCCTCTTTGAACTGCTGCGGTCAGGCAAGCGATACCGGAGTCTCAAGGCGAGCACAGAAAGACTCAGAAGTAGCTTCTATCCCCAGGCCATCAGGCTGCTAAACGAACAATGAATGAACACTACACAACAACAACCACCAAACGCACATAGCACACACATCCACACGCAAACACTCACTTTAAACAAACACACTGTAGCACCCACTCCACACACTTTATAGCACACACCCACTTTAAACAAACACACTGTAGCACCCACTCCCCACACTTTATATTTATGGATGAAGGATTGCACTACAACTCGTACACCTTACTGTAAATTGTACCTAAAATTGTACCTCATCCCATTTCTGCTTTGCACTAGATAGTACTGTACATTAGTACACTGCATAGTATTGTGTATTGTATATTATATGGTAACTCAGAACATTGTACATATGTCTATACCGAACACTGTGACCTCATTTTCTTCTTCTAAATTCATGCTATATTATGTTATTATGTTATTTGATACTATCTTGTCTAGCACAGTCTCTGGAGCGTAACAGTAAGAAGCATTTTGTATGAAAGTATTCTGTACTTCTGTATGACAACTATTAAAGAACTTGAACTTGAACTTGAACTATACAACCTGAATCTTAGGGAATTATATCTATGGTACACTAGTGATAGCGGGAGATACTGGAAGGGGTTCCCACTGGTTGTAAGCCAGCAGGGGGGGTAGAAGATCTGTCGGTAGTAGGACGTCTGGTCAACGATGACTAGGGAGACTTCAGGTACAGAAGCCGGTGCAGTAGCCTCTTGATCCACAGACGAATACAGCTTGGTTCTCTTGTAGACTGTAGCTCCACAGGGAAGAAAGCTAGGCGGCCTCAGGCTCTCTGAGCGCCGACTCGACTTGACTCCTCTCGGGGTAAATCCAACACGTGCAGGCGTCGGCGATTATCCGCTCCATAAATCACAGTACCAAAGCAAATATATTCCAGCCGCAAAGGGCTATGTAGTCGTCGGGTAGATTAATCCAGTGTACATGTCCATACGGTTCTCGCCTCGGTCTCCTCGGGTGAAAGCGCCATGCGGTCGGCCCAGCCTGGATAAGAACTCTAGCTAATACGAGAAAGCGTTGGAGATGCTGGTCACTATAGAATTCTAACCGCACGATACACTATACACAAATAGACTATTAAAGACTCAATAGAAATATGTCGCACTCGACGGTATAGCGCCAAACTCTGACAATTCAGTTACTAATTCGCACGCGGTCTCGATGCTCTATTCTGAGGCCAAACAGGCCATACTTCACCGCACGTTGTATCGTGGGTGAGGCTTCAACTTATCGGTAACATGCTAAGGAAGGTAAGGGTACGGAGGTAAGGGGCTAAGGGGCTTCTACATTCACCTGCGCCGTATTTATACGCACGGTGCACAAAACTAGTTCCACTCTCATTTCTGTCGCGTATCCCTGGGCAAGGGCGGGCATGTCCAGACACATCTTGACGGTGACTTTGAACCTGGCTCCGGAGGCCGGTCCCTGGCGCCGGTGGACCGCTGTCCAATAGGAGAATGAACTATTATGGTCTGGGCTAAAGGGATATTCCGTGTATATGTACAAGGAATATACAGGGGATATCAAACGATATACAAATACTATGCAATATATATCAATAAATAAATATATATATTCGGTTTAATCTGATCCTTTGTAACAGCCGCCCCCTAATTAGTCCCACCTAATTAGCTAAGCAGAGACAGATTAACCGCACTGTCCTCTACTCAATGTCTGTTGTGAGGGGTCTGTCAGTTCACAAAGTCATGGGGTCATGGTCGTCATCGATGGTATCGGGGAGCCTTGGCAGTTCTATTAGCCTCGCCACGGGTCGGGTGTAGGTCCGCCCTTGGACGAGCACTTCGGCTGCTCTGACCTTTCCGTCGGCACCGGTGATCACTTTGCTTACGCGGCCGGCCAGCCACATAGCTCGGGGTAGTGACTGGTCGATAATCATGACGACTGTTCCTTCTGTCAAATTGTCTCTCTCTTTCACCCATTTCTGGCGGGTCTGTAGAGACGGTAGGTAGTGGAGTAGGAAGCTGTTCCAAAACTTGTCAGCCAGTACTTGACTGTACATCCACATTCTTCGGCCGTTCGCTTCTTCAGGCCTGTACATTGTCTGTGGTAGCGCGGGGTCCAGCCGCCCCATCAAGAGTGTGTTGGGGGTGACTGGGTCGACATCTGCTACATCACTTGAGACGTAACCGAGGGGCTTTGAGTTCAATACTCCCTCGATCTCCGTGAGGACTGTCATTAAGACTTCTTCCGCCACGGTCTGGGCCCCAAGCACGGCGTACAGGGCTGTCTTTATTGAACGTACTTCTCGTTCCCAAGTTCCACCGAAGTGAGGTGCGTTCGGGGGATTAAACTGGAAGTCAATCTGGTATGGAGCGAGGTGGGTCTTAAGTTCTGGGCCCATAGCTTGGAAGCTCTCTCTCAGCTCTCTTTCTCCGCCTTTGAAGTTTGTCCCGTGATCAGACAACAATATAGACGGTTTGCCTTTCCGCGATGTGAATCTTCGGAAGGCCATAAGGAATGAGTCTGTGCTCATGGTTGGAAGGAGTTCTATATGCATCGCTCGGGTGGTCATGCATTTGAATACAATACCCCACCGCTTCTCGGTGCCTCTTCCTTTCTTTATATACAGCGGGCCGAAACAGTCCATACCGGTGGAGTGAAAGGGCTTGTCGCCGAGTCGGAGGCGACAGGGAGGTAGGTCAGCCATCCGGGGTATACTGGGCTGCGCTCGCCACTTACGACAGTCTAGACAGGTTCGCTGGAAGCGCCGCACTGCTTCTCTCCCTTGCAGTATCCAATAACGACGTCTGATCTCCGCGAAGACTCTCTCTGCCCCGGCGTGATGCACATCCTCGTCGTATTTCTTTATGTTCAGCTCTGTGACCTTGTGTCGGCTGTTTAAGACTATCGGGTACTTGACGTCATCCGGTAAGTCTGGGGCTCTCCGCAAACGACCACCCACTCTGATGAGACCATGGGCGTCGCTCTCGGGGGCTAGGTGGAGCAGTCTGCTGTCTGATGGGACGGGCTTTGCTCCCTGTAGACAGTCTAGCTCATCGGGGAACGAGTCTCTCTGGGCTCGTTGTAGTAGAAGAAGTTCCGCTTCTTCGTAGTCAGCTGCAGTAATGTCAGTAGTGAGCTGAACCTCTGGGTGGTGCCACAGGAATGTCTTTAGCTGCGCACTTTCTAGGGTGAGGCAATCGTCTATGTCGGGGTCTGTGGAGACGAGTGTGTTCAATCCACAGAACATAGATTTCTTGTTTTCTGCCTCCTCTTTACTCGCTTCCCGTGGGGTGGGTGTAGGCCACTCTTCTTCCGGGAGCTTGAGGAACTCTGGCCCGTCACTGTATAGGTTGTGACGGGTGAGGTCATCCAGGGACATTCCCCGGGTGATGACGTCAGCTGGGTTGTGTTTTGTGTCCACATACCTCCAGCTTGCTACTTCTGTTAAATCTTGAATCTCTGTGACTCTGACTCCCACGAAGACCTTGTATCTGCACGAATCAGACCGGATCCATGTGAGTACTGTCGTGGAGTCTGACCACAAGATTGTTCTTTGCACCGGAATGGTGAGTTCACGTTGGATTAACGTGGCGAGTTGCGCTCCTGCTAGGGCTGCGCAGAGCTCTAGACGCGGGATAGATTGTTGCTTTCGTGGGGCTATTCTTGAGCGGGCCAGGATGAAGGCAGTATGTATTTCTCCTCCCTCCTCTCGGGCACGCAAGTAGGCCACCGAGCCGTAGGCTACTTCGGAGGCGTCGCTGAAGATGTGCAGGTCCATCTGGCACGTCTCCGGCCTCACTGTGGGTGGGAAGTAGCTGCGGCGTATGTTAACACCTGGGAGTGAGCTGAGTTCCGTCTCCCACTCTCTCCATGTGGATGCAAGGTGTTCGGGTATGGGGTCGTCCCAGCCCTGGTCCTTGTCCCATAACGCTCTTACAATCATCTTTGCCCTGGTGGTGTAAGGTAGAATACATCCCAACGGGTCATATTGTCTGGCGAGTGTTCTGTATACACTCCGTCTGGTGGTCGGTAGTGCAGTCGACCTTCCCTGCTCCTTGGTCAGGGGTGTGTGTTTATAATGGAGCGAGTCTGTTTTGAAGCGCCAGACTAGTCCTAATGTCATTTCTTGGGCTTCTCCTGGGATGGTCGCCATCCAGGTCTCGCTGCTTGCTGCCTTGTCCTCGGGGGAGAGGCTGCGCAATACTTGCGGGTCGCTGCTGGCCCACTGCCTGAGATCAAAGCCGCCTTTGATCAGGGAGGCGCGGAGCTTGAGTAGAAGGGCCTCGGCTTCTTCTGGCGTCGAGACGCTTTGCAGACAGTTGTCCACGTAGAAACTATTTCCTACACTTTGTCGGACCTCTTCATCAGCTGCTGGGTCCTCTGCGACGTGTTTTTGCAGTGCAAACGTAGCACAGCATGGGCTGCATGTGGTTCCGAAAGGGAGGACTTCCCATTGATAGATGGCTGGTTGCTCATCCCCGATCCTCTCTCTCCATAGGAACCGCAGCAGGGGCTTGTCCTCTGGGGGGAGGCTGCGCAATACTGGGGGGTCGCTGCTGGCCCGCTGCCGGAGATCAAAGCCGTCTTTGATCAGGGAGGCGCGGAGCAGCGCACGACGTCGCCAGTCAATTTTCTTTATGTGTCCCGCTGTGATTCGCTTGTTAATCTCCGCGCGGTACACAGTCTCTTGAGCGGGGTCTCTGGCTAGGCGCCGCTCTGTGTTCAATAGATACCGCTCCGTCGCTTCTTTTGGGGCGTGGAAGGTAGGCATACCCTCTCGCCTCAGGAGTGGAGTTGCGTATCTCATCACTCCGTTGACTTTGACTCTCTTTGTCCCTTGCTCGAGGAGTGCTATAGCGTAAATGTCTTCCTTGGAACGAATGTCTTTCTTTTCGTTCTTAAAGGGCATTGTCTCTAGTGTCCATAGCCTCTCGACATGCTGTAGGAGGGTGGTGTCTTCTTCTGTCACTCTGGAGTGGAGGCAGCTAGTGGCTGCTGTTCGGTTAAGAGACTTAGCGAGGGGGCCTTGTAATGTCCATCCTAGGCGGGTCTCGACTGCTGCAGGACAGCCTCTGGGCCCTGTGTGGACCCGGTCTATCGGGACTATGAGGTCTGCATGGTCGGAGCCTATCAGCAAGGTCGGGGTGGCGCCGTCTATGAGCGGGATAGGTAGTTGACGCAGGTGCACATATTTATCCATCAGCTTGGCGATGGGGTAGGTATACTGCGACAGGCCTATTTCTTGGCTGGTGAAAGCATTAGTAATCCTATACCGTCTCTCTGGCTGCCCGCTTGCTGCGATAGTGAAGGAGACATTCTCGCCCTTTATCGTCTTTAGATCTCTTCTTATTGTCCAAATCGTCATCTGGTTTTCGCTCCCCCGCAGCCCCAGCTGGGCCGCAGCGGATGCGAGGAGAAGGGTCTTCTCTGACCCGTCGTCAAGGACGGCGTAAGTGTCCATGACCTTGTCTTGGTAACTCAGTGTTACGCGGACCACCTTTAAGAGCACTCGGGCGCCCCCGCTGCTGGCGGGGTCAATGTACATAACACTTGCCTTTGTGCTGCTTGGGGGTGCAGGCTTTCTTCTGTTACTGTCGTGTAGGACATCTAGGTGGGCTCCGTCACACCGACTACACCTCTTCTTTAAGCGGCACTCGGCTGCCATGTGACTGCGCGCACGTCGGTAACAGCGTCGGTTGGACTTTATCCATTGACCCACTTCATCGGCGGTCATCTTCTTGAATGTGTCACATTGTGACAACCAGTGTTCTTTCTCGCAGTACGGGCACACCATCTTCCACTTCTCTTTCATCGAGGGGGTACTGTGGTTCTTGCTGCTCGGTACTGGTTCTGATTGGTGCATGACGGTCACCAATCTTCGGCCATCGTTTGCTCTCCTAGGTCCCTCTCTGGAGCTTGGGGTGCTCCGCATGAACGTATCCAACCGTAGGCTGTTGACTTCTCTCGCTAGGAAGTCGGCTAGGTCTAGGAGGGATGGCTCGGGACCGTTAGGATCACGGTGGTCTCTTTGCCGCCTGAAGCGCTCTTGTCGGGCGGGCGGAAGCTTCTCTAAAATCCTCTCGACATTAGAGTTCGCGTACAGTTCGTGCATACCCTTTTCTCTTTGCGCCCCCAGCATCCCTACCAGGGATTGTACCTTGATAGACAGGTCATCTAGTGAGCGATTGTCTGTGGCTGGAGGTAGGCGATCAATATGCCTTATCTCTTGTATTACGTAATCCCATATACGTCCATATCTTTGGTCGAGTGCTGCTAGAGCCGCTGTGTATGGGGTAGTAGAGGTGGCATAGGCCAGCGCTATATTGTGCGCTCGGGGCACCTTGAGGTGCTTCAGTAGGATAGCATACTTGTACGGTTCGTCAGTTACATCGGACATCATTGTCTATAGGCACATTCGTAGCTCGGTGTACTGTGCTCTGTTCTCGTGGGTGAAGTCCGGAAACGTCGGTGTGTCAATGTATGATGCCATGGATGGCTGGCACATCGGTGAGCGTTGGAAGAGAGGCCTCCTTGGCGAGTCTCCTCTTACGCCTCTTGATGGGCTGGTACCTGCTGGGTACCATGGCCCGCGTATCCAGGTGCTATTCCTTGGGGCTGGTCGTGCGTCAAGCTCACCCGTGAATTGAGTCGGGGGTCTGTAGCGCAGAGACGCGGGGGTAGAGCCTGGGCTGTACTGGACCTCCTGGTCCTGTGGAGTTCTGTGCTGCTGTCGGGCTTGACTCTCCTCCTCTCCCTCTTCTTCTTGCTCTGGCAGGTCCTCTAGATCCTGTAGTCGTCTATTTAGCCTCTCCGCGGTGTAGACCGTTTCTTCCTTGTAGCTGGTCCTCGCGTGGACCGGTCGGGGAAGGAGTTCGGAGGGGGGTATAGGCTCTCTCTGGTGGTCGGGCTCAGGGTCGTTTGATCGGGTAGGGGAGGGTGCCCTTGACCCGTGTCTTGACGAGGCCCTGGAACCCCGTGCGGAGGGAGGGGGTGTCGCCCTGGCGATCAGCTGCTCCATTATCTGCGCTTGTAATCGGTCGCGCTCGGCTTCGCGCTTGGTGAGAGCGATGTCGCGCTCTGCTTCTCTTTGGGCACCGGCAGCGGCGCGCTGGGCTTCGGCGGCGGCGCGCTCTGCTTCGGCGGCGGCGCGCTCTGCTTCGGCCCGGTCTCTTACCATATTCTCTTCCGTCTGAAGGCGTCTAATCTCTAGACGTATACGATCTTCGTCGCTCCGTTGCTGCGCGTGAAGGCGTTCTCTTTCCATGGAAGAATGTTCGCGCTCGCTAAGCATCTGTGCTTGGAGTCGATCGCGCTCTGTAGAGGCTGCTAGGCTGGCGAGGAATGCCTGTGCCAGCATCTTGTCCGCCCCGCTGGGGGAAGACGCTGGTTGAGGTGATCCGCTCCTGGCAGTACTCGTTGGAGATCTGTTCTCCTGTGGCGAGTCCTGGAGATCCATCTCCTGGGTGCTCTCCTCTTCTTGTAACGGGTAGAGTTCCATCCCTGGAGAGCCGTCTTTATCCTGGAGCTCTCCGGGGACTACTTCTTCGGTCTTGGCGGGGGGTAAAGTCGTGTCAGGTCCCTCCTGGTCCCTACCGTGAGCTTGGTCAGTTACATTAGAACCCACTAGGGCCTCTATTGGCGGGGTAACCTGGGCGATAGGGTCGGACATAATTTTACTATCTACTTTTTCCGCGTTTACCGTCTGTAGAAGGCTAGGTAGTATACTGGCAACGTAATCCTCTAAGTACTGAGGTGTCTGCCGTCTACGCTGCAGGCGATCTACTTTAGGAGAACCGTTTTGTGGAGTGTTCATCATAGGCCATGTCAATATTAATACCACTATATTAATATTACACTAGTTACCCTCCGGCTCGAAGGACCAATTGTAACTGAGGGGTACAATTCCCTGACTGTATTGATAAGTATGGTATCATTAAACCACTACCGCTTTATGTACTTTAATTACTGGCCATACAGTACACGATATATGAATATGATGAACACTTCCCACAATGAAATCGGTTCCAGTCAAAGGTATTAATCAAGTATTTAATGGAGCAAAAGGTACATAGGATACTTTACATTATTCTTTGAATGCACTTGTAAGGCAAAGGAGTATGCGTAGGCAAATCAATAACGAATGTCCATTCTCTGGTTACGCAGGAGGTAATTATACAACCTGAATCTTAGGGAATTATATCTATGGTACACTAGTGATAGCGGGAGATACTGGAAGGGGTTCCCACTGGTTGTAAGCCAGCAGGGGGGGTAGAAGATCTGTCGGTAGTAGGACGTCTGGTCAACGATGACTAGGGAGACTTCAGGTACAGAAGCCGGTGCAGTAGCCTCTTGATCCACAGACGAATACAGCTTGGTTCTCTTGTAGACTGTAGCTCCACAGGGAAGAAAGCTAGGCGGCCTCAGGCTCTCTGAGCGCCGACTCGACTTGACTCCTCTCGGGGTAAATCCAACACGTGCAGGCGTCGGCGATTATCCGCTCCATAAATCACAGTACCAAAGCAAATATATTCCAGCCGCAAAGGGCTATGTAGTCGTCGGGTAGATTAATCCAGTGTACATGTCCATACGGTTCTCGCCTCGGTCTCCTCGGGTGAAAGCGCCATGCGGTCGGCCCAGCCTGGATAAGAACTCTAGCTAATACGAGAAAGCGTTGGAGATGCTGGTCACTATAGAATTCTAACCGCACGATACACTATACACAAATAGACTATTAAAGACTCAATAGAAATATGTCGCACTCGACGGTATAGCGCCAAACTCTGACAATTCAGTTACTAATTCGCACGCGGTCTCGATGCTCTATTCTGAGGCCAAACAGGCCATACTTCACCGCACGTTGTATCGTGGGTGAGGCTTCAACTTATCGGTAACATGCTAAGGAAGGTAAGGGTACGGAGGTAAGGGGCTAAGGGGCTTCTACATTCACCTGCGCCGTATTTATACGCACAGTGCACAAAACTAGTTCCACTCTCATTTCTGTCGCGTATCCCTGGGCAAGGGCGGGCATGTCCAGACACATCTTGACGGTGACTTTGAACCTGGCTCCGGAGGCCGGTCCCTGGCGCCGGTGGACCGCTGTCCAATAGGAGAATGAACTATTATGGTCTGGGCTAAAGGGATATTCCGTGTATATGTACAAGGAATATACAGGGGATATCAAACGATATACAAATACTATGCAATATATATCAATAAATAAATATATATATTCGGTTTAATCTGATCCTTTGTAACACATAGAACATTAAATCACATTGTTTTTCATATTAGGATCTAAGATCTAGGGTTAACTTGCAGCCTGTGTTATCACTGGGGATGGGTCTGAGATCTCAAAGGTCCAATACCGCCGCTTAACGCCTTGCGGCCGCTATTGCACTCCATTTGAAACGATGTGGCTTGGTGTCTGGGCCGAGCTGCGGGGTCTAACTACTCGGTCAAGCCAAACGCTTATAACGCATGCATCGACGAGGGTCGGGTTCATGTTCAATGCTGGATTACGTTGGCACCTTGATCGACATCAGTACTTGGAATGGCGATCAGATAATTGGAATATTATTTTCAGGACAGATCCTGGTCAAGGTAAGGACTATGGTATCAATATTGCGTTGATCCAAAAATTCCTTCATATTGATCGGGGCGTGTGTGTGTGTGGCGTGTTCCGTTGGTTGCGATCAAAGCACGGAGGGGCGCCCCCCCCCCCCCCCCCCTTCATGCATCCATGATGAAACATAATACCGATCATCTAAATTTGATTTGAGAACAGTAGCTAGTCCAGGGAAGAAACGATAACGCGTTTACTAGAATACACGTTGCCGGCCATTACGAAGCATTTTGGAAATGACACCAGACCACCCTGAAACTACACTCAGGGTGTGTTCACACCTGAAAGTCCAGGGATAGTCCGGACTATCCGTGGATAGTCCGGACCTTCTGGTGGACCAAATGTGAAAATGATACATTGTTTGATTTTGGTCTGCGTTCACACTACCCTGTTTGGTGCGGATCTAATTTGTAAACAAAGGACATGCTGTCGCCAAGTCGTTCATCTATTGGACTAGCACTCACAAACGTAAACAGTTGCAGACAGCTATTGACACACCTCGCCCACACGCCGACTGTTTAGATTTGTCTAGCTGTCACTCTCATGCCTGGTTGCTATGCTTGTTGCTATGCCTGTCACAAGTGACGTATTAACATTCGCGGGTTTAGCGCAAGGGAAAGAGCGCCAATTCATTTCTTTCTTCTTTCACATTCACCATATTGACAGCAACAATATGGAGCCACATCGCCGTTTTGCGATTGCCTTCATGGCATTTATTATTCTGTTATGGTGTGCCTGCCAAATACAAGCAGTAGAGGCAGAGTATGAGGAAGCAAGACGTGGGATTGATGTTGCGTTGCTGCACATATCATTCAGAGGAGACGTCGCAGAGATGACCACCAAAGGTAACCGCCCAAATGTCTAGAAGAGCCTTCACCTCGTCGTTACCCCACGTTGATCCTCGACTCATTGCTGTCTTTTTTTATTTCTTTTTTTTGCCGCTGTGAGATACAGACAGGTCTGTGTAAGGAATGTGAGGATGAAGTTATTAGGTGGAGTTTGCGCCTGCGCGCTCTTTGGGGAAGAGTTGGGTCGCGCGGGCGCGACTGCTGTCACTTGGCGGAAGAGAGAGACTGTCCGCACGCAGCGCCAGTCTAGAGAGACAGAAAGAGAGAGAGAGAGAGAGAGAGAGAGAGAGAGAGAGAGAGAGAGAGAGAGAGAGAGAGAGAGAGAGAGAGAGAGAGAGAGAGAGAGAGAGAGAGAGGAAGAGAGAGACTGTCCACGCGCCTGTCATTCATTTGAGTTGGGTTGTGCGCAAGCTGTCACTTGGCGCTGTCAAGTTGGGTCGCGCGACCGCCGCCACTAGGCACCTGTCACTCATTTGCTCTAGATTAGATACTATATAAAGTTCGTTTTGCGTTCACACCAACAGCAAACGAACCATGGTCCACTTTGAAACGAACCGAGTCCCAACTTTTCAAGAGGACCATGGTTCGGTTGTTTGGTCCTCATTATAGTTCGGTTTGCGTTCATACCTGTACAAACCAAACGGACTATCGATCTAAAGGGACCATGGTCCACTTAAAGGGACCATGGTCCACTTAAAGTGGACCAAACAGGGTAGGTGTGCACGCGCCCTCATATTCACGACGGTATAAAACGGAAATGTATGGATGGAAAAATTATCTGTTTTTTGCATCTGACCGGAAGAAACTCAATGACAATCGACTATATTATTAGATCCATAGCTATAATATATAATATAGCTTTAGGCCTGCAAACACAGCCACGTATCCCCATGTTAAAAGGCGCTGGCCTTGCGGGCGCCCCGGGTTCGATTCCCGGACCCGTCGTTATTTGCCGAATGTATTCCCCCCACTCTGTCTCCCGTTCCTCCTCTCTCTCTCTCTCTTTCTCTACTGGACTGCCCAGTATAGCAAAAAGCAATAAACGCTAAAAAAAATTAATCTTTAAAAGGCGCTGGCCTTTCAACAGTAACAGTAAACAGTGCCATCTGGCGCTGAAAGTGTTAATAGGCGTCTTTGTTTACGGTTTGATTATCACTGATACAAAGTAAAATAGTGCAGTGCAATAAAATAGTTAGTAAAATAGAATAAAATAATGCAATAGTGCATTGCAATAAAATAGTTATCATCGTATTTTTTCGGGAGGCCGGTAAGGAGTGCATTACAGTAGTCGAGTCGGCTTGAGATAAAGGCATGGATCTGGTTTTCAGCGTCCTTTTAATTTATAAATGGCCGTACTTTAGCTATGTTTCTAAGGTGGAAGAATTATGTTTTTGTCAACTTGTTGATTGTGATTTAAAGCTTAGGTCTGAGTCTACCATGACACCAAGACTTAACTCACTCAAATACAGTTAGCAGCTGGATAGACCACAGATGGAAATTAGCTTCTATCCCCAGGCCATCAGGCTGCTAAACGAACAATGAACACTACACAACAACAACCATCAAACGCACATAGCACACACATCCACACGCACACACTCACTTTAAACAAACACTGTAGCACCCACTCCACACACTTTATAGCACACACTCACTTTAAACAAACACACTGTAGCACCCACTCCCCACACTTTATATTTATTGATGAAGGATTGCACTACAACTCGTACACCTTACTGTAAATTGTACCTAAATTGTACCTCATCCCATTTCTGCTTGGCACTATATAGTACTGTACATTAGTACACTGCATATTATTGTATATTATATGGTAACTCAGTTACGTCTATTCTGCATCGAACATTGTACATATGTCTATACTGAACACTGTGACCTCATTTTCTACTTCTAAATTACATGCTATACTATGTTATTTGATACTATCTTGTCCAGCACAGTCTCTGGAGCGTAACAGTAAGAAGCATTTTGTATGAAAGTATTCTGTACTTCTGTATGACAACTATTAAAGAAACTTGAAACTTCTGCTAAATCTGGTGCAAACATATTTTCATGTAACAATGATTAATTGTCCAAATATATATATATATATTTTTATATATATATATATATATATATATATATATATATATATATATATATATATATATATATATATATATATAAAAATATATATATATATATTATTTTTTTTAAGTAGATTCGGGGCTTTTCAGAAAACATTCGGGGCTTGAGCCCAAGTAGCCACCCCCTAGCCCCGCCCTTGATGTAACCTACAACTTGCTTTTAAAAACATAATTATTTCACTGTATTGTGAAGGCACGCCCTCACACACCGGCCCGACAAGAGCACGTGACTCCCGAAGCCGCGCCCACAGTATAAAGCGCAGTGAGTTTCAGGTGCGGCTGTCAAGCGGCTGCTAACTTGCGTGTGAAGTGTGTGTCGAGTATAGTAGTTTAGGGGGGAATTAAATAAGTGTGACGCGCGCCGGCATCGCCTTTAATTGATTTATGTTGTGCGCAGCTCTTTCTGACTAATGATGACAAAATCCACATTTGTATGCGGACATAAAATGTAGCAGATCTTTTTTCAGGGGTGAAAAATAAATCTTAGTAATTTAAATGACACGCATGAATGTAGTTCGAAACAAAATAATTTAGAAACATATTATTTTTTATATCAAGATGCAGCCTTAAACTAAAGTTTCAGACGCGCTTTTGTGCGAAGTGGATGTTGATGTTTGGTTTCACCTGCTAATTCTCATCAAGATGGAAAATATCTCTCCATAAACGACGGGACGAAATGGGGAAATGGGAGTTGACAATGGTAAGGAATTTTGGTTTTTATTTTCAATCATTTGACCCGCGCACATTGCAACTGCGAGTTTTGAAATGTGTGTCTGACTGTGGTTATTACGACTGAGCCAGGACCAAAACAGGGATCTAACGGGGCTTTGCTCGTCTTCTACAGTATGTCATCAAATTTCAACCCAAACAGCAATTATGAATCTTAGACCTATTTTTCTGAGAATTAAATACACAGACCCTTAACCTACGTGTTAAGTAGATGCAGGCCTGGACAACATGCATGCACGTTTGTGTCTCTGTGGGAAATACACATGTTGTCTCGCACCTGTTGATCACAAATCAGAGGAATATTATTTCGGTTATGCGTTGAGCAACAAATCAGCATCATAATAGCCAGTCGCCTGTAGCCAGAAGACCGTCCAGGCTATGCCCCCCTGGCATGCAGTCGGAAATAAATCCACAGGGACATCTTTAGGTCCAGAGATTGCCTTGCAACGTACATGTGATCTAAATAGGTGTCGAGATGTGTGAGGTTATGCATTTTCTTGACACTCAAATAGATCAGTTGTATTCACTTTAATAAAAAAAATATACTGACTACGCCAAGTTGATACTGGATAACTAGAGCCAAGTTGATACTAGATAACTAGAGCCAAGTTGATACTAGATACAATATACCGACTAGAGCCAAGTTGATACTAGATAACTAGAGCCAAGTTGAGATACAATATACCGACTAGAGCCAAGTTGATACAGGTGCTTGTGTAACTTCTATTTAGTCAATGCACATCAATAAATGCACAGTCTGTTTTATTGACAAACATAGTCTACACAGCGTTACGTCAGAGAGGCGAGTGATAATAAAAGTGATCTGCGATACTGTATATTATCCGCACGGGTCCATTCACACCCTCTCGCATATAGAGAGACCTAAATAGATCTCATGTACGTTGTAAGGCGCCCTTAGTCTCTGGACCTAAAGCTTTCATGGATTCATTTATTCCAGACTGTATATAATGGCCAGGGGGCATGGTGGCCTGGAGGGTATATACACACCACAGATGAACTCATGACCAACCAGAAAGAGTCTCCTGCACCGGCATACATGGTGGCTATGTTTTTGTCCATGCATTTGCGTGTGTGCCTTGTCTAATTTAGTTTTCTGTAGACTAAGCATCTGTGTCTGTGTCTTCTTTGCACCAATGCCCCAGTGGTGTGTGTGTGAGGACAGATGAGAGCCTCAAGGTCTATTCATTAAATGCATTCATTTATTCTACATTGGAGAAGCATGTTAATTGCCTGCTTATACCTTTATGAAAAAAATATCATAGTATTTTCATTCATGATGATGGTACTAGTGACCAAAATACGATAGAAATACCATGCTATTACCATCAGCATCATGGTTTCAATTGGATTATATGATGGTAATATATAACCTTTACCATGCTAGTATAGGCTACCAGGATTTCTGACTTGGTTTCATGTAAAATTGTATCGTATCCAATATCCATATTATAGAGAAAGTAGCATTAAACTGTATGGTATCCATATTATAGACAAAATAACCCATTAAACGGTATGGTATCCAGATTATAGACAAAGTAACGTTAAACTGTATTGTATCCAGATTATAAACAAAGTAACCCATTAGACTGTATAGTATCCATATTATAGACAAAATAACCCATTCAACTGTATGGTATCTATCCAGATTAGGGGTGTAAAGGTACACGTATCCGTACCGAACAGAACCGCTTCAGTGTGTAGTTGTGTACCGTACCGTACCGAACGGCTGTGTAGTGTACCGAACAAATACAACTGTATGTTAACCACTAACAACCGCCCACCGGGGGCTGTTTTTTTCACAATCTAATGTAATTATTATTATTTAAAAAAAAAATTACAAGTCGATTATTCATTTCAATATAGAATATTCGTTGACAGCCCTACAAGTACAATTAGTTACTGCACACTACATCACCCCTGAGTGGAACATGGAAAGCCAAACTTTCCCCCACTGTACCGAAAACCCGTACCGAACCTTGACTTCAAAACCGAGGTACGTACCGTACCGTGGTTTTTGTGTACCGTTACACCCCTAATCCAGATTATAGACAAAGTAACCCATTAAACTGTATGGTATCCAGATTATAGACAATGTAACCCATTAAAACTGTATGCCAAAAAAGAAATGTCATTCTATAAACTGGATACCATACAGTGTATGGTATCCAGATTATAGAATGACATTTCTATTTTATTACATCTCAAATTTTGCATTTCTTTGTGTCCTTTGAAAAGCTGATGCATTGAATGACATCTCTGGTGCCATCAATCTGGGACTCGGAACAATTTGCCTCAATCAACTTTATATAAGTGATCCTAATTCTAATACATTACGATGGGGTGTGTGTGTGTGTGTGTGTGTGTGTGTGTGTGTGTGTGTGACACCGGTCATCAGCAGTGGCAGCAGTGGCCACTTTACCACACCACAAATAACGTGGTCCCCTTGCCTTGTATATATGCCCAGTCAGGTGTACAGTCTATAATTATGTAGTGACGCATGGCCAGGCCCCTCTCTTCATGGCCGGGCGGCAGGCCCCTCTCTTCATCCTTCCCTCTGCAATTTACGACGTGGTTAATGTTTATCATGTGCCCTTGGTGCCCAGGCGCGAGCTTAGAAACCCCCCGGACGAAAATACCCCCCCCCCACCCCCACAAAAGACATGCAATATATTGAGGTTTGTTATGACGACTTAAATGATTAAACGGAATCCTCTTGGATCTATTACTCCATTACTGGTTGTGGTATTTGGTCAGTCTGGTATTGATTGATGGCTTAGGGTAGGGATTCCAGTTGTCAGTGTGTTGATTCAAAAGGAAATTCATGAGCATTGACTGGATAAACGAGCATTACATTAACCACTACTATGAATCTCAATCATGCAAGAGTTAAAGGGATGGTTCGCAATTTTGGAACTCGAGGCCTATTTTCTACTTAGTTAATGATGTTGTTGTTCGGCAGAGTCCTGTTTCGGTACAATCCATGCTGTTTCTGTCTCAGTACAATCCATGTTGTTCCTGTCTCGGTACAATCCATGCTGTTCCTGTCTCGGTACAATCCATGTTGTTCCTGTCTCGGTACAATCCATGTTGTTCCTGTCTCGGTACAATCCATGTTCCTCATACTAGATGTGCCCACAGCTCCACTTAGTTGGCCACCAGTGATGCCAGTAACTAGTTACTAAGTAACTAGTTACTCTAATCTGATTACTTTTTCAGTAAATAGTAATCTAACTTACTTACTTTTTACAAGCCAGTAATCTGATTACAGTTACTTTTCCAAGTGGCTGTGTGTTACTATTTAGTTACTATCTCATAATGCTGATGATAAGAGAGCCAGGGGTACAGTCAGCTAGACTGGAGATGGGATGTGCGCTCGTGCACGCACACACACAGCCACACACGCATGTTTACGTTTATAGCTGATTTTAGAATGGCTTCAGCATGAAGTTAAATAAACTATCCAGTTTGTTTTATAGTGTAATTTGGCTACTTGAGAGAGAGTGAGAGAGTGAGAGTGAGAGAGAGATTCATGTTACGCGCGACTTGCGGAGTACGCACTGAGTCCGTTGTCTCAGAATGGATTTGGTAGAGAGAGAGAGAGAGAGAAAAAAAAATGTTGTCATTCTTATGTTGTGGCAGCAGCAGGGGGGACGACGACAACTTCGTAACCTAGTTACTTTCAAAGTAAATAAGTTACTTTGATAATCAAGTAATCAGTAAAGTAACTAGATTACTTTTTAAAGGAGTAATCAGTAATCAGTAATCAGATTATTTTTACAAGTAATCTGTGGCATCACTGTTGGCCACAAACGAATGCAAAAGTCAATGAGGACAAAGCTCATCTCTATACAAGCTGAGACTGCACTGTGGAGTAGGTTTCAGTTCGTTTTAGTTAATTCATCTTTATACCACTTCTAGATACAATGTCCCCTATACACATATGGGGGCGACAGTGGCTCAGGAGGTAGAGCGGTCATCTGGTAATCAGAAGTGTGTCGAAGTGTCCTTGAGCAAGACACCTAACCCCTAACTCCTCCTGATGAGCAGATTGGCACCTTGCATGGTCGCCTCCGCCATCGGTGTGTGAATGTATGAGTGAATGGGTGAATGTGAGGCATAAGTTGTAAAGAGCTTTGGATAAAAGAGCTATATAAATGCAGTCCATTTATCACATGGATTTATTCATCAGAGAGGTCGGAGAAGTTACCACATGTGTGTTACATGGATAGACAGTACATGGTGAACACTAGGGAACAATCATACCTTAATATGCCTTAACAATGCTGTAATCTATGCACACACTCCTTAATACAAATACAGGGGTACTTACCCCCCGCATTTTATTGTATACTTGTATGCCGTGACAAATAAAACTCTTGTATCTTAAAACATTGTAAATCCCTTAAACATGCCTTCATTTCAGTCGGGGGTTAAACACCTTAATCGGCAAGCTCAGGGTACATTAGAGTTTAATTTAAAGTAGGGGGTTATTACGTTTAAATTAGGAGGTTGTAATTGGTTTTTAAGGGTAAGGTAATAGTGTTTTCTTCAATCCAAACATCCAAAATTCCAGAGTGCAAGCTGATTATTGTTTCATTCCTCTGAGAGGAAGATATCATGTGTATAGGCTATGTCTATAACAGTGTCTTCTGTGCTGTCCAAGGCCATTGACCATAGATCTGTTTCTTAATAAACAATGCAGTAATATTGTTTCCACTGTTATTAGGAATCTTTCAATCAACCCTATTTCCCAGCCCCTGACTTTGAGAGAGCCGTTATTGTAGGACTCCTGCATTCTAAATGGGACTGCATTTATATAATGCTTTTATCCAAATCACTTTACAACTTAAGCCTCACATCGATGCAAGGTGCCAACCTGCTCATTGGGAGCTGTTAGGGGTTAAGTGTCTTGTTCAAGGACACTTCGACACGCTGCAGAGAGGAGCCGGAATCGAACCGGGAACCTTCTGATTACCAGGCGACCTCTCCGTCTCCTTTATACCAACAGATCATTTCAACGTCCAACAAGAGAACCCTGGTTCTTTCATGCTGCTTAGTATTTGCATTATTTTTAATGCTGTTCCTTTAGATGATAATGGTGTCAAGTGTGGATCAGAATTATGGAGGAGCTTTCGCTTTTCAAGCTGATTGTCACCCTGAGATCAAACGGAAGTCTCTTTGAAATCATCACGTGAGACTATTATGTTTTGCCCATATTCATTAATTGAATCACTCAATCATTCATTATTCCTTGTTTATGCCTCTGATATGCATGGAGGGGTTGTTTTCCATCCATGTTGCTGAGGTCACGACAGGAAAAGGAAAACAATTAGTCAAACAAAGAGAAAACAAAGAGAAATTCGGGAACAAATAAAATGAGATGGATAATGTATAAAAAATAAAGATAAGGCGCCCCAGTGGCGAACCACATAACGCGCACAGAGTCGCGGCACGGCCGACCCGGGTTCGATTCCCGGACCCGTTGTTATTTGATCAATGTCTTCCCCCCCACTCTGTCTCCCGTTCCTCCCCTCTCTCTCTCTCTCTCTCTCTCTCTCTCTCTACTGGACTGCCCAGTAGTAAAAAGCGATAAACGCTAAAAAATAAATATATATATATAAAAAAATAAAATAAAAAAAGATAAAAATAAGTTGTAACGTTTATATTCAAACATAGAAAGATTTCAAATCAGATTTTATTTTATTATTATTATTATATATTTTTTTTACCCGAGGAACATCACTTTAACCTGAGGAACACATCACTTTAACCTGAGGAACACATCACTTTAACCTGAGGAACACATCACTTTAACCTGAGGAACACATCACTTTAACCTGAGGAACACATCACTTTAACCTGAGGAACACAGGCACGTGCACACAGAGCCCAATGGGTGCTTGAGCACCTGCCCTTTTGAGCCTCATAAAAAAGTACCATTAAAAAAAAAAAAAAAAAAAAAAAAAAAAAAAAAAAAAAAAAAAAAAAATTAACCGTTGTGCATATAGATTGCTCTTCCAACTGAAAAATGTCAGGATAGAATCAAAATATTAGGTAAAGAGAGAGAGATGCCCCGTATTCCATTGCAGTTTGCACGGCCTCCTCAGCGTGCCTCTCCGCAGACTTATATATTTTATGCATAGCGTGGGTGATGATGATGATGATGGAAACCGCTGTGGCGCATACAGTTGAATGCTGGTATTACACTCACTGAGGGACACGAAGAAGTCGAGTCCGATGGGATTTGGGAATCTCAAATACAAATCGGGATTGGAATAAAAAAGGCATTTATATTAAACAATACAGAATATACAGCACTTCTTGGGGTCTGTAGGGTAAGCATTTATTCCCTCCCCCTGAACATTTATGGAGATGTATGGGCCTTTTAAGTCAGTGATAAAAGTGTCTTTCAAGGATAAGTGAGCTCCTGCACTGATTATTATAGTTCAATATTCAATATTTGATCACCAAAACCCCCCATAAAGCATAAAAAAAGGGCCCCCCAAAATCGGGCTTGCGCGCTTCATGCGCTCGGCTTTAACACATGCAGGTATAGTGCCCTTTTCAGCCTTTGAGCACCTGCCCCTCCAGTCCTGTGCACGTCCCTGGAGGAACACATCACTTTAACCTGAGGAACACATCACTTTAACCTGAGGAACACATCACTTTAACCTGAGGTGTTATATATATCACAACTACTGTTTATTTCAGTCAGTGGAGCCTGGCTAACTGAGATCTTTGACATTTAGCGATAGTGTTTACACTAGTGTTGGAACATTTTGCCCCCTACGTGCTAACCTTTGATAATCCATTATTTGTCCATAAACACAGAATTTGATGTACTTGATGCAAAATGTCAGGTTACTGCATAGTGGACAAAATGTTCAAACAAATACCAACCAAACGGGTAATTATTATATCAGACAGTCTGACCTACATCTGATAATAATTGTTGGTGGTGCTGTTGGTTAATGCACACAGGGCGGGGCAACAAACTCAATATGATTTAGAATTTTCTGTTGTCTAAATTGATAATAACAAGCACAATATATGGGGCGCCCTCGTGGCGCATACCATAGTGCCTCGCGCACCTACGCGGCCGACCCGGGTTCGATCCCAGCACCCGACGTTATTTGTTGCATGTCCTCCCCACCTCTCCTCCCGCTCGCCCTCTCCTCTGTCGGTCCTGCGTGACCAAGAAAAGCTGTAAAAATGCTAAAAAAACAATAATAAAAAAAAAAAACGAGCACAATATTCTCACAAAATATGAAATATTTGAAGGAATCTCATTTGAAAATAGCAGTTTTATGTCACACTTTATATTACCATGCAGTTCAATGAGAATAACGTCAACTGGATTACATAACGATTTCACATAATGTGAGCCGATATTGTGATATACATTTATTATAGAGAAAAAGTCCTATGATGATTACCGCGATATTGATTTCTCCCACGGCGCCCAGCCCAAATGACACACCGACGTGTTTGTGTGGTCATCGCAGGCTCAGCATGGTGGTTACGGCTAAAAGGCATACACCATACGCTAGGGCTAGGCTTACTGGCCTGTTGCTGAGAGGTGTCTGACTCACGTGAGCTCAGCCTGAGGGCCCCTGAGGCCATGTGAGCTGTTTGTGTGTCTGGTCTGGTGGTGGTGGTAGAGGTGGACGTAGCTGTTTTGACATGGTGGTTTACAGCAATTTTTTCCACCCAATGATATACACCTCCTGACCCTAGTGTTGTGACCAGAAACTCAATGTGTCGTCCTGTCATGTTGACCCGCACGTTGTTTCACCTCAAGGTGTCGTCCTGTCATGTTGACCCGCACGTTGTTTCACCTCGAGGTGTATTCAGGTGCCTTGGAAGCGGGGGCCGTTTCTAGCTTTTTGGGGGCCCTATGCGAAATGTTGTTTGGGCGGGGGCCCCTATTTTGTGAAACTATGGTGGGGATTCCAAACCCTTTAAGGTGGACATGCATTTAACATTTAAATGCAATGCATCAATCTGGTGCACTTTAAGAGGAAAAGAGGCTAGATCCGTGAAAAAAAACGTATATATCTTTTTTTTCTCACAAATTCAAATCAAACATCTCAAGTTGACCCCAGCAATGACAGAAAATGATAATAAATAGGAAACACTGTGGCTCCCCTACATCAAGAAACTCCTGAAAACGTACAGGATTTACCAAATCTGCATTATAACATCTCCCAAATGCACATAAATGAGACAGATACTGCATTTTCCTTACATTTCTGACTTACAATATTGAAATTTAAATGGAACTATTTAAGATAAAGTTAAAGTTAAATAAAGTTTGAAAATGCAACTAAATTTGTCAGTAAGCTACTTACGTATTTTAATTTATTTATAAAGAAACACCCACTTGCGGTCATAAGCAGTAGCCTATCGGTTAAACTTTTTAAGCTGATGATTTGTTACATCCCTACAGGATATATATATATATATATAGTATGCAGTGTATTGAGTGAATACAAAAAAAAAATATATATATAGCCTAGACTCCTAGAGAGTGTGCCAGTGCATGTTGAAATAATAATAATAAATAACACATTTCTCAATCTCCCTCCTGTCCCGACCACCCAGAACCCAGTGCAGGAGTGGGGTGAGGAGTGCGAGGAGGGGGCAGTGTATGGCGTCACCTTGCGCCGGGAGCCCGTCCCCTTGTCGCCCAACCCCGGTGACACCAAGCCCTGCTGTGCCTTCGTCAAGTACCGGACCTGCAAGGTGCGGCGCCTGAAGGCGGCCACTCTGGAGCGCCTGGTGAACCACCTCCTGGACCCCTGCTCCCAGGAGCAAGACTACGGCAGGATCCTACTGTCCACGTACAGGACCTTCACCTGCCCCTCTGCTCTCATAGAGCTGCTCTTCCAGAGGTACGGTAGGAGATCTCTGTTGGGTCATGATAACGTGGGTAACTTACTCTGTGGGGCGATGGAGAGGGGCAGATGGTGTTGGGCAACCCAGAGTCAAGTGCGTGTTTATTCATCAAGCATGTCAAAGTAGGAGTGCTGATCTGAGAACTGTCATAGGGAAGTGTATCTGGCTATGAGACCTGAGCAGTCTGATCCTAGGCCTGTACTCTTACTCTTAGCAGTTTGATGATTACGGGCTTAGGGTCACAACTAGCCCCTTTCGTGACCGTGATGCACGCCAACAAGGTTTGGCCGAGTGAATCCACAGTCCCTTGCTCCTCAATATAGGAAACCACCCTAGAGTTACTCTGAAGAACTGGTCCGACGCGAAACGTTCGTTAGACAAGTATCGCAGAGACATTTCAAAGGTACTCACAGTTGCACGAGGGTCTTGGACAGAGAATCGCAACGGTTTGAAAGCTCGGCGTTGCTAATAAACATTTTAAATATTTTTTATAAACGTGTAAACATCACAATGTTTGATTTACACGTTTATAAAGATTATTTAAAATAAGTGACTTCATCACGTTTTCCAGGACACGGAACAATGTCTGCGTGGATAATTACGTAGTTTTGCTTATCATTCATGCTTGAAGATATCATGCAAAAGTGCCGCCGATTAGAACGCCTGCGTCGCCTCCACGTGCGTCGCCATTACGCCTCGGTGTCGACGTCAGCGCGGCCACGCATTGTCTCGCAAGCCTTCAGTCGACCCAACGTAGAACCCACAGTATTATAATGTCACTTTACAATGTGAACGATGTCAAGTGCATTGTGTAAATAAGGTCATTTTTATCTTTGGTAATGTTGAAGCCCCATGGCAACTCTTTTCACCCCTTTTCTAACCTGTTTTCCATCGAGTTAATGTTTAATTAAATGAGCTGTTATGGCACCGCGGCCCCCTAAGCCATTCATTCAAAGTAGGACATTCATTCACATTCAAATTCACAGTCATACTTCTGTTTGCACCTTTGGCCGCCTCAGTATTTTTCTCTCTCTCTCTCTCTCTCTCTCTCTCTCTCTCTCTCTCTCTCTCTCTGCATCTCCCCTTTCAAAATTATTTCCCAAAATGTTGGGAGTCTTCCTAGAACTACCAGTTTTTGAAAAACAAATCTTGTTCTACATGTGAAGTCGGCGTGTTGCATTCCTTTTTTTCTACCTTAGTCACCTGAGAAAAGCCACAATCCACTGATGTCTTTGATGTAACGATAATAAGTACCTCGCAGGTGCTCATTACCTTGCGGAGTGGTTCGACAACAACAATAACAACAGCAACAATTATACACAGAGTGCCCTCAGATCGTGGTGAGGATGAGGTCAGGATCGCAGCAGGCCTTAAAGGCCCAATCAGTGATCCAAACGGTTAGCCCCACCACCAGAAATAAGGAATATAAGAATAGAGATAATTCTCTAGTTGATTAACGGAGTTATTTTATATGGAATAACACACGTCTTTATTGTATTTGCTATATTTTGTGGCTCTACCAAAAGGTTTGTTTACATGTCTTTATAGAATATTTTACAGAAAGTTCCAAAAAGCTTAAAAAAAGCTACAACTCAAACTCTTCAAGAATGCTTATAACTATTCATTATCATTTTCTATTTAAAAAAGATTATTATGCATTGGGGCTTTAAAGTGGCCATCAGCACAATGGTCCCCATCACCATGCGTCTCCGTCTGACTGACTGCGTCTCTTGTTTGCTCACTATAGGGACAATGCTGTCTCTGATCTGGACAATGCTGCGTGTCACAGGAGGTGAGTAAAGGCTGTTCTCATTGATCATAACGTCATAGCGAACACTGTGTGGATATAGCTATTGTACCGTGCAATATTATAACAAACTACAACGACGTGCAAATGTACACAAAATGCAGCAACCGTATGGTATGGTTTTATTCTTAATCCCCGAGGGGAAACATGGTTTGCCACCAGAGCGAATACAAATGCACAAACAAGAAACAATTACATACAGTACAAGTTACATAACAACTCTCAACACAGAGCTAGCGGTGTTTGTTAAAGAATTTAACGGCAGCAGGAACAAAGGACCTTCTCAGTCGCTCAGGAGTAGAGCATCGAGGCATCAAAATGGCATCGCTAAATGAGCTTCGCAGAGCATCAAATATATTGTACAGAGGGTGGCCTTAAAAAGATAAAATGGTGTTCAATTGAGTCCTAGTTCGCTTGGCAATAATGATCTCTGAGTGAATGAATGTGTGAGTGAATGAGTTAGGGACACGGGCTGATGTTGGGCATAGAGGGGATGAGATAAAAACGCATGTTTCTGTTGCTTCTTCTTGAAATGACCTTGGCCGCCCTGACGCTCTCGTCTCCCCAGGCTTCTGCTGGTCCTGATCCAGACCTGGCTGGACGAGTACAGCGAGGACCTGAGGGACGCCCCCCAGCACTCGTCTCTCAGGCTGATGCTGGACCACCTGAGGATCTGCTCGGCCGTGACCCACGACATGCGGATCCAGCCCAATTTCTGTTCCCTGGCCGGGCAAGCAGAGGCCCTGCTCAAGGAGTTCCAGAAAGAAGGTAACCGTCTATATATTTTTTTATTTATTTTTATTTTTTTATTTAAAGAGGCAGATATGGCCTGCAGCAGGCTAGGAATTGCCATCCAACGTAAAATCAATGTTGGTAACATAGCGGCCTTTAAGCAACAAAAGTATGGGACCATGTCTATGTTCCCCGGGTCCTATGTTCCCCGCTTGATTGATTGATTGATTGATTGATTGATTGATTGAACATTTTAGACCACCAGCCCTGATTCCAAACTTTAACATTAACCAACTTCGAAAGAGGGCCTAAGCTTAACCAGTTCGAAACAAGGCGGACATTAATAAGTAATAAAATAATAAAAATGTATACAATTTTCAATCTATTAATCAATCAAGCGGGGAACATAGGACCCGGGGAACATAGAACCCGGGGAACATAGGGATGATCCCAAAAGTATCATAATTACCCAGATCTACACAGATCTACACTGGCTCATAATATTGCCCGCCTGTGTCACAGACCATACCATTCATATGGCCATCTGTCTTATTGTTGGAAACTACTGCTATTGACAAAGAGTCTGTTCCGAACAACTCTGTTTTATATTTGCACAAACTAGATCAGTGGTTCTGAAACCAGCGTTCCTTGAGGGGGTTCCAGAGGGTTCCCAGCAAAATGAAGAATAGATTATTTTCACTATTCATTGACTAGAAGTTGGACTTCAATGAGAAAATCTATAACAAGTATTGTGACTGACCATAGTACTGTAGGGTTCACTCTCAACCCTGTTATCTCTCCACCTACAGTATAGATTGTTATGGAATCCTGGACCAAATCACATCTAACCCAAATCCGCTCAATTGACGGTCCCAGAGACTGAATGTGTATCAATCTGGGGGTTGAGAACGACTTCACTAGGTGGCCATTATTGTCCACCTCATGTTTCTCATGTCGTCCCCTGGTCCTCTATCCCCCCAGGAACTGAGACGAGCGGTACTTCCGCCCAGGCAGAGGTGGAACAGGAAGAGGAGTGGTCTGGGGAGGAAGACTCAGAATGCAACGCCTCTCTGGACCAGTGTGACATCATGGACTTCTCCGTCACGGCCATGGCAGAGCAGCTCACCAGACTGGACTCTGTAAGTGGAAAAAAGTCTAGTCAAGAACTATTGATGGGCGTTGTTTAAAGGAACACGCCAACGTTATGGTAAATCTGTGCTTACCGTCTTCTCCAGAGTCGGACAAGAAGATGGATACCAATTTCCTCTCTGTGCGTTCAGTAGGAAGCTATCTGGCTGCAAGCTAGCCTAGCTTAGCACAAATTAATGGAAGTGGATACGGACCACTAGCCTAGCTTAAAATTCCGGGAGAGGTTAGCTAGTCCATATCCACTTCCATTCATTTGTGCTAAGCTAGGCTAGCTTGCAGTCAGATAGCTTTTTACTGAACGCACAGAGAGGAAATGGCTATCTATCTTTCTTTTCTCCTTGTTACATGAGACCTGGGAGTTTGTGGTGCAAACGGGAAAATGAGGGAAGGATTCATTTCCTCCCTGTTTCTGTGTCCCAGGCTCTGTTTACCAAAGTGTTGCCGTACCAGTGCCTCGGGTGTGTGTGGTCCCAGAGGGACAAGAAGCAAAATATGTCCCCCACCATCCGGGCCACCGTCGCCCAGTTCAACACCATCACCAACCGTGTTATCACCTCCCTGCTCCGCTGGGCTGCCCCCAGCTGCCCCAGCAACTCCATCTCCCCCAGCTCCTCTGGCTCCCCCGGCACCTCTGGCACCTCCAGCCCCACCTCCTCCCCCAGGCCACCCACCACCCCGGTGCAGAGGGCCCGCGTCATAGAGAAGTGGATCAGGGTCGCACAGGTCAGTGGAAGGGATGAGAATGTGAATAAGAATACAACACGGGAATCATTTGACCATCTTTTTAAGTTTTTGGGAACATTTATACAATTTCTGGAAGAGTTTGACTTGAATTTCGCAACTATTAACACTTTGAGTGCCACGCCGGGTTTTCCTTTTTACCCCCTTGATGCCACCATCCACTCCCAATGTTAACGTTAATATCGCCTAATCTATGTTTTAAATTATGGCTATGTGTCTAATCTGCCCGTCGCTTATCAAAGACTCATTTTCCAGTCAACATTGGCAAGGCAGATTGTATTTTTATCGCTTCATTTCCGTTTGATAGCATTTTGAAAATCACCTGTTTTCCGGGGAAAAACAACACATTCTATGATAATCGCCTTTTACCAGAACGTTGTCATTTGTCGGCCTATTTATGAATCGTTTTCAAATAAACGCTAGATGATCGATAGTATATGTGTGCGCACGCACGCTCGTGCCGTGTGCTGATAATCGCTGCTGTTATTTCCTCATGGCTTTTACAGTCAAAACAGCTATATCACATATAGTGGAAACGCTTATATCTCCGTGAAAACGAGTCTGATTATCCTAACACTGATAACATAGCTTCCTTACCTGAGGTCAGATGGTATCCAAATGGTTTATTCCAATTTCCGATCGCCATTAGAAAAAAATCGATAAATGTATTGGTAGACCCCGGCTGCATCAGTGAGAAGTAAAATGTGGAGTCAGAAATCCGTTCTCCCATTCACTTTCATTGAGTCCATTCCAAAAGGGTGATTTACCATCTGGGAGAGGATAGGGGGCGCTTTTTTCAGATCTGAGCGCCGGCGGTCCCTGGATCTCCAACGGTAGGCTCGCGTGATGCAATATGATTTCAGATCGCTAATAAAAAAATAAATAAAAATAACCCGAATATTCTCGGGCGTGGCACTCAACGGTCGGGGCGTAAACCCGAATATTCTCGGGCGTGGCACTCAAAGTGTTAACACTCGGTTAAGTAATTTCTTAAATTAAAACAGCTTTTTAATCCGTAATGAAAGAAGAAAGTTTATCCATGGACTCCTGGATACACAACGTTTGTTTGTTTTACTTGAACACATGTTCATGTTTTGAACAGTAACTCTTCTGAAACGTCCTAGTTGCATTGTGCTTCGACTGACCATGTCCTACATATTCATCTGCTTTGGGTCTCAGTTAAACATTCACTCAGTTTAAGGTCCTCCACTAAAATAATTGTTATTCGACTAATGGTCAAAGAATTTGTCGACTTTATTGATTCGTAACTCAAAATGTAAGATATGTTTTACTCCTGTGTTTACACACACACACATTGGAAATATAAACAAACCATTTACAGCCTCAAACTTCAAGTTTAGCTGTTACTTACTCTGTCCTTGTATCAAAGGCTCAAACAATTCAGAATGCAAAAAAACTAGTTTACATTCCAATAGATTGTAAACCATGATGGAATTCTATAATCACGGATTGTGCCTTTAAAGCCGTCATGGCTGACGTTGCAGCTCCATCGTTTACCTCTCAGTTGAGGTGCCAAGTGGTAGTGTCTAGATCCCATAGCTGGGAAGGACGTTTCAACATTTATTTTAAATTTTTAGGTAGTGGGAGTGGTTAAGTTTAGAGTTAAAAGTAAGGGATGGGTTCATGAACAAGTTTTTCTGTGAAAATGATGAGGTAAACGTCCCTTGGGGCTATGGGATCTAGACACAACCCTAACAGATTTTAACAAGGGATATATAGTATCTGTATGGTATGATGTATGTGACAAAGTTTGAATGCAGTCCTCCTCAACACCACAACACAGAATAGACTCGCTGATCCACAGTCGGGTTGAGTGACCTTACTAGTCTGGACACATCAGGCGAGCTTTCCTTTCATAAAGAATTTACCCTGGGGCTCGGGAGATAGAGCAGTCGTCTGGTAATCCGGAGGTTCCCGGTTCCATTCCCGCTCCTCCCGGGGCAGTGTGTTGAAGTGTCCATGAGCAAAACACTTGACCCTTAATTGCTCCCGATGAGCAGGTTGGCACCTTGCATGGTCGCCTCCGCCATCGGTGTGTGAAGGTGTGAGTGAATGGGTCAAATGTGAGGAACACATTTAGCCCTTTCACTACCAAATGGTTAACCCTTTCACAACCACACTACAGAAGGTTAACCCTTTCACTACCACACTACAGAAGGTTAACCCTTTCACTACCACACTACAGACAGTTAACCGTCTGTAGTGTGGTAGTGAAAGGTTAACCTTCTGTAGTGTGGTAGTGAAAGGGTTAAACCTTAACGTTTCACCCGTGAGAAGCGGGTTTATTCAATGTTCTCCTCGATCCTCATCGTGAATCTTTGTAGAGTTCCAGGGACACGGACGTTTTTGTCTCTTCTTCTTCTACACCAATGTTTTGTCTCTTCTTCTTCTTCTTCTACAGGAATGTCGGCAGCTGAAGAACTTCTCCTCTCTCAGGGCCATCCTGTCTGCCCTCCAGTCGAACGCCATTTACCGTCTGAGGAAGACCTGGGCTGCCGTCAACAGGTACAGCAGGCACTACAAGTAGTGTTTATTATCATTCACGGTAACGTCGCATACCCATCCGTATCACCGTGGTTTTAAATTGGATTATACCATGGTGTTTTCTTTTTGGTACCATTCCGATCCATTACTTTAGTTTTACCATAGTTGTACCGTGGTAAATGATTTATACATCGGCCGGTACCCATGGTAAAACTGATGGTTTACATTTTTATTTCAAACCTTTTATTTATACTTGTGAAGGCTCATTTACAGTGACGACAAGTTACATACAGAAAGAAAAAACTGGTCAAAAATAACAGCGTTTAAAATAACATGTCAAGAAAGAATGAAGACAAACAAAGAAATCTACTAAAACAGGTTTAACTTCATAGACGGTGGTTAGAGATCAAGGTCCTAAACTCTGCAACAGAGGGGAGAATCTCAAAGTTTTGCGCAAACTTGGGGGACCTTATGACCTAGCCAGTCACTAGAACGGGTCACATGGGTTCTACAATTCCATTCCAACAATGTTGTGATATAAGGAGGTAGCTAACCAATAAGGGCCTTGAAAAGGGCCTTTGTTGCGTCTCTCAGCTAGAAAGGGCCAACCTATCATATACAGTAGATGGTGAGTATCATATCTTATCACCATGGTTAAAATGGAAGTGCCATCAAACTACCAGGATAACCTACATGTACTGTACGAGTAGGAGGATCACGAGGCTGGGTCATGGATCTTTTTAATTGGACCAGAACTTGGCCCGTGTTTGTGGTTCTATTGTGTTTTATTTTTATTGTATCGTAGTCTGCGTCATCATCCTTTTCACAAGGGCGTTGAACCCTCATCATCTACAGCTAATGTTTCACTTCTGAATGACCCACATTATTCATGCCACCTCAGGTTACCCCCCCCCGTTCTGGAACACCTCAGAGATGCAATAAACTCACATCATGTCAAGGATAATTGAACCTTGCCTTATAGTCATGGTGTACAGCATGCTGTTGGTGTCTGCTCGGTCTCGCATCAAACCTGTAACTGTAAAATCTATATATTTGGACTTAGGCCACATTGTTTACTGGATTTCATGGTTCTGCCCCCCCCCCCCAGCCAACCTTTGCTTCCTTTTATTTGTGATTTTATTGCTGTTCATCCTGGTCCTGTGAAGCACTTTGTAATGTTATTATGAAAAGTGCTTTGTAAGCAAAGTTTTTATTGTTATATTTTCATTTTGAATTTATTCAATGTTCTTATTTTCTTAGGGACAGCATGGCCACGTTTGATAACCTGTGGGAGACGTTCCCTGATGAGAACTGTGTTCTGACCAACAGAGAAATCCTGCTGGAGGTGAGGGAGGAGAGACCATGAAGTGTCATCCTATCATCATACATCACTCTATACATCATATCATCATACATCACTCTATACATCATATCATCATACATCACTCTATACATCATATCATCATACATCACTCTATACATCATATCATCATACATCACTCTATACATCATATCATCATACATCACTCTATACATCACTATATACATCATATCATCATACATCACTTTTTTTTTGTTTTTATTTTTTTATAATTTTTTAAACATAACATAAAATTAGATATACAAGCATTAATTAACAGTACACATCCAATGAAATCAACATTTAAATAAATGTAGTATACGAGATATACACCTAATACTTGCTATCTAATACCCTACATACATATGCTCTCGTTCGCTCCCCCCCCCCCCCGGACCCCCACTTGGATAATCCATTATCCATTATCATTCGCTCCTAACCAGGCACTACAATTCATATGCTAGCTTTTATTCTCTCCACCACTTCTAACCACATTGCAATTTTGGTTTCACTGACACCTAAAATTCTTGCTGTAGATATTTCTAGATAAATCACATCGAGATATGTAAGAACCCAAACCTTCCGACACATTTTTTCCGGTTGAAACCATCGTGATGCTATCAGCTTTTTAGCCGCTGTGATACCAGATAAAACTAATCTCTTTAGCTGTATAGGGACTGCAAACTCAAAAACATCATTCAACAGCAATACAGAGGGGTGTACAGGTATATTCAGAATTAAGAAATTTGATAATTGCTGGGACACTTCTTTCCAGAATATCTTAACTGGTGGGCAATCCCAGTACATGTGCATAAATGTACCCTCATCCCCATTTGTACATAAGGAGCATCTGGAGTCTTGTTTAAGTCCCATTCTGTTCAATCTTATAGGAGTCAGGTATGTCCTATGAATATAGTTAAGATTAATTTGTTGATGGTCCGGGTTACGTGACGCAATTCGAACGTTTGCCCAGACTTCTTGCCAATCAAAATTAATTTCCAGGTCTGGTATATCCCTCCTCCAGACTGAGTCTAGGGGGAGGATTCCATACGAGGACGTTAGTAATTGATGATAAAAATCAGATACAAAACCTCTCGATGTCTCTCTTTCATAGAATAATTTGTGATATCTGTGGTGCTCAATTGGTATCCTTAATGGGACTCCATGAGCCTGCAAACATACCAATAACTGTGCGTAAAAATAATGTGTGGAACTGGTGAGATTACATTTTTTATGTATGTCTTTATATCTACAAAAACCCTGTTTGTTAAAAACATCTCCTAATGTGTGTATGCCCTGCTTTTCCCATTTAGGGTATCTTATAGGTCGTTTTCCAATCAGGAGTGCATTGTTATTGAATAGGGGAGTATGACTATGCCATTTATGTAGGTTAGAATATTTTTTTGTGTTTCACGCCATATCCGGATCGCATGAGTAATAATGGGGCCAAATTTTAATTCGCATTGCTTAATTGATAATTTGGTGTATACTATGTCCTGCAGTCTATGTGGTGCTACTATATTTACTTCTAAGTTTCTCCAGGATACAGATGCTTGGGAATCAAACCAGGTTGTCAGTAGTCTTAAAGTGTACGCCTTAAAATAGTGGTAAAAATCTGGAAATGCCATACCTCCGTCGGAACCTTTGTTTCTCTGTGCGGTGGATCTTTTTATACGTGGAGGTTTGTTATTCCAAATAAATTTGTATGCGGTAGAGTGTAATTTTTGGTAACGGTAGCATTGAGCTAATGAAGTTGATTCTAGGTAGGACATCCATCTTAACTATTGATACCCGTGCCTGTACTGAGTTTTTAAGTTTGGACCACCTGTCAAAGTCGTATTTGATTTTATCTTGGATTTTTATGTAATTGTACTTCACCGTTTGGCTTATAGTAGGGAATACTTCAACTCCTAAACATCTGAAGTGTTTAACCATTGGTATTTCTTCTGGAAGGAGTATATTTTTTGCAGGGGCATTAAGTGGAAGGAAAGCCGACTTTGGCCAATTTATCCTAAATCCCGATAGATTGCCAAAGTCATCAATCAACTTGAGAAGATGAGGCATTGAGGTGTTAGGGTTTTGCATGAACAATATTACGTTGTCCGCATATAAACTAATTTGATGTTGTGTGCCCTTGATTGCGATTGGTTCTATGGATTGGGATTGTCTTATATATTGTGCTAAAGCCTCTAATGATAAAGCGAATAGTCCGGGGCTAAGAGGACAACCCTGTCTAGAAGAGCGTGATACCGGAAAGATTTCGGAGGTGATTATACCTGTTGTAATCATGACCGATGGGTCTTTGTATAATACTTTAATCATATCAATGAATCCTTTTCCTAACCCCATCCTTTCTAATACTGCCCGTAGATAAGACCATTCCAACCTATCAAAGGCTTTCATCGCATCCAGGGACAGCATCGCCTTAGGTGTGGTGTCATCCTTGCTGGCATCTAGCACATGTAGTAACGTCTTATATTATCCGTGATCAAGCGGCCTCTTATGAAGCCAGTTTGATCCGGATGAACTAAAGACGTCATATGCTTTTGAAGTCTGATGGCTAATACCTTGGAGTACAGCTTGATATCGGTTCCGAGGAGGCTTAAGGGTCTATAACTACCGCAATCGGTGGGGTCTTTGTCTTTTTTAAGGAGGACTGTTATGAGTGCAATATTGTCGTTCTTATGGAAGTTCCCCTCCTTGATTGAATATAAAATCATATTAAGTAATAGGGGTCCAATTACATCCCAACATGAGAGGTACATTTCTGGTGGGATACCGTCTCTTCCAGGAGCCCTACCACTTTGCATTTCAGATATGGCCTCCCTAAGTTCATCTAGTGTGATGGGTGTTTCTAACTGTTTAGCGTCATCCTCTGATAGTTTAGGAAGGTTAATTTGATTAAGATATGTGTCCATTTTGTTTTGATCGAAGGCCGTTTCTGATTTATACAAGTTGGAGTAGAAATCTTTGAATGTCTCGTTGATTTTTTTAGGGTCTGTAACAAGTCCTTGCTGTGCCTTAATGGTAGTTATATCTGCACATTTTGCATTGGCTCTTAACTGCATAGCTAGTAGGTGACTTGGTTTAGAACCATGAAAGTAATGCTGTTGTCTTGTGCTACGTATTTGAACTTCAGATTGTTGTTTATAAATGGCATTAATCTCTTTTTTTAACACCATTAATTTGAGTTTCCAGTCGAACCGAGTAGTTGTATTGTAAAGAGGAAAATAACGTAGAGTAAAGCGTTTCCAGCTCTGCCAGTTTTGAGCAACGATTCTTGCGTATTTTGGAGGAAAAGTACCCAGTAAAATCCTTGATCAATCCCTTTACCGACATCCATAAAATTCTGGGGTCCCATCATACATCACTCTATACATCACTCTATACATCATATCATCATACATCACTCTATACATCGCAGAAGAGATTAATGATCTCCTAACAAAACCATCTTACATTTTTTAACTTAATCGTCGGTTTGGTCTTAGTCAACCAAGACTTTTAGTTGATGCTTTTTTTTCTTTTTCTTTTTTTCTTTTTCTTTTTCCGTTTTTCTCCCCTCCCAATGTTAGTCGTTATGCCAATTCCCAATCCCCTTCCTGGTCGTTGCGCACTCTACCCCCTACCGTCGGTCCAGGAGGGCGGAGACTATCACATGCTTCCTCCGACACATGTGTAGCCAGCCCACCACTTCTTTTCACCTGGCAGCGCGGACTCTCACTGGGATACCAGTGTCTCTCGCGTTGGTGACGAGCGCTTAGTCCGCTGCGCCACCCAGCCGTCCTAGTCGATGCCTTTAACCACGATGAATGAGTTATTTCCTGAAAGTCGATAAGAGAAACAAAAGATCTGTTGCAACTTTGTCCTTCATGCAAGGTGCATGAATTGGAAAACAACATATCAAGGAAGAAAAGCAACAACTCTTTGGGAGGGCGATGGATGTTTGCATGTTGCCGAAACGTGTTGGTTTTAATCGTATGAATGAAGAGCATTATTTTTGTGGTAGATAAAACGTTCATCTCCCTTATCTACCCAACCCCCCAGTCCTTCACCTCCCCATATGTCCAGTCCATTTGACCCCCACCCTCTCCCGTTTGTATAAAGATATTCCTCATTGAGTGGGGGTTCTCTCATTCTGGGTGTCCTACCTAGTCACCTCGTTGAGAGTCATCCAGCCAACTCTAACTATTTTTGTATTGATACTTTGACTGAGTTAATACATTTTATTAACCGGGTCTCTTCTGACTGAGTAAGTTATTCAGCTTTGGCTACTTTCCCACCACAACATCCATCGGCCTCCAAAGAGTTGCTGAATTTTTCTCCCCTGAAAATTGATAAGGACATGTCTGGTGAGCATGATATTTAACGTGGTTATTATTGCATGTGAAAAACTCAAAAGCTTACAGATAAAGTTGACAAATTATGTGACTATTAGTCGAATAACAATTCCTTTAGTGGAGGACCTTAAACTGAGTGAATGTTTAACTGAGACCCAAAGCAGATGAATATGTAGGACATAGTCAGTCAAAGCACAATGCAACTAGGACGTTTCAGAAGAAGGGTACACAACGTTTCAGACGTTGTGTACCCGAGTCTCTAGAAGTCCATTGATGAACGTTCTTGTTTCATTACTGATTAAAAAGCTGTCATTTTTAAGTTAATCTTTAGAGAAATTACTTAACCGGAGTGTTAATAGCACCTGAGGAAGCGGAAGCGAAACGCGTTGTGCACCAACAAATAAAAAAGCTAAATCAGTCCTGAGGAGTGTGCGGTACCTTCTTTTTTTTTTAATCCACTTTTTCTCCTTATTTTCTATTTTTCTCCCATCCCAATTTCGCCTCGCCAATTCTCCCTTCAACTCTCCCCTCCCCTGTCTCGAACGTTGCTAGACTATGCCTCCCACCGGTCAGCTGCAGTGAGGACCAAGCCTTGCATCACGTGTCCCCTCCGGTACACGAGGAGGCAGCCGTCGCATCTTTTCACCTGAACAGCGCAATCTCTCAGTGGCGAGGGTCTGCGTGGGAGGGACACGCCGCCCCGTTGCTTCCTGATTCTACTGCGCAGGCGCACCAACCGACCTGTAGGAGTCGCTGTCCACAACGTCCAATCCCCACCCACCGGCTTTCCCACCCTCTAACACTGCCAATTGTGTTAGTATGACGACTGGCCAAGCCGGTAGCAACGCCGAGAGCTGGGCTCGATACCAGCATCTCCTGCGTTAGAGGCGAGCGCCTTGCCCACTGCGCCACTCAGCCGCCCTGCGGTACCTTCTCTTGAAGGTTTTCTACTTTTAGCTTTATACATCTATCTTGCGCTGACCTGCACCTCCAGTCGGGGTCCAACGAGATGAGTCTTATTTAGTTTAGAAAGCTATTCTCCTTTTACACACTTAGAGATGCTTCCTTTCTCGATCTCCTTTTGGCGCGCACATCGAAAGTGTCTAGTTACTGTGAAAGAACATTTTAAAGGGGCACTTCACCAAAAAGCTTTTCTAATAAATTTTGCACATAATCTCTCATGCATCCAAAAACTCCCCTCGGTTTTTCTCACATTTATTTAGCTCGACAGTTATTGAGAGTAAATTATTTTGACTATGGCCACCAGTGATGTCATTGGGGACAATGAATCCTTGAATGAAATTATGTAGATGAAAAAGAAAAAAAATAGCAATACCTTGTCTTTTCATTCTTTTTAAAGACTGCTGCCTTATAATTTCATTGACCTGTAATTAACACAATGCAAGGATTCCCACTGACATCACTGGTGACTATATTCAAACTAATTTACTCTCAATAACTTAATTTAAAACTAAATTAATGTGTGCAGAACTGATTAGAGTTTTAGGAGGTGTGAGATGATGTGCAAAAGTATTCGGCATTGTCTCTGAAGCGCTCCTTTTAAGTCCTTTATGTGCAGAACATCCGGGTAACTTCATCTAGTATTTAACGTTTCCCTTATTAATCTGCCTCACACCTTCCATTCTGTTATTCTGCGTTCTATTGTACATTCTAGAAGTGAGTCAGTATCAAGCTTTTATCTGTGTAAACAATACCGTACAAAATGTTCCTTCGCCATTGTTCGCACTTGGACACACATGCGCACGTGCTGAGTGTGCACAGTACGCGCGCGACACTCAAAAAAGTGGTCGGCTATTCGTGCTCCTGCTCTACTTTTGAGTGCGACGGACACCAATTTTGGCACCGGAGAAAGTATGCGAGTATGCTTTTGCTTGTGAGGCAGAATCTTGAGTTTATTACGTCTCGGGTTCACCTGCTCTTCTACCTCGACACCTGCTGCATGTGACCGAAGACACGCAAACACGTGAGAAGGATGGATGATAGTTTTTACATTCATCGCTTTAACCCTCGAGTGGTGTTCAGGTCTGTGGGACCCTTTTTTTTTTTTATTTCTAGGAGAGAAATTATGCAATGAATACATTTTTCAACCTGAGACTCGTCTGTCTTGGCAAATTTTCTGTGAAAAACATATAAAAGAACACATTTACATTGAGTGCACACTGTGCCCCCCCCCCCCCCTTACACATTTATATAAGTGGTGTTCGGTATGTTTTTCAAGATAAACATGATTTATTCCATTCATGTCTTGATTATATATATATAAATATATATTAGAGGTGGGCATAGATGATTTTTTTTGTATCTAGATTAATCTATCTGCAATCCTGGAGTTAATCTAGATTAAAATGGCTCATTTGAAGTCTGCCGAAGGCATTCAAAATATGTGTGTTCTACCTAGGGATGGGTATCGTTAGGGTTTTATCGATACTACTACTCTTATCGATACTGCTTAACGGTTCGGTACTTTATCGACATTGCTTTATTATTTAACTTTATAAATAAATATTATTTCTTCAGCAGCAGCAATGTTCTTTTATATAACTTTATAAATAAACATAATAAATAAATATAATAAATAAATATTATTTCTTCAGCAGCAGCAGCAACAATGTTTTAAATGTGTCTGAATTATAGACTTTTTATAATAAACAACAAATGTAAGATAAAAAAAAACGATATACACTGAATGATTAGTTGTTACCTAAAGCCCTTGGACTCCAGAAAGGGTGCAGGCCTTTGACAACAAACTGTTGACAAAGCAGTCGAAAACGGCGCATTTCTGCAGACTAATGTTATGTTTTGACAACAGATGTTTTAACAAATTGCTTGTATTGCCACCCATACTTGCAAATGTTTTATTGCACTTGTGGCAACGTGCATTGTCGGCATTGACTTTCGTAAAGTGTACCCAGACTTTCGTTTTGTTCTCTCAAACGGAGAGATTACACAGAGCCACAGACGGGCCCCTCCCTGAAGTACCCGTACAGTATGTGTATTTTCTGTGAGTGGCTCGCTGAATCGCTGTGGCTCGCTTCTCGTGCAGACAGAGAGAGGAGAGGAGACCCAAGTTCAATTGTATTATCGTGCGATAATAGTCCGGCCTTAACGCAGCCCGGTAACGGCCCAGCTCTAAAATATATATATATATATATATATATTTCTTTTTTTTCTTTTTTTACAATACGCAATCACCATACAAGGGTTAAAGGAGAACACCACACAAGGGTTAAAGGAGAACACCACACAAGGGTTACAGGAGAACACCACACAGGGGTTAAAGGAGAACACCACACAAGGGTTACAGGAGAACACCACACAGGGGTTAAAGGAGAACACCACACAGGGGTTAAAGGAGAACACCACACGGGGGTTAAAGGAGAACACCACACAAGGGTTAAAGGAGAACACCACACAAGGGTTAAAGGAGAACACCACACAAGGGTTACAGGAGAACACCACACAGGGGTTAAAGGAGAACACCACACAAGGGTTAAAGGAGAACACCACACACGGGTTAAAGGAGAACACCACACAGGGGTTAAAGGAGAACACCATACAAGGGTTACAGGAGAACACCACACAGGGGTTAAAGGAGAACACCACACAAGGGTTACAGGAGAACACCACACAGGGGTTAAAGGAGAACACCACACAAGGGTTACAGGAGAACACCACACAGGGGTTAAAGGAGAACACCATACAAGGGTTACAGGAGAACACCACACAGGGGTTAAAGGAGAACACCCCACAAGGGTTGAAGGAGAACACCACACAAGGGTTAAAGGAGAACACCACACAAGGGTTACAGGAGAACACCACACAAGGGTTACAGGAGAACACCACACAAGGGTTAAAGGAGAACACCGCACAAGGGTTAAAGGAGAACACCACACAAGGGTTAAAGGAGAACACCACACAAGGGTTACAGGAGAACACCACACAAGGGTTACAGGAGAACACCACACACGGGTTAAAGGAGAACACCACACAAGGGTTACAGGAGAACACCACACAAGGGTTACAGGAGAACACCACACAAGGGTTACAGGAGAACACCACACAAGGGTTAAAGGAGAACACCACACAAGGGTTACAGGAGAACACCACACACGGGTTAAAGGAGAACACCACACACGGGTTAAAGGAGAACACCACACAAGGGTTAAAGGAGAACACCGCACAAGGGTTAAAGGAGAACACCACACAAGGGTTAAAGGAGAACACCACACAGGGGTTAAAGGAGAACACCACACAAGGGTTACAGGAGAACACCACACAGGGGTTAAAGGAGAACACCATACAAGGGTTACAGGAGAACACCACACAGGGGTTAAAGGAGAACACCCCACAAGGGTTGAAGGAGAACACCACACAAGGGTTAAAGGAGAACACCGCACAAGGGTTAAAGGAGAACACCACACAAGGGTTACAGGAGAACACCACACAAGGGTTAAAGGAGAACACCGCACAAGGGTTAAAGGAGAACACCACACAAGGGTTAAAGGAGAACACCACACAAGGGTTACAGGAGAACACCACACAAGGGTTACAGGAGAACACCACACACGGGTTAAAGGAGAACACCACACAAGGGTTAAAGGAGAACACCACACAAGGGTTAAAGGAGAACACCGCACAAGGGTTAAAGGAGAACACCACACAAGGGTTAAAGGAGAACACCACACAAGGGTTAAAGGATGACCACTGCTCCTTTAGATCCTTGCTAGAATCAATGTGTCTAAACTTGTATATCCCTGCAGTACTTGCCTTTATTCGTGAGCTTTTGGGTCTATAAGACCTTCATCATAGCACACATCATGTATGTGTATGGCTGGATGATAATTCAAATATGAGAATTTATCGTCTTTCAATGGGATCACATATTGAGATATTAATTATAAGAAGCGCTTATTAACTCAAATTTCTCGCAACATTTGACCTGAAATATTTTAGGAAATTGCCGTTTTTGATTTCATGTCACTTTATGACCAGGCAGTTCAATGAGAACTGGATTATATAACCCGCGTTTTTCACATACGTGGTGCAGATATCGCCGCATATAACGCTATCGAGAACGGGTCCTTATGTTGATATTGTTTTATATTCCATATCGCCCAGCCTTATACACATGCATGCTCTGATGAAGGTCCTACAGGCTGAAAGCTCACGCATGAAGCAGGGGTTTCTCTACAGAAACCTCGGATGTATCGCCTCAACAATTGAACCTTGTGCTCTGCTCACGGCCTCCCAGCTGAATATAGCTCCCTATGCATCTGACCCGGTTTTACAGGAGGGAAGCCAAGCAGCCACGGATACCATGTCCCCAAAGATATCCAAGCGCTGCCCTATCCCGCGGCAGATGGTAAGCCTTACCCCCCGGGTGAGAGGGAGATATGACCCAGACTGCATAACTCTGCTGACGTCTAGTTTGGCCCAAGTGTTGCACACTGTAAAAACCCCTTCATACAGAATGGTACAAGTGTTGCACACTGTAAAGACCCCTTCATACAGAACGGTACAAGTGTTGCACACTGTAAAGACCCCTTCATACAGAACGGTACAAGTGTTGCACACTGTAAAGACCCCTTCATACAGAACGGTACGAGTGTTGCACACTGTAAAGACCCCTTCATACAGAACGGTACAAGTCTTGCACACTGTAAAAAACCCTTCATACAGAACGGTACGAGTGTTGCACACTGTAAAGACCCCTTCATACAGAACGGTACAAGTCTTGCACACTGTAAAAACCCCTTCATACAGAACGGTACAAGTGTTGCACACTGTTAAAAACCCCTTCATACAGAACGGTACAAGTGTTGCACACTGTAAAAACCCCTCCATACAGAAACCCCTTCACACAGGGGATCCATATCCTTTCAGAATATATATTATCATGAGCCAAAACGAGATTTGATCGACATTTTTGTGTAGCACCCCTTCCCGTAGACTGCTAATCTACTGCACATTGTTTTATTCAAATTCACTTTTTAGGGACTTGAGAGGGTTTGGGCTTCAAACGATTCGAGGAGGACCCATTTTTAAACCTTCCCAGGGCCCACATGTGGGTCCAGACCAACACTTTGGAAAACCCTGCAGTTAGGTTACTCTAGGTTAATGCATGGAAAGAGAGGAAGACTGATTCACTTCTCGTTCTCCGTTGCCATTGGGAGGGTCGGTGGGAGGAAAGCGTTCTCTGAAATATTTATGACTCATTTTTATATAACACTAGTTTTAGTTTAGCTTCTCAAGAGGCCACAGGCCAGAATACCAGCCCTGCCGTATTACACAACTCTGTAAGACTTGGGCCGACTCTGGTGTAGGAAAAGACACTCTTGCACTGGCAGGAGAGCACAAGCCTACAAGCCTATCTTTAGACCTCTCTCTCGCTCTCTCTCTCTCTCTCTCGTCTGAGATGGCTTCACATTACCAGGATGAAAGACCAGTAATAATAGACCAGAAGTTTTTTTCTTTCCAAGACTTCTTATGCCGTTTTCTTTTCCTAGGGCAGTAACCTGAAGCTTCATTACCACAGTCAGTAACTGTACGTCAGTCTGTATACTGTCTCTTAACAGACTCTGTACTGCAGCTGATTTACAGTACAGTATGCATTCTATCCGTCTACAGAGTACTTCAAGTGGAGTGATTCCTTATCTGGGTACCTATCTGACTGTCCTCACCATGCTGGACACGGCTCTGCCAGACTCCGTGGAGGTACGCCCCCCCCCCCCCCCCCCCCCCCCGCCACCTGTACGTCTGTGCACGTGCACCTGAGTTGAAAGTCCCATATGCTCTCTCTCACCTGCTGAATTGCAGTTATATCACGGTTAGTTCAGGTCGCGCTTTTACGATTTGACTGCGGAGATACGTCCCGGCGGGTGCCAATAATGACTCGTAACCCTAGCGAATCCCCATTCCCCCAGTGTCACTCTGCACATTGTACACACGGTTCTGTTGAAACGCCACGCCAGTATAAAGTACAGCGGTATAAAGTAACTTGTAACCTAGCAACACTTTTTTATCACTGCTACGTTCTCCCACCCGACACCAGCAGAACGGCACATCATACGTATAGGGAGGAGCTTAGGGGAAATCTGGAATCTGGGACGAGCTGAGGAGAGACTCTGTCCCACGTTGGTCTTTAATACAAGTTTACTGCCTTATGTCCCCGTGCTGCAGTGTTCTACGTGTTAGTAATGAATAAAATCGCTAACAAAACAGTTTTATAACAATAAAAATACATCCGAGATCACGCAGCACACCCACATACTGTATTACCGCCTAATCACAGCACATATTCACACTTTGAGTTGGCAGGCCCACTCATTTATCAAACAAAAGCATTGTTGAAAGCCAGAGCCATTCATTTCCCCTACAATATAATATACAAGTATGTGCTTTTTTTTTTAATTAATTATTGGATTAATTTAATTTGTATTATTTCCATTTCCCCCATCCTTACTCTTTGTTGTGCTCAAACATGGATTTTTATATGCAGCATCTGTACACGCATTCAATCCCAACTTGTTTCTCTCTCCTGACAGGGGGGACTCATAAACTTCGAGAAGAGGAGGAGGGTGAGTTTCTTTTGTCTTTTTATCCATTTCCTTTCCAGAATAAATAAAGACGTATTGACGGTACAAATGTGGCAGAGAAATAATCACGTTATCGCTCCCGTACACCCGAAGTGGCTGGGTGTGCAGGGCGTTGTTCAGTAAATGGAGTTGACACAAGTATGACGGTGTGCAGAAGGGAGACCTGTGTTCTGCCGCAGCCGGTTGGAATGCTTGTGTAAATCCACTCGAGAGACTTGTTTTGTTTCTTCACACCCTTGTGACTGTTTACCAAGCACTCCCACTGTGGTCACGGCTGCTTATGTGACTACACAGGTGACAGGATCCATGATGTCACTCTGTTTCTCTGCTTGATCTCTCTCTCTCTCTCTCTCTCCTCTCCGTACAGGAGTTTGAAATTCTGTCTCAAATCCGCCTGCTCCAAGTGTCGTGTTCTCAGTACAACCTGCCCCAGCACCCCAGGATAGCCGCCTGGCTGCGGGGCGAGAAGCTGCTCACGGACCAGGAGAGGTGAGGGGGAGGAAGAGTCCTTCAGTGTGGACTCAAAGGAACAGTTCACTTAGTTAGAAACTATTTCTATCCATCCTAAAAGTAGCGGCAACTACCAATATATATATATTTCTTCTCATTTAGATATTATACAATAAAGGACTCCCACACACTGTATTCTTCACTTGCAATTAAAACACATTTATTGATAACAACATGTCGTTACAATGACCTTCATCAGGTTACAGTATATTGTTGGAGAAAACCTAATGAGGGTCCTTGTACTGAAACATTGTTCCCAATAAATATGCTGTAATTGCAAAAGACGCGCGTGGGAGTCCTTTTATTCTACTATTGTCAGCCCATGGTCTTCCCCTATGACCCGGTCCACCTACAGTACATGCGGGCAAAGGTTCTGCTCTTTGAGATGTTGGATGTAGACATTGCTAGTGTTTGTTAGACATGCTAGTGGAAGTCAATGGAGGAGCTTCTTGAACAAAGAAAACCAGAACAAGTAGTTCTGAAAGTTCAGAACGAGTGCAATGAAGGTGCTCTTTGGTAGGAAGGTAAACGGACGAAAAAGAAAGGGGTTCATGGCACTCTTCTGTCAAAGTTTAGTATATTTAATTTCATTAGAACCCTTTATTTAAACTCAAAAGGCAACTGAGGTTTCCCCTCATTTACAGTCACGTCGAGTGAAAAAAATAAACAATAAGACAAAAGTAAGGATAACAAATCGGTTAAAACACGTACAACATGATTGACAAAGGTTGGTGGTCAAGGTTTTAAATTCTGCAACAGAGGGGAGAATCTCAAGCTTTAACTCATTCAGCGCCGGAGCTTAATCCGCGAGATGGCGCTAGTGCACCACCGCTGTAAGTCAATGGGAGGACTGCGAGATTTGCGAGTGCTTAAAATATATCTTAAATTATAGCTATGGGTCTAATAAACCCGTCGATTATCAGTGAGTTGCTTCCAGTCAACATATACAAAACGGATAGTTTTTTCATCTGTACATTTCCGTTTTATACCGTTTTAAATACGAGTATAGTTTGGGTGCTTCTGAGTAATTCCCGAGAAAGACGCGATAATAGCGTTTTAGTGGAATACACTAAACACGTTGTAATTCTTCGCCTGATTATCGAATCTTCCTGAAATCAATGCTAGATCATCATTATTATCCTTCCTCGTGCAAGCATGCAATGTGGTTTAGACCGGCGCCCCCCCCCCCCCCCCCCCCCTGCTGCCACCAACGACACACAACCACACATACACACACAGAGACAGCATCGATGGGGGTAGAAATAAATATCAACGATCAAATTTATATAGTGTTCTTACCTTGTATCTGATGTAATGCAAAAGAAATAATCCAATTATCTGATCGCCATTCCAAATACTGCTCGTGGAGGTCCGTACCACATTACCGACCGTTTCACAATGACGGGCGGGCGGGGTTACTGTTCCAATGCATCGTTGTATCTGCCTACCTCGCCTGAGCACCTAAACCCCGCCCGCACGGCTCGGATCGTCCCAGAAAAGAAACTACACCATTCCCAGTGGAGTGCAATACCCGTAGGTGGCGGTATTTTCCCTTTTGCGAGCTCAGACCCGTTCCAAACGATAACATCAGGCTGGATGGATGAAAATGAATGGATATCGCTAATAAAAGAAATAACGATTAAAACCCAACTATACTCGTGATTGACGCTCAAGCGATGGCGAGTTAACCCGACTATCATCAAGACTGGCGCTGAATGAGTTAAGGACTGTTGGAGTTCATTCCATGAGCTACTGTAGCTGCATCATAGCAAAATGCAGTAGACGATAGATGTGCATATTAAAAACCGAATGGGGCTACAGGTAGTGGCAAAAACAGCCTTCTTCCAAGAGCCATCTCAATAAAGTCTCAGAATCCTTTTGACAGAAGAGTGCCTTGGACCTTTTCTTTTTTGAAAGGGAAGACTTCCTGCCCAGCGTAGGTCAAACACAAGATGAGAGATAACAGAGGTCCAGACGTGGACCATCAAATCTGACATAGATCTCAAATAGATTAAATGTATTTGAAACTGGGACTGCGTGGACAAAAAAACCATGCATGCAGAATCTCTTCCACCCGGTACCGGTCCCGAAATGACATCTGGTCATAAATCAATATAGACTGTTGTATAAAAGTTGCGATTTTTATTTCAAACGTATTCAAGTATTAACATCATAAACATGTCACAACAGCATGTAGAATGTATATTATCATCAATACGTTAGTTTAGCAATAGGTTAAAAGTGTTATTGGATAGATTCAACTTTTCTATTTGGTCAAGTCTATTCCGAGAGGGCGACCATTTTGGAAATTTTTAACCATGGAAATTGTAGTCTTTTTGCGGCCATTTTGTAATAGACATCGCTAGCTGTCGATCAGCGTTGGAATTTTTCAAAACGGCACTTCCTGTAAATTTGTATGGGGTTCAAGGTTCAAATTCTGTATGGATTATTTCAATAACTGTTAATATTCGGGATAATTCTACCACAAAAGGTAAAGTTTTTGACAAATATTGAAATGCAGTTAGTTTCTCCTCACTATTGTTAGCATGTAGCAACAATTAGTTCTGAAATTAGTTTCAAAATGGTTGCACTGTGGTGAAAATTAAAAAGTACAGTAGCACGCCTGGTGATACTAAATCCAAATTGAACACGGGCATTTGAAAGATAATATATGTATATATATATAAATGTGCGAATTGGCTATAATAAGGTAATTTATAAGCCTCCTATTCTATATTCTATAATAATATTTCAAATTGCATTGGTCCGGATGGGAGAATTCAGTACTGCATCTACAGAACCTTCTGTTTAATCATCGTCCCTTTATTAATTTCCTAATTTTTTGTACACATGATCTCAAGAAGATACTGAATGATTTTAATGTTAGCATGGTGTTATTCACTGTCAAATAAAAAAAGAAAAATCATAATTCATATTCTCCTTTTTGTTTCATCACAATTTAAGCAAACCTAGTAATAGACACAATATTTCTGACACTGTGAATACATTCCCTGAGGTCCATAGATGTACCTAGATACCAAGAATATGCAAATGGACCTTGTAGAAGTGGAGCAATATTCCATTTACCTAGGTATATATTTTAGGCGGATTTTCAGAAAATATTCCACGGGTGGAACAGGTTATGTGGAATAAGCACGTGTTTCAGCGATGGGAGTCTACGGAGTCTATAGTTTCTGGACCGTGTCAAGTGAAGACTTTGTTGTTGTCGTTTTCGTATCCATGACATGGCGTGTCTTTGTGCCGACGCAGCTATGAACTGTCACGAGGACTGGAGCCTCCGGTGGACCTGTGCTCTCCACCGGCCTGGAGCCACCGCACACTCAGCAAGAAGCTCTCCAAGTGAGTACAGCGTTACACACAACACTAAGCTAGTTAGTAATCTACTGTACACACACACACACACACACACACACACACACACACACACACACACACACACACACACACACACACACACACACACACACACACACACACACACACACACACACACACAGGCCTGAAAACGACAAATACACCTTGGAAGTCACAGCTGTCGTGAGCAAACTGTACTGATTAGCAATTATTTAAATTTGACCATGACTTGTAATGACTGAGATACAGTATTTTGAGTATTATGTATTATACGATAATACATTAAATACATTAATAATAATGGGAATTATAATAATAATGATGAATAGAAAGCATAAAGGGATCATGAAAGTAATAAAAAAATTGCCTTGTATTCACACAGTAATCTAATTTGATTGATTGAAATTTTTATTAACAGATTGCAGAATGGGTACAATACAGTAAGGCTCAATACACACAATTGTTAAGGGGATGCAGACCAGAGAAAGACTTTCGTCTTGTTTACACCAGGGTCCCCCATTTTCAATTCATAATTAATTATAAGTAGGGTGCAACTAGCACCGTGCAATCCATTCTTTGTGGATCTAGCCCTATGTATAAAACCTCATTTATGATACAATTGATCTGGTTGTCGAGAGCTAACGGCTAATGTTAACGTTTCTGTCTTCAGCATTCTGTCGGTGAGTGTGGGATCTAAGAAGCTCGCCGACCAGATCAGCGTGTCCTCCTCTGGATCCAGTGGATCTGAGATGGAAGATCTATCCTCGTCAAACTCGGCCGCATCAATCAGACTGCAGGTAAAACAGCTCTTCTGTGACTGTGTGTGTGGTGTTCCAGTTTACTTTATTCAGATCTGTTCCTGGGTTCCACACATTTACATTTTACATTTACATTTAGTCATTTAGCTGACGCTTTTATCCAAAGCGACTTACAAGTTCTGTACGACAAGCCATCAGGAAGAGCACAACTCTATCAGCTGAGTAACAATGTTCATCAAAGTGTTGAGTGCTACAGTGTAGGTTAGTTTATTAGGACAAGTGCATGACAGTATGGTTAGTTAGGGTTAGATTTTTTTTTTTTTTTTTAATTCAGATAATGGTTGAAGAAGTGCGTCTTTAGTCGACGGCGAAAGATTGGACGTGTTTCGGCTGTCTTAACTGGGGTGGGTAGTTCATTCCACCATTGTGGGGCAAGGACTGAGAATAGGCGACTTCTCTTTGATGACCCTCCCGGAGCTTGGATAGGAGTAGGTCTGAGGCGGCCAGAAGATGCAGAGCGTAGGGGTCTTGAGGGTGTGTAGTTAGAGACCATTGACCGGAGGTAGGCGGGAGCAGTTCCCTTTGCCGCACGGTATGCTAGGTCGAGGGCCTTGAAGCGGATTCGTGCAGCAATGGGGAGCCAGTGCAGGTCCCTAAGAAGTGGGGTGACATGGGACGACTTCGGTAGGTTTGAGATCAGGCGGGCCGCTGCGTTCTGAATGAGTTGAAGAGGCTTAGTGGCAGTGGCCGGGAGGCCAGCGAGCAGTGCGTTGCAGTAGTCGAGGCGGGAGATGACTGTTGATTGGACGAGGAGTTGGGTGGCTTCTTTTGTCAGGAAGGGGCGTATCCTTCTGACGTTGCTCAGGAGGAATCGGCAGGTTCTGGTTGTCGCTGCGATGTGAGCAGAGAAGTTCAACTGGTCGTCGAGGACAACACCAAGGTTCTTGGCGGTCGGGGACGCGGTCACAGCTGCATTCTCGACTGTGATGGAAAGGTTGGTCAGGGGGGAGGATTTGGCCGGCAGGTGGAGCAATTCTGTTTTGCTTAGGTTCAGTTTGAGGTGGTTGGTCGTCATCCAGGCGGAGATGTCGGACAGACAGGCCGAGATCCGCTCAGAGACGTGGATATCTGAGGGAGGGAAGGAGAGGAAGAGTTGAGTATCGTCGGCATAACAGTGGTAGGAGAAGCCATGAGACGTGATAATGTTACCCAGTGATTTAGTGTAGAGGGAGAAGAGAAGGGGTCCTAAAACCGAGCCCTGGGGGACACCCGTCCGCAGGGGGCGGGTGGCCGACAGGGTCCCTCTCCATGACACTTGGTAGGAGCGGTCATTGAGGTATGATGACAACCATGTCAGCGCAGAGCCAGCCACTCCCATTCCTGCGAGGGCCGCGAGGAGGATCTGGTGGTTGACTGTGTCGAAGGCTGCAGATAGATCTAGGAGAATCAGGACAGAGGAGAGGCCTTTCGCTTTTGCTAAGTGAAGTGCCTCTGTGACCGCAATGAGGGCTGTCTCTGTGGAGTGACCAGTCCTGAAGCCTGACTGATTAGGGTCTAGGAGGTCATTCTGTAAGAGATAAGCAGTAAGTTGGTTGGATACAGCACGTTCAAGTGTTTTAGAAAGGAAGGAGAGAAGAGAGACAGGACGGTAGTTGCCTATGACGGTAGGGTTCAGGGATGGTTTTTTTATGAGGGGCGTGACTCTGGCTTGTTTTAGGGAGGTGGGGACCACCCCCGAGTTGAGTGAGGAGTTGATGGTTGCAGTTAGGAATGGGAGGATGTCTGGTGCTATGGACTGGAGGAGTGGGGAAGGTAGCCGGTCCAGCTGGCATGTAGTCGGACGGTTCGACGTTACCAGTGTCAGGGTCTCGGCTTCTGTAATGGGAGAGAAAGATGACAGAGTGAAGGATGAGGTTCTCGATTCAGCATTTGGAATGGGTGGGGGTTGGGAGAAGGAGCTGCGGATGTTCTCCACTTTTTCCTCAAAGAAGATCGCAAAGTCTTCGGCAGAGAAAGATGAGGGAGGGGGGGGTGGGGGGGGAGTGAGGAGGGAGGACATGGTAGCATGCAGTTTGCGAAGATTCTTGGCAGAGGCCTCGATCCATAACATTAAATATCACATTACATACTTGTAATAGACGAGGACACTACAAGATATGACGTAATGACAAAAGGAAGAAGGAATAGACAAAGGAAAGAAAAGATACATACTGTAATACTTTTCTAACTTGACAACATAAACATTCCAAATGGGCCGGAGTTTAACACATTGGGTGCCACGCCCCTTCCGGGAAGTGCATAGGCCTTGCCACCCATTAACCCCATGTAAGCGCTCACCTTGTTTGTAAAGCTAAACCTATATTTTATATTATAGCTATGGATCTAATAACGCTGTCGATTGTCAGTGGGTTTCTTCCGGTCAACGTGCAAAAAAACAGATAATTTTTTCATCTATACATTTCAGTTTTATACCGTGGTGAATATGAGTATACGACCAACTGGCCCCGCTATTCACTGACATATTTAACCTGTCCTTAGAACAGGCTGTCATCCCCACCTGTCTGAAGAAGTCCACCATTATCCCTGTACCCAAAGAAATCCAAGCCTGCTTGCCTCAATGACTACCGCCCTGTAGCTCTCACCTTCCTGACTGCACCTCCTCATCAATCACTCAACATAGGGGCCCCCCAGGGCTGTGTTCTGAGTCCCCACTCCCCTCCTCTACTCCCTGTACACACATGACTGTGTGGCACAGCGGAACAACAACACAATCATCAAATTTGCTGACGACACAGTAGTGGTGGGCCTGATCTTTGCAAACGACGAGAGGGCCTACCTGGAAGAGGTAAAGTTTCTAGCGGGATGGTGTCAAGAGAACAGCCTCTCCCTGAACGTCAGCAAAACAAAAGAGATGATTGTGGACTTTGGAGGTCGGGGGTCAGGGACTACAGCCCCCTCAGCATCGACGGGGCACCGGTTGAGAAAGTGAACAGTTTTAAGTACCTCGGAGTCCACATATCCGAGGACTTGACATGGACCACACACATTGACAGTGTTATCAAGAAGGCACGACAACGCCTCTACTTCCTTAGGCGCCTAAGGAAGTTCCAAGTGAGTCAGAAGATCCTCAAGAACTTCTACTCATGCACAATAGAGAGCATCCTGACTGGCAATATCACCTCCTGGTTTGGGAATAGCACTGCACAAGACCGTAGCAGACTACAGAGAATGGCCCGTTCAGCCGAACGCACAATTGGAGGGGGCTTCCCACTCTCCAAGACATTTACAACAAGCGCTGCATGGGTAAGGCTAAGAGCATAATCAAAGACCCCAGCCACCCAAACAACTGCCTCTTTGAACTGCTGCGGTCAGGCAAGCGATACTGGAGTCTCATGGCAAGCACAGAGAGACTCAGAAGGAGCTTCTATCCCCAGGCCATCAGGATGCTCAATGAACAAAAAAAAAACATCAAGTGCACACACAGCACACACATCCACACGCACACACTCACTTTAAATAAACAACACACTGTAGCACCCACTTTAGACACTAACACACTTTATATTTATTGGTAAGGAGATTTGCACATCAATCTCATGCACCTCATTGCACCTCACCACCACAAGGTGGCACCACAAGCTAAGCTATACCTCACAATTTCTATACTGTACTGTATCTGCATTGTATAGACTGTACATATACTGTATATATGTATATTTAACATTTTTGTTTTGTTTACACTTGTTTACGTACTTGACTTTCTATTTTATACTTATATTATACTTATTTTATACTATCTAGCACACTCTCAGGAGTAAAACAGAAAGAAGCATTTCATGCAAAAGTATTCTGTATTGCTGTATGACAACTAATAAAGAAACTTGAACTTGAGTATAGTTGTAGAGTGATCCTGTGTAATCCCAGGGAACTCCGTCAAACAGCCCTTTAGTGAAATCCACTTATCACGTTGCCATTTTTCGCCCGATTATCGAATCATCCTGAAATCAATGCTAGATTATCGGTATTATGTTTCCTCGTGCATGCACGAAAGGGGACGGGGGAAAACCGTCCCTCCCTGCGTCTATCGCAGCCAACGGCACGCACACACACACACAGGCTGAGATCGCGGCAACAAAATTATCGGATCAACGCAAGATTGGTAATATATAGTCCTTACCTTGGCTCTGATGTACTGCAAAAAGAAGAATCCAATTATCTGATCGCCATTCCAAATATTCATCGCGATCGTTTGTCCAGAGTGTCACCCAGTCCTACAGCACAGCAGGATGAATTATGAATCGAAATAGCGAATAAAAGAAAAACTGATCCAATAACGAGTTTACTCGTTGTTTGGCGTCCAACGCTTGGCAGGCTATAACAAGTTCATTCATTTTTGGCGCAGAAATGGTTAATCCCTGTTGCCTTGTTTGCTAAAACAATAACTGACGGGAAATAACCTGTTGCTCAGCGATGTTTTCATGGACTATTTCAGTGGAATTGTGCTGCGAGGGAACAGAGTGTTATCCTTGTCTCTTTGTCATCTTTGTTTTCTTGTAACTGCAGTCTTGTTCAAAGCTATGGTCATGCTGATGTTCATGTTTTTTTTACTGCGGTCAAGCCAGCCTGCAATTCGGATATCACAGTCAAGTGGTCCACCCGTTTATTTTCGTTTGCGCATACACTTGCCTTATTACGGTAAAAAGGTATTTAGTTCATGCTAACGTTACCTTAAGCCAGTTGCCCGTTGCCATCCTGTTTCCCCTTCACCCCTTTGTATCTCATACGATTTAGCAAGAGATGTTATGTTCAGTTACAAATTAATATTTCATATCGTATACACGACGAGTGACATGAAGCGCTACATTCAGAAAGGGAAAAAAAAGCCCTCGGAAACGTTCAGTATTCTGATATGGCATTTCAAAATAAAAGCCCTCGAAAATGTTATATAAATTTACCTCAAGTTTCAGATTATAATTTAAAGGAAAGCACCCAAAGTTCAAAACCAATTCCACTTCAGAGTTGTAAGGGAACATGTCAGAGTGTCACCCAGAAACTTTCAGTACATTCTGATATGGCATTTCAAAATAAAAGCCCTCAAAAATGTTATATAAATGTACCTCAACTTTCAGATTATAATTTAAAGGAAAGCACCCAAAGTTCAAGACCAATTCCACTTCAGAGTTCTAATGGAACACCTCAGAGTGTCACCCAGAAACTTTCAGTACATTCTGATGTGGCATTTCAAAATAAAAGCCCTCGAAAATGTTATATAAATTTACCTCAACTTTCAGGTTATAATTTAAAGGAAAGCACCCAAAGTTCAAGGCCAATTCCACTTCAGAGTTGTAATGGAACACCTCAGAGTGTCACCCAGAAACGTTCAGTACATTCTGATGTGGCATTTAAAAAAAAAGCCCTAGAAAATGTTATATAAATTTACCTCAACTTTCAGATTATAATTGAAAGGAAAGCACCCAAAGTTCAAGACCAATTCCACTTCAGAGTTGTAATGGAACACCTCAGAGTGTCACTCAGAAACGTTCAGTACATTCTGATGTGGCATTTCAAAATAAAAGCCCTCGAAAATGTTACTTTCAGATTATAATTTAAAGGAAAGCACCCAAAATTCAAGATTAATTCCACTTCAGAGTTGTAATGGAACACCTCAGAGTGTCACCCAGAAACGTTCAGTACATTCTGATGTGGCATTTCAAAATAAAAGCCCTCTAAAATGTTATATAAATGTACCTCAACTTTCAGATTATAATTTAAAGGAAAGCACCCAAAGTTCAAGGCCAATTCCACTTCAGAGTTGTAATGGAACACCTCAGAGTGTCACCCAGAAACGTTCAGTACATTCTGATGTGGCATTTCAAAATAAAAGCCCAAGGCCAAACGCATACATGTTCCCTCGGTTGCGCACAGAACAGATGATACAACTTGTCTCATCCTTCCACGCAGTCGGGAGATCAAGCAACCCCCCACCTACAGCCTACAGGGCTTGTATTTGGTTGTCGGTATCCTATTATTATGCAAAGTCTAGGTGATAAGTGCCGGCGGCCGGGGTATACGGGCCGACGAGTCATTTTTGTGTCGTCGCGCCGTATACCGCGGCCGGCACTTATCACCTAGACTTTGCATAATAATAGGATGCGTGTACTTCTGCCTCAGTGACGAAGCCCAAACGTTGTTTGACCGCGTATGCCCAGCACTGCACCCCTGTTTAAAAGTACTGCCAATGTAGCCTTCAGGTGATCGCCATGGATAGAATCAGACATGCTTTGTTTACGCTTCTAGGCTACTGGCGCATGCCTGTGATGTAAGCAGTACGCGCGACGAGAGCCTTGACAACCCTTTCGTCATCGTTTTATGTGCGGTTTGACAGTTTAGATGATGGCGCAAAGGTTTATCGTTTCTAGGAATTCCACCCAGGAAGGTGGTCTCACTTTTTTGCGGTTTCTCCCCGTAAAAACGCTGTTTCCGTATAAACGAAAGGCACATCCGAAAAAATATTTTTGCGGATTCACCTGCTAGCGTTTCCGTCTAAACAGGGCCTGAGTAGGATTTGCTTTTGTTTGCCTTCAAACATGGTCTACATCACTTCAGTCATACATTATTTTATTATTTATGCATCAGAGAATGGCTTCTTGTGTTTAGCCAACACCCATGCCACTGAGTGAGGACTTGGTTGCTTTTTCTCATTGTGACATAGCTTTAACAATAATTCTGCTTGCAGCTTGATATGATGATTTCATTCCATAAATTTTTGTGGTTCTTAGCACTGAATTTTGAGGAAAGGTTGCATCAAAATAACTTTTGTTTCGTAGTGGCGTTTCAAATATGCCACTCTTCACAAGAGCTACAATTTCTTGGCATAATTAGGCACATTGGTTTGGTGCTGGGAGGATGCATGCATATTTTTCAGTCCATTCACCTTTGAATTGCAGCGATTTTCACTGTCTACTTTTCTTTTACTGGCCATCTTTGAACAAGCCACATTTTTCTACTAGCTGCCTGCTGGCGAAACTAGGCTACTAGCTACATTTATCTCACGGAGATAAAACTGGGAACGAGGTTACTAGCTACAGTACCTGCAGATTAGACTACCTGTAGATGCACTGTCAACTCGCTCTGACTCGGACTCGTTGAAAGAGACGACAAGCATTCCGTGAAGACCCGCCCTACTCTGCCTCTGATTCACAGACTGTGGGTGGGGGGGAAAACGCAGACGGGACGCTGAATGTGATTGGACCAGAGCAGAGTACACAGACACAGGGAGTAATGCAACCGGACAGGCAGAGCACTGCTTGCAGAGGAGAGATAGCGGAGAATTTCGAGGATGCCTGCCATACGCACTGGATATATTTTCCTTCCACTTGGTATCACTCCGGAATCACGCTTCAATCAAGTCACTAACGTAACGTTGCTGTCATGAGCCTGCGCTATGGTAGCCTACAAGTGATAAAATAAATAAAACATCCAACTCGCACAACGACGCGGCAAAAAGTTGCGCGCGGGCCGCACTAACACTAAACTTTGATGTCAAGTAGGGGGCCGCAAAATATCATCCAGCGGGCCGCAATTGGCCCGCGGGCCGCGAGATTGAGACCCCTGCGCTAAAGGAATACATTTGCCTCGGATCTTGGCCATAGCTGTTTCCTAGCAACGCGGAAAACTAAAACGGGACATTTACGTAACCTCCCATAGATGGATGTGTCGAAACCGCTCGGTGCCCTTGAGGAGATGTCCTTGTGGACCAGCAGGAGTGCTGTTTGTTCAGTAGTGCATGAATCTCACTGCTGCAGTGCGGCTCAATAGCTGTTCCTGCAGAGAGGAAGTCGATAACTCTGACAAATGGAGTACGAAGTGACTGACTGTTTCCAATGATGTTCATGCAGTTTCTCTCTCTCTCTGTTTCTCTCTCTCTCTGTTTCTCTCTCTCGGTTTCTCTCTCTGTTTCTCTCTCTCTGTTTCTCTCTCTCTGTTTCTCTCTCTCTGTTTCTCTCTCTCTCTCTCTCTCTCTCTCTCTCTCTCTCTCTCTCTCTCTCTGCAGATTTTATCCAGTTCTTGCTACAATGTATCCGAGGCTTCCTCTTCCTCTTGCTCCTCGGCCTCCCCTTCCTCTTGCTCCTCCTCCTCCTCCTCTTCCTCCTCTCCGGACTCTCCGACTCCCGCCGGCTCCTTCTGCTCCAGCTCTCAGCCGGACCTCTCCAGCCCGCCCCCCCGGCCCCCTCCTCCTAAACCCACGCTGGCCTCCCAGCACAAGCGCTCTGTGTCCATGACGTCCCTCCCCGTGTACAACAGACAGGCGGCCGACACCTGCATCATCAGGGTCAGCGTCGACCTGGGCTGCCACAACGGCAACATGTACAAGAGCATCCTGGTGGGTTGTGACGACGCCGCACACACACACACACACACACACACACACACACACACACACACACACACACACACACACAGTTGGGTGTTGATGCAGTGGCACTATGAAGAATGCGGTGTGTGTGAGATTATGTGCAAAATAAATCTGCATTGTTTTTTTTGTGAAGTGCCCCTTTAAGTTGATAGAGAATGACGATTAATAAATTGTAAGATCTTAAAGATAAAGAACTACATTTCCCAGAGAGCTAAAGCATGGTTCTCGTCACTCGTGGACCACGCCCTGTCTCTCTCTCTCTCTCTCTCTCTCTCTCTCTCTCTCTCTCTCTCTCTCTCTCTCTCTCTCTCTCTCTCTCTCTCTCTCTCTCTCTCTCTCTGTGTGCAGTTTGGATGTTCTCCCCTTGTTCCTCCCACACCATAAAAGACACGCAGGCCAGGTTCATACTCCTGTCATTGCCCTTGAGCAAGGCACTGGTATTAGAACATGGGTTGTGGTCCCCAGGCGACTGGGATGGGTTAAATGCAGAGCGCAGATTCCAATTCTGGTATTATGCAAAAGAAATGTACTTGGTAATAAATAAATAAATGATAATTGTGTTTTGTTGACCTCCTAGTTGACCAGCCAGGATAAGACGGGCCAGGTGATAAAGAGAGCGCTGGAGAAACACCACCTGGAGGACATGAGCTGGCTGGACTTTAGCCTCACACAGGTCATCTCCCCGGGGAGAGGTCAGCAGCCTGGAACACTCACACACAGCACTGATTGATTTCTGAGTACATTTTCAATATTTAATGAATAAATAAATAAATACTGACAATACATATATATAAATATATATATATATAAAGCTCTTGTTTTGTGTAAGGTATTTCCTCATAACATAATTGTAAATGAAATGAAAAAACATGTTTATGAATTAGAAGGATTTTGCACTATAGTAATATTAAAGATGCACTTTCAAATGGTGAGATAAACGTAAAGATGTTCTACCCCGTTTGTCTGGACCTTGTTCTTATCTATGTATCACTACGTGCCCAAAGAAATCCACAAAGATCAAGTAACAAATCAAACCTTGGAAGCTTGTGGTGCCCTAAACGCTGTTTCCGTGGGTTGTTGTGTTTGACAGAGTGTGTTTCCATGGGTCGTTGACGTTGTGTTTGACACCGAGTGTGTTTCTTGTCTCCCCAGAGCTGCTCATACCAGACAAGGCCAACGTCTTCTACGCCATGTCCACCACGGCCAACTTTGACTTTGTCCTGCGCAAGTTTGCAAAAGGCCAGAAGAAGCCACTGATGGCCACGTCCAGCCTGGGCCGCTACACCAAATAGCGCCTCTGGTGGCGGCACTGCAGGAAGAAGAGGCATAATAGAAAAGGGTCGACTAATCTCAAGGGATTTTACTGCCATTCTGCATTTTTTTCTTTTTACTCTTTTATTAAAGAAAAAAAAAGGGAGAGAGACATTTTCTAGCTACAACATTTTATTGTAACTCAAACAAATGTTCAAAAGAACACAGAAGAAGAACATACAAAGTGTACGGTAAAGATGGCCGATCTTTTCCCTGTTTCCAAACAAAACGTGAAGAAACGATGTTCGCTGACGAGATGATGCACTTTATGAAGAAGACACAGCGGGGACGGTTAAATCCCATCGCCCGGAAGGACATTATACATTATTTTCAATGTGTAGGTAGTAGGATTATAAACTGCTTTTTAATGTGAAAATGATGACGAGTTATGGCTGTGCAGCTTAGCCAAAGACCATAAGTGATGACTCTCGTCCAATGTCCTTCCGGGCTGGTGGATCTAGACGTCACTAGACGAGCGTGAGGCCGTTCTTCTAACACTTTGAACAGAAACACCTTTTTATCTCCGGGCGGAAGGAGCACACCTCTGAATCCCACCTCTGACTCCAAAGAGGTGGCAATTATCTGCAGGGTGTTTTCCTCTTTGGAAATGGCCACATGACGGAACCAACAACCGGCACACAGACTCGCACTCAACATTCGTACTTACACACACCCCTCGACCACTGTGCTGTCTTGCCCCACACCGTAGGCCATCATCATCATCATCATCGCCCCGGATTGCAGCACGTGCCTGAAGCGGCAGTGACCTATTTATACGTGGTGCTGAAGGAATGACTGCCGGGATCCCAGGGGCCCGGAGCGCAGTGTAATAATAACCTGTGACTTCAGAAGGGAACGGGGGTCAGATACCGGATGAAGGACGTGCTATAGTGTCCCAATGTGGACCCTGCGAGGCCCCCAGACGGGCTGCCCTCTGCACTGCCTGCCTGCCTGAGCGGTGACTGGCGAATCCAGTCCACCGGCGTCATCATGCGAGAAGTGGGCAGGAATGTTCTCACCTGGATCACAATGTTCCCCGGGGTGTCGGCGTCTCATCACCCGGCAGCGCCGCCGCGATACCAATCATGTGCGGGAGAGAGAGAGAGAGAGAGAGAGAGAGAGAGAGCGAGCGAGGGTGGAGGAATGGCTGCCCCAACTGGCTGGGTGGCATTCCACCCAAAGTCATGGTAACCCACGGGTGCTAAAGCGACAGGTGACTTTGTAATGGACAGTTCTTTTTAAAAGGACGTGGTACGGGAAGGCCGTGACGACACAAGAGAGACTATGTAGAGTTAGGATGATGATGGTGTGCGTGCGCGCTGTGCAGGCTGACTAGAATCTCAGTGTTAGCGGTAGCATAAGTGAATGGCTTTTAGTTTTTAAAATGTTTTTGTATTTATTTCTACTGTGGTTGTTCTTAATTGTGTTTATGGTTAATTGTGCACCTTCTATGGATTAATATGATCTGTTCGTTCACACTAGGTTGCTTTTTTTCGTTGTCACTTTGTCACTTGATTAGTAAAAGAGAATCTATTTTATAAATAACTTTTTTTCTTTCATAAAGGATCTATGATAAATGTAGCTGTATTTATTGTTTTTAAGGATGATTTCAGGGCTGATGTAGTATGCTGAGAAGGTTTAATGCTTGTCTCTGGATTTAACCAAATTGGTGATTTAATATTCCAAGAAACAACGCATTAGGGGTGGGCACGGTTATTCAAAATGACGTAGGTGTTCGACTACGGCTGGTGTTTTTTTTGTCAACTGCACTGATTCACTTTTTTTTTTTTTTCTTTTTTTATGTTCAATAAATTGAACAAATTGGATGCATTTTCTGTATTTATTTGACTAATTAATGGAAAAAACATAAAAAAAATCCTATCTCAAGCCCCGCCCTCCCAAGAGGTGGATCAAGAAAAGAGGGCAGGACTTGAGATAGGTGACGTCACTTATGAATATTTGTTCAGGGAAGGTGAGGATCATTATAGAACTTTAGAATATTCAAATGCTTTCAAACGCCCATCCCTGAAACACAGGAAATAAAGTCCAATTAGGTCAGACACTGTACACCTGGCTGTAACAATAGCTCCACTTCAACTAGAATTTGAGTTCAGGCTCTAGTTTTCCATCAGCTATAAACGGAGACTGTGGTGTCCCAATTCAATAGTGCACTTCTACTCCTAAGTCATTAACCCTTCCAGGAAGTTCCTTTTTATTTATTTATTTATTCTTCTCTCAGAATTCTATCGTAGGAACACCGTAGCTTTCGTTGGTCGGCAGCCATTGTGTCATCTTCATTAGAATGTTAGACTTCTCAAATTTCATATCGCACATGTGAGATGATACACCTGAAAGGATTAAGTGAACAGTGAAATCGTGGACCTGTATACTGTAACCTACTGTATTATGTTATTATTTTAAGATGAATATGAACAGAAAATAGGCCGGGAATTGGTGCAATCTGTCATAGAGTGGTGCTTGTGAGAGCTTATATTTGATCATTTCATGAATTTCATCAAGCAGTGTTGACCCTTAAACGCGCACTATGTTGTTTTGGTCAGTGAAGTGAAAATGTTCATTTTCATTACTGAATTAACTAACTGTCCACAGAAGATACATGGGTCCCTGGAAGAGTCTGAAGCTATGGACGCTACCTGGAACTGTCTGAAGCTATGAACGCTACCTGGAACTGTCTGAAGCTATGGACGCTACCTGGAACTGTCTGAAGCTATGGAAGCTACCTGGAACTGTCTGAATCTATGGACGCTACCTGGAACTGTCTGAAGCTATGAACGCTACCTGGAACTGTCTGAAGCTATGAACGCTACCTGGAACTGTCTGAAGCTATGAACGCTACCTGGAAGAGTCTGAAGCTATGAACGCTACCTGGAAGAGTCTGAAGCTATGAACGCTACCTGGAACTGTCTGAAGCTATGAAGGCTACAAGAGTCTGAAGCTATGGAAGCTACCTGGAACTGTCTGAAGCTATGAACGCTACCTGGAAGAGTCTGAAGCTATGAAAGCTACCTGCAAAGTTGCTGATTCACTGTTGCTGTTTACAAAGGCAGGGCCTGCAAACATAGCCTAGGCTTACATTTGTTTTTATGAAGGCATACGATACAATAATCTTAATTACATCTATAGTAAATATGTTTTGTAAAGTAATTGCAGGCTCTGCAATTGTAAACAAATGTCTCCCCAAACTAGTGCACTTTTAAGTAGTTTTCTGCCCTTGTTTCACCATTTACTATACTGCCTCTAACAATCTTGTTCTTTAGGTTAGTGAAAGCCTTTGGCTGTTACTCGCTGCCATGGTGATGGATGAAGACATGGTTGAAAAACAAAAAGCAAATGGTTAATTGTTAGCTTTGGAAATGTATAGAAAATAAATCCAGTTTTTGAGATGCTTTAAAACTATAATAAATAATGTTTCAAGCCTTTTCCTTTTTGACTCTTTATAACGTGTCTCAGAGGGACACTGCTGTTTTATTATATGACCTACAGTAGGCTCTTTTAGTTTAAATGTTTATTTGTCCTTTATTTTACCTCGGGAGTCAATCGAGGGTACATGATTACAGGACATTCGATCGTTTAAAGTAAACGGAAAACTGTTACAAATTGACAATGGTGTTTGTAAGAACCTAAAGCGTCCTAGAGAGACCAGAGAACAGTCACTGGAGAGCATCACACGCAGACCAGTATTATATTGTAACATCGATGACATATAAGGTGGTAATTTACCAAGTAGGGCTTTTCTAAATATACAGATATTATAACTACAGTAGACTATCTCACACACAGACTCTGCTATTTTAACCACAGTAAACTATTATTACCTGTAGAGACTATCTCATGCAGACTGTCTGCTATTTTAACCTACAGTAGACTATCACACACACATACTGGTCACTAGTATAACTTACAGTAGACTATCACACACAGACGGGTCACTATTGTAACCTACAGTAGGCTATCAGACATAAACTGGTCACTATTATAACCTACAGTAGGCTATCACACACAGACAGGTCACTATTGTAACCTACAGTTACAATATAATTATAACTATCACACCTTTGTGTTTGTGTGTTCCTACTTGGAACAAGGATTTTGGTTCAGTTTGTCCTTTTCTCCAAATGTCATATTACCTGTAGTATAGGTATGTTAATGACCGTATCCTATACTGTAGGTAAGGTCTTCATTTTACCAGTAGTATAGGTATGTAATGACTATATACTGTAGGTAAGGTCTTCATTTGACCAGTAGTATGGGTATGTAATGACCATATGTAACGCATGGTACCGCAAAGCGCAGTCACAAAGGACTTCAGATGGTGTGAAGTGGCTGGGGTGAGTAGCGGTGCTATGGGTTAAACTCACTCTCATCCTCAAAAGACACATAGACACGTTACAAAGCAGTGAGTTCACCTCTTGGTATAGAGGTCTGTGCTGTTGCCTGCGGCGTCGGAGACCCGGGTTTGAAACTCCCTCGGGGCATCGCAGTTTGAGTTGACGATGTCACAACCGTTATACTGTAGGTAAGGTCTTCATGCTACCCGTAGTACAGGTATGTAATGACTATATACTGTAGGTAAGTTCTTCATCTTACCTGTAGTATACAGTAGGTATGTAATGACTATATATACTGTAGGTATGGTCTTCATTTTACTTGTAGTATACAGTAGGTATGTAATGACTATACTGTAGGTAAGGTCTTCATTCTACCAAAAAACACCTACGGGAGACTGCAATTCGAAACTGGCCCCTGTAAATGTCCTAACACAACCCCCTCCAATGTACAGTAAATTACCAAGTATGGTCTTGTCAATATTCCAATGTACAGTTTTGTTTGTACAGTTGTACAGTGTCCCCCACCCCTCCTACCCCCCCCCCCCCCACTCCTACCCAACCCCCCCCCACCCAACCACCTCCAATGTACAGCCCCCCCCCCCACCCAACCTCCAATGTACAGTTTCTACGTCAAATGTATATACTTTTTTTTCTGGACTCTTTTTGTATCACAAACAGTACTGTATTTGCAAATCTGGTATGTCATAAATGTATAGATGTAGCAGTACTGTATCTGTATGTCATGTCAGCTCTCAGATTTATAACTGGTGACAGATATGATACTCACCATTGTGTCCTGTATGATAGGGTGGGTTGGCCTTCTCTTGCAGAAAGGCGCAACAAACACTGGTATTTATTTATTTTTAAAGCCCTTATTGGTAAACAACCTGTTTATATCTCCTCACTGTTAAATTGGAATATTGGAACCTATTCAACTCGATCGAATGACTGGATGGTTCTTAGGGTTCCTCAGATTTGTTCTGAGCTAGGGAAGTCAGCCTTTTCCTTTGATGCCTCTAACTCATGGAATGTCCTTCAACTCACGCTAAAATTGGAGGTTCTCCCTTCCCTTGGAATGTTTAAATGTATGATTTCAGACCATTGTGTGACTACCTGTAACTGTTTTAGTTGATATTTTAAAATGATTTTTAAACGTTTTTAATTTGTTTTACTCTGGTGTTTAAATTTCTGTGAATATTGTTTTTATTATGTACTGTACAATCGTCGTTTCTGTAAATGAGGGAAACCTCAGATGCTTACGATTTTAAATAAAGGTTGAAATGAAATGTATGTCATATATGTTACGATGAATTGAAAATGGGGGACCCTGATGTAAACAAGACGAAAGTCTTTCTCTGGTCTGCATCCCCTTAACAATTGTATGTATTGAGCTGTACTGTACCCATTCTGCAATCTGTTAATAAAGTTTTCAATCAATCAATCAATCAATATACTGTAGGTAAGGTCTTTAATGACTATATACTGTAGGTAAGGTCTTCATCTTACCTGTAGTATATACAGTAGGTATGTAATGACTGTATACTGTAGGTATGGTCTTCATTTTACTTGTAGTATAGGTAATGACTACTGTAGGTGTAACTGAGGGGTACAATTCCCTGACTGTATTGATAAGTATGGTATCATTAAACCACTACCGCTTTATGTACTTTAACTACTGGCCATACAGTACACGATATCTACATATGATGAACACTTTCCCACCATGAAACCAGGTCCACACAAAGGTAATAATCAAATATTTAATATATAGCAAAAGGTACATATAATATTCACCATTACATTTATGATTTGAATGCTCTTGTAAGGCAAATGAGTACTCGTAGGCAAATCAACACTGAATGTCCAATCTCTGGTTACGCAGGAAGCAAGTATACAACCTGGCTCTTAGGGAATTATATCTATGGTCACTTAATGATTATAGCTGGATATACTGTAGGGGTCCTCCCGGTTGTAGGCCGGTAGGGGGGGTAGGAGAGCCGTCGGCAGTATCCCGTCTGGTCAACGATTTCTAGGGAGACTTCACGTACAGAAGACAGTGCAGTAGAATCTTGATCCACAGATGAATACACCTTGGCTCTCTTGTAGGCTGTAGCTGTAGCTGTAGCTCCACAGTGAAGAAGAAGCGAGGCGACCTCAGTCTGGTCTGAGCGCCGTCTCACCTTGACTCCTTTCGGGGTAGATCCAACACTCACCGGTGTTGGCGATTATCCGCTCCACAATCAAAGTACCAAAGCAAATATATATTCCATGCCGCATAGGGCTCAGCAGTCGTCGGGTAGGTAATCCAATGTACAGGTCCACTCGGTCCTCGCCTAGAACTCCTCGGATGAAAGCACCACGCGTGGTCTGCCCAACCTGGTTAAGACTCTAGATAACACGAGGAAGCGATGGGGGTGCTGCTCACTTTAGAACTCTAACCGCACGATGCACCATACATAATAGACTATTATTACTTAATAGAAATACGGTGCCAAACTCTGGCAATTCAGCTATCAATTCGCACGAGGTCTCAATGCTACTCTAAGGCCAAACAGGCCATACTACACCGCACGCGGTATCGTGGGGTGAGGCTTCACGTTCTGTTACTTAGTTGGGTAGAAGGGTAAAGGACTAAGGGATAAGAGAGAGTCTACATTTACTTGCGCCATATTTATATGCACGGTGGACAAATAGTGCCACTCTGCTTTCGGTAGCCGTATTCCTGCGCGGAGCCAGGGCTAGTCAGGGCATGTCTCGTCGGTACCTTTGAACTTGAACGCCAGGGGCTGGTCCCTGGCGCCTGGTCCTTTTGTCTAATAAGAGAATGAACTATTATGGGCTGTAGTAGAATAAAGGGATATTCCGTGTATATGTACAAGGAATATACAAGGGATATCAAACGATATACAAATACTATTCAATATATATCCATAAATAAATATATATATTCGGTTTAATCTGATCCTTCACAACAGCCGCCCCCTAATTAGTCCCACCTAATTAGCTAAGCAGAGACAGATTAACCGCACTGTCCACTACTCAATGTCCGCTGTAAGGGTCAGTCAACTCACAAAGTCATAGGGTCATGGTCGTCATCGATAGTATCGGGGAGCCTTGGCAGTTCTATTAGCCTCGCCACGGGTCGGGTGTAAGTCCGCCCTTGGACGAGCACTTCAGCTGCTCGGACCTTTCCATCGGCACCGGTGATCACTTTGCTTACGCGGCCAGCCGGCCACATAGCTCGGGGTAGTGACTGGTCGATAATCATGACGACTGTTCCTTCTGTCAAATTGTCTCTCTCTTTTACCCACTTCTGGCGGGTCTGTAGAGACGGTAGGTAGTGGAGTAGGAAGCTGTTCCAAAACTTGTCAGCCAGTACTTGACTGTATCTCCACATTCTTCGGCCGTTTGCTTCTTCAGGCCTGTACATTGTCTGTGGTAGCGCGGGGTCCAGCCGCCCAATCAAGAGTGTGTTGGGGGTGACTGGGTCGACATCTGCTACATCACTTGAGACGTAACCGAGGGGCTTTGAGTTCAATACTCCCTCGATCTCCGTGAGGACTGTCATTAGGACTTCTTCCGCCACGGTCTGGGCCCCAAGCACGGCGTACAGGGCTGTCTTTATGGAACGTACTTCTCGTTCCCAGGTTCCACCGAAGTGAGGTGCGTTCGGGGGATTAAACTGGAAGTCAATCTGGGATGGAGCGAGGTGGGTCTTAAGTTCTGGGCCCATAGCTTGGAAGCTCTCTCTCAGCTCTCTTTCTCCGCCTTTGAAGTTTGTCCCGTGATCAGACAACAATGTAGACGGTTTTCCTTTCCGTGATGTGAATCTTCGGAAGGCCATAAGGAATGAGTCTGTGCTCATGGTTGGGAGGAGCTCGATGTGTATCGCTCTGGTGGTCATGCATTTGAATACAATACCCCACCGCTTCTCGGTTCCTCTTCCTCTCTTTATATACAGCGGGCCAAAACAGTCCATACCGGTGGAGTGAAAAGGCTTGTCGCCGAGTCGGAGGCGACAGGGAGGTAGGTCAGCCATCCGGGGTATACTGGGCTGCGCGCGCCACTTACGGCAGTCTAGACAGGTTCGCTGGAAGCGCCGCACTGCTTCTCTCCCTTGCAGTATCCAATAACGACGTCTGATCTCCGCGAAGACTCTCTCTGCCCCTGCGTGGTGCACATCCTCGTCGTATTTCTTTATGATCAGCTCTGTGACCTTATGTCGGCTGTTCAAGACTATCGGGTACTTAACGTCATCCGGTAGGTCTGGGGCTCTCCGCAGACGACCACCCACTCTGATGAGATTATGGGCGTCGCTCTCGGGGGCTAGGTGGAGCAGTCTGCTGTCTGATGGGACGGGCTTTGCTCCCTGTAGACAGGCTAGCTCATCGGGGAACGAGTCTCTCTGGGCTCGTTGTAGTAGAAGGAGTTCTGCTTCTTCGTAGTCAGCTGCTGAAATGTCAGTTGTGGGCTGAACCTCTGGGTGGTGCCACAGAAATGTCTTTAGCTGCGCACTCTCTAGGGTGAGGCAATCGTCTAGAACCGGGTCTGTGGGGACGAGTGTGTGTGTCAACCCACAGAACATAGGTTTCTTGTTCTCTGCCTCCTCTTTACTCGCCTCCCGTGGGGTGGGTGTAGGCCACTCTTCTTCGGGGAGCTTGAGGAACTCTGGCCCGTCACTGTAGAGGTTGTGACGGGTGAGGTCATCCAGGGACATTCCCCGGGTGATGACGTCAGCTGGGTTGTGTTTGGTGTCCACATACCTCCAGCTGGTTACTTCTGTTAACTCTTGAATCTCGGTGACTCTGACTCCCACGAAGACCTTGTATCTGCACGAATCAGACCGGATCCATGTGAGTACGGTCGTGGAGTCTGACCACAAGATTGTTCTTTGCACCGGGATGGTGAGTTCACGTTGGATTAACGTGGCGAGCTGCGCTCCTGCTAGGGCTGCGCAGAGCTCTAGACGCGGGATAGATTGTTGCTTTCGTGGGGCTATTCTTGAGCGAGCCAGGATGAAAGCAGTATGCATTTCTCCTCCCTCCTCTCGGGCACGTAAGTAAGCCACCGAACCGTAGGCTACTTCGGAGGCGTCGCTGAATACGTGCAGGTCGATCTTGCATGTCTCTGGCCTCACTGTGGGTGGGAAGTAGCTGCGGCGTATATTAACACCTGGGAGTGAGCGGAGTTCCGTCTCCCACTCTCTCCATGTGGATGCAAGGTGTTCGGGTATGGGATCGTCCCAGCCCTGGTCTTTGTCCCATAGCGCTCTTACAATCATCTTTGCCCTGGTGGTGTAAGGTAGAATACATCCCAACGGGTCATATTGTCTGGCGAGTGTTCTGTATACACTCCGTCTGGTGGTCGGTATTGCCGTCGACCTTCCCTGCTCCTTGATCAGGGGTTTGTGTCTATAATGGAGCGAGTCTGTTTTGAAGCGCCAGACTAGTCCTAGTGTCATTTCTTGGGCTTCTCCTGGGATGGTCGCCATCCAGGTGTCGCTGCTCGCGGCCTTATCATCGGGGGAGAGGCTGCGCAGTACTTGCGGGTCGCTGCTGGCCCACTGCCTGAGATCAAAGCCGCCTTTGATCAGGGAGGCGCGGAGCTTGAGTAGGAGAGCCTCGGCTTCTTCTGGCGTCGAGACGCTTTGTAAACAGTTGTCCACGTAGAAACTATTTGTCACACTTTGTTGGACCTCTTCATCTGCTGCTGGGTCCTCGGCGACGTGTTTTCGCAATACTGGGGGGTCGCTGCTGGCCCGCTGCCGGAGATCAAAGCCGTCTTTGATCAGGGAGGCGCGGAGCAGCGCACGACGTCGCCAGTCAATTTTCTTTATGTGTCCCGCTGTGATTCGCTTGTTGATCTCAGCGCGGTACACAGCTTCTTGAGCGGGGTCTTTGGCTAGGCGCCGCTCTGTGTTCAATAGATACCGCTCCGTCGCCTCTTTTGTGGCGTGAAAGGTGGGCATTCCCTCTCGCCTCAGGAGTGGAGTTGCGTATCTCATCACTCCGTTGACGTTGACTCTCTTTGTCCCGTGCTCGAGGAGGGCTATAGCGTAGATATCTTCCTTAGAACGAATGTCTTTCTTTTCGTTCTTAAAGGGCATTGTCTCTAGTGTCCATAGCCTCTCGACATGCTGCAGGAGTGTGGTGTCTCCTTCTGTCGCTCTGGAGTGGAGGCAGCTAGTGGCTGCTGTTCGGTTAAGAGACTTGGCGAGGGGGCCTTGTAATGTCCATCCTAGGCGGGTCTCGACTGCTGCAGGACAGCCTCTGGGTCCTGTATGGACCCGGTCTATCGGGACTATGAGGTCTGCATGGTCGGAGCCTATCAGCAGGGTCGGGGTGGCACCGTCTATGAGCGGGATAGGGAGTTGACGCAGGTGCACATATTTCTCCATCAGCTTGGCGATGGGGTAGGTGTACTGCGATAGTCCTATTTCTTGGCTGGTGAAAGCATTAGTAATCCTGTACCGTCTCTCTGGCTGCCCGCTTGCTGCGATAGTGAAGGAGACATTCTCGCCCTTTATCGTCTTTAGATCTCTTCTTATTGTCCGAATCGTCATCTGGTTCTCGCTCCCCCGCAGCCCCAGCTGGGCCGCAGCGGACGCGAGGAGAAGGGTCTTCTCTGACCCGTCATCAAGGACGGCGTAAGTGTCCATGACCTTATCTTGGTAACTCAGTGTTACGCGGACCACCTTTAAGAGCACCTGGGCACCGCTGCTGCTAGCGGGGTCAATGTACATAACGCTTGCCTTTGTGCTGCTGGATGGTGCAGGCTTTCTTTTGTTACTGTCGTGTAGGACATCTAGATGGGCTCCGTCACACCGACTACACCTCTTCTTGAGGCGGCACTCGGCTGCCATGTGACTGCCAGGCGCGCACATCGGTAACAGCGCCTGTTGGACTTTATCCAGTGACTCACTTCTTCAGCGGTCATCTTCTTGAACTGGTCACATTGTGACAACCAGTGTTCCTTCTCGCAGTACGGGCACACCATCTTCCACTTCTCTTTCATCGAGGGGGTACTGTGGTTCTTGCTGCTCGGTACTGATTCTGATTGGTGCATGACAGTCACCGATCTTCGGCCATCGTTTACTCTCCTAGGTCCCTCTCTGGAGCTTGGTGTGCTCCGCACGAACGTATCCAGCCGTAGGCTGCTGACTTCTCTCGCCAGGAAGTCGGCTAGGTCTAGGAGGGATGGCTCGGGACCGTTAGGATCACGGTGGTCTCTTTGCCGCCTGAAACGCTCCTGTCGGGCGGGCGGCAGCTTCTCTAAAATCCTCTCGACGTTCGAGTTTGCGTATAGTTCGTGCATACCCTTTTCTCGTTGCGCCCCCAGCATCCCTACCAGGGACTGTACTTTTATAGACAGGTCGTCTAGTGAGCGATTGTCTGTTGCTGGGGGTAGGCGGTCAATATGGCTTATCTAGAGCCGCAGTGTATGGGGTCGTAGAGGTGGCATAGGCCAGCGCTATGTTGTGTGCTCGGGGCACTTTCAGGTGCTTCAATAATATTGCATACTTGTGGCGTTCATCAGCTACATCCACCATCATTGTCTCTAAGCACATCCGTAGCTCCGTGTACTGTGCTCGGTTCTCATGGGTGAAGTCTGGAAACGTCGGTGTGCCAATGTATGACGCCATGGATGGCTGGCACATCGGTGAGCGTTGGAAGAGAGGCCTCCTGGGCGAGTCTCTTCTTACGCCTCTCGGTGGGCTGGTACTGGCAGGGTACCATGGCCCGCTGGTCCAGGTGCTATTCCTCGGGACTGGTCGTGCGTCATGCTCACCCGTGAATCGAGTCGGGGGTCTGTAGCGCAGAGCCGCGGGGGTATAGCCTGGGCTGTACTGGACCTCCTGGTCCTGTGGAATGATGTGCTGCTGTCGGGCTTGACTCTCCTCTTCTCCCTCCTCTTCTTCTGCCAGGTCATCTAGATCCTGTAGTCGTCTATTTAGCCTCTCCGCGGTGTCCGCCGTTCCTTCCTTGTAGCTGGGTCTCACTTGGACCGGTCGGGGAAGGAGTTCGGAGGGGGGTGTAGACTCTCTCTGGTGGTCGAGTTCAAGGTCGCCTGCTCGGTCAGGGGAGGGTGCCCTTGACACGTGTCTTGACGAGGCCCTGGAACCCCTTGTGGAGGGAGGGGGTGTTGCCCTGGTGATCAGCTGCTCCATTAGCTGCGCTTGTAGTCTGTCGCGCTCGGCTTGTAGTCTGTCGCGCTCGCCTTGTAGTCTGTCGCGCTCGGCGTCGCGCTTGGTGAGATCTGCTTCTCTTTGGGCACCGGCAGCGGCACGCTGGGCGTCGGCCCGGTCTCTTGCCATATTCTCTTCCGTCTGAAGGCGTCTCAGCTCCAGACGTATGTGCTCTTCTTTGCTCCGTTGCTGCGCTTGGAGTTGTTCGCGCTCGCTAAGCGTCTGTGCTTGGAGTCGATCGCGTTCACCCCGAAGTCGATCGCGTTCACCCTGAAGTCGATCGCGTTCGGTAGAGGCTGTCAGGCTGGCGAAGAACGCCTGTGACAGCATCCTCTCCGCCTCGCTGGGGGAAGACGCTTGTAGAGGTGAGCCGCTCCTGGCTGTACCCGTTGGGGATGCGTTCCCCTGCGGGGAGTCCTGGAGCTCTATCTCCTCGGCGCTCTCCTCATCTTGTTCCGTGCAGAGTTCCATCTCTGGAGGGTTGTCTTCCTCCCGGAGCTCTGGGGGGACTACTTCTTCGGTCTTGGCGGGGGGTAAAGTCGTGTCAGTTCCCTCCTGGTCCCCACCGTGAGCTTGGTCAGTTACATTAGAACCCACTAGGGCCTCTGTGGTCGGGGTATCCTGGTTGATAGGGTCGGACATAATTTTACTTTCTACTTTTACCGCGTTTACCGTTTGTAGCAGGCTAGGTAGTATACTGGCAGCGTAATCCTCTAAGTACTGAGGTGGCTGTCGTCTACGCTGCGGGCGTTCTACTTTAGGAGGACCGTTTCGTGGAGTGTTCATCATAGGCCATTTCAATATTAATACCACTATATTAATATTACACTAATTACCCTCCGGCTCGAAGGACCAATTGTAACTGAGGGGTACAATTCCCTGACTGTATTGATAAGTATGGTATCATTAAACCACTACCGCTTTATGTACTTTAACTACTGGCCATACAGTACACGATATCTACATATGATGAACACTTTCCCACCATGAAACCAGGTCCACACAAAGGTAATAATCAAATATTTAATATATAGCAAAAGGTACATATAATATTCACCATTACATTTATGATTTGAATGCTCTTGTAAGGCAAATGAGTACTCGTAGGCAAATCAACACTGAATGTCCAATCTCTGGTTACGCAGGAAGCAAGTATACAACCTGGCTCTTAGGGAATTATATCTATGGTCACTTAATGATTATAGCTGGATATACTGTAGGGGTCCTCCCGGTTGTAGGCCGGTAGGGGGGGTAGGAGAGCCGTCGGCAGTATCCCGTCTGGTCAACGATTTCTAGGGAGACTTCACGTACAGAAGACAGTGCAGTAGAATCTTGATCCACAGATGAATACACCTTGGCTCTCTTGTAGGCTGTAGCTGTAGCTGTAGCTCCACAGTGAAGAAGAAGCGAGGCGACCTCAGTCTGGTCTGAGCGCCGTCTCACCTTGACTCCTTTCGGGGTAGATCCAACACTCACCGGTGTTGGCGATTATCCGCTCCACAATCAAAGTACCAAAGCAAATATATATTCCATGCCGCATAGGGCTCAGCAGTCGTCGGGTAGGTAATCCAATGTACAGGTCCACTCGGTCCTCGCCTAGAACTCCTCGGATGAAAGCACCACGCGTGGTCTGCCCAACCTGGTTAAGACTCTAGATAACACGAGGAAGCGATGGGGGTGCTGCTCACTTTAGAACTCTAACCGCACGATGCACCATACATAATAGACTATTATTACTTAATAGAAATACGGTGCCAAACTCTGGCAATTCAGCTATCAATTCGCACGAGGTCTCAATGCTACTCTAAGGCCAAACAGGCCATACTACACCGCACGCGGTATCGTGGGGTGAGGCTTCACGTTCTGTTACTTAGTTGGGTAGAAGGGTAAAGGACTAAGGGATAAGAGAGAGTCTACATTTACTTGCGCCATATTTATATGCACGGTGGACAAATAGTGCCACTCTGCTTTCGGTAGCCGTATTCCTGCGCGGAGCCGGGGCTAGTCAGGGCATGTCTCGTCGGTACCTTTGAACTTGAACGCCAGGGGCTGGTCCCTGGCGCCTGGTCCTTTTGTCCAATAAGAGAATTAACTATTATGGGCTGTAGTAGAATAAAGGGATATTCCGTGTATATGTACAAGGAATATACAAGGGATATCAAACGATATACAAATACTATTCAATATATATCCATAAATAAATATATATATTCGGTTTAATCTGATCCTTCACAACAGTAGGTAAGCTCTTCATTTTACCTGTAGTACAGGTATATAAATAAAAAAATAACCTTCTTACTGTCATGCACTCTTCCTAATATACTAACATACACTCAACACTAGCACTGAAGTCTTAACACTTTGATGAACATTGTTACTCAGCTGATAGAGTTGTACCCTTCCTACTGACTTGTCGTACAAAACTTGTAAGTTGCTTTGGATAAAAGCGTCAGCTAAATTACAAAATGTAATGTAAATGTAATGACTGTATACTGTATAAGGTCTTCATTTTACCTGTAGTATACAGTAGGTATGTAATGACTATATACTGTAGGTAAGGTCTTCATTTGACCTGTAGTATAGTATAGGTATGTAATGACTATATACTGTAGGTAAGGTCTTCATTTGACGGTATGTAATGACTGTATACTGTAGGTAAGGTCTTCATTTTACCTATAATAATAATAATAATAATAATAATAATAATAATAATAATAATAATAATAATAATAATAATAATAATAACAATAATAATAATTCATTACATTTATATATAACGCTTTTCTAGACACTCAAAGCGCTCCCCACAATGCAGGGTGGAAATTGCCTCCTTCACCAATTTCCACCCTACATTGTGGGGAGCGCTTAGTATGGACCTACAGTATAGCTGCGAATCTCTTGCAAACTGATCTAATATTTAGTACTTTTTTCTCACTAGGGTGCTTTAGTTTTTTACAACTGACCATTGTCAATTTTTAACTGTTTTCCTTGACCTGCTACTGTCCCATTGTCTTATTTATTTGTACTATACTGTTGTGTTCTTGGTTGTACGGCTGCTCTTGCTTTACTGTTTACTTTAAATTATTGAATGTTCTGTAATTTATGATGCCATCATGTACCCTCTGCGTCATTGAAAATTAGGTTCCCCCTCGATTGACTCCTGAGGTCAAATAAAGGACAAATAAAAATAAAAAACAGGAAATGAAATGCCATATAACATTGATATTTTATATAAATGGTATATATATGACATTTCATTTCCAAGAGATTGTTTAGTTTCATATTCTATGGTTTTGGAGGCAAAGTAATCCAGAAGCAACTGATAGTAATACAAGAATGTTACTGGGTCCAATTGATTACGTAATTACACATTTGATAGGTAGGATGTGTAACCACTAACCAATAATGTTGAAAGAAGCCATCCCATCTCTGTCCATCACTTATTACATGCACACACCACTGCTCATATTGTATAGTTTGTATATTGTATTGTATAATGTATATGTCTAGTACTCTAGTTTATAGTTTAATTTATCGTATTTTTTTTTGTTTATTTAGTTTATAGTTATAGTTTACATGTATAATTAATAGTTTATATTTATAGTTATAGTTTGTATCAGAATATACGTTGTGTATTATGTTTACAAAACTACTACGGTTGAGAAGCAGAGGAAAACAAGCATCTCACGTTTTTCTGAACGTATGTACATTTTAAAAAGCTGTGACAATACAATTATCTGTATGTGTATCTTGTAGTTGTCCATGTCACGAGCGACCCCTAGAGGCTCAAATGTAGACTCACATCTAATAAATGAGGTTGTGGCTGAATTTGCGGTTTAGCGGACAAAACTGCCAGGAAGTTAAGTTAATATTACAATTTTAATAAAGATTCATGTACATTTATGTCTTAAATTTACTTTAATCTATTTTGAATTTGGATAAAACGTTAAACATCACCGCTGCTGAGTGACTGGCAAATCTGAGAGGGAAAACGTGATTCCTTTATTAACCTTTCTGTCGTGTTCGGGTCCAATTTGACCGATTTCCTACTTCCATCAAGTTGTGTTTTACATTTGATTGTCTCAAGGCCTCATGATATCATCCACACAGGAAATGGGTGACCCTAGATTGTGTTCATCCATCAGATAGTACACAACCACAAATACACAACCACCACACACACACACACACACACACACACACACACACACACACACACACACACACACACACACACACACACACACACACACATACTCCACCCCACATTAACCCCTTTCAGACTGAACAATTAGGTGTCTCCTCTTCCTGTGTGATTTTCTTTCGTAGCCTAGTTTGCGAAGACCCTCTCTGATTGGCTAGCCCGCGTACAGCGAAGACCCTCTCTGATTGGTTTAGCTCCGAAGGGCTCTTCCGCTTTGTACATATATATTCTCTGCTTCGAAGTGGTTATGCTTTGGCCCTCTTTCGAAGTGGGTTATGCTTAGAGTTTATCTTTAGAGCAGGGCGATGGACCACCAGCCCTGATTCCAACCTCTAAGCTGTTAGGGCAGCAGTGGCGGAGCCCAATAGCAGAACACAGGAGAAGAGAGAATGGAGTGTTTTAGGTTGGTTTTAATTGTAGGCACCAAGCAGACAGGTATGAAAACAGGAATGTGCAAATAGGCGCGAGCAGGTGCACTCGTCGTGCAGCACAGGAGCGTCCAGGTGGGTGGTATCTCAGGAGCGGTGGATTAGGACAAAGTATGCAACAAGGACAGAGTAGCAAGGCTAGAGTGTGTCATCGTACCTAGGTTGTTACAGTAGGTTAACACTGCGACGAGGGTTAGCAGGATCCGTGGGCTGAAGTAGGGGTTTGATGATGAGGGAATCCCTCACAGCCGCGCTGATTGATCTCCCTTCTGGCAGCGTGGGAACACAGGGGCCGGATGCTGCCCATATAAGGGTGCGGAAGGACGAGAGGTGAGGAAGGCTCTCGTCGTGATGGTGTGGAAGGAGGAGGGGTGAAGAAGGCTCTCGCCGTGATTATGACATAAGCATAAACCACTTCGAAGCAGAGAATATATATGTACATTTCTATCCCAGAGCCCTTCGGAGCTAAACCAATCAGAGAGGGTCTTCGCTGTACGCGGGCTAGCCAATCAGAGAGCGTCTTCGCAAACTGCGGCTACAAAAAAAAACCACGTCCTCTTCCCACCTCTTTACCGCGCGTATGTGCCCATCCCCCCACGTGAACCACACCTTCCAGACTAAACGTATAACACCTGTTCCATATTTCAAAGTAAACAAATAGGTGTTTGTTATGGGAACCCGTCTCTTTTCCAGGCTTATGTGCCTAGAAGCACCCAGGACAGAGGAGGCAGAGCAAGAGTGGAACATATTGTTAGGATGACGCCAGGGCCAACACGGTATGCAACATCTCGTGTGGATGACATCAAGTCCAGCTTCCAACTCTTTTTACTCCATTTAGTCCATTGTGGAAATTATACTGGAGATGACAAACCTGGAGGGGAGGCGTGTGTTTGCGGACACATGGAAAGCATTGGACCAGGTTGACCTCCAAGCCTACATGGGTCTGTTGATTTTAGCAGGAGTATATCGGCCCAACAATGAGGCTACAGAAGGTCTGTGGGATGCAGAGTCAGGGACGCCTATAATCCGGTCAACTATGTCCCTGCAACAGTTTCATGTCCTCTCACGAGTTATACGACTTGATGACAGAACTACACAAGCTTTCCGCTGGTGAGACGACAAACTGGCTGCCATCAGGAACGTTTCAGATTCAGATTTAGATTACTTTATTCACCATATTGCAGTACAAATGGAACGTGATTCGACGTTTACAGTGCATGCTTTTTTCACAATTAAGAACAATACAACAGTAAATAAATAATTATAAGTAAAGTGTAAGACAGGACAGAACAGTGAGACAACAATAAGACTGTAAAAAGTGCAGTGGTTGGGGACATGGATACAGTGCAGCACAAAGTTCAAGTCCAGGGGTCCAGTCCTAGCAGCTCGCCATCGGGGGACACACACATTGTACACTGTACATTGGAATACTGACAAAGCCATACTTGGTAATTTACTGTACAACTGGGTTAGGACATTTGTAGGGGCCAGTTTCGAATTGCAGTCTCCCGTAGGTGTTTTTTGAGAGTGTTTTTGAAAGTGGGTAGTGATTCACATTCCTTTACAGCTTTGGGTAGGGCGTTCCACATTGATGTGGCATAATTGCGAGACATGTTTAGTCCCTTGTTTGAGCCGAATCTGGGTTTAACATGATTTGTGGAGCTCCCTCTGGTGTTGTGATCGTGGTATTCACTGACCTTTGGGAAGTATTTTGACATGTACATGGGTACCTTGGTCGCGTAGTGTATCTTGTAGACCAGGCCCATTGCAAGTTGCTGTACTCTGTCGTCTACTCTAAGCCATCCTAGGTTGTCAAAGTGGGCAGGGGTGAGGTGGGTTCTAGGAGTCAGGTCAAGCAGTAGTCTGACTAGCTTGTTTTGAGATGTTTGTAATTTGTTTTTTAGTGCCTTTGAGGTGCTTTGGTACCATGAGGTGCAAGCATAGTCGTAGTACCCTTGAATGAGTGCTCCTGCTAGAGTCTTCAGGGTATTCTTGTTTACCAGAGAGGAGATCCGGTACAAGAATCGAGTTCGTTGGTTGACTTTCTTACTTACTTATTACATTGGATGCCATTTTGTCACAGGAAAGATTAGCCTCTAGAATGGAACCCAGGTAGGTAATTTCATCTTTCCTTGTGACAATATTGTCACCCACTGTAACCGAGAAGCCGTCGGTCTTGCTGAGTTTGTTATTTGAACCGAAGAGAATGGACTCTGTTTTGCCCATGTGTAATGATAGTTTGTTGTCGGCGAGCCATATGCAGATTTTGCCTAGTTCCGAGCTGAGGGCTTTTTCAACCTGTAACTTGTTGAAACAGGTAGGATTGTATCCAGCTCACTGATAGACTATCAAAACCAATTGCTTTTAGCTTGTCAATCAGAATGGTGTGATTGACAGTGTCGAAGGCCTTTTGTAGGTCCAGCATGACCATGCCGCAGTATTTGCCCGCATCCACCTCTTGTTTGATGTGGTCGTTCAAATAGAGAAGGCATGTGTCAGTGGAGTGGGATGTTCTGAAGCCAGATTGGAATTCGTAGATTCGATTTTTTTCCGTAAGGTACTTTTCGATCTGTTCGTATACTATTTTTTCCATGACTTTCGAGATGGATGTAAGGATAGAAACAGGGCGGTAGTTGCCCGGGTCTAATTTGCTGCCCTTTTTGTGCAGGGGTGTTACTCTCGCAATTTTGAAGTCCTTGGGGACGTGTCCCTGTTTTATGGAGAGGTTTATTATGTGTGTGATGACTGGGGTGATGGCTGCTGCTGAGTCTCTGAGGAACTTGGAGGGGATGTTGTCATGGCCAGTGGCCTTGTTCGGTTGGAGGGCGCTCAGTTTTTTGAGTACCTCATCTGTAGTTACCATTTCCAGTTTGAAATCGTCTTTGTGGACGCCTAGGTTCTTGTAGTATGCTACTATGTGTTCTACCCCATACTGCCCTGAGTGGGAGGGTAGTTTGTTTACCAGTGTTGTGGCTATGTTTGTGAAGAAAGTGTTTAAGTAATTGGCTACATCCAGCTTGTCTGTGATGAGCGTGTTGTCCGTCTTTATGTTTATGTTTGAGAACCTGGTGCTTAAGGAGACACGTTATAGTAAATAAATATGTGTAAAAGCTCTAGATTTACTAGGTACGGTTTCTTGTCAGACAGATAATTCCCATTTGCCATAATTTGGCATAGCCTACACATTATTCCTGCATTGTCAGATGTATCTCCACACTGAGTTTTGTTAAATTAAATGCTGCCGTTAGATGGCGCCAGACTCCTTCGTGCATGGCCATTGATCTTCCATTGTAGCAAAACAATGTTTTTATACTCATTCACCACACGGGGGCAGTAATGTCCCACTGGCCCACGGGACCAAGTCTGTTCCTTGCTACACTGTAATCTTAACCATGTGGTCCCTATGCTGACTTCTCAGTGAAAGAGGGGTTTGGTTTTGAAAGGTAATGGACCATGTGCATAAATCGGACAGGCTCATGGATCCATCCTCCCATCCCAAGCAGGTGCAACGTGCACCCAGTAAATCGCTCTACCTTATTATTTTTGTCTTTGTTAGAACTGGTAAGTAAATGTTGATGTTTGAAATGCTTTTCACTCTGAAATGGGAATAAAAAAAACATAGGCCTATGATCCCAAACCTAGAATAATAAGAAGAGGATGGGTCACAGCCCAGAATGTTCTAAACTAGAATAATAAGAAGAGGATAGGTCACTGCCCCAACGTTCTAAACTAGAATAATAAGAAGACAATGGGTCACTGCCCCAAATTTCTAAACTAGAATAATAATAAGACGAGGATGGGGTCATAACCCCAACGTTCTCAGAAGTTATTCAGCACTGAGAGACGATGCTACTTCTTAAAATGTTATTTGTCTCCAGTGGTAATGACAGAAGATGTTTCTATGATTGATTGATTCTAATCCTAGCACCAAACCAAGGAAACCATAAAAGAAGGAATGGTCATCATGTTGGAATACCAACGTTCTATGCTCTGCTTGGTGTCAGACCTTGGTGCCAGTTCTATTGAAGCTGTAACGTTCCTAGGGCCGGCCCTGGCTGGGCCGGTTATGAAAGGAACAGTGAACATTTCCTCCCTCCTAACATTGGTCTCCTACCTCCTGACAGTGGTCTCCTACCTGGTCTCCTACCTCCTAGTGGTCACCATCAGATGGGCCAGATGAGACAAGCCACCATTTTGTGTTTCTTTGTTATTGTTGATTTGATTGCTTCATGTTTGTTGTGCTGGCCTTTTCCCTTCCTTGTGTAATGGTCTTCCCCTTGTCTGGTTGTGGTTTGTGATATTGCCTGATATTGGGTGTCTGGGAGGAAGTGGGGGGTCTTTCGATGTTGATTAAACGGCAAGCAACTAATGTCATGAGTGAAAAATTAAAGGTGTGAGGAGGGGATTTGGCGCAATAGCAAACACAGGAGGAGAGAGAATGGAGCGGTTTAGGGTTGTTTAATGTAGTTCCCCAAGCAGACAGTTTTGACAGATGGAATGTGCGACAGACGGGTATGGAAAATGTTCTTGGGGGGTAGTACAGGTGCACTCCTTGTGCAGTCCGGGAGAAGGTAGACACAGGCTGGCTCGGGGGTGAGAGCAGGGGCACTCCTTTGTGCAGTATCAGCCAACACGGGAAGGTACTGGAACAGGAGGTCCTGGCCACACGGAGAACAAGGGTTAGATCAGGAAATATCAATGAGTACAGCAAGGCTTAGGTTCAGTCTTCTTACTTGGAAGGTAGTTTAACACTCCCACGACGAGAAGACAGGATCCGCCAGCTGAAGTACTTTCTGGCTGATGAGTGGATGAGTGACAGCTGTGTTGATGAGGGGATGGGTGACAGCTGTGTTGAATGGAGCGTTGGCAGCGTGCGAGGGTGTAGGAGAGGATGAGGAGGAATGAGGAAGGCCCTCGCTGTGATTACAACAAAAGGACAATAAATCTAATCTAACTGAAATTGTGTAGCACAAACCTTTCTATGGATCAAAACCTCAATATTATTATGGTGTAGTTAATACTTCATGTATCCTTAATCCCTAGGCTAATGAGGCACTAAGATGTTAGTAAAAAAAAAAATGTATGCCAATGACAGGAAGTAACGGTATATGTGTGTGTGTGTGTGTGTGTGTGTGTGTGTGCGTGCACTGTGCACGAGTGCACATCTAGGGGCGGGGTGTAGATTTGGTCTCCCTGATGTTGACTCCTTAGCCACAGCCTTGGGTTGTTTAATACTGGACGAGTGTTTCATAACGACCGTTGTGTGGGCCGGTTTCGGGGCCGGTGCATGTGTAACCCAGGTTTCAGATTCATAACTATTTAGTCATGGGAACATAAATAGTTAATGCCATTGAATAAGAACATAAATAGTTATTGCTATTATGAAAGAACATAATAGTTAATATTATTGGGTACCAAGTCCTTTGAATTACAGCACTGCCCTTTAATTTACTTCATGACGCGAGATAGATATCACGACAGCCACGCCTTGCTTTACAGCAGGTGAGTCTGCACTACACGCAGATGAGACACACGGCATCCACGGAGAAGCTGCAGCTGAACGTTGGTGCTGCCGAGATGAAATAGCATGATAAAAACAGTTATCAAACAGTTATAAAAGATTCTCCCAGTTGCAAAACCGAAGAAGCGTTGCAGTTAAAGTAACCTGCGGTTTTGGTGAGTTTCATCAACATTGTGCTGTTCATTGTCGAATACGCAAAATGGTTAGCTCCATGCTACAAGCTAATAATGCTACAAGCTAAATAACGTAGCTCATTCTTAAATGAAAACTAGGAAGGAACCATTTTAGAAGTACTTATAATTGTATTGATATGCTGAACAATAAGAACATGGTCTATATACATTTTGACTGTTTTGAGAGTTTAATATGGAACGTGAGGAATGTCCCATATGCTAGCGCACTTTAGCCTAACTTAGCATGGGGACAGATGGACATTCCCACGTGCTGTGATAAGATAGCCTACTTTAGCTTAGCATAGCTAAAAGTAGCCTGATTGATTATTCATTCTGAAAGCAATGAAAGGATGATGAAGCGATAAAAGATGGTAAATAGCTTTTATTTTCTGAATGCCTGCTTGCAAGCAGGCCAGGTTTTTAGGTTTCCCCAGCACCCCGTTCCACCCTGGGAGCAGTTCCAGACCACCCATCACCACGTGTGCCCACGCGGGGCGAGGCGGTGTGCCGGACCGATACAAGATGGCGAGCCAACCCACTGAACCTCTGATATAGCTCAAGGCCAGGGGTGTAAAGTACTTGAGTAATTGTACTTCGTTACAATACTTAAGTACTGTTTTGGGGGATTTGTACTTTACTCAAGTATTATTAGGTTTGTATACTTTGTACTTTTACTCCATTACATTTCAGAGAAAAAAAATACTTTTTACTCCTTACATTTAAAATGCAGACCTACAAAGTACAAAGTACAAATCTCACAGGTCCAACCATTTTAATTAGTATATTTTAATTGTTTATCTCGCCGAACTAACATTAACGTTATTAATCCTGCGACCGCAGGTAAACAGCCAATCAAATCCCCATCAATGGAAAATGAACCCGCCCATAACCATGCCGATTGGTCCTTGTGCAACACTAGAAAGCGGGGATCTTTGATTAAACAGCTGCTATCAGAAGAATAGACAGTCAGATCCGCATTATGCTGTGGTTAATATTGTGATATTATTCAGGGTACTCCAGTATTCTGTCTTTAATATTGTGATATTATTCAGGGTACTCCAGTATTCTGTCTTTAATATTGTGATATTATTCAGGGTACTACAGTATTCTGCCTTTAATATTGTGATATTATTCAGGATAATCCAATATGCTGTGGTTAATATTGTGATATTATTCAGGATACACCATTCTGTTTTTAATATTGTGATATTATTCATGCTGTGATGTGAATGCCGTCCATGTTAGTTTACCTTCAATGGAGAAGTGCATTAAATAATTTGTATGCAAAAAAAGTGTCCTCTGTTCTTTCATTTCAGCATTGTCTATCGCAGAACACATTCCATTGTGGGCAGAGTGTATGCTTGGTTTCATTCCAGCCTTGCCTAAACACCAGCTGATGATTTCACTAATTGGCTCACCTCTTCAACTAACTCACCTGGTGCAATGTGTAGTTAAAATAAAAACTTGGCCCACGATGGAGTTTGAGACCCCTGGTCTATCCCTTTCAAAAAAGAATATGTACTTTTACTTTTTAGTACTTAAGTACATTTAAAAGTAGGACTTTTTTTTACTTTTACTCAAGTGTGTATTTAGCCAGATACTTTGACTTTTACTTGAGTCCGATTTTGAGACGGTACCAATACTTTCACTTAAGTATAATTTTTGGGTACTTTTTACACCCCTGCTCAAGGCTAATGCCAGCCTGATTCGAATACCCCTGTTGCTCAACTCCTGTTACCTCAACAGTCCGGTAGGATTGAACTGATTGAACTTGAATCATAAGAACTTCCACGGGTTGAACTGACCTATATCCTTTTCTGATGCACAAACTGATTGAACGAGAATACAAGGACATTCCAAGGGCTTCGACCCCGTTCACCTTTTGTTATTTTGATATTGTATTTGATTTGATTTAATTTGATATATGGGTACTGATGTTTCTCCTATAAGAAGGGAGACTTAAATGGTAATTACACCCAGTAAGATACTTGAACCACTGATAAGATACTTGAACCACTGATAAGATACTTGAACCACTGATATTCTCCTATAAGAAGGGAGACTTAAAGGGTAAATACACCCAGTAAGATACCTGAACTACTGATGTTCTCTTGTAAAGAGGGCGAGTTAAAGGGTCAATGTACCCAATAAGATACTTGAATCCCATTGATGACATTGCTTATAGTTGAATCACTGATGGTTCTCCTGTAAAGAAAGAAGGTTTAAAGGGTAATTTCACCTAATAAGGTATTTGCATTCCCATAACCTAGACTATTCCATTTGGTACTTTTGTTGTGTTACACCTTCAAAGGAAGAGTTTAAAGGAGCATTTCACCTAATAAGGTATTTGCGTTCCCTGTACATTTAAAGGTTTAAATTAATATGTTTAAACATTTACCTATTGAAATGATAAACTGATATAGTGTTTACTAATGATAAACTGATATAGAGTTTACTGACAATAAAAGGATACATCCAATATCCAACCTTGAACCTAGCTTTTAGCTACAGATAACCTCAGAGACGTCTGAACCAAACCTAATGTGTTGATCCAATCAATCTAGGACTTGATATCGAACTAACCCTCCTTAGAGGGGAGGTTACTGAAAGAACCTAAAAGGGATACTTCAAACAACTACTACTTTGTACTATATGTCTATATGTCTGTATGTCTAGCTAGCGCGCTTATTATAATTCTGTCTCTGGTCCACTATTCTTTTAATTGTGCATATTACTCCTCTCCTCATTCTAACCTAGAACTGTGCCCGTGGCGAACAGCTGTTACAGTAAGTGACACAAGTGCTACACGTGGGCTGGTGCGTCTGAATGTCCCGGGCTGAATTTGTGTCCCAGTCCGCCCCCTGGTTGTAGCTGTAACAGAATAATTGTATTAACTATTAATTAACTATTAACTATAGCGTTTCAATTATAATGAATTAAATAATTGTATAAAGAATTGTCCATGTTCTGTCATCTAATAATATATTCCATTGCCTTTCCTATCTGTATCAAAGTCAAAATGTTGGTATCGTGACAAGACTACAACATACAAAAGCAGCTTGACAACTGATATCCTTTTATAGGCATGGGCCAATTTGTGATTTTGGTGGTATGTGCTATTTGCACAGATGTTTAGCCCTTAGTATGCACACACACAGTATAATATGCATGTAATAAATAGTTTGTTAATAAACTCTGTGTTACTTGAACAATTTTCACTGTGCTCCTAAATTTCTTTGTGTGCTCCTAAATCTTTTTGTATTTTATTTTTTTATTATTTTTTAAACAAACATATAAACAAACATGACAACACACGATAAGATATACAAGCATTAATTGTCAGGGCACATCCAATGAGATCACATTTTAGTTAGTTGTCTTATATAAGATATACCCCTAATACCTGTTATCTAAAAAAACCTACACACATATGCTCAGCTCGAACCCCCCCCTCCCGGACCCCACCTTGAGAAGTACCTCCACTATCCCTCGCACCTAACCAGACACTACCATTATAAGCTAGCTTTTATTCTCTCCACCACTTCTAACCACATTGACATTTTGGATTCATTGAGACCCAGAATTCTTGCTGTAGATATTTCATGGTAAATTACATCGAGATATGTAAGAAACCAAACTTTACGGCAAATTTTTTCCGGTTGAAACCAGCGTGATGCGATCAGCTTTTTGGCTACTGTGATACCCGATAAAACCAATCTCTTTAGCTGTGGATTCACTGCAAACTCAAAAACATCATTCAATAGTAATACCGAGGGGTGTACAGGTATATTCCAAGATACGAGTTTTGATATTTGTTGGGTCACATCTTTCCAGAATGCCTTAACTGGTGAGCAGTCCCAATACATGTGCATAAATGTCCCTTCGTCCCCATTTGTACATTGGGTGCATTTGGAATCTTGTTTAAGCCCCATTCGGCACAGTCTTATAGGAGTCAAGTATGTCCTGTGAATATAGTTAAGATTGATTTGTTGATGATCCGGGTTCCTTGATGTAAGTCGGACATTTGCCCAGGCTCCTTGCCAATCAAAGTCATTTTCCAGGTCTGGTATATCCCTCCTCCAGACAGAGTCAAGTTGGAGGGTTTCATACGAGGATGTTAGTAATTGATGATAAAATTCTGAAACAAAACCTCTCGATGTCTCTCTTGCGTAGAAGAATTTGTGGTATCTGTGGTGTTCAATTGGTCTGTCTAATGGAACACCGTGAGACTTCAAACATAGCTCTAACTGTTTGTGAAAAAGCCATGTGGACTTGGTGAGATTAAATTTTTTGCATATTTCTTTATCACTACAAAAACCCTGTTTGTTAAAAACATCCCCTAATGAGTGTATGCCTTGCTCTTCCCATATAGGGAATCTTATATGTCGTTTTCCAATTAAGAGTGCATTGTTATTGAATAAGGGAGTATGATTGTGCCATTTTTGTGGGTTAGGATTTTTTTTTTGTGATTCACGCCATATCCGGATCGCATGAGTAATTATGGGGCAACATTTTCGTTCACAGTGCTTGATTGGTAGTTTAGTGTATGCTATGTCCTTCAGTCTATGTGGGGCTACTATGTTTTCTTCTATTTTTCTCCAGGATGCTAATGCTTGGGAGTCAAACCATGTTGTCAATGGACTTAATGTGTACGCCTTAAAATATAGGAAAACATCTGGAAATGCCATGCCACCATCTGCTTTATTTCTCTGTGCGGTGGATCTTTTTATACGTGGTGGTTTGTTATTCCAAATAAATTTGTATGTGGAGGAGTGTAATCTTTTCCAGTAACCCTCTGGAGGGGGTAACGGTAGCATTGAACTGAAGAAGTTGATTTTAGGTAGTACATCCATCTTAACTATTGATATCCGTGCTTGTACTGTGTTTTTAAGTTTTGCCCATCTATCAAGGTCGTCTTTGATTTTGTTTTGGATTTTTGTGTAGTTGTGCTTCACCGTTTGTCTTATGGTAGGGAATATTTCCACTCCCAAGCATCTGAAATGTTTTACCATCGGTATCTGTCCTGGGAGGGTTGTATCTTTTTTTGCAGGGGTGTTAAGTGGAAGGAAAGCCGACTTCGGCCAATTTATCTTAAATCCCGATAAATCACCAAAGTCCTCAATCAACTTGAGCAGATGAGGCAATGTGGTGTTGGGGTTTTGCATGAACAATATTACATCGTCCGCATATAATTTTTTTTTGTTGTGTGCCCTTGATTACGATTGGTTCTATGGATTGGGATTGTCTTATATATTGTGCTAAAGGCTCTAATGATAGATTGAACAGTCCGGGACTAAAAGGACAACCCTGTCTGGCAGAGCGTGATACCGGAAATATTTGGGAGATGATTGTGCCTGTTGTAATCATGGCCGATGGGTCTTTGTATAATACTTTAATCATATCGATGAATCCTTTTCCTAACCCCATCCTTTCTAGCACTGCCCACAGATACGACCATTCCAGCCTGTCGAAGGCCTTCATAGCATCCAGGGACAGCATCGCCTTAGGTATGGTGTCCTCCTTGTCGGCATCAAGTACGTGCAGTATTCGTCTTATGTTCTCAGTGATCAGGCGGCCTCCTATGAAGCCAGTTTGGTCCGGGTGAACTAAAGACGTCATATGCTTTTGTAATCTGATGGCTAATACCTTAGAGTACAGTTTGATATCTGTTCCGAGGAGGCTTAAAGGTCTATAACTACCGCACTCGTTGGGGTCTTTGTCTTTTTTAAGGAGGACTGTTATGAGTGCAATATTGTCAATCTTATGGAAGTTCCCCTCCTTGACTGAGTATAAGATCATATTTAGTAATAAGGGGCCAATTATGTCCCAACAAGAAAGGTACATTTCTGATGGGAAACCGTCTCTTCCAGGAGCCTTACCACTTTTCATTGCGGTTATGGCCTTCTTGAGTTCCTCTAGTGTGATCGGTGTTTCTAACTGTTTAGCGTCATCCTCTGAAAGTTTAGGGAGAATAATTTGATTAAGAAATGTGTCCATTTTGTTTTGATCGAAGGTCATTTCTGATTTATACAAGTTGGAGTAGAAATCTTTGAATGTCTCGTTGATTTTTTTAGGGTCTGTAACAAGTCCTTGCTGTGCCTTAATGGTAGTTATATCTGCAAATTTTGCATTGGCTCTTAACTGCATAGCTAGTAGGTGACTTGGTTTAGAACCATAAAAGTAATGCTGTTGTCTTGTGCTACGTATTTGAACTTCAGATTGTTGTTTATAAATGGCATTAATCTCTTTTTTTAACACCATTAATTTGAGTTTCCAGTCGAACCGAGTAGTTGTATTGTAAAGAGGAAAATAACGTAGAGTAAAGCGTTTCCAGCTCTGCCAGTTTTGAGCAACGATGCTCCTAAATCTTTATTTAGATTTTATTTATTAAAATTTTATTATGAGCTCCTTTATTTAGGAGCTCCTTGGGAAAAAGGTTAGCGTAGAGTCCTATATATGGAGACATCAACATTACGTTATCAAACATAGGGACGAAGACTGTAAAAAAAAGTGTCGACAATGTTTTATAATCTTTGTTAATTTTCATCAAAAAGATTTGGTGCCCCCGAAATAAATTAAAAAAGCCCCCGGAAATCAATTAAGGGGGGCAAAAAAAGGCATGCATTTTTATTTTTATTTTATTTCTAACCCTGTTGTACATTATACCTTCATTCATGATGTTTTCAGCTGTATTGACCAAGGGAGAACAATAACTTTTATTTTTGAAAATTATTTTGTTTATGGAATTAATTCTTATAATTAATATATACGTATATAAAATTCATAAAACATTTAATTCAGAGTTGATAACTTGACACTTTAGGGAGTGCAATTAACACTCCCAAATAGTTTTTTTTTTTTTTTTTTTTTTACTCTGAGCAGTGTTATTTGTCTAATCCCCTTAGTGTTACTTTAACTCTGTTTTGGAGTTAAAGAAGGAACTGGCATAGTGTTAAATGTTTAACTATTTTACAAGTGTTAATTGGAGCTATATAAACCCTGAAAAAGAGTTGAAATCAACTCTGGGAGTTAATTCAACACTGGTCTTTTTGCTGTGGGCCGGTCCTTCAATGTGTCACTGCTGCAGTCATTCTAGTCTGTAGTGGCCAGCGTCCTCTTCTATGCTGGGGGGGGGGCTACATCAACTCAAGGGACACCAACAAACTGAACAAGCTGAGCTCTGTGGTGGGAGTCGAGCTGGTCAGACTGGCAGAGAGGGGGATGAGAAGGAAGCTGGCTGCTATCCTGGAGAATCCCTCCCCCACCCCCTCTACGAGCTAGTCAAGAGGATAACCAGTAGGATGACATTGATGTGTGCAGTGAGTTTGGTGACAATACACTCTATAAGAGTGAAGATATTTAATGTTTTTTCCTATACAAAATCCCCAGAATTATGAAAAAGCATTTTTTCCAAATCTAAGTGTTGTAGTATAACACTATAATATAATAGGATACCACTGATGATGTGTGCAGTGATTTTGGTGACACTATACACCAGTGGCGGCTGGCCACTGGGGGCGCTCGGGCGCCGACCCCCCTGTTAATAGAGAGAGAAGAATTTTTTTTGTTTTGTTTTTTGTTTTATAGCCCTATAAATAATATAAACATGTTTAAAATGAATAATATTTACTCATTTTAAGTATGTTTGTGTTTCCAATGCACAATATAACGTTAATATATCAAATAAAAAATAATCGTTTTCCTGAACAGGAAGTGACTCACTGCGCATAGCCGCATTTCTCCTAGCGGCTCCTAGCCGTATTTCTCGCCCGGGCTAGACGCAATAGCGCTCTGAGTAAGTAAGTAAGTAATGTAAAATGTAAGTATTTATAAAGCACCTTTCATACATGTTATGTAGCTCAAAGTGCTGTACACAAACATAGGCATATATAACGATAAAAGTAATAAAGTCACAGTGATCAGTTAAGATCAATGTTTAAAATTAAATTAAAAATTAAAATAGAAATAAATAAATAAAAAATAAAGATAAAAGTAAAATAAAATAAAAGCATCACATTAGTAAGACAACAGTAATAAAAGTACGGCAATAGGCAAAGTACAGTAAAATAACGTTTCAGTAAAAGATCAGTACATAGTGAATACATAGTAGGTTGGCAGCTGTCCTCTCTAGTCCCAGAAGCTACAGGAGGGCCAAGCCCTGCAGGGATCTACTGTTAGGGTTTGTAACCGACCTCAGGCGCAACGGCACAGAGAGAGTTGTTTCAGAGTTAGCCAAAGCAAGGGCGTATTTATTCTCAGAGTCACAAGGTTGAATTAAGTTGAGCAACAGAACAAACGGGGAATCTGGCATGTGAAGATTGTTGCGGCTCTGCAGATTCTCCCAGTAGGTGGTGGTGAGGAATTAGCTTGTGACGTCTGAAGCCGCTCTGCAGATCCTCCCAGCTTTCACTCCAGGTGGAAACAGAGAGAGAGAGAAATCTGAGTTAGCCCAGCGCACAACAGAAACAGAGAGGTGACTGATCCAAATAAATATCCAAGTGACTTGATCTTCGGTGTAAACACACACAGTTAGCAGAGTCCAGAGAAAAAAACAATACGGTAATCCAAGGTGTAAATCCAACACAAAAAATAGGTGAGAACAGTATAACAAAAACGGGATCTCTTCGGTGTTTCACAAACACACAAAAAACTGGTGATCCAAAAAGAACTGTTTCCAAAAACTCACCAGAGCGCAACGCGTAAAGCGGGCAGATAAACGAGGCGCAGCTTCGTACGGGGAATCAGGTTCTCCACAGGGATTACTTCACGAAAGTCCTGGGGAGCAACAGACAGGGAACAGCGACGGGAGAGACAGGCAAATGCAGGAGTATATTCAAAACGATCCAACATCGATATTAGGGGGATCAGGGTATATAAAGCCACAGGGCGCTGATGACAAGCTGTGACAGCTGCGGGATGAAATTGATCATTGCTCCAGAAGCGTGTGGTGGGGAGAGCACCAATCAACACGGCACCTTACAGGAATGGAGCGTGTGGCGGGGAATGCAATTAATCAACAAAATACCTTAAAGGAAACGAATTGTGTGGGTGGGGAGCGGACGAAACCTCACATCTACATTCTTACACCACCAGATGTCGGTGCTGATAATAGAAAACTTTGTAATAATTATAGGCATTTTTATTAAGTTCTACTGTGTGCAAAAGGAAATGATTCATCTTTCTAGTCTTTATACAATTAATGTTTGATTAGGTTGGCAATTAAATATACTTTAAATCTGATTTGGTGTCATCGCTGTATCATTCGCAGCCAATCAGTGCGTAGCGCGCTGTGCGTTGAAATATGATGTATTATGTTGGAAGCCGGGCGCGATTTGAAGCGGTCTAGGCAAGCAGCCGTAGCAGCGTCTAGAATTTCCGTAGCTGCATTTCGCGGAGACGCTCTCTGATTGGCCGACGTCAGTTTCTGTTGTAGCTGTTCTGTTGTGTAACTTGTGTTGTTGTGATCATAGGTTGTGAGCTATTTCTCTTAGAGCGTGACGGCAAGTTCTTTCAACGGTTAAGCTTAGGCACTCTTTCAAAGTTGGTTAAGGTTAGAGTTTGTCTTAGAGCATGGCAATAGAACGCCAGGTAGTTTGCAGTCTGTTCGACGCGGAAATGGACAAAGAAATCATCAAAGTACTTGTGTTGTGTGGTGCTAACAGCTAACACTTGGCTAACAAGCTATATGGCGGATGCAGTCTGGACAGTGGACAGTGGTCTGGATATACATCAACAGTGGATTATACACTTTATCAAGCCCTCCTGCCCTGGACGTTTCGACTAAACAGTGAGTCTCTCTCTCTCTCTCGCTCTCTCTCTCTCTCGCTCTCGCTACACAGCTGTCTCCGAGAAATGCGGCTACGGAAAGTATTGACGGTGCTTGCTGAGACGATAATAGGCTAGCGATTCAAAACGCGCTGCTGTGTTGTGAACTATAACATTAATTTAGCTGCTGCTGATGCATAATGAATGAATGGTGAGTTGTTTAAAATGACAACATATACATGTGTTAATTATTTTATTGGATTGATCCGAGAGACAGAGAGAGAGATTGCTCCAGAGCATCTCAGAGCATTACATTTTCAACTCGACCTAACGTGAACCCCCGGCTGCGACCACCCAACAGTAGATAGTACGAGCCGCTACTGCTATACACTGTATGACAGTGAAGTTATTGAATCTTTTTGTAGTGTCTCTTTTCGGTGTTGCAGTTTTTATACGGTCCCTGGCTGCGCACTTGCCTCAAGGCCGACTGCACATATAGATCAATATTATTATTATTAATTGTACAGCTCCGAGGCCGGCTCGCCTCGTTTAGGTGAAAATAAGGTTGTAGCTCATTGTCTACCTTACTACGATAGGAAAGAGGTGTCATTTGTGTTTTAAAAACATTTAGCTTAAGAATTATTGACCGCGGAAATTCGAATCTGTGAATATCTTTCTAACTTTACCTAAGTCTCCCGATTCTGATACAATAAAGCTAATCTTCATCACAAATCATATTCTCAAAATAATCTGACGGGCAGATATTATTGCTGGCGGACCTATTTCGGCCTGTGAGCCGCCTATTGCCGACCACTTAACTAGGATGTTGGGTAACGTGCGTTTAGACAACACTATTTGGGACAGACCATATTAGGCTATTACTTCACATAAAATATCATGTCTAAATGAAATGCACAAAACAAAAAATTTATGTATCATAACGTTACCCTGTAACCCTGGTATAGATCTGAATGCATGTATTTATGTATTTATTCATAACGTTATACATATTCGTTAACGTTAGATTGTGCATGGCTTTTACATTGAAAAACGTACTTGTCACGTGGTTCCGTTCTCCATTCTTCACATCAAAAACTAAAAACGAACTATCAAAACGTACACGGACCAAAATCGGCCCATTATTTACTCCTTTTTTTCCATTTGATTCTGACTCCAAAATACGAAAACAGCTCCGTATTTCAGTTTTTCCCCTGTTTTTTCGATTTTGGTTTCAAACGGAAATAGAAAAACACCTCGTATTTCGTTTTTTTCCCGTTTTTTCGTATTTCTGTTTGAAACGAAAAACGAACTATCAAAACGTACACGGACCGCAGAGCCATGTTCACAGCATCCTCTGTGGATCTGTTGGCTCTGTACGCGAACTGCAGCGGGTGAATGAATGAATGAACAGCACAGGATCAGTAATGAGCTTCAGGTGGGCCAGGACAAAGCGCTCCAGGACCTTCATGACCACAGAGGTCAGTGCGACAGGTCTGTAGTCATTAAGGCCCGTGACCTTGGCCTTCTTGGGGACGGGGATGATGGTTGAGGCCTTGAAGCATGCTGGGACGTGACACAGCTCCAGCGAGGCATTAAAAATGGTGGTAAACACTGGTGCGAGCTGGTCAGCGCAGTGCTTCAGGGCAGAGGGGGAGACAGAGTCCGGGCCGGCCGCCTTCCTGGGATTCTGACTAGAAAACAGCCGTTTCACCTCTCTCACACTGACAGAGAGAGGGGAGGGGGGGGGGGTGTGGGGGGGGGGGGGGCACTGGGGTGGGGGGATGGAGGTTGTGGCTGAGTGGGTGAAGGAAGAGGGCGGGGGGGAACCTCTTTCTCAAACCTACAGTAAAATTCATTAAGCTCGTTCGCAAGGGGGAGGCTATCAGGCGCCTGTGGTGACTTCGGTTTATAGTTGGTAATGGTCTTGAGGCCTTTCCATACGGAGGAGGAATTCCCCTCAGAGAGCTGTTGCCGCAGTTTCTCTGAGAAGCGAAGTTTCGCCTCCCTCACCTCTTTGGCGCACTTGTACTTGGCCTGCCTGAACCGATCCACATCACCACTGAGCCTGGCCACCTCCTTCTCCGACCTCAGCCACCTGAGTTGGGCTGAAAACCAGGGCTTGTTGTTGTTAAAGATCTTCCTAGTGCGGAGGGGGACACACACCTCCTCACAGAGGCTGATGAATGATGTCACAGTGTCTGTGTATTCATCCAGGTTGTTTCCAGCCTCAGGCCCCGCCCACTCAACAAAGTCCTGGTCACAGCCTGCCCTCTCCGCGTGTATCCTTTCCGCAACGGACTTCGGTTTCCGGGTTCCTCTGATTGGCCGCGACCCCCACGTGACCCGCCTCCTTATCCATCGCTGCCGCTCTAGCGGCAGAGGTCCCTGCCGCATCCCTGCCTTCCTCAATTTATACGCATGGAAGTATTGACTACGCCGTAACGAATAATTTAAAAAAGATACCGTTAACTGGAATATGTTGTGCCTTTACACATATGTTGGATTATGTAATTGGTTTGTCATGACAAACAAATAAAAAAATCGCGATTTACCCGCTGGCTACAACAACACACAGTGACTGCATGTAGTCACTGTGTGTTGATGTTGTAGCCACCTCCTCAAAGGCTCGCCGCTGGCTGAGCTCTGGTGTCCGCTGGAGCAAGCCAGAGACAGCCGGCGATGCGATATTTTATTGGTTTGTCATGACAAACCAATTACATAATCCAACATATGTGTAAAGGCACAACATATTCCAGTTAACGGTATCTTTTTTTAATTATTCGTTACGGCGCAATCAATCAATACTTCCATGCATTCGGGACCTCCATGTTTTGGGGGTATTCATCAGACAAATCGGATCCGGGGATTCGGCTCCCATCAGTCGGGCAAGAACTGCGGGTTTTCAGCCTCTCTCCTCTCTCGCAGAGCTTAAGGGGGAGCTTAGTCTTCCTGCCTCTGAGGAGGTGGCTACAACATCAACACACAGTGACTACATGCAGTCACTGTGTGTTGTTGTAGCCAGCGGGTAAATCGCGGGTAAATCGCGATTCATGACAAACCAATTACATAATCCAACATATGTGTAAAGGCACAACATATTCCAGTTAACGGTATATTTTTTTAATTATTCGTTACGGCGTAGTCAATACTTCCATGCGTATAAATTGAGGAAGGCAGGGACGCGGCAGGGACGTCTGCCGCTAGAGCGGCAGCGATGGATAAGGGGGCGGGTCACGTGGGGGCCAATCAGAGGAACCCGGAAACCGAAGTCCGTTGCGGAAAGGATATCCAGCCAGGGGGTGGAGACACTCGCATGCCTCACTGGACCACACTCTGAAGCTCCGCACTACAGGTTTTGCTTGTTTTAATCTTTGCTTGTAGCGAGGGATCAGGTGGACAAGATGATGATCACTGTTGCCCAGCGCAGCACGGGGGACAGAATGGTAGGCCTGCCTAATGCTTGGTCTTGTTGGCCAGTAGAGGATATGTGTGAGCGCTGGTCTAAAAAGGGGAACTCTCAGGTATACTGACAGATACTGGATGTGTATCCATCCACACCCTCACTGTACCATCTGCTGCAGACGCACACAGAGTGCGGCTGACTTGGAGTCTTTTGATAAGAAGGCCTCATCTCACCCAGCCGTGCTGCAGAGCCCTGGTACTGTGTGTGTGTGTGTGTGTGTGTGTGTGTGTGTGTGTGTGTGTGTGTGTGTGTGTGTGTGTGTGTGTGTGTGTGTGTGTGTGTGTGTGTGTGTGTGTGTGTGTGTGTGTGTGTGTGTGTGTGTGTGTGTGTGTGTGTGTGCGTGCATGCATGTGTATGAGCAAGTGCATGCACAAGTGTGCATATGTGTGTGTTGTAGGCAGGGATAACTGGTATGGGCAGGTGTGTCCCTCTGTTGTGGGAAGGTAGTTATCTATTCTGTAGTCTACTGGGTACACAGTGCACTCAGTGCATGTGTATTGAGCGTGCACATAGCACATGACCAATCTGTAGCCTGAATGTCAAAGTGTGTGTGTGTGTGTGTGCATGTGTGTGCACACATTTGAGTGTGTTTGTGTCTGTGCACACGCATTTGAGTGTGTGTGCATGTGTGTGTGTGCATGTGTGTGTGCATGTCAGATGCACAGGTCAGCATTTCTGGAGGAGAAACAGGACGCTGTTCTCCTCTTATATAGTTTCATGTATTATGTATGCCTGTAATGTCCAGCTGTGTGTGTGTGTGTGTGTGTGTGTGTGTGTGTGTGTCTGTGTGCGTGCGTGTCTGTGTGTGTGTTTATGTGTGTGCATGTGTGTATGTGTGTGCGTGTGTGACCTGCATACAGCAGAGAATGCAGGCCTGAGACATTAGAAAGCCTGGCAGGTCTTATCTGTTCCAGACCCCTGGAGGGCAGCTGTGCTACAAGCTCAAGGTCTTATTGGGATCGGTCCGGGAAATCAGTTAACAGGCCTCTAATGAAGATGGATGAGACGCCGGCTTTAGACATCAATAAGAAGCAGTCGTTCTCACCTCCTCTGTCCTCACCTCCTCTGTCCTCACCTCACCTCCTCTGTCCTCACCTCCTCTGTCCTCACCTCACCTCCTCTGTCCTCACCTCCTCTGTCCTCACCTCACCTCCTCTGTCCTCACCTCCTCTGTCCTCACCTCACCTCCTCTGTCCTCACCTCCTCTGTCCTCACCTCCTCTGTCCTCACCTCCTCTGTCCTCACCTCCTCTGTCCTCACCTCCTCTGTCCTCACCTCCTCTGGCCTCACCTCCTCTGTCCTCACCTCACCTCCTCTGTCCTCACCTCACCTCCTCTGTCCTCACCTCCTCTGTCCTCACCTCACCTCCTCTGTCCTCACCTCCTCTGTCCTCACCTCACCTCCTCTGTCCTCACCTCCTCTGTCCTCACCTCACCTCCTCTGTCCTCACCTCCTCTGTTCTCACCTCACCTCCTCTGTCCTCACCTCCTCTGTTCTCACCTCACCTCCTCTGTCCTCACCTCCTCTGTCCTCACCTCCTCTGTCCTCACCTCACCTCCTCTGTCCTCACCTCCTCTGTCCTCACCTCCTCTGTCCTCACCTCCTCTGGCCTCACCTCCTCTGTCCTCACCTCCTCTGTCCTCACCTCCTCTGTCCTCACCTCCTCTGTCCTCACCTCACCTCCTCTGTCCTCCCTCTGTCCTCACCTCCTCTGTCCTCACCTCCTCTGTCCTCACCTCCTCTGTCCTCACCTCGCCTCCTCTGTCCTCACCTCCTCTGGCCTCACCTCACCTGTCCTCACCTCGCCTCCTCTGTCCTCACCTCCTCTGTCCTCACCTCACCTCCTCTGTCCTCACCTCACCTCCTCTGTCCTCACCTCACCTCCTCTGTCCTCACCTCCTCTGTCCTCACCTCCTCTGTCCTCACCTCCTCTATCCTCACCTCCTCTGTCCTCACCTCCTCTGTCCTCACCTCCTCTGTCCTCACCTCACCTCCTCTGTCCTCACCTCACCTCCTCTGTCCTCACCTCACCTCCTCTGTCCTCACCTCCTCTGTCCTCACCTCCTCTGTCCTCACCTCCTCTGTCCTCACCTCACCTCCTCTGTCCTCACCTCACCTCCTCTGTCCTCACCTCCTCTGTCCTCACCTCCTCTGTCCTCACCTCCTCTGTCCTCACCTCCTCTGTCCTCACCTCCTCTGTCCTCACCTCCTCTGTCCTCACCTCCTCTGTCCTCACCTCACCTCCTCTGTCCTCACCTCCTCTGTCCTCACCTCCTCTGTCCTCACCTCCTCTGGTCTCCTGAAGACGCTGCAGATGTTTCCGTTCGAGTCCCTTCAGCTCGGCTCCTCTGTGTGTGATGAATATTCATGAGGCTGGTGTAACATGATGAATATTCATGAGGCTGGTGTAACGTGATGAATATTCATGAGGCTGGTGTAACACGATGAATATTCATGAGGCTGGTGTAACGTGATGAATATTCATGAGGCTGGTGTAACGCGATGAATATTCATGTGGCTGGTGTAACATGATGAATATTCATGTGGCTGGTGTAACGTGATGAATATTCATGAGGCTGGTGTAACACGATGAATATTCATGTGGCTGGTGTAACACGATTAATATTCATGAGGCTGGTGTAACGTGATGAATATTCATGAGGCTGGTGTAACATGATGAATATTCATGAGGCTGGTGTAACGTGATGAATATTCATGTGGCTGGTGTAACGTGATGAATATTCATGTGGCTGGTGTAACACGATTAATATTCATGAGGCTGGTGTAACGTGATGAATATTCATGTGGCTGGTGTAACATGATGAATATTCATGAGGCTGGTGTAACATGATGAATATTCATGAGGCTGGTGTAACGTGATGAATATTCATGTGGCTGGTGTAACGTGATGAATATTCATGAGGCTGGTGTAACACGATGAATATTCATGTGGCTGGTGTAACACGATTAATATTCATGAGGCTGGTGTAACGTGATGAATATTCATGAGGCTGGTGTAACATGATGAATATTCATGAGGCTGGTGTAACGTGATGAATATTCATGTGGCTGGTGTAACGTGATGAATATTCATGTGGCTGGTGTAACACGATTAATATTCATGAGGCTGGTGTAACGTGATGAATATTCATGTGGCTGGTGTAACATGATGAATATTCATGAGGCTGGTGTAACATGATGAATATTCATGAGGCTGGTGTAACGTGATGAATATTCATGTGGCTGGTGTAACATGATGAATATTCATGAGGCTGGTGTAACACGATGAATATTCATGAGGCTGGTGTAACGTGATGAATATTCATGAGGCTGGTGTAACATGATGAATATTCATGAGGCGGGTGTAACATGATGAATATTCATGAGGCTGGTGTAACATGATGAATATTCATGAGGCTGGTGTAACACGATGAATATTCATGAGGCTGGTGTAACGCGATGAATATTCATGAGGCTGGTGTAACGCAATGCATATTCATGAGGCTGGTGTAACATGATGAATATTCATGAGGCTGGTGTAACGTGATGAATATTCATGAGGCTGGTGTAACATGATGAATATTCATGTGGCTGGTGTAACATGATGAATATTCATGAGGCTGGTGTAACGTGATGAATATTCATGAGGCTGGTGTAACACGATGAATATTCATGAGGCTGGTGTAACACGATGAATATTCATGAGGCTGGTGTAACGCAATGAATATTCATGAGGCTGGTGTAACATGATGAATATTCATGAGGCTGGTGTAACGTGATGAATATTCATGAGGCTGGTGTAACATGATGAATATTCATGAGGGTTGGTGTTGTCTGGTCCTCAGGTCTTGAGCACCTGGGGTTGGTGTTGTCTGGTCTTCAGCACCCTGGGGTTGGTGTTGTCTGGTCTTGAGCACCTGGGGTTGGTGTTGTCTGGTCCTCAGGTCTTGAGCACCTGGGGTTGGTGTTGTCTGGTCTTGAGCACCTGGGGTTGGTGTTGTCTGGTCTTGAGCACCTGGGGTTGGTGTTGTCTGGTCTTGAGCACCTGGGGTTGGTGTTGTCTGGTCTTGAGCACCTGGGGTTGGTGTTGTCTGGTCTTGAGCACCTGGGGTTGGTGTTGTCTGGTCCTCAGGTCTTCAGCACCCTGGGGTTGGTGTTGTCTGGTCCTCAGGTCTTGAGCACCTGGGGTTGGTGTTGTCTGGTCCTCAGGTCTTGAGCACCTGGGGTTGGTGTTGTCTGGTCCTCAGGTCTTCAGCACCCTGGGGTTGGTGTTGTCTGGTCCTCAGGTCTTGAGCACCTGGGGTTGGTGTTGTCTGGTCTTGAGCACCTGGGGTTGGTGTTGTCTGGTCCTCAGGTCTTCAGCACCCTGGGGTTGGTGTTGTCTGGTCCTCAGGTCTTGAGCACCTGGGGTTGGTGTTGTCTGGTCTTCAGCACCCTGGGGTTGGTGTTGGTGTTGTGCACAGTGTGCACTCAATGAAAATATGTTATTTTATGTTCTTCACATAAACCAAGGCCAATGAGGTATGTCTTAGGTTGAAACAAATATTAATTGTATCATATACTTGTCCTTGTACTTGTAACTGACGGTGGACGAGTCATCAGAGATAATTTCTCTTTTAGTTAACATTGAAAACACCACACAAGGGTTAATTAATGTACCATGGTACTGCCACTGTAAAAGTTATGTATCACCATAGTATCATCTTTGTACTT